>NC_141560.1:26900000-27500000 GCF_036417535.1 Chlamydotis macqueenii
TCCTTACTCTATTCATATCCTTCCTCCTGTTTCTTGTTGTCCTTCTGGGCCACACAACCTAACGTCCTCTCCTGGGACCAGTTGGAGACTTTGCAGTGCTGGTTCTTGCAAGACTTGTTCTCCTTAAAGACCAAAGGAAACAAAATTCTTAAAGATCAAACAAACCAGAAAGGAATTAGCAGAATATTCTGAAAGCACCTAAAAATTAGCCACACTCAATTATGTATCCTTCTTGTGGAACCTGCTTATTTACTCTTTTTATTTAGCTGTATTCTGGGTGTAGATCTCTAGATGCCCTCTTCACGTGTGCTATTCCTGCTTAGGAAAGATACCTTGTTCACTTGATTGTGCTCTGTGATGTTCTGGAGGCTTGCACTGGCCACTGCTAGTGCTGTCTATTACACCAGTGGTATTTTCTGCTCTACTATGCTTGAGTTGACAGGTCATATTTAGAGTCTGCTAAAAGTTTGAGGCATCAGCTAAACTTTCAAAAGTAGGTCTTATAAATATTTCAAAACTTTTTGATCTTCCAGAATTATTATTAGCATCCTACGGCACCCTTAGAGACTACCCCAAAGGAATATTTTGTTACAGTTTGAGTGCAGTTCCTTTCCCATCCTCCCCCTTCAAATCAAGAAAACATCTTTTTTAGAAGAAAGTTCTTCATTGATCTCCTTTGGTGTTGAATCATAATATGTGGCAGTTAGTAGCAATTTTTAAACTAATACATCAGATAGACTGTAATTCTGTGATAATTTCCAGCCTTCAGTTTTCCCAGGAATAGTCTCATTCATATCCAAATGAGTGTGTCCCCTATTACTGAAATCTGTGATATGCTGAGACACAGTAAACCATAGAGGTTGAACTAAGACTATAAAATAGGGTACCAAATATAAAAAGAAATTGAACTGTTCTATAAATTGATTTCAATGGGATGGAAAAAAAAATCAATATCCCCTTTATCCATACGTTTTGTAGGAGCAGTGATAGATAATATTTAAGAAAACAGTATTTTAAACTGTTATTATCTTTTTTCCCTCTATTTGTAGAAGTTCAATTGTCACACTGACAATTGACCCATTAAAAACTCATTTGTATTTTATTCTATCTTGTCAATTGGGAGCTTAGTACTTAAGCAGATCTTACAACCTCTCATGCCATTTTTCTTTTGATGAGTGAGATCAGAGGCAACTGTCCCCGTTATTTCTGTGTATTTGGATTCCTTAAGATGGTGAATTGTTATCCTGTGTGGAGTAATGATGATGACCATAATGAGGTAACACATGAAACAGTAATAACTAAAACCAACCCTGCTAGTGACGTACCTCTTTCAAAGCAAACTTCTTGGACTACTTCAAGTCTGTACTCCTCTGCTTTTTTTTCTCCTTAATCTTTCAAGAACTTAATTGACATATAATAAATCTTGTCTATATGAGCACTCTTTATTGGTATTCTCAGCTCTTTACTGACAGCACTCTTTTTCCCCTTAAAAGCCTGATTTCAAAGAATTGCTTCCTAAAATATACAATGATGCTACTGAAAGTGTTAAGAAATCTTGGTTATGTTTGTTGTCTGTGTTCTCTTTTTCACTCTTAAGTCTTAATTTTGGGGAGCCGCTCTTCTTTTTGAGTTGGTTGATAGTTTTTCACTATAAAAAGTTTCGTATATACAAGGGCCAATGAATAATTGGAAACTGGAAAAGGGAGTTGGGCAGTGGGAATAACAGGGTCAGTGGAAGACTTTACAGCACTATGTCAAAACTGAATTGTCTTACATGAAGGCTGAAGCCTGATCTAACCCTAGCTCTTGCTATGAGAAGAGGAGCAAGGATATGAGCCACACAGAGCTTGTTTTATTTCTACTGCTGGGAATGGAGGAGGAAGGGGAGATGGTTACTTTTCCTAGGAGTACCTCGCTTGCTTCTCGCAATGGCCACTATTCCACATCCCCAAACTACTCCAAAATGAAGACCTGCACATGCAAGCAAATGTCTTTGTTTCAGAAGTGCAGTGCCCCTAGCAGCTCCCTCTAGAGCAAAATGACTGGTGAACAACATAAAAGGCTTAAAGGTAGCTCCGCAGCATGTTGCATGATCTTGCTGTCCCCCCCCGCTCTGGGGACAATAGAAACATTTATATTGACAATTTAATTTGCAACTTTAAAACTAAATTTTATGTACTCTTCCCCCACATAATTACTGCTCAGATTTTGAAAGGCAATGTACAGAAAGCCATCTAACTCAATAATAAGAATTTAATTTTGTATAAACTGTAAATAGAATATGAATGCTACTTTAAACTTGTTCACTACTGTAGATTCAGATAAAATTGTCTTTCTTACTATCCCTGTCTTCAAATTATCAAAACTAAATCTATTGTGAAGCATAGAGCCGTAAAAAGGCAGTAGGACAGATACATACCATGAGGGTCTTCTGCTCAAATATTTGGATAGGCCTATCTTGGAAAAGTGAAATGAAACTGAACCTTCTTTCGTTTCAGTGGTCATTTGCTGTTGTCCTTTATTTCTCAAGTGTTGCTATCAGGGGAACTACTTAAAACCTTGAATGTATCCTGTTTTTAGGGGCATTCTAATAATTTATTGCATTATTATTATGATGCATACTGCTACAGAGCCAGCAACAGTGATACAGTATGGGCACAGGGAGTTGTCTGGGTCACTAGATCGTGTTGGGTAGCAAAAATAACTGGTACAGGCAGTGTGTAGTCCTTGAACAGTCTAAGGGCAACTGCTGCTGTTGCTGCAGTGCGTGGGAAGGTGGATGATGCTTCCTCCAGTTGCCTCAGCAGCGTGCTTCAGCTCTCCAGGGCTTTCCTGTTATTCACAGTCATGCTTCCACACTTTTCCAAGACAGAATTAGCCTACTTTAATCTTCTCCTCGAGGAGTGTTCTTGTTCTGGGCACGTAACTATGGAAAAACATTAACAAAAAATCTCTAAGTAATTGCAGTCTGAATGCCTGGAAAAATTCAGTGTGAGGCATGGCTAGTGATTAGAGATGTCATATCTGGCACAGACTGTGGGATTTCTCCGTCTCTCTGTTTCTCTCTTCGTAAGCGTGGGCAAGCTTACATCAACAATCACATAATTGTGTATTAACTGCTGCTGCTTCTTAGTGTAAGGAGTTCAAAAGGTGTTTTCATTACTAGCCTTCTCAACAGATGCTTCTGTGGCACTAGGATCTGGAAGCCTCAAAATTATGACAATCACCCCCTCCAATATCTTTATACACTGGATACCAATTCAGCATGAAGAATTTCACTCGCTTCTTTCCCCTTGTGCATTTTCTCTTTCTCTAATGTTCTTATTCTTCAGCCTTAGAAAAAGGTTACATAAGATTTGCCAGTATTTGTAAATACATTGGTTGCTAGTAAAACAAAAACTGGCCACAAAATCTTGTAGTCTTTATAAAAAAGGCTAATACGGAAAGCTCAACCAGGTTTAAGCAGGATTCTGCTCAAGTTCCCCCGGCAACCTTGCAAAGATATGAAACATATTCCAGTTAGCACACACTTTTCTAATATTGCCATAATTTGAAAATAATATGTAGCAATATAAGAGATGGCAGGTAACTGCAGGAAGCTCTACAGAGAGAAACTGAGTCAAGTCCCTGCTCCTCTTTTCCTTTTGGCCCCTGTACTCCTTTGTCATGGGTGAGTAAAACAAGCATTTCTGTTGCATCTATCGACTTTGGTCAGAAATATGCATTAACGTACTCTCTGATGCTGTTTGTTTCTAATTAAGGTATCTGTCCTCCTGCCTGAAGGAATTCACTTCTCTTAGCATCCTCATCTCCTCTTTTTTTTTCTTCCTATTTGAGAGGTGCAGACTTGTAGCAGCAATATTTGAAGCAAACTAGATATGTTAGAGAACAATGAACTATGATATGAGGGAAAGTGAAGATTACAGTAATTGCACAATATTCAGTTATGTTCTATGTACTTATCTAAGAGTTGTATCTCTGAGTAATGCCAGTCAATATTATGATGCTGGTATTATAATCAATATGTTGGTCCTTTTCACAGTTCGTGATTTCAGTAGTTCTTGGGCAAGATTCCTCAATATGTGAATATTTACTCTTTTTTGTTTTCCCACTCAAATTTACTTATGTGCCTGTACTTGAAGGAATAAGTGAGATTTTCAGTGGAACACATTATGGATGTAGAATCTTTTTGTTTTTTTGTAAAGAGCGCCAAATCCAAACATGTTATCCTTATTTTCTTTCATGTAGTTAACTAGATGAACTTACTGGGAACTGGAGCAAGTCACTAACTGAATATTAGACCTCTGTTTATTCTCAAAATACACAACCTTAAAGTATGTATCTCTTGCCTCTATAAAATTCCTGCAAATGTGAATACTGAGAATGTGCACAGCAGTAGAATGAGTCAGCAGCTATTTGCATTAGGTAAGAAAATGTTAATTTGTTGGATTTTTGCAATCATACATAATCAGCTATCATTGCTACAAACAAAAGCTTCTTAATTAAGCATATTTCAAAAACAGAGCTTTGGAAATTGAGTAGTCTAGTGCAACTACTTAGAAGTGCTGTAAGAAAAAAGGAGAGATTAACTTCATACTTTCAAATAACAGGGTATTTTTATCACCAGAGGGCACTATCCTTCCAGGCTAAGATTAAACTATCATTAGATGGTTTTACATCTTGGGAGCTTTTTTAATTTAAGAAAAAGGATTTCAGGCAACAGTTAGTTTTAATTTTTTTTCCTTACTCACGTATTAGTTTAAATAAACACATTCTGTTCATCTTTTCCTTTTCCTTAAGTTTTTCATATTTATACAGGAAGAATATCCAGATTGATGTTAGACTAGTTTTTAGAAACCTCAAACAAATAATGCAAAATGCAAAAGTTGTACATTGCAAATTGCAATGTTGTACATTGGCAGACACCTCTTTGTTGCAGTTCAGCTGCTATTACAGGAGCAGACTTCCTTTTCAAAAACTGCAGAGTATTCCTTCCTGTCTCACTCCAGAGAGATTCTTTAGGCTGCTGGTCTGTTTTCCTTCACTCCTACCAACCAGTGCTTCAGTAGCTGATATTAGAGGTGGCTTGCAGGCCATGCTGACCACATTGCAGCATGAAGCATTCCTCTTTGCTGGTGGCTCCTGCTGAGATTTGTCCCTTGCTGACTGCTCTGTTCCAGTGACCAGTTCCAGCACTGCAAGGACTCCAGTTGCTATTTGCCCTCCTCTTACTGAGGACTCCTAGAGACAGTATGGGAGAGAGTAAAAGTCACGTTTAATGCAATGGTGGCTGCAGACCAGCAATAGGTTCCAGCAGCATGAGTCCAAGGTAATGTTTCCTTATAGCATACAATGATATTTTGGGGTTTTGTATATAATATTATGCACCAGAAGCAATCATTCATGCTATAAATATGTATAACATATCTTCAGATGTTATATTTGTACATTTCCCTATCTTCATGTCATTTTCTTATTAACTAGAGAAGACCTTAATTAGTCCTTTGCACTACAGACATCTTCCTTGTTTGTGTCTTTACTAGCTGTGTGTCAGACCTTCTCAAGTTCTGTTAATTCAGTTGCCTGGGTATGGCAATAAGACATCATATCTCTCAGATATGCCTGCCTTGTGTTAGCTGTGTTACACGCTGAACCGAATTCCCTTCTCAAATAGCCCAAAGATGATGATCTTGAACTGAAGACATTAAAATTGCCTCATTCCTAGCAATGATGAACACCCACAGCTCTTGCTTGTAACAAGATACTTAGAACTGTCAAGTTGTCAGTCCAAACTTGTGATTGACAGAAAAGGAGGCAAGAGTGCAAATGGTTCAGTGTTCTTTGTTGCCTTCCACTTCACTGCTGTGTGAAATTCCAGGTAGTGATGATAAACTCTTTAAATTACTAAGAGACTCCAGTTCTCCAATACTCTTACTTTGTGCTTTACCCCCAGCAGCAGGCTACATATCTGGAAAGAGTGCTTAGTGTAGGGTGATAGGAGCTTCCACCAGGGAGGTACCACCTGTGGGATGGTTGCTTTTGTTTCCAGTCCCATTGTATTTATTCTGGACCTGGGTATTGGTGGCTTCAGAACATGGACAAAGAATGCTGCTGTTGGAGCTTTCTGTAACTGCAGGTCATTGTCTAGGTGAAGAACAGACAGTAAGAAAATCTGTTATCTTGATTGACTAGAAATATGGTCCTTCATTTAAGGGCAAAAGCAGGATTGACTTTGTGGAAGGGACTCTCATAAGGTATCATCTGAAAGGTAAATTCCCACATGAAATGAAAGATTAGAAAAATGAAATATAATTAACCTCTGCTGCCCGATGAAGGTTCCCATGGTGTTCACGAGTGTGCCTTTCAGTAAAGCAGTAAAGCAGATCAGGTAAAACTACCGTTCCTCTCTTCTCTGAGTACGTTCTGTTAGCACGAGGCCCAAGCATGCACTTTATTCCTAGTAGGTTTCTGTGATGGACCCTCTTGATCAGCTTTTGACTGGTCAGAGCAATAGCTCTGGTTCCTGCTGCCAGAGCTGCCACAAACCACTGTGTACAGTCAGCAGGGAGCTGCTTGCACACAGCAGCATGTGATTTCTTTTTACATAGGAGCTTTGAGCAAAAAGATTAAAATAACAAATCCTTAGACACACACAGTCTTATCTAAATTTGGCTATCTCTTGCAAGCTTAGGCAGGTCCTTGCTGCCCAGTTACAATCTGCTTCTCTACAGACTTTTTTCCATGCTGTGGCTTTTTAACTGTTTCCAAGTTCTCTTTAAAGTTTCTGCCTAAGATTTCCTGTTCAGGAGTTTTTCTCCATGCCTTTAATCTCCTTGAAGAAGAAGCTGTAGGAAAATGTCAAGGAACATATAACCTCAATTTGCTGCATGATTACAGCCCCTCTTCATCCAGTGGCTTTTCGCTCTAGCTTTCCAAAAGTAACTCAAGGTGATGCAACTCTTTGGTTAACTCTTACCTGATTATTGCAGTCACCAAACCAGTGGAGACGTAACATTTGTTGAAAAAAATTAAGCCTACGTTTATCTTATTCTGCTAGAACAGCAAAAATAAGAGGCTGTTTTAATGAGTATTTCATGCTATGATGTAATGAAATGACTGTGGGGATTCTTTCCAGCAACAAATGTCAAAATTATGGTAATTTTTTTTTTATTCAAGAAAAGCTCTAAATGATTTTCAAGAGGCCTTAACATCCATTTGGTTCTGCTATGAACAAAGCCAGTGGTATAATTAATTTCATTTGGAGAGAGCAGAGTTGAGCAAGCTATAATCACTTCAGAAAATCCCACTCAGTTTCTGAGGACCTTCTAAACAATATCAAATGCAAATATTACAATACCTTGCATAATATCTTGCAGTATTAACATCCCCAAAATGTAGCAGTTACTGGTATTTTCTTCAGTGAGGATTACACTATCTTCTGAAGAATATCTTGCAGTTGGCCATGTGCATGTTTAGTGTTTGAGAACACATCCTTTCTAACACATAGTAGAACTTGCAAGATCTTAGCAAACTGAAAAGAGGTCTTTGTGTCTTTAAAGAAACAAAATGACACAAAACCCATCCTTGTACAAAGGTATTATTGAATTCTGGAATCAATATGCAGCTAGTTGCTCACTTTTCAGTACAGTTATCTTCATGCCATTTGCAGCATTTGTCACTGACTTCTGCAGCAACTGGCCTTTATGGATGCAACTTCAGTCTCTTTCATTTTATAAATATATGTATGTGTGTAAGTGATAGATATAGATATGTGCATGCGGACGTATGTAGTTACATAAAAATTACCTTCCTCAGTTACTGAATGTAGCATTGTAAGGCTACATGATTGAAAAAAGTGTTTGGTGAAAGTTCTTTCACTGTTTAAATGTTACATTGAGGTGGGCAGACTTTAAAAGGAGTGTTCAATCCTCAAAGATAAAGTAAATTCATTAAGTAGCGTCGTTACTTTTCTTTCCCAAAAGGACAGCAGTGTTGAAGCCTGCTTGCAGTTTTGGTATTTAACAACTGTTTTGTGTTTAAAACCTCAACAGTAAAATTTCAATTCATTGCATGTGAGTTCTTGGAGTGACCTGGCTTGAGTATGCCTCTGGATTGTTAAGGATTTGAATACTTAATGATAGAAGCTTTCTTCTGCCTTTGTGTTTTCCTGTGGTGATTAGATGTTGTTGATATATAATCCATCCAAGGAAAAAGAAGCTGAGTCTGAGATTGTGCAGCTTTCAGTATCGTTTATAGATGCTCACCGTGGCTTTAAATGATGTAACTTGGGTATTTGTAGAAATCTTGCTGCGGCAGCACAAGGCTTATCATGGGTAATTTACTTTTTCAGAAGCAGGATAAATTATCCTCTGCTGAGCATCGTCTGGCCATGTCTGAGCAGATTCTCATACTCAGGCTTTCTCTTTTCAAGTTTGCTTAGATCCCTACGCCACATTGTAGTCTGTGGGATAGCTATAGCCCTTTGAATTGAATTTTTAGTAGAAACAAAACTGAATACTAGAAAAGTAGAGTTTTGAGTGACGGTCAAAAACCAGCAACTGAGGGGTTGTTGGCAATGAGTAGACACTGTAGGAAGCTTATCTAGTTTTACAGGAGGAGCTGTTCTCTTTCTGATGGGCCTCTACATGGAATAGCTACTCTATGTGTGAAAGCATAATGTAAAGCAAAATTCTGCTTCATTAGGGAAATGTTTGGCTAAAATCTGACTGTCCTTTCTTTTGCCTACCTGGCAGTTTATTTTATGCATCCTTAGGGGAGATGGCTTGGGTCAGAACTGCAAATTGAGTAAACAGTTAAGGTTATGGAAGCTGAAAGAAGAGAAAAAGGCAGAGAATAAAGCAGACATATTGCATCATGCTGCTAGTGCAGAGCTCTAGCTTGCAACCCACCCACCTTCTGGATTAGTATTCAGATTTAATGCTTTATATGTCTCATGGTTATTCACTTCTGTGCATATTCTCAGCTCTGTAATAATAACTATTAAACATGATCTATGCAACTGCATAATCAGCAGCTGAACTGAGTTTGTCCCACTACTGAAGACCAGGTCAATGTGCAAATATGCGTACTGTTCCTACATTTGTTCCTGTGATCTCAGCAGTTACTGTGTTGCTTTCTTGTTCTGGGCAGCCTGTATTTAAAACATAAGCACTGCAAGGGGTGATTTAAGGTCTGAAGTAAAAGTTCTGGTGTTCTTGTAGGACATGCTTTTGTGATTTCTGTGGGCCAACATGGTGTGAATTGCTGCTTCTTTAACAGCTTAGGTGAAAGAAAGGCTGACATCAACTCTTCAGAACATTATCATTATTAAATTTCAGATGCTGCTCAGCATCAATAATTACATTCAGATTTTTAGCTCTCATGGAATGGATCTTAAAATTAAATAAAATCCTAAATATCTTATGAAAGCAGAAACAGTTCTGGATGTGTTCTCTGACATGGGCATTCAAGTGTAGAAGGGCCTGATTCTCCTCTGCTTCCTGTCCTCTCTATTCACATCTGTGTGGGAAGAGTGCATCCAATATTGTTGGGTAGCACTTGGTTTAATATCCATCTAAATGATTACAGTATGTGAGGCTGCAGAGGGTCAAGCTTGTTGTACTTAGATGGAAACCTAATATTTCTGTGACTCATCTTTCCACCTGCACAGCTGTCAGGTTGCGACATATTTCTTTGTGAGATATTTCTTTACTGCCTCTAAAATTAGAAAAAAAATGTGTTAAATGTCAAAAGGTTGTAGAATAACTTCACTAAAAAGTTCAGGGTGAGTCACAGTTCTTTTGCTTTGGCATGCTATCTCTAGTCTAAAGGCTTGTCTACATAAAGGAGTTTGTCCTGTACTGAATTGCTTTGAATAAAAGAGTCTCTTCTGCATTGGGCAATTCACTCATAACATAGTAACAGATGCCATACTGTGTTGGTTGGAGGCAGCAGTTAACTGCATCTTGTGATTTATTATTACATGCTAATGTTTGCCTGTATTGCATGGTGCTTTAGCAGGCTTCCATTTGCTCTCACACGTTGCTCAGGCCGCAAGGTCTGCTACCTATGTGCCTGTAGCTGCTCTTTAACTACACATATAGAGCATTTGTTTCCCGTTTTTATATGCTGGGGAGCAGTGATGTTCAGTTTCTTCACGCTTTCAGGCTCTAGCAATCTATACAATTACCATGGTTTTGTTTTCCAGTCTTCTTTTCCAGCCTGCATCCAACTGGTGCAACAAAAAAAATAAATGATCCCCAGAAGACAGAGAGTTGGGAAGAGAAGTGTTTCCCTGAAATCCAGACATTGTAATGTGATGAGGATGCTAATGTTGGGATGGTGAAACAGAGTCATGACCTCAGTATGTGGTGCTGTGTCAGAAATCACGAGTGTGAAAATATCTTGGAGTAAAACTAGACATCTACTTTTTTGGAGAGCTGGAGCAGTGAAGGGTTCAAATTCTGCTGATGAGTAGTTAGTACAGTTTTAACACAAGGCTCTAGTAATCAATTATTTCACCTTTGGCATTGCTGGTGCTCAAAATAAAGACAAGGACTATGGGTGAGGTAATGATTTTAGGGTAAGATTATCTGGTAGTTGGGAGGCAGCCAGCACCCTAAAATCTTGTCCATGTCATAGCCCCACAAGGCTGCCAGCAGGCTGGCAGAGGGACCAGTAAACATCGTGGCACTGGCTTCTGCTGTAAGTCAGTCCTACAGTAAAAATAACTGATTCTTCAGTTTTCTTCCTGAAGCCAGAAGCAAACTGGATTGCCCTGTAGCATGCCAGGCACAGCACCTTTCATGCTGGCTTTCCCCCTTCTTCCTCCCAGCAAGTCCTGCCTGGCTGTACATTGCGTGCAGAAGCTAGCTGTGCTGGCGCTAATCAAAGGAAATCTTATAATAGAAATGTGTTTGTTGAGGGCATGTCATTCTATATTTCTGTAATAAAATATGTGGTACATAATGTATTTTAATTATGCCGGAAATTAATTCAATTAATCAGTACAAGTCCACGCGCCCCCTCCTTCCTAATATCCTATGCTCCAACAATAAAGAAACTCCAGATAGGAAAATTGCACATTGTTGTTAACAAGACACTGACACTGTTAACCTTTAGTATGCTGAGCACTCACTGAAAAGCAGCATTTTTTGAACAGGGGCCTCTGAGTATGTTAAAGAATGAGATTCTTAGACTCATAAAGTTCTTGAGTTGGCCCTAACTGTTCGAGACCAACGTGCTTTCCCTTCCACGTTAGGCAAGCTGGCTATCTCCTTCAGAATGTCAGGGGAGGAACATTTCAGTGACTTGTAGCAGCTGACTCCAGTCTTGCTCATTTATTTGGGAGAGTCTTATGCAATTTTTTTTCCTTGCTTGTCCGGGTCTTAATCTGTGACAGATGACCAGTATGTTACACCTATTCACTTGGATTTTGTGAGTAGGCACTTTTTTCACTTCGCTGACTGAAGACACAGGCCAGGGATGTGGCCTCTAGTATTAATGGATCTGCATGCAATTAATTACTTGTTTGCCTGTCTTCAGTGTCAGTCACTCCTAATAGCACCATCAATAAATATTTTGACCATGTAGTCTTTAAAGCTGTGGCCACAGATCCATTAATGTGAAATGGAGTTTGAAAGAGTAGCCATCCAACATGCCCTGAGTTCACTAAGGGAGTGCTGTAAGACTAAGGCATGTCTGTCTGACCTTCTGGGTGGTCTGAAGGGATACTTGGATGGCACAGAAACACCTTATCTCTTTCTGCAACTGACTTTGCAGTATAATTATTTTTCACTACTTGAAATGTTCCTACGCATCGGGGACTTCCTTCCCAGCAAGTGCTTACTTGGAGCTGTGAGTCAAGAGATGCAGTAAGTCATAAGCTGCTGCAGGGTTATATTGTAGGTGCCTGAATCAATAAAAGCTGATTACACATTTGTCTCTCTGTCTGCAAAGCAGAGCATAACTGACCGAAGGATGAAGATGGCTTTCCATGGGGCACTTCCCACAGCTTTTCTCTATTTCTTGTTTAGAGGTGTTGGGCTTTTCCTGGGCAAGCAGAGTGAGATCTGCCCTGGATGCTCTGAACTCAAGCCTCATATTTATGGCTTCCTCATCTTTGGTTTGAGATAGAGTGAAGGGTTTCTGTTTGAACTACACAGAGGAAAACACTGTACAACCTTTTCCATCTGATGTATCATTAACTTAATTCTGTCTAATCACAGCAATAGCTAGGTAGCTTTTTTTTTTTTTTTCTGGAGGAAAATAGCCACTTTTCTTATAAAGAGGTCATTTAATAAATGGGTTAATGGTTAATGAGTTCTGACTCATATTAGATAAGGGATAAGGACAGCAAACAAAGCATAAAACTCTCCAATTTCATAGCAGTTAATAGAACTCCACAATCATTCAATAAGTTGTAATACAAGTCACAGACAAACTTTTTCAGTTCTGTATGATTCTTACCGAGCAATTTATTTTGTTTTCATCAACCTAGACAAACACCAAACAGCAATAAAACATTAATTCAGTGTTAAGTTTAAACATGGCAGAACATATATGCAGCTTCAGTGATCAAAGAAGCCCATGGGAGTGGCAGGTCAATTAGCCTGTTAATACTTGCTGTTATGATAGGGATCAAATTTTCAAGATTGATGTATATCACACATAGTGTACCCAAGGAGTTTGTTATACAAACAGCATTGAACAGCAAAGCCAGAAGGTGAGCAACGGACAGGATCTGAAACTCGTTGGAAACTTTTCTTTCATTTTTTTTTTTTTTTTTTTTTATTTTATCTAAAGATTTGTGAAAAACCAGGAAGCTGAAACAGAAAAGCAGTTTTTAAAAGGTATTTGATCTGGAAGTAGCCATAACTGCAAATGCTCAGTTCTGACTAATACCCCTGTTCTGGCTATCACATTTTCACCTTCCACTTGTGAACAGTTAGAGAGATTTGTATTATTGTTGCTCTACTAGGATCATGATTTTTCTGCCCTGAAATCTTTTTAAATGATATTCAGCTTGCTCTCTGACACTCCTACTTACAGAAGTTTGTTGCTTTTTTTTTAAAAAGAAAAAAATACCTACCATAACTACTTCTTTCTGGCTGTCTAGTTTGAATGAAAAATTTCAAGGACATGTCAAAATGCATAGTTTCAGCACAGGTGTTAACCTCTGTGTGATAGTTTATCCTAACATACCTACTGTAACATAAATACTGAAATCCATTATATTACTGCATCTGACTTGGGCGTAGGGAAAAAGAATAAGTTTCTGAATTAAGTTTCCTTAAGGAACTTTGATGTCTGAATTTGTTGCACTGTTTTCAAACAATGTTACTGGTGTCACTGTTGGCTATCTGAGTTATGATTTGCTATGATGCTGAAAACACAAACCAGATTAAAATGGTTAGGAATGAGTGCTAGGACAAGAGGAAATTGCCTCAAGTTGTGCCAGGGGAGACTTGGATTGGATATTAGGAAAAATTTCTTCGCCAGAAGGGTTGTCAAGCATTGGAACAGACTGCCCAGGAAGGTTGTTGAGTCACCATGCCTGGAGGTGTTTAAAAGATGTGTAGATGTGGTGCTTAGGGACATGGCTTAGTGGCAGACTTGGCAGTGTTAGGTTTATTGCTCAGCTTGATGATCTTAAAAGTATTTTCTGACCTGAATTATTCTATGATTCTATGAAAATAAAATGATATGACCAATAGTATGAGGATTTTTTTTTCCTGCCTCCTTCTTTCTTGTTGTTTTTGTTTTGAATATAATTGAAGATTCCTCTCAAGAAAAAGTCGGTGGTTTTGGAGTTTTGTTTTTGTTTTGTTTTGTTTTGTTTTTTTAAATGCATTTTTATCCCTTTTGAACTTGACTCTGCAGTCCTGCAATAGCACAGCTCTGGTGCTCAGTGAAGGATAACATACCAAGGACAATTTTTCTAGTTTTTCCTTGTGTTGCCCAAGGGCAATTGGCTTAGTGTGTCCAAACAAAGATGATTGACTTACTGTTTGGTAAAGGACTTTTGACCTTTATAATTCCTGTGTTGTCCAGCTGCCCCAGGGTTGTCCTGCCTCAGACATGACTTTTGAGGTGCTCACACTATAATGGAAGACAATGATAAGATATAATGCTACTGACTCATTGTCACAGGAGGCAAAATGAGTATAACACAACTGGGATAGGACCGGCAGGTCTATGCAGTTATGTTACAAGCCCCATGTATGTAGAATATCCCGTATGATTTATTTATAAAACAAAATATTTGTTAGGGAGTCCAGCTATTGTGAAGCATATTGTGTCTTTAACTTTTTAGGGTTTTTTTTTGTGAATGTTGTGCTTCTTTGTCTGTCTGTCTGCCTGTTGGAAGGTTCATGGCACTGATTGAAACGTGCAACTCAAACCTACACCAGAATAATTAAATTTATTCACTCAATGCAAGTCACATAAAATGAGTTTGTGGCTTTATTTTCCATTTTACACAAGGAAATAAAGTTTGTTATTTGTAGTTCACTTCTTTCTGGTGTCATCTCCGTTCTTAGAACTGAAAAAGAGGAGGCTTCAGTTCTGTTCTCCTGACTTCACTAAAGCAAAAACCAGTCAAGAAAATCCATTAAGCATTCGGCCTGATTTCTATAGTGAAACATGTCAAATATTTTAATGGTTAGGGATGAGTTATTTTTGTTATTATGACCGTTCTATGTCCTTCAGGGAGGAGGATGGCAATGCTGTAGAGGGGATGGGCAAGCCAAACCATGAAGGGACAAAGCTGTTTGTGTGGTGAGGCATCTCTTTCATGATATAAGTTGCAGCACCTCTTATAAGGTGAGCTGCTCTGCTGCTGTTCTTCTCATATCCTTCGCTCACATGCCTCCCCTATACTTGAGAAGAATCTCTGTTGCCTTCCATTACTCCTTACCAACAATAAATATGTCGGTGATTAAGACAGTTTCACCACAGCAACTACAGTCCGGATGAAGTTGGTCAGCATCAAGCATATTTCTAAAAGCATTTATGCAACAGAACATTTATTAGAAATTCATTTGGAATAAGTAAATGTTAATTTAAAATAGGCTAATTAAAATCACCTTTAATTCCTGTATAGATGACGCTATTCAGAAATAATAAAGCCGCACTGTATCTGTATTAATTCACTTTAAGACTAAATAAAGATAAATCTTCAGGTGTTTGATTCTAAGGAACTTGATTCAGTACCATTTGTGTCAGATAACAGAGGTAAAAGCTATAAATACAGTCCAGTGCTGTTCTACGGCATCCTGCTGAAGTGTGCTGTCTTAAACTATCCTGAGTTCACTAGTCCCTGGGCTGGCTTGGTTTTAGGGTAGTGTAGAGCAGTTTGGGGCATATTAGCACTTACTCACAGCTGCTTATGACTTTGGCATACAGATGTGTTGACTGTGTTCCTGTACGGGCAGAGGGAATAAACACTTTCTAAATATCTCTACCTGCTAACTGGTAATTGTCTTCCAAAGAAGGACTCCTATGAATTTTTCTACCTTTTCAGTATACAAACAATATGAAAGGGCAGGAACAGACCAAGGACTGCTTGGTCCAGAGCATCCATCCACTTGACCAAATGTAGTCATACAGTTTTTAAAAGGAATACATGCACAGGTTGAAAAACTTCTCCTGGGACTACTTCATATCTCGTAGGTAAACCTGAAAGTTCAGCCAAGGACCATCCCTCCCCATTGTGATTTATTATTGCAGCCCTTGCTGGCAGGTTTGGGGAAGAATCTAGATAATAAAAACTAGAAATGCAGAAGTAAAAAATTTGCTCTTCCCATCCCTTTTTGTAATTCTTATCCAAATAAAAAGAAAATACACTTTGAAGCCAGCATTTGAGGTGTTCTGATCATATCAGATGCAAGCCACAACACCAGATGCTTCTGAAGACATATTTATTGGCAGACGCTCAAGTGAATCATAAAACTAGATTAATAAAGAATAACAACCAAATAAAACCAGAAATAGCAACTCTCAGGGCAAGGTGCACTTAAAAAGTCTTAATTTGGATGGATCATATCCAAGAGAAGTCATAATATGGCTGCTTGTGAAAGTATATGTCTTCATCATCCAATAGAAACATATTTCAGGTGTTGTGCAAGTGTTAACACTCTCTTTGTTTCTGTTTTTCGCGTTTGTTATCTACTTTGGCTGCTGTAGCCCTGTCTCAGGGTTTTTTCATTGGTTTCATTGGTTTCATTTCAGTTGATTCAACACAAATTTCAGATACTATATGTCTGTTTATGTAGAAGTATTGCTAGTGTGATGTCAAAGCTAAACAGGATCTTCCTGGATTTGTCTAAAGCAGAGATGCTAAACCAAGATGAAGGGAATTGTGTTAAAGAGCAGAGAGAGGTGTGTGCTATACGCGCTCCTACTATGCCAGCTACGGCAGAGCAGAAGGTGAGATGCAGCAAAGGGCACTGGTGGTAGGTCTCATAGGTCTCATGTGGGCCAGGCAGTACGGCTGAGAATATGGACAAGACCTCCAGCTCAGGACTGAGCATACCACTCCCCGCCTTGTCTATGTGAAGTCTGAGGCGCAGGGAAAATGTTGAAGGTGATTTAAACTGAGGTCTTTGCTTTGGGTCTGAAACAGAGGAAATGTGCTTACACTACTGCCTGCAGGTGGTTAAGTGTTCTAGGCAAGAGTGTTCTTCTACTGCTTTCCAGCAGAAACATGACACCTGATTGTAAGAGTGTGTATGGATTCAGCACATACTAATGCACCAAATGTTGACGTAAAATTGCTGGTTTGGGAGGTATGCCATGAAGGAGCTTAATTATACAGACAGCATAATTATACAGCTGTTACAGATATGCCTGTAAAGCACAGTTTACAACAGAGACCTTCAAACACATGCTGCAGTTCTTTTTCTCTTTTTACCTTCTGAATGGAAGGCAGTATGGACTAATCTTGCAATTTTAAATGTTGGGGAAAGCATTTATCTCTTTTATTTGTCCATTTATTTGGCTTGTATATTTACTCATTTATCTGATTTTGGTGGAAAGGAGACATCCAGAGTGGCAGATAAAACATTTATTAAAGTATATTTCCACAGGACGGTGCACAGGGGCCTTAAGGAAAGGCTATAAATGTTAAGTACCAGTTTGTAGTATAAGTCTTATAGCCTCTATTTCCTTTCTGATGCGACTGCCTGCAGTGAGAGAAGGCTCAGACAATAGTATTAAGCAGTGATAATGTGAGTTTTCTGAAGCAAAAATCATGGATTCTTCTGATTTAAGCTCTTGCAAACTAAGGAGAAATGTCTGTTAGCTGTAAGAGTAATAAGGGCTTTTTGCATTTGTAGGTCTGATTCTGAGAATTCATCTGCGGATCTGCTACTCTTTCCACTTAGGGCAGTAGAAAAGTACTCTTTTCCAGTACAACTTCCATCTATTCCAGAGAGGTGTGCAGTGCACATGCGTATCAGGCTAAACAGTGGACCATGTGTCATTAAAAATTAAGCCAGGAATGTGCCTGAGGAAGTGTTAAGATTCCTAATTTTACACGGATATTTCTGTAATTCAAGCTACTCCCTTAGAACAAGGGATGATCTGATCCCAGTGGACCAGTTGCAGTTTAGGAAAAAAATAAAAAGGGGGGTTAGAGAGTGCCAATTTCTGGTCTTCTCCTAGTAATGACTTGCACTGCTGTTTAAAAGGGTATTTTTGAAGGCAATTGATCCACAGTGTATCTCAATGTAATCCCCTGTGAGTAAGTGAAACCAACACATTTCTCAAGTTTTATTCCCTCCATTTCTTTCCCAGCTAAAGCATCTGAAGGCAATCGACGCTTGAGCAGACTGCCTAGGAGAACACAGCATTTAATCGTTATGCTGAAGGGACAAACGCAAGAACAAACAATTAGATAAAAAGGGGTTGAGATTCTGGCAGATAGGCTCAGATTTGCTATGTATAAAGATTCCAGCTGTCATTAATTTAGTTGCATTATCTTTTAATTGCAGATGTTTAGGGATGGGTTTTCTAAATTATAGGAAAGAAAAGCATTTCTACTAGAAAAAACAAAAGTTATCATAAGAAATATAATTGGTGGTGTGATAAAAGCTTTTGATACTCAAATATCTGACAGAGTAACAGGAAAAGCAGAAAATTTTCACAAATATATTTAACTGAAGAAAAGAGTGAACACAATGACACAAACCAATGTATTTCCAGTTATGTTGCCTCTGAACTGAAAATGCTTAAGAACAAGTGTTTGGACTGAAAGAATATTGTCTAGTGACATACTGATACTCAATCATGAATTGTTCATTAACTGTGTTGCTACCACTAGTAAGTAATAACTAGTTAGCACTATGAAAGCTGTAATGGGATAATTTGGTTAATGTATGCAGCTCCTAACAGTTTTATAAATCATTCCTGTAAGCAGATCAAAGCAGACAGAAGAGTAATGTACCCACACATAACTTTAAAATGTTTTTTCCTGTTTCTTAGTTATTGGCAATGTGACCTCCAGCTGTGGTAAAATGTCTGATGGATTTAAAAACTTTTTGGTTGCTATTTTCGCTCTATACATGATCTTAAAGAAAAGCAAAGCCTACACTTAAAATTTAATATCCTCTAAAAAAACCCAGATGGAAATCGTAAGTGCAAGTGTTAAACTAGCAGTAAGTCTACAAGTATACTCAAAATCAGTCTAAGTAGAAGCACAGAGCTCCTGTGTTTCAAGGTGCTTAGGCTGTATCTGACACTGACTGAACTAGCTTATCTAGAGCTAGTTTGGGGATCTTGAGCCATATGCTAGCATGCAATATAGGTAAACTATTAGTTTAAGATTTATGCTAGTTATTTTATTGCTAATTCTTTAGAAAGGCTGATAAATCTGTAAGTATAGATTATGGTTAGGGCCGCCCTGGATCATGTGTCTGCCAAGATTCATTTGCTGATGAGTGTCCACTGGCCCACCTTTCCAGCACAGATAGAAGTTGTATTGGAAAAAATTACTTTTACTAGTAATATAAGCTATCATGGCATACAGATTTTTATGATGGTAGAACTGCCTTTACCATTTAGTGTAAAGCTATGAAGAAAATCAGAAATAAAGGACTGGCAAAAACTTTTCATTTTTCCTTTGCCCCATTGAAATTTTTAAATGAAGACTCATACAAGAGAGGCTAAGAGACAGAGGTTCAGTCCTCAAGCTGTTGTCCAGTGCCCTCAGTCCTGCAAACATGTAAGAAGTGTTTATCATATTACATCTACATGTTAAACATGAGTTAGTGGAGCTTGTGCAAAGTGAAGTGAAAGGAATCAGATTGCAAGTATGAGCTCACCACGTCTGCTATACTTTTCCCATGACAGAATCTATGTGCAGTAGTAGGAACTTCATATGAAAGCCTTAGGGACAGTATACTGCTTCTGTGCATGGGGATACAGTGTGCTTTCAAGCTGAACACGAGAGGCTTGTAACCAGACATAGTGTGTTGAGCTTGACGGTTTACCTCTGGCAAAAGGGAATGCTAATGCAATTGGACTCGTGACCATCTCCACATGGTGTGTGCTGTGCCATGTAGGCATATGAGCTCTCTTAGGGCAAGACTGGAGTGTTCCAGCATTTTTCATGTGGTACTGTGTTGACATAGGTCAGCAGAGGAATGACGATATTGCTGAAGAACAAAAGCTGAAAGAACTACTCTACCTCTTCAGGCACCTTCTAGCTGGAAACTTTAAAATGGAAACATGACCAAGGAAGACTGTGTCTGTTTGTATCCTATACAGTACAGAGATATATTTGCTCAGGATACTCCAGAAAGGGGATCTAAATTTTCTGTTCAGAGTTGATAGCATTTTCTAGACAGAGCTTGTTTGTGTCTTCCTCCCTGAAACTTCTTGTGAGGGGAAAAAAAAATAAGCTTTGTAGGTAATTTTAAATTCCTTTTGCTTTTTTTTTTCTTCTTCACTAAATTAAATAGACAGGAAAGTCCAGAATCTTTATATTTTCTCTTTTTTCCTTTGTCTTTTTTACCTGTGTAGTTTTTAAATTTTGACAAAAATTTCAAAGTAATAGAATGGAATTGCTAAAAAAGCTATGAAGTTACATAACTTTTTTGCATTTTTTCCTTATCTACTTGAAATTCTCCTAGAGATGAAAAAAAACCCACATGGTGAAAAGAACCAAAATACACTCCACTGCTTGGTGGAAAACAACAATCCAACATGGAAATAGAAAATTTCCAGCTTTTAAAAACTGAATTGAGGTGAAAGGTTTAATTCTAAGTAAACTGAATGCTGTAGTCTTATGATTTTCCTATAATTAGTTAAGATAGTTGAATAAAACTTTCCTGGGGGAAAGAAAAGGAGAGAAATGTATTTATTTTATCAGTTCCAGCCTTTAAGGAGCATTCCTTTAAGACCATGGCTCTCCTTTTCTCCTAGGTTTCTTAGAGTACCCGGTGGAAATAATGAAGAAATAAAATCCATGAAGAGTGACTTAATGGTACCTGCTGGCATTTGTTATTTGTTCTGTCTGAGTCTTTGCACAAAGTAAAATCCACATTAAGAGTACAGTGGTGTCAGCAATTTCTATTGCAAACACAGCAAAGAATTTGTTTATGAAAAGTGGCAGGCTTTTATATATTTGAATCTATTTAAGTTTCCTGCTTAAAACCAGCTTTGAGAGGCTGGCTGCTGTTGTGCTTTGGTCAGGAAGCAAATGATGGTCTACTGCAGGTTGCTTAGACCTTAGTCTCCCACTGAGAGAAAGAAATATCTTTCAGATTCACGGGAGTTACCAGAAAACTTCATGAGACACAGTGACATTTCATTTTATTTCTCTTCAATTCTCTTCTTTTTCTCTTTCCACCCTGTGGAAAAGGACCACACGCTGGAGCAGTTAATGGACTGTAGCCCATGGGAGGGATCCCATGATGGAGCAGGGGAGGAATGTGAGGAGTTCTTCCCCTGAGAAGGAAGAAGTGACGTAAAACGACAAGTAATGAACTGACCACAATCCCCATTCCCTATTCCCCGCTGTGCCACTCATGGAAGGGGGAAGGAGCAAAAGTTAATTGGAAATGAAGTTAAGCCTGGGAAGAGGGGAGTGATGGGGGAAATTGTTTCTCTTCTCTCTCATTATCCTGCTTTGTTATTTATTAATAATAAATGGAAATAATTTTCCCCGAGTAGAGTCTGTTTTGCCCATAAGGGTAACTTGAGTGATCTCTCCCTGTCCTTAACTCAAACCTCAAGCTTTTTGTTATATTGTCTCTCTCTCATTCCCTTGGGGAGTGGGGAGAGTGAGTGAGAGACTGCGTGGCTTGGTCCCGAGCCGGGCTAAATTATGACTGTCCTTTTGGTGCCCAATGTGGGGTTGAGGAATCTGGGATAAAGATACTAAGTGAGAGCAGTAACAGGCAAAACATGGTTTGAACTCTGCTAGAGAGTGAAATGAATGTGGGGAATTTATGTTGTTCTAATTGTGGTGAAGGGACAAGGGGTGGATTGCGTGTAAATTGTCCAGTTTTTGGTTGGTGTTGTGATTACATTATTTTGATTTTGATGTAGGGAATTCTTTTTTGTTGTTGTGTGTGTATTTGAAGGATAATTCTTAAAGATGTGATTCGTAGAGGCAAGGGGTGGAAGAAACACACACAATTACACACAATCCACCCCTCGTCCCTTCACTAGGAGAAAACTACTGGTGACCTCATCATGTATTTTATTTTAGAAAAGAAACCATCTTCTACAAACAGAAACTTCATGCTGAATGTTTATTACAAAATGACATGGTTTGCCTTGAGACATACCTTTTTTTTTTTTCTTTGTTGTAGTACAGTCATAATTCTGACCAATTCTCCTGTAGATCTGAGATGTTTTACAAATGAAATAGTTTTTTGGTTGTTTACTAGTAACTTAATTTGTCATGGTTAAGGCATATGAGGTGTTCAAGCTGATTCTTATTACATCCTATGGGATTCAATCTAGAGCTAGACTGAGACTTTATATGTAGGCTCTGAGAATGAGACAGTATGTAAACACACCACTTGGAAAGGAACTCCGGGAAAAAACAGTAACTATGAATGGATCCTATGCACTCTTGGGGAACAGTCTACTGGATACTGTTCACCCTTCCTGCAATATCTCCACTCTATTGCAGAATGCTTTGCAGATTCAAATCTTTGAGTGATTCAGGTGAGAAATAGGAGAAGGTAAAGGCAGAGAACAAAGTATATTTGCCAATGAGACTCAGGGAGAAGAAAAATAAAGTAACAAGGTACAGTTAGGTTATTCCAGGTGGGAAGAGACAAGGAGTATATGAGCCTCGCTGGAACTGAGAGAAACAAGAAAGGCTTTTTATTGTCTCACGGGCACCAGTGCAGAGCAACTGGCTTTCCTCCTACTGACTTAATGCTTTTTATGTTGACATGGTATAAGCGTAGTTGGCAATCTAAAGTGCAGAAACATGGCAAATTTGGTCCAATGTGTGGAAGGATTTGAGCACCCACTGAGAAAAACAACTTAGTTGCCTTATGGTGGGGGCAGGAGCAAGAGGCAAATAACTTGTTCCTTCCCCTGAAACTCCATTTATTGGTAGGATAGGAAAAAAATGGGAAGAAATATCTGTAGGTCTTAATGAAATGTACTTACTCTCCCACTGTGTTCCTGTGCATCTTCTTCCCCTCCTCCAGCTGGCTGGCTGATATATTTGATTCCTTCATTATGCAGAGGCTGAAAGTTGTATGCATCTGATATTCAGTTTCAGTTACAACTGTACTTCACTGGTGACTCCTCTGAAACCTCCACATTTTCATAAACATCATTTCTGTAGAGATAAACATATTTTGTTTGAGCTTCTTGACTTGATTAAAAATAATCACTTTTAGATATCAAAGAAGAAAAAAGGGTTTGAAGGGTTGTTTGAAAATCTCAGCGAGAAAGGCTTCTGTTACTGAGATGTATGTAGCTGATAAGTGTGTATATTCTTTGTAGCTTGATAGTTTAGTAAATAAAATGCCAGACTACTTAGCTACTCTGCAAAAAGATCTCCCTTTACAGCTGACTAATTTAGCTCATTGATTCCTCTCTTCTCCTACCTCCATCTTTTTCTCACAGGTTATATTTTCATTGCTTAATCTCTGTGTTTCAGACCTTTGATATATCATCATTAAAAAAAAAAAACCACCTAATTTTTAAAGAAAAGCTTTTCCATTTTAGAGTCAAATTCTACAAGTTCTAAAATAGTAACAGACAGGATATAAACCAGTGGATAAATGAGTGTAGACTTAAGATTTTGGTCCTAAATTTATTTCACTGATTACAGCAGGAAACCATGAGTGGAGGCTGATTACTTGAGAAGCTCCGCAGTCTGGCTCACTACCTTATTTCCCTGGTATAGGCAATAATAATATATCTGCTCTGCTTGTATTTCTATAGAATAATTCTCTACACGTTTCTTGTGGACTAACCCATTCTTTTGTATTCCTAGTCTAGAGCTTGCTCCTTTCTCTCACAATTAGGCTGGGGTGGGGGAGTGAGAAGAGAGGGGATGTTTGAAGCTTTTTGATTGTTTTCTTAAAGAACGAGTGCTTGTAAGTACAGGGCTAAATAATTTGCCCAGAATGTGAGAGGTGTGTAGTTACCTTCTTTGCAAAAAGAGGTTAAAATCAAACCCTCTTGGAAAGAGGAGTTTCCCTTATATGGCTCTTGTTCTTTGGATTGCACTGTACTGTGCAGAAGGATTTGGTGACTGCAGAATGTAGTATTAGGGCACGGAGCAGCCAGGTTTCCGAGTAAAGTATCAGAGGCTGAGTAGAGTAAAACTAGGCCTACAGTTTAAATAAGAAACTTGGACAGTATTATTTTCAGTACATTAGTGCATTCAGTACATTAGCGCATTCTTCCTCTAAATTCTTTCACAGCGGGTTATATGAGTTTATTGACCTATCCATCAGTACACTTGGGAGTATGTTTCTTGCAATCTGCCCCTGCTGTGCTGTGCAGTTTGCAACACTTGATGTTGCACAGCCTTGTAAGTGAAAGCAGCCATCTTAAAGAGTTGTTCTACATCTGTATCGCAGTGTAGCAGCAATGCAGGCATGCAGATATGGAAAGGGTCTCAAGGGACCCAAGTTTCAAATGGAAGAGCTCAGCCTGTTTAGGAAAAATGCCATGATCTTGTGGGCTACCATGTTTTGAGCAGGCACTGCCTAGAACTGCACTATACTGGCATGTAATGGGCTGCCTCCTCTCCCAGGATGTGTTTGCTCTATGCAGTTTCTCCTACTGGAGTTGTTTACCTGTCAGAAGCCATCCTTAACTCTTGCTACTTCTGAATTAGAGTATGAAGAGCTCTTCAACAGTCACATACAATAAGGTCTTAACATGTGCTGGTGGTCTGCAATTCCCTTAAAAACAGAAAGATGAGATCCTCAGCATCACTGTGGATTTTGTTTCTGAGTAAAGAAGAGTTTGGTAATTCCAGAGGGAAGATGTCTCAAACTTTTTATCCTTTGGACTTGAGTCAGTAGCAAACAGTTCTATTTTGCCACTTTGCCCATGTTGAAAATCCTTTAACCTTGTAATACAAGGCCAGATGTAAGGTTTTCATGTGAATGCTGCCACAGACACTGGGAAAATACAATTACTCCTATTTATTTAACTTCTTTAATTTGCGGTCTGACATTTTTCATCTACACTCAGAGCCAAGATTCTTTTGCAGTCTTAAAGCACTTTATATTTTTTTATATGATTGAAGAGATTTTATGGAATGCCTTGAGGTTCTACAGATTGTTTTATATTAATATCAAGAAATTATTCAGAAAGGAGGACTTAATACAAAAATTCTCACTCAAGGGAAAACTTATTGGAGTTTAAGTATCTGCTAAATTTGCTCAAGACTTTGGTTTGTCTTTTATTTGTCCTGAAATTGTTTTTTCCTATAGATGCTGAAAAATCCCCTAGTACTTTATTTGGCACAAGAAAAAAATCCTCTGTGCAATCCCCCAAACCCGTTCTCAAAACTCAGAGACTTAAATGGGTCTATGCCATCTGTTCCTCTTCACTTTGGCAGCTCTGACTTGACATCTGGTAGTTACAGAACTAAGTGTGAGCTTGTAATTGGAATTCAGGGATCATGACAGAGACCTCATGTTCCCCGTTTTAATAAAACTTCCCCATGCTATGTGATGTTGCGGAGATGCTATCTGAATATTAGTGTATCCAACACTTGTATGTTTTTGATGACTCATATACAGTATGTAGAAAGAAGCAGGTTTATAATGATTTTTTATTTACTTATTTCATTTGTGAGTAGAGTATGCTTTAATGTTGATGCTAGAGTTATTTTTGTTGATGTTATAGCCTCACTATTTCTATAATCTTTCTCTGGATAAACAGGCGATATGACTTCTTCCACTGGGAGAGTTCTTAGCCAAAGGATAACAAGATTAACCCCTGAGGAGGTACTGTGTTCATTTGTACTACAAAAAATGGCTGAGAGCCTCAAGAGTAAAGCACAAAGTATTCGGAGATTGGCAGCGTTATGAACTATGAAATTGAGCCCAGTTGCCAATGGGGAAGGGAGAGGAGAGAAAAAGAAGAAGGACAGGCAGAAATTGATCAAAGGATGAAGTTAGCCTGTAGGAGAGGGAAAAAGGAGAAGTTATATGTAGGAGAGACTAGAGGATCAGTTAAGGAATTGTGCTTCATTTATTCTTTTTTTTTTTTTCCTCTCCAGTCAGGATTTCTGTCTGAACACTTTCTGATGGACCCTTTTCATTCATTTGCCCTTGTTTTCTCTATTTCAGCAGTGGAAATCATTTAGGGAGTATACCCTTACTTCAGTGAAGAGACAGCGATATGGCTTTTTGCTTCAGTTAGCAGCTTGAACTCAGTTCTGCAGGGGATCCTGAGAGTGAGCTTGAACAGCTGAATTTGACTGAAAACTCAGGTTAATGTGCTTCTGCTGCCATTTAATTACACATTGTTTAAGATAGTTAAAAATTTCTAAGAAATTCTTCCCACTCCCTCATCCCTCACTCCTCATGTCCCTGCACCCCTTTCCAGTCAGTGAAACTAAACTAAACTAAAATGCCCTCTTAAAGGGAAGGTACAATCATAGAATCATAGAATTGTTAGGGTTGGAAGGGACCTTTAAAAAAGGCCATCTATGTTGCCCTGTTCAACTTCGCCTTGAAAGTTTCCAGAGAGGGTGTCGTAGTTTAGTCCCGCTTGGGACCAAGCTATGCAGTCTCTTACTCACTCTCCTCACCCTCCAAGAGAATGAAGGAGAAAAAATATAAGAAAAAATTTGAGGTTTGAGATGAGGACAGGGAGAGGTCGTTCAAGTTACTGTTATGGGCAAAACAGACTCGACTTGGGGGAAAAGTTGAGTTTATTATTTTATTATTATTAATAAAACCAAAGCAGGATAATGAGAAAGAGGAAAAAAAAACAACTTTCCACCACCCCTCCCTCTTCCAAGGCTTAAGTTAATTTCAAATTATCTCCACCTCCTCCCCACTCAGAGCAGCGCAGGGTGGGAATAGGGAATAGAGATTGCAGTCAGTTCATCACATGTCGTTTTCCACCACTCCTTCCTCCTTGGGGGAAGAAATCCTTATATTCATAGAATAGTTAGGGTTGGAAGGGACTTTTAAAGGTCATCTAATCCAACCCTCCCTGCAAGGAGCAGGGGCATCTTCAACAGATCAGGTTACTCAGAGCCCCATCCAATCTGGCCTTGAATGTTTCCAGAGATGGGGCATCCACCACCTCTCTGGGCATTCCTCCTCTGCTCCAGTGTGGGGTCCCTCCCATGGGACACGAACTGCTCCAGTGTGGGGTCCTTTTCCATGAGGTGTAGTCCTTCTGGAAAAGACTGCCACAGTGTGGGCCCTCTGTGGGCCACAGCCTCCTTCAGACATCTACCTGCTCTGAAGTGGGGTCCTCCAAAGACTGCAGGTGGATCTCTTCTCCTCCGTGGACCATCATGGGCTGCAGGGGGACAGCCTTCTTCACCATGGTCTTCACCACGGGCAGCAGGGGAATTTTGCAACATTATTCCTCCCCCTCCTTCACTGACCTTGGCATTGGCAGCCATTCCTCTCACAATAAATTCTTCACAATGAGGCTCAGGCAGATGCCTCACATGTTCTCTTCACATATACTCTCTTCACTTCTCTCGGTCCTGTTTCTGCTTCTTCACTCATTCTTTTTTTAAAAATTATTTTCCCCTTCTTAAATATGTTATCAGAGAGATGTTGTCACTGTTACTAATTGGCTTGGCTGTCGTAAGCAGCAGATCTGCCCTAGAACTGACTGAGTTCACCAGACAAAGGGGAAACTTCTAGCAAGCTTCTTGCAGAAGCTGCTGCTGTAGTCCACCCCTACTACACAAAACTAGGACTGATGGGGCATTTACCACCTCTCTGGGCAACATTTTCCACTGTTTCACCACTCTCACTGTAAAAAATTTCTTCCTTATATCCAGTTTGAAGCTACCTCCTTCTATTTTAAAACCATTACCCCTTGTCCTATCACAACAGGCCCTGCTAAAGAGGTTCTCCCCATCTTTCTTATAAGCACCCTTCAGGTACTGGAAGGCTGCTATAAGGTCTCCCCAGAGCCTTTTCTTCTCCAGACTGAACAGCCCCAAATCTCTCAGCCTTTCTTCATAGGAGAGGGGCTCCTATGTCTTTCTCCTCAGGGCTGCTCTCGATCCATTCCCTGCCCAGCCTGTATTTGTGCTTGGGATTGCCTCAACCCTTGTGCAGGACCTTGCACTTGGCCTTGTTGAACCTCATGATGTTTGCATGGGGCCCCCTCTCCAGCCTGTCAAGGTCCCTCTGGATGGCATCCCTTCCCTTCAGCATGTTGACCACACTACACAGCTTGGTGTTGTTGGCAAGCTTGCTGAGGGTGTACTCTATCCCACTGTCTATGTCACAGCCAAAGATGTTAAACAGGACCAGTCCCAAAACTGACCCCTGAGGAATGCCCCTCATCACCATTCTCCACTTGGACATTGAGTCCTTGACCACAACCCCTTGATTGTGACCATCCGGCCAATTCCTTATCCACCGAGTGGTCCACCCATCAAATCCATGTCTCTCCAGCTTAGAGACAAGAATGTCCTGTGGGACAGTGTCAATTGGCTTGCACAAGTCTAGGTAGATGAGGTCAGTTGGTCGTCCCTTATCCACCAACACTGTAACCCCATTGTAGAGGGCCACCAAATTGGTCAGGCATGATTTGCCCTTAGTGAAGTCATGTTGGCATTCACCAATCACCTCCTTATTTTCCATGTGCCTTAGCAGAGTTTCCAGGAGAATCTGCTCCATGGCACAGAGGCATCTCGCCAGGCACAGAGGTGAGGCTGACTGGCCTGTAGTTCCCCGGGTCTTTTCTGTTTTCCTTTTTAAAAATGGAGGTTATATTTCCCCTTTTCCAGGGGACTTCTCAAATATGATGACAGTGGCTTGGCAACTTCGTCTGCCAGTTCCCTCAGGACCGACGGATGCAACTCATCAGGTCCCATGGACTTGTTCACCTTCAGGTTCCTTACATGGTCCCTAACCTGATGATCTCCTAAGGCGGGGGGTTCTTCATTCTTCCACTCCCGGCTTTTGCCTTCTGCCACTTGGGCAATGTGGCTAGAGCCCTTGTTGGTGAAGACTGAGGCAGAAAAATCGTTGAGTACCTTAGCTTTCTCCATATCCTGGATAACCAGGTGTTCCATTCCCTTCCAGAGAGGGCCCACATTCTCCCTGGTCTTCCTTGTATCCTCAACATACATGTAGAAGCTTTTCTTGTTGCCCTTGATGTCCCTGCCCAGGTTCAATTCTGTCAGGGCTTTAGCCTTCCTAACCTGATCCTTGGCTGCGCAGACAATCTCTCTGTATTCCTCCCAGGCTACCTGTCCTTGCTTCCACTGTCTGTTGGCTTTCTTTTTGTTTTTAAGTTGGCCCAGGAGCTCCTTGTTCAGCCATGCCGGCCACTTGGCATTTTTGCCTGATTTCCTCTTTGTTGGGATGCATCGCTCCTGAGCTTGGAGGAGGTGATGATCCCTGAATACCAACCAACTTTCCTGGGCCCCTCTTCCCTCCAGGGCTTTATCCCATGGTACTCTGCCCAGCAGATCCCTGAAGAGGCCAAAGTCTGCTCTCCTGAAGTCCAGGGCAGAGATCTTGCTGTGCGCCATCCTCGCTGCCCTAGGGATCTTGAACTGCACCACCACATGGTCACTGCAGCCAAGGCTGCCCTTGAGCTCCACATTCCCCACCAGCCCCTCCTTGTTAGTGAGAACAAGGTCCAGCATAGCACTTCTCCTTGTTGGCTCCTCTGTCACTTGGAGAAGGAAGGTATCATCCACACCTTCCAGGAACCTTCTGGATTGCTTGTGCCCTGCTGTGTTGTCCTTCCAACAGATACTGGGGTGGTTGAAGTCACCTAGAGGACCAGGGCTTGTGATCGTGAGGCTGCTCCTATCTGTCTGTAGAGGGCCTCATCCACTCAGTCTTCTTGGCCAGGTGGCCTGTAGCAGGCCCCCACTGTAGTGTCTCTTGTCCCTGCTCTCCCTTTAATCCTGACCCATAAGCTCTCTGTCAGCTTCTCATCCAACCCCATGGAGGGCTCCATGCACTCCAGGTGGTTGTTGACATAGAGGGTGACATCTCATCTCCCCTGCCTGTCCTTCCTGAAGAGCCTGTATCCCTCCATTCCAACTCCCCAGTCATAGGAGCCATCCCACAACGTCTCTGTGATAATAAAGTCATGGCCCTGCAGGCATGCACACATCTCTAACTTTCCTTGTTTATTCCCCACGCTACATGCATTAGCGTAGAGGAACTTAACGAAGTCCACTTTCTGGAGCTGCATTTTAGGTGCTCTCCTACTTACCTGTGATCCTTTCCCAGGAAAGATCATTATGCAGGTACATTACACTTTTTGGAGGATGATGTTTATTTTCCCCTAATTTGTCATGATGCTGCTTTTATGAAAACAGTGCACTTTCTTTTTGTAACAGCTTTTCATTTAACTCAGACTTGGATTTGTTTATAGCTGTTACAGTCTGTTTCCCTCTTCATTGCTTACGCAGCTTTAAATTTGAAAGAGAGCCATTGTCTTGACACTTTATTTGGGCTGGATTTTGAATAAATGTAATTAGGCTTTGTCACACTTCTTTTAGATAGTCAACACAAAGTTATTTCTTTTCTCTTTGATAGAAAAAGCTCTTTTAAAATGGTTCCCATTTAATTACTCTTGAAGATGTTCGTATTTGAATAAGGCTGTAAATGTCAAATCTTGATGAGTTAGACCTAGAATGTTAGAAAGCAAACTATCTCCTAATATTCTCACTCTGGCCCAATCCTTGTGAAGTGCCAAGAACTTCCTTGTAGGTGCTGAGCACCTTTTCCCAGCATCTAAGACAGGGAAAGCTGAAATTGCCTAGCACCTTGCAACACAATCATGTATCAGACAGCCTGCATTAACCCCAGATATGACTGATCTCCAAATAAAAAGAAGCTATGACACTTTTTCAAGAATTAAGTATCTTATTACAATTCATGTCTTCATTTCTGAAAGGCAGAGCTAAAACCAGGTTGTATTTCATGTGACAGTTCCATACTGTTTTGTATTTGGAGACAAAAATTAGATAAGCAAGAGCTACCTGTGTAAGCAGATGCCAGCGTAGAGAGAGCTTGGTGAGAAGCACATGAAAAGAGAACTACAGAGCCGTAAAGGTGTCCTTAGATATGTGTGCCCATACTAGCTCTATTCAATACTCTCTGCTCCCTCCCATCTCTTCTGCCTTGAGCTGTACTGTGGCAGGTTACTTAGAACTCATTTTTACTTGGAAAACAGATGTAGCAAACAGTTGTAAGTGGGAAAAAGCAGCAGACCATGGGCCTGATTTTATGAACCTCTTCAGCTTCTAATGCTTCAGTATTTCCATAACGTTGCAATATTATTCAGACACAGGGAGGCAATCTGATCTTTCCTCAAAATCTTTAATTCTTCCTGCCTCTGTTCCATTTCTTTTTCAAGCACTGAGAGTCTTGAAACAGGTCTCCTTTTGCTCCTGCCACCTGACTCTCACACTCTGCTGTGGATGTCCTGAGGGAGAAAACCTTCAGGCCATTCTTCTCCCGTAACCATCTAGCGATGAAAGGAATACTAACTCTCTCCTAGCTTGAAAAATTCTACCAGATTCTGTGTTCCTATGGAGAAAGGGCTTCAGCTCCATAAACTTCTGATGCAGTCTTTATGGATGCTTTTCCTTGAAATTTTCCTTTTGAATTAACAGTGAAGGGCTGGGAAGGTAGAATTAATCTGGGGTTCCTGACAGGGGAAAATAGTCTTTCATTCCACTTGCACCTGTCCTTCCACATGTCCCGGATGCTTTTTCATAGCTGACTGGCAGCTTCAGAAGTTTGAACTTACGCAAAGTCACTGCACTGTGAAGTAGAGAAATCCACATTAGCGTTAACTCAATTTGTTTTGTAGCTACATGACTATTTATATCAGAGTTTAGAATTCAGCACTAACTTCCTCTCACTTGTTTCTGCTGTGGCTGCACCTCCTCAGCGAGTTTCGCAGGGTGAGATGTCTGATTGGGCTTATCTCTGCCCTCTGGGCCTGCGCTAGTGACCTCATTAGCTTGTCGTCTACAGTATCTGCACTGATTTCTGATGAGAAGTCTTGTTAATGTCCCTGTACCAGCATCTTTAACTTGCTAGTGTGCCAGTTTAAAGAAGTTTTATGGCCAGACCTCTTAGTATTCCGAGTGGGTGGTAAGAAATTAATCTGTGGGTTTAATGAGTTGACAGTTTTCATAACATTCCCATGCCCATATTGAGACAACAAATTGTTTGCCTGCTCCACGTTTCCTATGCAACTGTGCTTGTCTTTTGTGTCACCATTTTATAATGCCAGCTCAGGTTTAATATGATGTTCACAGTCACTCTTGCTAAACGTTGTTTTCCAGGTGAGAGCCATTTCATAGCTTTGCTTCATGGTACAGCTCTTGCAGTTGTTCTGATGTTCTGTCCAAGGTGAATCTCATGTTATACTGCAAATTGTCTTTCTTGCTTTAGTCTCCAAAGCATTTGCAGCTGTTCTTCCCTTTTAGTGGATCTGTGATTGTGGCTTACAGACTTTCTAATCCGCTGCTTTTCATTTTGTTTATCAATATTATTAAATCAGCAGTTTTCCTGGAGCTGCGGGTACCTGCCACCAGTTCAATATAAATGCTCAGCATCCGTTTACTGCTTCATTAATTCTGCTAATCCTTCTAACTGTGTATGTTATAAAGTTCATTTGAATTAATTTTGTGACTAGGAGAGTCAGGACATAGTAAATATTCAAAATGGTGATGTTTGCCACTTCGTATTGCTGTGCTAGATTTAAAAGAAAGAGAGGTAACTTGTCTTCAAAGGGTAACAAGTCTGACCTGGAAAGAGAATTGTAAAGACAGAAATGTCTGAAAACTTTGAGTTAGCATCCTTTATACAGCCATGAAGTAATACAATAAAGTGAGTGGGGTTGGTGGAAATATTAGAGGTCAGATTGTTAAACTGTTTGAGCACTCTGACCCAGTAGATGCAGACAATCTCCAAAAAATCCTGGGATGATGAGCAAGATACCACTAATGTTCAACAGAGCAGAGACAATGCCAGAAAACTTCTGTTAATATTGTCTAGCATTTTCTGATATACTTCCAATTTTCAGTTGTTTGTGGTTCTAGCACAGGATAAATTGTCTGGCTGAAATTTTTCAAGTGTTTTTTTCTTGTCTCAGCTTGAATTTTGAATTTTTTTTAATCAAAGCTTTCTCACATAGAAATTTTTTTTTTTTTTGAGATAGAGGAATTAAAAATATATAGTGTTGCTGATGTCAAAAGCTCCTCTTATCTGTTTGTTTGATTTGATGTCGCTTGGTCAGTACCTTGCTTTATCTTTAGCTGCATTACATTTCATCAGGCTGTATGTTTGTTACCGTAAGGTCTTTCCTTGGCAGTCAGCCCTCACCTTTCAGAGCCTGGATTATATGTTTCATCAGCAAATTGTCTCACACAAGGCTTTCTCTTCTTTTACAGATTGTTTGTGAACACATAAGGGAGAGAATGGGGTCAGTACAGATCCCTGTGAGATTTCATTAGTAACTACTTTAATTAGAAAAACTGACCATTCATTTATGTCTTGTTTCCTAATTTGTAAGGAGCTTTTCCTAACTTTTTAGTTATTTATTTTTTTTAACCTATATAAGACCTTCTCTCTCATTGCTTAGCTTCTTCAGGAACGTACAGAGAGGGGGACCTTATCAAGCAAACTAGACTGCAAACTCAAACAATCTACATGGCCCATTCAAATGCTGAGTTGAGTGTTTGTTGAGTTATTACAAGGTCTCTGTCCTAGTTACATAGCTCTGCCAGAGGCAAGTTTATTTCTATTTATATTTAAAGCTTTGCCACTGTCTCAAATGGGAGGCCTATCAGGAGTTCTGAAACCACTGTGAAATCTTGGTTGTGTGTATCGTTGGACTCCATGTGACAACAAGACCGAACAAAGATTGTTCTGCTTGAGAGTGTTTTTTGAGACCCTGCAATCTTGCTGCTGATCTTGATCTCCTTGCTGTGTGTGTGTACACACATATGTAAGTATTTATTGCAGCAAAGAGTGATAGGGATAACTGCATTTAAAGGGCCAATTTTTTTCTCTGACTGGAGTGAGATACAGAGAAGTACTCAAGCAGTGTTGAGTTAGAGTAGCTCCACATAGCATGATCTGGTGCAGATATATCAACGTGGGTCCTCAAGGCTGATCCCTCAAGTCCATGTGGCAATGAACCTGAGTCTCCTGCCTCTGTGATACTACAAAAACATGGCTAGGGTGTTTCTGCTTCTGAAATTATCTTAGTCCATTCTAGGCTGGGGTTCTCTATATAGCATTCAAATTTATTGTGTAGACATACACTAAGACTCCTGGAACAGCTCCCAAAAGGGCTACGTTACATTCTGTTCCAGAATGTCATGCATCAAAAATAATGTAAGTTTCTGCCACAGAAAAAAGGTAATTTATTCTTCTGCATGTCCTTCTAAGGTAGAAACTATACTTACAGAGAAATTCATACAGCTCTGTGTTGTGGTTTTGTTTAGTAGGGGGGGCCTAAGGTGGTAGCTTCTGTAGGAAACTGCTAGAAGTCGCTCCCCTTTGTTCACGGGACTTGGCCGGGCCTAGGGCGGACCCACTGCTGGCCAAGGCCGAGCCGATTGGTAGCAGAATGTCTCGTGATGACGCCTCTGCAATAACGTATTTAAGAATGGGAAAACAGAAAAAAAGAGAGAGAGAAGAGAAGATGTGAAGAAGCTGAGCAGGGGCAGAGGCGCAGAGGGGGAGGCGCAGGCCTCATGGGCCTTGCAGGCCTCACCCTCTGGCCTCTCGCCAGGCAGCCGATTGGGCCAGACTCGGTCCAGCCCGGCTGCAAGAAGTGGAGAGGAGATGAGAAGTGAATGAGATGTAAAAAAGATCCTGAGAGACATCTACCAGCCTGTTGTGAGGAACGGCTGCAGACGCCAAGGTCAGTGAAGAAGGAGGGGGAGGAGTAATGCGGCTCCTGGCCAAGATTCCCCTGCAGCCTGTGGTGACGACCATGGTGGAGCAGGTTGTCCCCCTGCAGCCCATGGAGGTCCACGGAGGAGCAGAGATCCACTTGGAGCCCGTGAAGGACCCCGCACCGGGGGAGGTGGATGCCTGAAGGCAGCTGTGGCCCGTGGAGGGCCCCCTGGGACAGCTGTTCTGGAGAGACTGAACTCCGTGGAAGAGATGACCCACGCCGGAGCAGTTCCACAAAGGACTGTGGCCCGTGGGAGGGACCCCACGCTGGAGCAGGGGAGGAATGTGAGGAGTTCTTCCCCCGACCATGAAGCAGCGGCGTAAAACAACATATGATGAACTGACTGCAACCCCCATTCCCTCTTTCCCCCTGTGCCGCTCGGGGAGGGAAGGTAGTAGAGATAATGTTAAGCTTGGGAAGAGGGAGGGGTGAATGGAGGTTATCTTGTTCTCTGTCTCATTATCCTGCTGTTTGTAGTAATAAATGAATAGTTTTCCCCAAGTTGAGTCTGTTTTGCCCGTGACGGTAACTTTAAGGATTTCTCCCTGTCCTTATCTCAAACCTCGAGCCGTTTTTCCTTATATTTTCTCTCCCTGTTCTCTCGGAAGGTGGGGGGAGTGAGAGAGAGACTGCGTAGTCTGGTCCGATCGGGGCTGAACTACGACACTCTGTTATGCTAAATTTCATCTACGTCACATGGCATATCTTGCATTAATTCTCCATTTATAGGACAGATTTTATTGTTATAAAATCGATTTAGTGCAATATTAGGTGATTGTTCAGATGTGTTTCATCCTAACATCAGTCTTTTCTCTGACATAGTCTCTGTTTCTCCTAATTGCATTAAGAAATTAGTTCTGAAGACTTTTAATATACTTACATAAAATACTTGGACATATATCTAGAATAAAGCCACTTGAGGAACGTTGAGTGCAGTAACTCCCCATTTTCCTGCTCATTCTCCATACATTTTAATACCAGTATAATGCAGATGAAAGACAAGGTGATTTCTCACTGTCAGAGACCTTACAAGTCAGTGCCTGGAAAGAAGTCTTCAGAGAAAGTTACCAAATACATTTTAGGGTCAGCTTTGGAGTGGTCTGTAGAAAGAGGATATTTGTCAGTAGATGTGAACATACAATGACAGACCTCTGAAAATGTCTCTGAAAGCAAAAGTAGGACTTCACATAATTTATATGATAGAGCAAAGGATTTGATGGAATAATTGATTTACTTCAGTTGGGTTTCCAGAACTAACCTTCACAGGAACATAACACGTTTCTCTTCAGGACTAAAGTCCTGATTATCTTTTACACGTGTAGAATGCAACATGGAGAACCAGAGCACTGGTCTGAACTGCAATCCAGGTATTCCTGACAGCCAAGAACTCAGGTTCTAGAATATAATTTTAAAGCATGGTAGAGGCTGTTAGCTGTCAGCTTTATGTTACAGCATTTCTTGAGACGATGTTAGGTTAAGCTGTGCATGCAGACACAGCCAATGGGAAAGCAATTTTCAGTGTCTTATTCTGAGTAAATGATGCAGCATCTGTCATTTTCCTAGCCAAACTCTGGTAAAATACTTGAAAAAATAAGCTTTTTTTTTTTTTTTTTTTGGGAATACTGAATCAGCATGAATTCTGGACAACTTGAATAAAGTGAATTCTGTAGTGACTAAAGAGAAAAAGCTCTATTCTTTGTAAAAAGGATGTGCTGGGAGGCACTGGTTCTTGTAAAGGACATTGCTTTGTGCAGAGTTGTGCAATTACTCACCCAGAAGAGATTGCTGCTCTTAAAAATCATGTACTCTTCTGAACTGGGAAATTATCAAAAAAGATTCCTTTAAATTAAAAGCTGGCTTGATTTGTTATTACACCATACAGCTAGATATAGCTATTAATCTTTCCAGAGGCAAGTGTTTCTAATGTTTTTTTTTTCCTTTATGTTTTAATACTTGGTGTATATGAAGTTAATTAAGGCATGTTTGTGTTAGAAACACATCAGTTGTCAGTCTTTATTTTTTTTTAAAGGGAAGGGTATTTTTTTTTTACATTTCTTACCGTAAAGCATTTTTTTTCCCAGAATTTTACCATCCTTTCATAATTCTCCAATCTTTCAGCATCCTGTTCTAAAATATGGGCAGTAGAACTGCCATGCAGTGTAGTTCATTGATGTTGGACATCAACACACAACCATTCTACTGCTCACTATTCTGTTGTTTGTGAGACTCTGACATTCACATTAGAAACTCCTGTTGAGATGTTCATTATTTGAAAAAATTAATTTTACTGTCCCTTTTATTCTGACCATGGTTGCCAGTTTTATGAGACTGTTAGACAGAAATGTTTCCTAAACATGTCATTGCTTTTGTTTTGCAAGCATTTGAATAGTAAGCAAGCTTGATGACATTGTATGCTACTGTTATTTAGCGGCTTACCAAACACTGGGGCATCTACATTTTTGTTAAAAGTTGTCATATATCTACATTTGAATCTTAATTATTGTGTTGAATAACATCAAGCCTGAAAACAAACTCTGAAGAATGCTACTAACATACTGAGTTAAAAGAAAAATGTCAAAAGCAGCTACTTTCTGATACCTATTGAACGGTTCCCAGTTTATTTCATGTAGGACAGATTGATCTTTTGCAGTGCTAATTCTCAAACGAGATAATTGCCAATTAGTGGAGGTTCAAATATCTTTCCAGACTATTGTATCTACCCAGTTATCTTTATCACTCTTGTAGTCTCATACAAAATTTATCAATTTGTTTGAGGAGACCTATCCTCTGTAAAATCCTTTTGGCTGGCATAAATAATTTTCTATATTTATTAATTGAATCTTGCATCAACTTTTATTTATTTTTCCCTTGGTTTAGTGTCAGGCTAGCAAGCCTACAATTACCTAGGTGAGTGCCACTATTCTTGTTGAGTGTCAGCAGAGCAGTAGCATCCTTCCAGGCTTCTTGAATGTCCCTGCAATTCTGAAACCAGAAATATGCTCATTCAGCTGTTTAGGAGTGTAAATTACCAAGGCCTCAGTTTTAAAACTAGCTATACTTCATAGGGCTGCTCGACATTTCCAATTACTAACTAACTGTAAATCACTTCAGTATCTTATTTTGAATACTTAATTCTCCTCCCTTTTCAAACAGATAACAGGAAATAAACACTTTTACTTTTCCACATTATTTTGCGTATTGAAAATCTATTTAATGGGGAAGCTATACCATTATAAAATACTTTGCTCTAAGTATACTTTAAAAAGTTTTCATTCTTATTTGCTTTAGCTTTACTAGCTATGAGTTTTCCCAGAGATTAATTTACCTAAATATTTTACTAATTTTTAATTTGATATATGAAAATACATATTATTTTAGATATTTTTAAAACTCCTACTTTCTTTGAATCTCTCTCTTAAGCAGCTACCTATGTTTAGTCACATCTTTGCTTGATTATTTTCCTTCAAATTAATGCTCTTCAGATTTAGAAAATTAGCTCTATTTAGAAACCTAGACTTTGCATTGGAACTGGGATCTCTCTTCTGTTATGAAATTTAAATCATGCTGTGATTACTGGTTCTTAGATATCCACTAAGTTTCAGTCCAGCAATTAGTTCATCCTTGTGTATTGTGTGATTCTGATAACAATTACATCATGCCTAGTACAATACCATTTGGATTAGAAAATGATAATCTGTATTATTTAGCTACAACAGTTTCAGATTTTGGATTCAATTATGGAACATGGTCAAATTAGTCATGCAGAAATGTTTTTGATAGAAAAAACACAGGCTGGAGGCCTGAGCCAGGCTGAAATGGAAATCTGAGTTATGTGCCATAAATCCTTTTCAGATTTTGAGGGATAACAAACTGAATGTAATTTTAACTTATGCTTGGAAGTGTCTGAACTCCATAAATTGATATTTTATTGTGTTTTGAAAATATGATTTATATGTGTTTGTCTTCAATTAAAATTATATGAAAGTAACTATGTGTAGCTGCTCTTGAAAGGTGGAAGAGTCACAAAGGGGAAAACAAAATATAGATATCATAGGAGGCATGATGTTAAAAGTACATTAAAAGTATTCATTAATTTTTGCATGTTCCTGTAGAACAATTTATTTGGATGCTCATGGTTGCCATAACAACCAGATGCAAGTTTGAATTTTTAAAATTCACTTAGACAGCTGAAATCTCTTACGTTCATTGTTTGTGACCTCTGCATATGGCCTTGTGCCAGGCCTCACTCACCAATCACTCATCTGCTGTTTCAGCCTGTGAAGTCAAGAAAAGTGAGGATAGCCAGAGATTACCGCCAAGTCACTGAGAGATGCTCCTGACACCGGGTATGGGTGACAGCTTTTTAAGGCATTGTTTGTATAGCTGGATTTATTGAAGCATGCAATGTGTCTGAAGAATGGGAATTTTTGACAGCACAGCAACGCTTTCATGTCCTCATCTACTATAGTGTGCTTAACATCTCAATTATGTACAGAGTGAACCGTGAAGTAAGCCATAATGTCTTCTCAGTCTTTTATGTAATTGAAACAAAAATATAATTGTAGAGTCTAAAAAAACAAAGTGAGTTGCCTATTCATAATAAATTTTATTGGTTTGGATGGGACATTAAAAAAGAAATCTTGGTAATAACAAATCCCCTGAATTTACTAAATATAACAGATCTTACAAACATTTCTAGATTCCATTGGCATGAAAAATGTCCCCTATATCAAATATCTTCAAATCAACTAATTCAAGTCTGTTTCATCAGTGTCTGTTTTTTTTCTATGGAATAGTTTTTTATTTTTCACTGGAGTCCCCTGTTTAATACAAAGTGGATTTTAGATTGAGTTGAAACACTTGTGTAGTGAAGGAAAGGCTCAAGGCTCTATCAAATTATTATTGATACTTAAGAATTGTTAAGTAACAACCTTGGGTGCTCTTTGTCTTCTCAACTATTGTCCAAAGCAGTCACAATTCAAGGATAATGAGTGCTGCTGATTTTGTCTTGATCTCCTTCACAGATCTGGTTTAACCAGAAAGACCAAAGCCAACAACAGAAAAAGAACTGTTACTGGATTAAAGAAAAGGCCATTCTTTTGTTGATATAGAGGCAATTCAGCTGAAACCTAGTCAAGATAAGAAGGTCTCTAGAGTTACTAAAGTAGACTTCATTAGTAGTAAGAGCTTTAGATAAGAGAATCATACACACAGACTTGTTTTAAAAAAACATTTTCATCTTGTTTTTAAAATAATACTAAAAAAAATACTAGCTTATTATATAACAAGAAAGTTTTTCTTGCCTATCCCTGCTTATGTTCTGGATAGAAAAAACAGTAGTGACAGTATGCACTGAATGCTAGGGACTGATTTAAGAAGAAGAGAACCCAAGAATGGTAAAAGCACAAGGCCAAACCTCCTGAGTGGGTGAACTCAGGGACAACAGTCAAAATTTCATTAGTTTTGAACTATATGCACTGTACTATATGCTACACCCCAAATTGCAATGGATTTGGATTACTCCACAAGGCTTTGCTTATCTGTAAAGCTCACTCCCTTCCCAGATTGTACGGAAACAATAAAAAAATATGTTATGCCTTAAAAAAGTATGAATAGAACAAACCCTAAACTGGATGTAATATTTCCTTCTCCTCCAATGACCCTTTCCTCCTTAAAATCTTCTACACTGAATCTATATTTTCTTTCCCCAAAATGTCACCCATCTGCTGGGTTTGAGAAGCCTGCCTGAATTCAGTATTTCTAGATTGCACAAGAAAATAACGACATAAACTTAAGACCTTTCTGATAAGAGTGGGAAAGTTGGTGTGGCCTGCCTGGATTTCCTTATGAGTCAGAAAATCTCTACTAAATAAAAGCCATGAAATAGTTTGCCATCATGAGTGAGACAGAACGACAAAGAAAATCGCACGAGCAGAGTATGTACATGTAGCTAACAAATATAGCAGCTTTTTTCTCGATAACTTTGTCAGAAATCTGCTCATTCCTTTCTCATTACACAGCAGGGGTACCACACAGAAAGCAGTCCCTCAGCCTCACATCCCCTTCTGTAAAGCAAACCCTTCTCTTCTCTTGGACCAGTGGGTAGGAGCAGACCAGGTCCCTCAGTGCCTGCCCTTTGCCAGGTCTGAAGCACCTTTTTTTCAGTCCCTGTCATGAAAAGAAGTGGCAAATACTAATCATTGTAGCCATGGGAAAGCAGAGTTGATTTCCATGATCAAAGTACATGATTGCCATGTAAAGATATCATTCCAGGGCACAAACTCATTTCTGAGTGTGTAGCATGGTAGCAAAAGTGGACAGCTTGTGCAGAAGCCTCTCAGCTCTCATTTTGGCCTAATCTTTGTCAGAAGGGGACCACACTGGGCTCTTTAGATCTCTTCTTCCTCCCTGCATGAAGCTGTAGTCATTCATTAACCCCAGGATAGGGGTGGGGGCAGACAGACCTTCTTGGTGAAGGGGAAATCCACCCAAGACCAGCAAGTAATCTGTTTCTGTAATCATCTAGTCTACTGCAGCCACAGGAACAGTGCTTGTGGTGAAGCCTCACTGTGGTACCACTCAATACCCCCTTATGGCATCATAAAATGTCAGGACATAAAACTATATTCTACTGCCCTGGAAGGTTTGTTTTTTGACACAAATCTTGTTCTCTACTTCTTTAGCCAAATTAAGGATGTTTAAGATGACAGCTGCTTCCACCTGTTAACAAGTAACATGCAAGTATACCTAGAGGAAGTCTGGGGTTATTCATATTGTCAAACCCTGGCATAAAAGATGGTGGTCTCTTGTTCTTATTGTAAAATGAGATGTCTAAGCTTCTCCAGGGAATTTTTCAGAGCATTTAAATCAGCCTGGTGTATTCAGTTGCCCTTCAGAGGAATCCACCTCTTCTACACAGGGAGCTGAAGGAGCTAAATACAAGAAAATACTGAAACTTACCGCACCCCATTGTTGGGTAATTATCAAATGATTTTCACTTGTAGTACTGACTTCAAAGAGCCATTCTCATTATATAGCTAGTGTCACAGGAATGGGGCTTAGTAATCATGCAAACTTTTTTCTCTCAGGTAAATTAGTACTTTATATTATTGAGTTGGGCTTTTGAAATCCTTTGGGCTTTTAAATTCTTTTTTTTTTTTAGTTGGGCTTTTGAAATGCTTTTATTTGATTCAAATTACCTGAAAAGGAATACTTTAATTTGAACATTTTTGTGCAATTTTATTAAAGCTGTATTCTTAGAGGCATTACCTTAAAAGGGGTTGTAAACATTTACAGTACATAGCTCAGAATTAGCATAGCTGAAGTGGGAGTAATTTTTTGTTTTTATCACTCTCTGCCATGCGTCACTTACCTACTAAGTGTAGTCTGTTCAGTGCAGCCTTGATGGATGAAGCAACATACTTGTAAATAACAGATATATTTATACTGCTTGCTGATCAGGAAAGAAACACATCACTGCCACAGCCATGTATCCATAGCAGCTTTAAGACTCTGCCAGTACTCTCAGATCAGTTTTTCAGTTAGTATCCAGAAAGTTTTCAATTTTTGTATATTTACAACATGATGAAAAATAACGGCGCTATAAAATGACATCAAAGTTAACTTTACTATTGACATTTCTACTTTTCTACAGGTCTCTATTAAAACTATTTTCATGTTCTACACAACAACATAGGAAAGCATGGTTAGGACAGAATTTAAATCCAACTCCTAACTTTGCTTTTCAGGCTCATCAATATGTATTTACATGTCAGTAACCTCTGTCAGATGTCAGCCCAGTGAGAGAGAAAACTAGAGGTCGCTCAAACAGAAAACCTAGATCCATTTGCAAAGACCAAAATCTTCAAGGCTGTTTGAGTAATTATAGTTTACTGAAATGTAGATTTAACAGTCTAAAATATGAGGTCTACCTTTCAGGCATACTAAACAACAACCTTGTATTTTCATTGACTGCTAAATAATGCAAAGCTGTTGACTGAAACATTCGAGCTAGTAAGCAATTAAGAAAGAATTGTAAAATGTTATACAAAATTCTAACTTTCTAAGTTATAAATTAAGAGGTGGAAAACCCCAAGAAAAAAATTAATCTTGAAACATGCATATGTGCAATTTCATGTTTAACAGGTTTGTAACTGAAGAAGTTGACTGAGAGAAGGAAAAACAGAATGTTCCCAGTGAGAAGGGAGACTTGTTTTCTTCCTCCAATATCAGGCTGTTATATGAGTTGAGAACAGATGTTCTATTGCATTCATATATTTCCTTTAAGACTACGGGCCAGTGTCTTTCTCTAAAACATTCCTAGACAAATGTAAGGAAACAATGACTCTTACCTGACTGGGTGTTCTGAACTGTGTTGGCAGTCTAGCCAATAGCTCGCAAAGGAAAGGAAATACTGAAAGAACCTTTGAAACAGACATCTCCCCAAGCTGTTCAGACACTTTAGGGCATTAGGCCTATTGGCTTAAAAATGAAGACTTATACAGCGGTAGGTATCAAATTTGTTACGGTTCTAACCATGCTGTTTGTAAGAATGAAATAGTTCCCCAGCTTTGCTACAGAGTCCTCTTGGAAGAACATAGTTGACCTCCCACAGGGAAGAAACAGGAAGCCCAGAAGAGATTGTAGAGAGAGCCCTCTGCTTTGACTGGGAGGGGTAGTCAAAGGAATAGGGTCTGGTTGCAAGCTGGTAGTGAGCCAAATGGAAAGCTGAGGACTCTTATTTTTTGGCTTGATTTAGTGTACTGAGGGAGGGACTGGATCAGAACCAAGGCCAAATCTCTGTTAATCTCTGATCCACTGGGACAGTTGATCTGACAGTTGCACAGTCTATTTTCTTTGCACTTTCTTGTGCCCCTTGTCACTTCATGGTGTTATTTCAGTGACTCTTCTTGCTTCCTTCTTCCAGGCAGTATAACCTATGCCTTATCATCTAAATTCTCCACTGTCAGTCTTGAAGGTCCTTTCAAAGAGGTAATTTCAGTGGATATTTTGTGCTCCCATACTGTTGGAACTTCTGTCTTGGGAGGGAGTCTGTTACTACCCATTGGTTTTTAAGAACCTCTCAGAAATTGAGGGGTTTGTCTGGTTTGTTTGGTTTTTTTCTCTCCCCCACTTAAAGTCAAAACCTTTTTGTGTCCAGATGAAATTTTGTTGATCAGAAATGTTTGATCCTTTGCCTGTAAAAAGCAGTTGATGTCCTCAGATTTCAGAGATTTTTGATTTCAGCAGTAACAAGTGTGAAATTTCCCACTTTATTGTCACACTTCAACTAAAAGTCTCCAGACAAAATGTCAAATTGTTCATCTCTGGGGTAAGTCCAATTCATGTTTGGATCAAGAGCTTGGTTTGAAGCAAATCTGCTCATTTCCCATTTATGCTTTGGTTTGCACTTGGAAGCAGTCTCAGTTGTCCTTTCAGCATCCTTTTTGGCTTTCTTTTGGATGAAACTGAGTTTGAAGGTGTGCTCCAGGAGTGGCTTCAGATGCAAATTGCCATTCAGTCCAAGAGGCCAGGCTAGTGTTAGCCCAAAGTTTAAAAAGCAAACCCAACTGCCACTGAAATGACTATAGTATGGATGTTAAATCCTTACCACCAACTGTTTGACTTTACAGGTCCACTGTGACTTGTCTGCATTATTTTCTAGCTGGACATAGCCCTCATGAGACTCTGTGCTGTATAAACAATGCTTGCACCACTGAAAGCAATATCCTGATAATCCAGTCGTGTTTTATCACAAGCAGACCCCAGATCAATACGTACCTGCAAAAATCCAGTTGGATGCTTCTATTAAAATATAGTTGTATTTGTACTGTAACATGAAAGCAGTGAGAGTACATTTCGCTTGTATGTTATAGAAGGAAATATTTAATAGGAGTATGTTAATATGAACATGGATATATTTTTCTGCATTACTCACTGCAGTCATTTAAATTAGTGGTTCATTATGATGAGTTTTAAGGTAATGTGTCTTATTAACAATGGAGCATCTGAAAGTTTTAGGTTCATAAAGGGTTTATAATTAAGCTATGAAAATTAATTTAGCAATTTATAATGGATTGTTAATTAGTTTGCTAATAGGGCTGTCACTTTCAAACTCTCTGCAGAAGGTGAATATTAGGTTAGTTCTGTCTCTTGAGGTTTCAGGGAGGTTTGTGACATTCCTTATGAAAGGTGTTACTGTCCACATTTTTCTTGTGAAAAGAACTCCTGTTTCCTGCCAAACATTTAAGAATTATTATTGTGAATGTTGATGATTTCTCTTCTACCATGTCTGCTTTTTGGCATAATTTCCTGGGTAATCAATGACTTTTCTCCCCCATGTGGCATTGATTTCCACAAATATTTCAACAAAATGGAAGTGTCGTAGTTCAGCCCCGATCGGGACCAGACTACGCAGTCTCTCCCTCGCTCCCCCCACCCTCCGAGAGAATAGGGGGAGATGATATAAGAAAAACGGCTCAAGGTTTGAGATAAGGACGGGGAGAAATCCTTAAAGTTACCGTCACGGGCAAAACAGACTCGACTTGGGGAAAACTATTCATTTATTTCTAAAATTAGCAGGAGAATGAGACAGGGAACAAGATAACTTCCCCCCACCCCTCCCTCTTCCCGGGCTTAACATTATCTCTACTACCTTCCCCTCCCGAGCGGCACGGGGGGGAAAAAGGGAATGGGGGTCGCGGTCAGTTCATCATGCGTTGTTTTACACCGCTGTATCATCGTCAGGGGAAGAACTCCTCGCATTCCTCCTCTGCTCCAGCGTGGGGTCCCTCCCACGGGCCACAGTCCTTCGTGAAACTGCTCCGGCGTGGGTCATCTCTTCCACGGGGTGCAGTCCCTCTAGAACAGCTGCCCCAGCAGGCCCTCCACGGGCCACAGCCTCCTTCAGGCCTCCACCTGCTCTGGCGTGGGGTCCTCCACGGGCTGCAGGTGGATCTCTGCTCCTCCGTGGACCTCCATGGGCTGCAGGGGGACAACCCGCTCCACCATGGTCTTCACCACGAGTTGCAGAGGAATCTTGGCCAGGAGCCATGTTACTCCTCCCCCTCCTTCTGAACTGACCTTGGCGTCTGCAGCCGTTCCTCACAACAGGCTGGCAGACGTCTCTCAGGATCCTTTTTACATCTTATTTGCTTCAACTTCTCATCTCCTCTCCACTTCTTGCAGCCAGGCCGGGCCGAGTTGGGCCCAGTCGGCTGCCTGGCAGGAGGCCAGAGGGTGAGGCCTGCAAGGCCCATGAGGCTCGCGCCTCCCCCTCTCTGCCCCCCGCTCAGCTGCTTCGCATCTTCTCCCCCTCTTTTTCCTGTTTTCCCCTACTTAAATACGTTATCGCAGAGGCGTTATCACGGGACATTCTGCTACCAATTGGCTCGGCCTTGGCCAGCAGCGGGTCCACCCTAGGCCCGGCCGAGTCCACTGAACAAAGGGGAGCGACTTCTAGCAGTTTCCTACAGAAGCTACCACCTTAGGCCCCCCTCACTAACAAAACCAGAACAGGAAGTAACAGAAAATCCTATCTAAATGCTGGAATAACCTTACTGTACTCTGTGCTTGGAGTATACCAAATAGCTTCTAAAAGAAGATGAATTGGTTCTCTTTGGAAAGAGTATATTCCAGAAATAAAATTACCTTTATTACAGAGATATTTGGTGTAAAATATTATGCCATCATTACTAAATCCTGAAAATTACAGTGAATATTAATTCAGGTCTATTCTGCACAGAGGTCAGAGCGTATACAGTGTAACAGCAGTTTTCTGTTTAACTTTAACTAAGCCCTTCAAAATGACAAAGTGAGATGCTGCTTCTGAAAAAGAAATTATTCTGATCTTTGTATAATAGAAATACTTCCCCTCCCCCTCTCCCCTGTTATTTGGTGAATGCTATCTCTGGTGGCATTAATGCGGTGGTATTATAGCTGTCATCCCTTAGACTGAACAGAGCTGATGCAGCTGACAGTTTAAAGATTTCTTATTGATGATCCAGGCTTCTTCAGACTCAGTCTGCCCTTGTGCTGATTTTAGGTGCATTTGGATGAATTAATTCTGCCATTGTAGCCTCTAGAAACTTTATATAAACTACAATTAAAACATAAGCTTTACAGACTGTAGTTATACACCAAGATTTTTTTCTCTGTAGTTAACTTCAGCTTGTTAAGTTGTGTGAAATGGCTTAATCCAACCCTAGGTTATGATACAAACTCAAGGCCCAAGTGGTTCCAAGTATGCTGAGGTACAGCTAGAAGAAGTATTTGCATTTTTAATACAACTGTAAATTGCTTTGCCTTTTGATTTTGTCATAATAGTTACACGTATAATCTGTGACCACAGGGAATTGTTCCACTCAGATTTCATACCTGGAGTTGCCCTACATGGGTTTAACCTTGTATTCACTTGATGTAACATCAAAGAATGAGGCGTAAATATATATACTGTATAAAGGATGTCACTGGACTGAAATGGGAGATTCTCCAAAGCAGAGAGTCATTCCAAATAAGAACTATACTAAGGAGGAAAAAGGAGGGCATGGACTTCCATTAGAGTTGGTTGGTGGACTGACTTAAACAGAATTTCAAATAATGGCACAGATGAGAGTATGTCTAACAAAATATAGGCAATTCCACCTTATTCACTCATCATGCTTATTTTATTGAGATGTCAATACACCAGTGCCTGTGTCATAAGCAGGCCTGGTGGTAGAGTGGAGAAAGTAATTAGTATTGTTTCTTTTGTTTCTGCACTTACTGTCAGTCCTGGCCTATTAATGGTATTTCTACTTTATTACTGCCATGGCTGTTTGAAACTGGGGGAGAAGAAATTCCTCAAGTATAAAATGGAGAAAATTTTAACGGATTTGTTTTAAACAAATAAAATATGTTTATTGAAGGTAGATAACATATATCAGGTTCTATAGAAGTCTCAGTGCAAATTTATTAACTTTGTAGGGATTAATAAACGTAAGGAGTGAAAAGCCTGGAAGTATTTTGAGCCTACTTTCTAAGGCTACACTTGTTTACTAATTTTGGAATCTTTCCATACGGGAAATATTACCATTTTAGAAATTTATTTTCCCATTCTGCCTTTATCTTAAAAGTATGATTGCTTTTAAAATTGTTTTTCCAAAGATTTCTGTAGTCCTCACAGAAGGCAATGTATCCTTGAATTCTTTATTGGTTTCTGAAGAAATAGCCTCAGAAGTAAACATTTTCTTCAATCTTTTTGTTAGTAATAAATACAGTTAAACACAGTTACGTGCAGATTTATAGAGCCATGAATTCAGAGAGCTAAACTTACTATAAAGTTCACTTACAAATGAAAATAAATGTAGGTCTCAAATAGTATGATTTTCAAGGATGATTCTAGGGACAACTGGAGAAAAGCAATATATTAATAATTTCAATATCACCTACAATAGAAATAAGCTTGTGTTGGTTTTTTTTTTTAATGAAGGTTTGTTAAAATATATGAAATAGGATTGCTTATTTTGTAATTTGATTGAAATCCTTGAAAAATAGCTGAGAGAAAAAGATGCTAATGAAATATTCAATGTCCCTTCATTTTACTCTGATTAAGAAATCTCCAGTCTTCAGATTTCAGGCTATTCAGTGACAATAAGCCAGCTGGGTTGTTAAATTATTGATATTCAAGGTGGAACCTTAATTCACTTTATTTCCTAGTCTATTAAATATATGATACAGAATACTAAAGCACATAAATTCAGGTTTGCTAAAATTCTTGAAAAGCTTCAATTAGCTGTTAGCATAGATCTGTTTTTAAGTTATTAATTTAGAAAACTTCACTAGTGCTGTTAAACAAATTTAACAGATTAGTAAAAATCTTTATAATGACAGTCGATTAAGATGATGTGGCAAGAAAAAGAAGAGTTACGCAAATGAATAAGAATTCTAAACCATGGAAATGATAATCAATAGTCTTGTATAATTTGGATTCTTTCTGGATTATTTATTTTTATCTGAAATCTTCTAGCCATGTACGTCTGTGATAGGAAGGCTTAAAACAAGGTATTGTTTAGTCCACCAAAATGACGAATGCGTATTACGCATATTACACATGCAAAATTTAACGTATATGTGCACTTGTTTGAATTATACGTTTGTGCCTTACCATAGCTGGAAGAATGACTTCCTCTATGTTCTTCTCAGCATTCCCATTCTTAAAATTAAGGCACAGTATATTTATGAGAAAGTGAACATATTTGCACTGTGGGAGAGGGACTTTCTGCATGCTTTATGTTTGACACTGATGTTCCTCATTTCCAGTCTCACTCTCAGAAAACTCTGTTTTAATAATTAAGGTAGCTTCCTACCTAAAGTGAGGGGAATGTGTGATTAGGAAGGGATCAAGAAATGAAATAACTATGGGGCATGGAAAGCAGAAAATTTATATAGCTTTTCCTTGTTTTACCCTTTACTGCTTTCTTGTATCTGCTTTTATTTCTATCATTGCTTTGCTTACAGGTACTGCATGTTCACAATGTTTTTGCACCTCCTTACTTCATATTCTGTATGCTCTTTTACATAAGAGAAGTTAGTGGCCATTTGGAGTCTTGATTGTTTTTTTTTTCTTCTAAACAGAAATACTTGCTCATTAACAGATTCTCCTGCTCTGCAGTAATTCCCCTCATAATGTCCATAATTTCCATAGATAAGCATGAATGCAGCTGTAGTTAGCTATTTTGCTTCCAAGTCCAAGCCTTTTAAAATTCAGTACCGTGGCCAAAACCTCTGATAGCTTTCTTCACGGCCACATTGTCAGTGAGTCTCTTGCCACAGACACAAGCAGGGACCCATGTACCAGCATTCATAGTCTGCATGAGAGGAATCTGTAGTCCCATAGAATTTGTATGGTGTCTGTGTTGTAGTCAGTAGTTCTTGCAGCCTCAGAAGCTTTTGCTCCAAAGAGTATTTTAACTGCTGCTTACATCTGTGGTAAGTGAAAAGTGGCTGTCTTACCTACACTTTCACCTAATCCCCAAATAAGACCATTTTCTTGTAGTGGAAGGAAATATAATATGAAAAACACTGAAGTATTAGGCATTATCCTGAAATTAAGTATGGCATAATGAGATTGCAATGTTTATAGCCCACAGCAAGTAAAAATGCCTTGTATTTTAAGACCTTGAATGAAGAGCCTTGCTGAGGACCCAGAGGCTGAACATAGCTCCACAGCAATCCTTTCTATAATTGGTTAGCAGAGGGGAAAAACTCAAATCCAGCTTTGACTAGGCTAAAACTTATTTACTATGTGTTTTTTTCATAGTCACTTAATTTTTGATTGTTGAAAATGATCAAATTTAAATCTTAAAGTAGCTTCTCCTGTTTTGTCAGCTGGTGTGCAATTCCTGCAGGAAAAGAACAGGACACTGCATTGCCTAAAAGAATTTTAGTAGGTAGATTATTATAGAGATTAAAAGTAGCTGTTTCCATTGTAACATAAATACATAATTATGTAACATTTTAGGCTGCTAAAATGGAGATACTTCTATCCATCACTGAAAAGATGATGAAAATGTACCATATAGCTTTTAAACCTGTATGAGTATCAGGTGTGAATTTAGGAGGAAGACTAAGAAGGTGCTTAGAATACTTTAGTCCAGAGCCTGAGCTATCATGGCTTTATATTATCTTATGCATTCATTCCTCTCTGTCACACCACTTCTACATCAGGCATCCAATTGCTCTCTAATATTTTCAGAACTCCATTGTGAAGTTGAAAAATGTCTGTATCCTAGGCCATCTGCTATGAGCTGGGACATAAAGTATTTCTGTCTACCCAGGCCCCGTCGCTTTTAAAATCCTTTCTAGTAAGTCTTGTACATTTTCCTTATTCACATGCAACTTGACAGAAAGATGCTTTCAGCCCTTCTTACATCTTTCTGCAACTCACACATTCCCACCTCATTTCTCCTGTGGCAGATTCTCTGGCTTTGTCCTTTGCATTTGTCCCAGATATTTTTATCTTCTTTTACAGAAAAGACTGGTGGGGGTTTTGAACCCTCCAGATCATCTCTGCCCTTGTTATTAAATCCTTTTAATACCTAATCTTTTTGCTGAGGCACTTCCTTTGGGAGACATTTTAGATATGCCTGCACTACCCTAGACTGCAAAAATCTTATTTCCTGTTGTAAAGATTAGCTTTCACTCTGCCATAACAATGACATGGGCAATATTACTCACTAAACCAAGCAACCCAATTTCTACAATTCTCCCATTAACCCACTTCTCCCCACTATGTCAGTTGTGCCTGGAGATGACGGGGAGTGGTGACCCTGGGTTCTGCTCCTTCCATGCACCACTCAGTACAACTGATGGTGTAAGGGAAGGGGACGAAGCTGCTCTCATCATAGCTTTTGCTGGATTGGGTGTAAGTGGAAGGAACAAGCATTTATGAAGGATTTATTTTTTTCCCTTCTCTGAATTATTAATTTCTGAACTCATTGAATTGTTTAACATTTCTGTCTTCTAACAAAGGAGACAATAGCTAGAGGCATGTAGTGAGTACATTTACAGTAATCCATTTGTAAATACAGCATGTGTATGGTATAATCCATTTGGATTTAGAAGCAAAAGCTGGATTATTTTAATGCTTCATTTACACATGTGTTTATATACAGCCATATTATTTTTATTTGTCTCTGACAATACAGACATGGAGTCCTTTTGTATGAACACTTATTAGTAAGCCTTTTTTTTTCCTTTAAGTTGAGATATTCATCTAAGCAAGGGCAGATCATGGACTCTAGTGTGAAATGTTGGCTTTGACTGAGTTATTTTGCTGTGGGAAAATGCATGCTGAATGGAGAACTTAGTGAAATAAGTTAGATCTTTAAAAGTTTGCTGGCATGCAATAATAGTGTTCTGTTCATATGCTTTCTTGTGCATTGTTCATATAGTGGTTGTCCTTTAGAAACTTTTAAGTTGTCTTTGTACCTACTCTAATGATCCCAGTAATGTTACTAGAGGCAAAAAGTATGGCAACACTCTTCTTAAATAGCACAGAAATAGTGATTTAAGGTTATAATGTGCCATTTCCATGGGGATCTAATTTTGGTCCAGATGGCAAATACTGTTTAAGCTGTTTTGTGAATTAAATAGAAGAGGCTGATTTTAGTTGTTATAAACAAGATATCCCTCAGCACAAAAAGAAAGTCAAATGTGGTTGTGTTTTAATTAATAACTGCTCTGAAATGTTTATTAGCAAATACTTGAAATTTCTCAGAGGAAAGATTTTCTTTTCTAGCCTCTGAGAGGCAATACTACTTCTCTATCCATAGAAAGCAAAGAGTTAATACACTCGCTATTGTGATTTACCCTGGAATAGGGCATTTTTTTAACCCCACCTTCCCCTTGTGAACGCAGTCCTTGCTGTATATGACTTTTTATTACCAAACAGGGACCAGTACTAGTATAAGAGGGTTCATTAAAATTTATGTATGTAGCAAAGTCTACAACCTCTCTGAGATATGCATACTTTGACAGAGCAGACATGAAAATAACAGCTCATCTGAGCTCATATAACTTTTAATTACTCTTTCAAGTAGGTAAAAGCAGGAACTCTTTGAACTACCGCTAATAGTTATAAACGTATTTCATCATTAGCAAAAAATTATTTTTAGTAAGGAGCCCTGAAACAACAGTAACTAATGCCAAACAAATAAATGAGAAATGGTCACATTGCCTAAAATGTCTAGTATTTTTCTTCCAGAACTAAAAGCATGTTGTAAAGGTCATCAGAATTGTGTGCACTAGAATCCATTTATTTTACTCTGAACATTCTGTTGTGGTTTTTTTTCAATAACAAAATATCATCTAATAAGAATTGTTCTATTTAGTGCTAGATTATACTTGTTTTATCATTGTCTTTCTCAGTTCTTGGTCCAAGTGCAGTTGACATAAAAAAAGGAATGAAAATATTTTAATCAGCATTAAATTTCTGCTGAACTCATATGTACAATATAAATGCTTTCATTAGCTCCACAGCTACATTTCTACTTAAAGTAAGGAAAATGAGCAATTATATTGACTTGGCTCACACATTAAAATGTACATTAAAATGTAATTTATTTCATTAAAATGTAATTTATTTCATTTAAATGTTCTTTTCCTGCCTTGCTTAAATGTTTTCACTGGGAAGATTAGTCACTTTGTGGAGGTTTGTATTTCCATTTTTATTTAACCAGACTTTGAACACTCAGATGTTTTCAAATAATAACTTTTGCTAGACCAAGCCTGTAGCCTTTAGGTAGCCAAATCTGTAGAAAGACATCAGGCCAGAAGAAGAAAGGTGTGTTTTGTTTTTAACAATCTATAGATGCAGAATTGGCTTCTATGGTGCACTCATTCAACAGCTGGTTTCTATTGAGTCTTACTAGCTGAAAGGAAAGCTAGAGAAAAACCATACAATTAGCTGCTATTCCTATTAAAGCTCAAATTTTAAAATGTCTGCTCCAATCAAGGGTACCTTTAAGGATGGGAGCAGTTGAATTTTGAGATTTGAGCTCAGATTATTCCCTCTGGAAATATTTCTAAAGACGAATGGTGTCTGGTCATTTAGACTTGAGTTTCTCTTTAAGCTTTATGAAGCGTTTGTATTGAGATATACACACTGTTACTTCTGTCTTGCTACCTTAATCAATCTACGAGTTATTCACGTGTGTTCCTGCAAGTAGTCACTTCAGAGAAAAGTAATACAATTACTGATGGTGAGTCATGGATTTTCTATTTATTTTTCCTCTCCTGTTACAGTGCAAGACAGAAGACCATGAGATGAATTTTTTAAAACATTTGCTAGAACCACAATGTTTTTTAAATTTATCACCCCTGTCTCAGAGGAGCATATCTCAAATTCTCTTAAAGAAAGATACTTGCAAAGGACCCCTCTCTGCTCTTGCTCTTAATAGAAAACTTCCAACTTTTAAGTATGTTTGGAAATCTAGGTCAAAGGTTTGTAATCCTGACTAAGTCTTTGACTATCTCTAAAATCCTCCTTTATCTCATTTATAGACTCCTTCTTTTTTATTAATATCTCTTAATCTGTGATGGAGCCACTAACTGTGCTTGGCTTCTGAACTAGTCTCATATTGATTTTATGTGTTGTATTAGGAGCTTTTATTCTCATCTTTTTTATACTTTTTTTTTTAATTTTCAGAAATTCCTGCATTTCACATGCTTTCACTTTCAGAAGGTAGCTAGTTGCTCTTCAGAATGGGCTTATATTCTGTTAGGATTTTAAAATACTTGCAGGTAGATAGTCTTTTGGGGAAATGGAGGTAGTTGTAAAACAAAATCTACATGCAAGCTGTAGTCTTCTTACAGCTTTCACTGTGAAATATTCCTGCAAAGGAAAGTTTCTGCTATAAGGGTCTTGAAAGGAGGATCTTGTTCAGCCTGGAGAAGAGGAGGCTCCGGGGAGACCTTATAGCAGTCTTCCAGTACCTCAAGGGGGCCTACAGGAAAGATGGGGAGAGACTGTTCAGTAGGGCCTGTTATGACAGGACAAGGGGTAATGGTTTTAAAATAGAGGGAGGTAGACTTAGATTAGATATTAGGAAAAAATTTTTTACAATGAGGGTTGTGGAAAACTGGAACAGGTTGCCCAGAGAGGTGGTGGATGCCCCATCCCTGGAAACATTCAAAGCCAGGCTGGACAGGACTCTGAACAATCTGAGGCAGTTGGAGATGTCCCTGCTCCTTGCAGGGGGATTGGACTAGGTGACCCTTGAAGGTCCCTTCCAATCCTAACCATTCTATGATTCTAAGATTCTATAATTGTTCTGTCCATTAGTGACAGGAGACAGAGATGCAAAATCTAGAAAACATTTTTCGGAAATGGAAAGTCTGTTAGCATTACTTATTTGTAGTAAAGAGCATAATAAAAAGAGGAAGACTAAGGTGTATTTCTAGCAACTACAGACTGACCCAGATTTCTCAAACTGTAAAGATACTATGGTCTTTTCCTAATAAGGACATAATTCTGGTTTAATTAGTCCAATTGGGGCAGATTTTTTTTTTTTATTAAACTCATTCATCCTGGACTTACAGGTTACAGATCCCAAACTTGCGACTTCTTTTTGGAGGAGGAAGGAAGAAGCGTTTGGACAGAGAACAGCTCAAATTTTTGAGATCTAACTAGCAGATTAGCATACTATGCATTAGCCTACCATTTTACTTTTGGCTTGAAGAAAAGATTACATTGGGTGGACTTTTGAAAAAGCTTACTTTCCTAAAAGTGTCTCTTTATTGAGGAAAAACAATTTAAAACCTGTTATACTTAAGTATTCATTGCAGCAGCTGGAGAATAGAAGTTCTAGGTAGAAGAAGTAAACACCTCTCTTTTGTAGCATGGCACTTGGAACATATTGTTCAGCTTTGATTATAACAGTATATTTTGTTACCTGAAAAGATGTGCAAAGAACAAGATAGGTTGGTTCAAATTAGAATGTAGAATGTAGAAAGTGAAAGCTTGTTGATGTAAATCCTAAGCCTACCTGAAGAAAGGATCAAATGGACTTCTGGGTTTGTGTCACCTCAAAAAAAAGAAGAACCTAAAACTTCCTGATGTAAGTTGCTCACTGATGTACATTGCTGAATTCCCTAAAACGGCCTTTTCTTATTGTAATCCATAGACAATTGGAGAGGCACATAATCCATTGAATCCATGAACTACTGGGGAGGCACAGGTGATTTCACATCACTTGGAGATGTGAAATCACTTACTATTAAACTAAACTGTCAGGAGATGTCTGTTATTCGGCTTATACATCCTTCCTAGTCTTGTGCTTTATTTTACCCTTGTCATAGATCAGAGTTATCTCTATTGAAGGAGCAGCTGAGATTTTATCTGCAAATGAGGTTTCTTTTTGTTAGGCTTTGTACAAACAAGTAACTTAATTTGGTCCATATTCCCATTGATTTGCAGATCCTGCGTAGTACAAGAATAGGTTTTCATTCTTTGAAAAGGCTCCAATTATAGAGATTGTACAGTTTCCCCTAAGCAGTCTATTCTAGGATTTCACTGTCCTTACCACTGGGAAGATTATCCTAATAATTAAATTTTCTGAAACTTTTGCTCTTTATTGCTAATCTAGAGCAGATAAAGAGAAGGTTTCATGCCCTTAATTTGGGAAGTTTTCTACATGCATCTTTTACATACCTGGATATATTAAATTACCTTTTACTTTTTCCTTTTCCAAACCAAAAATGTTATCCTAACATTTCTTTCCTAACAGTCTAAGTTTTCTAGTCTTCTGATCATTGTCTCCTTGAACTCTTCCGGGCTCTGTCTAGTTGTTTACATCTTTCTTGGGGGCAATGGTAACAATTAAAAAGAATTTTCTCTGGAGCCTGAAGACTGGAAAGATTATTTTTCATAACATACTGACAGAATACTTGTTTGTGCATCCCGACATGAAGTCATAACCCAGATCTTGTTCTACAGAACTGCCCATCTTTGACTTGTGTTTACAGAGTTGTATGTTGCTTTTCTCTATGTTCAGTTTTTCAAAATTGTCCTTAACTGCAGCCCTGGACGTTCATGCATGTGTAGAACCTGCTTTTGGACACCATCTTCTAAACATATACTTTGTTTCATCCAACTGGTGACTAACAAAATACTTTACTTTTTCCAAACCAGAAAAAACAGCTGCTCTTGAGTCTTTCTGGTTTGAGAGTACTCTGATGACAACTATTGCCTTGTATGTGTCTCATAGGAATTCCATTTATACCCTGCTGCCTTATATTATGCAAAACCATGTCAAAGGCCCCCTTAAAGTTAGTGTATATGGTATCTGCACTATAGTCCTGCACAGTTACCCTTTAACAGAAATAAACATGTATTGCATTGAAACCTAAAAAGCAGGAAATTGCCTAAGCAGTTTCCTATTCTCTCTTTCCTTTCAGCCCCGTGAAGTAAGTTATAGAATACAAAAAATTGTATTGTATTGTATTTTATGGCTTTATAATAATTTCCCCTTTTAATCGGCAGCGGAGCAGTCCTTTCATAGACTATCACATCTGTTTACCTGCTAATTTTCTTGTCTCATATAGAGAAAAATACTGCATAAACAATGGAAAAGAAATTACTCAGAAAAATCAGTTAATTTTCTTGTTAAAAACATTCCCTTTTAAGGAACAAATATCAGACAATGCGTATGAATAGACTATGTTGAGCGATATGGTTACTTCTGCTTCAGAAGTGATTGATCAGCCTGAAAAGGCACTGTAGTTGATTAATGTATTTTCTTGGAAAAAAATAGACACATCATAAAAAAAAAAAAAGACAGATTGTAATACGAAGTGTGCTTTCATCATTTTTAATAGTTTATAGAGGAAGACTTTTTTTTTTTGGTACTGTAAGAATTCCATATAAAAATAACTTTTATAGGAAAAGTCTCATATTTCAAATACTTTACTTTCCAGGAGCATGCACAGAATTTCTGCAGCAATGAACAAGTGTGTCATTTCTTGAGGTTTTAAAATCCACTGAGAAGCAAGAACACGATTCTCTTCAGTAGTTGTCTATTTTTATCCTGCATACTTTTGTCAGTCATGACAATTTTTGCTTTTCTTAGCTCTCTGTCTTCAGCTCTGAAGGCCACTTCTCCCTCTAGGTTAGTCACAGGCAATCCTTCTAACTGAAGAACATTGCATAAGACTTCCAAACAGTCTGAGTTGTGGTTATCTTAATTTTCAGATGTTACATTAATTAGTATGAAACATGTCTTCTCTCTTCTCTATGACCATACCAATCCAGTGCCTACCACTGTCAATGAAAACTGTAATTTGACTTCAAGATATGCTGAATGAGTTTCAGCTAGTATCAAATCAGTAACTACATCTTATTTATCCAAGTAAGGAAAAAGACTATGGGCTGAGTGTGGCAGTATTTCTTGAGGAGATGGACTGATGAACAAATAAATGTTATAGATGGAGATATGAAAATGAGCAAAAAGGTATTTGGTGGTACTTATTCTTGTGTTCTTTGGCACCATGATTATTTTTAGAAAACTTTTCCAGATTTCTCCCTGTTCTTTCTTCATGCCAACAATACATCTTAAAATTGTAGAAAATCAACTTTGACAAGAAATGGAATTTACACTGGTCTAAGCTGTGACTTGCTCTTTCTATCTAGAGCCAAAATAGAAAGCAATTGCTTTCCTTTCAGTGGAAGACCTTTGAGTCTGAGAACCTAAGAATAAAAGGTAGTTCTAAGACTATGTGAGATATCTTGCCCTAGGTTATTGTCATGGACTTCAGCCCATGGACGCTGAAGTCCATGACAATTTTAGTTTTGGGCACACTGAAAATGGCTGCTGTCTCTGCTGTAAAGTTGTGAGCTAGTTCAGAGACATTTATAATTATAAATGCCCTTCTTTTGGCACTTACAGAAAGAATATCCTCTGCGTCTTCTCAAGCCAGTAGGCTGTATACAATCTTGTGCCTATGTTTTTGTTCACAGCACTGGAAACAAACTCTAAGCTTCTTGTCTACAGTTTTCTTTCTGCTGTTTTCAGTTAGTATAGACATTGTATACTGCTCATTTATGTGAAAAATTCAATTATACCTAGCCAGTTAATGGCTATTTAATCCAACTGATGCCAAATGAATTCAGAAACTTGTGATCTGTCATAGCAAGTGTCAAGAGATGACGAAGGCTTTAAGTAGCTTCTTCAAGTATATCACTAATAATGTCATACTTGAAAGAGGAAAATAAGAAAAAAAAGAAGAAGATTTTACCAAGTTTTCCTTCTCCTCTACACATGATAGTTGAAACCAGCTATTTTTGAAGGGGATGCAACACATAATGTGAAGAGTGTTTAACCTTATGACTGCAAATGCATTACTCGAAATAGGAATGAATTCAACCCTAGCCAGGGACAATTAGAACAGAAGGGAAGATGAAAGCCTTTAGCAGATGAAAGTGAAAATGTATCTGGTATTTCTTTATCAAAGCCTGAGTCTAAAGAATTAAACTTCAGATGGGACTTACTATTAGACAGAGAGGGCAATTTAGAACCAGCTTTTTGGCAAACCTTGGAAGACAGTAGTTTACTGAAAGTTTAACCCTCCAAAAAAGGAAGTTGAGTCTTCTTTTACCATAAACTGAATTATTTTATCCTGAATCACGATCACTGGTGCTTTCCTTTGAACTCTATGTTTTTTAAGCATAGGTTAGCATTTCAGATCAGAATCTCAGATGCATCTAGGAATCTGATCAAAGTCTCGGCATGAATATGTGATTAGAGTATTTTACAATACATAAACTACACAATTGTGAAATTCTATCATCATTAGGAAAAATAAAAAACTGCTAAGCATCTTATAGTTCAGGTGTCTTCTTCCTTTATTTCCTAACAGCTGACAGGATCATCCCTTACTTAAGAAGTTCCATTGATCTCTTAGAAGATACTACCTTTTCTTAAAAAGCTTGCCTGGCTTGTATCCTTTGAATATGACAGCTACAATCAAGCCACTATTTCCTATTATTTCGGTTCCTAGCTGGAAGATGAATGGGCATTTAATTTCTGGTCTGACTTCTCTAGCACTGCTTTTATGAGCTTGCGTTTGAGACACTGGGTCTGTAACCAATGAATTGATAAAAATTTTCTACTTTGTAAGTCTCACTGGAGACAACTTCCTTACTGTGGTTACTGAAAGCAAAGGTAATGAACATTTAAGTTTAAACTGTCATAATATCTTATGATAGTATTGTCAATACCACAAGAGACTGAACAAATAAAACAGAAACCATGGTTGCAGCAACTGAATGTGTTTTGGAAGGAAAAAGTCTTTGAAAATGCAAAGATTTTAATATTTTTCTAGAAACAATACAATAATGTTAGAGGATTGAACAAAACTATACCATCAAAATTGGCATTAAAAGGTAAATAACTGTATTGTTGATCTGAGAAAGACTTCCAGTCCATGTCCCCGGACTTTGAGTGGCTTATCCTCTGGCTGGATTGTGAAATCACTTCTTAGTCACAGATAACATTATAATACTTACTGAAAGTGTCTTGCAACCATTCCTGCTTTATTTGTATTAATGTTTCAGTATACTAAATTGGAGTAGAAATGTCGTTCCTCCACCCTAGTGCATGTGTGGTATGTGGTTGTTAGTCTTTTCTCAGGATGTGTGCAAATATGAAAATAAATTAATTGTATAATGAATCCCTGAACAAAGTACCTTCATGTATTTGAAATTACTAGATTGAAAAAAGATCTAATTAGGCTAATGAGGATTTAAATAATTGAAAACATGGAATGTTCTGCAATTTAATTGTTAGTGAAAAAATTCACATATTAAGAAACAGACAAACAAGAAAAATGATAAAATGATAGAAAACCAGCAATAATTTAGAAAAATACAGTATCATTTCACAGGTGAGAATACTTATTTTGATGTGGGACTCATGAAATCTACAGGTAGTACAGGACAAGAAGAAGACAAGAAAAAGATATCTTTATTTTAGATTTGGAATGTGTGTATATCTACATCTATGTATACATATGCAGTCAGATATTAAACAGGGAAGGTCAAACTTTGGATTCATCACCACAAACTTCAACACAGCTTTAAGCCTTAAGACTCTATGGGCACAGTAAGATACTTCCAAACTATGAGTTTCTGGAGAAGCCTCCAGTTCCCTTTTCTGGGGGATACCCCAGTTACGTCTTGACTCTGAGCTGGGGCGAGACTTAGGTGTGTGTCATCTTCTCCTTGTGCCCTGGTTTCTGCGGAAGAAAATCCAAGGCCAAGGCCTGGAGGAGATTTACTGCTGACTTTGGCTGAGTCCCGGATTTGGATGACTGAAGGACTAGGTCTTGCATGTGCTTCATAAACTATATTTTCCCTATCATAGAATCGATCATAGAATCACAGAATGGTTAGGGTTGGAAGGGACCTTCAAAGGTCATCTAGTCCAACCCCCCTGCAAGGAGCAGGGACATCCCTGACTAGATCAGGTCGCTCAGAGCCTCATCCAACCAGTCATCCATTGATAAAATTAGCTACAATTTAACTTATAAGCATGATGTAACACAGCATACATGCATAAGTTGTCCTGTCTTGAAGCAATTAGAAAGTGTCTCTCCATAGCATGGATGGAAGAGAGGTACCCCAGTATGATGAGGCAGGGCTTTAGCACTGTCTCAGAGCCCCAGAGCTACGCTTTAGAAACTTGTGGCATGTCCAGATTTGAGCCATCATGGGTGAAGCATTTGTTTTAAAATATATTAATGTGATATTTGAAACAATATGCTGGTTTTTTTTAATTATTATTTACCTTCTGTTGTTTGAGCTTTTTGAAATGTATATTTTCAAGCTTTATTCTTCAACTACAAAAGATATGTCTTTTTCTCTCACTTGAGCCTCCCACATTATCAGAAAGCTCTGATGTTTAAGACTCTCAGGACAAGTGCCAAATCTCTGAAACTCATGATAAGACAGTGAGAACTAGCAACTGTAGAAAACCTGTGTACAGAAGGTCAAGTGTGCAGTTGCAATGTATGACAGACGGCTAGGGAAATGTGCTGCTCTACAGACTATATATATGTATTCTGTTATATTTTAATCATAGTGTTTTGTGTCTGTCACTTGCATATACAGGATATAATTTTTTTTCTGTTTAAACTTTGGAGTTTTTTAATGATACAACAACTTGAACATTTTCACCTGCACTCCAACTTTAATTTTATGTCAGTCTAATGACACGGCTCAGGTGTGCTTGTGTCTGTGCTTGTTACTTATCTGTGAAGGGAGCGAATGCAAACCTGGGAATGTGTACTGCCTTGTCTAGTCATTTTATAACTCATAAGGTTCAGTGAGTGGATCATAAATGTTAGAATCTATTTTCTTATTTTATCACATTTAAAAGGAGAGAGATATTTCTTCCCCCTATATCCTGTACATTACCAGCTCTCTTTTTTTTCTCACTATCTCTCAATATACAGAGATCATACCATTGCAGCAGTTGTCATGATCTCAAGATGTCAAATTTTCTTTTAGACCTCTTAAGGGACACTGAGCTAAATGATGTAGTAGTGTATTGCATTGCTAAGCTAGGTTCAAAAACTAATTAGGATGCAAACAAGAATGAATGTATAATGGTTTCATTCTAGAGCTGAGTAGAAATTTGACTGCAGTAGAGTTAAGCAAATAATTTCCAATGAATAATTGATTTCAATGTCACCTTCTCTGTTTATGAATTATCCACTAGCCTATTACAAATTTCACTGGTTTGTTCATTTTATCCAATCTGTGCATTTTTAAATGATTAGTCATTTCTTGAACAGTGTAAGTGAACATAGGCAGATAATGTGTGCATGTTTCTTTTATCTGATGTCTCAGGTAACTGAACAGTTCTGTGAAAAGTAGAAATTCTGCAAATAAAAAGTGCAAATTATATGTTTAGCAGATATTTCTGGATTTTTGTTTCCAAGTGAGAAAATTTGAACGGTAAAATACTGGTAATACTGCAGTACTCAAGTGTTTTTGAGAAACTGTTCACAAGAGGGTCACAAACAGAAATGAAGAGGAATTTTGCATCTGGGTAGATTTGGCTGAAAATGTCTTTCTATTTTTTGATCTATGCTAATTCATACCTCAAGCCATCAAAATATTCCCCAGTGGTTTTCTAGACCAGAACAACAGAGATGTGTTGCATGAGAAGATAATATTGTAATCTTTCCTTAATACAAAAAATATTTTCATCAAGGCACTGCTTAGGTACTCCAAAATGGGATTGCAGCTGGCTCGTTGAATGGATTCATAGGATAAGTAAGGCTAGGTAAAAGGCCTTGCTATGTTGTGCATATCCAGCATGAGGGACCAATCGTCTTCTAAACCTTGCTGCATATCTCTTTGCCAATGAGATGTATATTAAAGGACAATTTCTCTCATCAGGAAGGAACTGGGCCACACTGGCCTCAAGAGTGTTCACCTCTTTGTCATATGCATTGCCAAAATCAGACAGCTTTTCAGTGCTCATCAAGACTACTCACAGGGTATCATGACCCTTAATTAACATAGCAGCTGGTGTAGAGTGCTGCTGCTGCCCTATTTACCGTCACAAAGATGTGAAGCCAAATCTGTAAGTCAGTACAGATTTTTTTATTCCACTCTTCCTTTGACTTCCCATTTATATGTATGGATCAAGCTGTTGACACTCTTTTTTTCCACCTGTAAACTACTTTAAATTATGGGGTCTGTGCAATTGTATCCTTCATCAGTGATTTTAAATCTAAATGATCTTATTTTTAAACCAGTATAACTTCACTGATTTCAGGGAATAACTCAGTTTCACATGAGTGGAAAGGAAGAATCCTTTATATGTTCCAGAAAATTGAAGAAGAGCTATGTTATTATGTTAAAAAGAAAGGCTGTGGGTGGAATAACATTTACCAAGGAAAGTCCTGAATTTGGAACTGAGGTATATCGCTACTCCTTTTTAAATTCATCCCACTGAAGTTATAAGACACTCAGAATAATTGAGATTTTTGGGCCATGGAATATAGAGCTAGCTGCCAAATTTCTGGATGCACATGCTAAATACAAATAATTCATGAGGATTCTAAAACCAGTCAGTTAGGTGCTATGGCAGTTTGACTTTTACCTGCACTGCTTTACAGGCAGATTTTTGTTATATTTGGCTGCTTGTTGACAAGAAATGTTGATTGGCAAAAGGCATCTCTATCTCTTTTCTCATTGTTAATGGCTTTAATAAAATGAAAAATGGCATTAGATTGGCTAACAACCTATGCTTTCTAATTCTAAAGCAAGCAGGGACAAGATGCATTAGCATGTTAATAGAACTTTGCACCCTAAGGTTCTGGTTTATCAGATATTAAGAATGCATTAGCGGTTCACAAACACTGATGGACAGGATTCGTTAGCATGCTAATGCTACCTGAAAATATACGGTTATTGTTGTATCAAGCAACAAACGCTATCAGTGAAAGAATATTTTAAACATGAGCTTCTCATTTTAGTAAGCTATCCCTGTAACCTTGTTTGATAAAACATGTTGCAACATTTTCAAAGATGATTTTAATCATCTTGAAATTGAGATATTATCTTAAGACTCTTTGAAAGCACCAGATTTTCAGAGATGCTCATATTTAGATTATGTGCCATATCTAATGTAGTGATTAGATCTTGGTATATAATTGAGATAACAAATAATTGGTGTCGTGTACCCATAATGAAGACACCTGAAATCACTAGCCATTTCTGATTACACAGTAGGCCAATTTAACCTTGTCAACTTATGCAACCAGGATTTGGTTTATATTTATTTCCAGCTCACTGAGAACACTTCCCAGCCTACAGTCATATATTGTGCTTTTGATGCCTAAACATATGAATCAAGCTATAGAAAGTGAGTCAAGATAGGTGAATTTGAGTTAAATTATATTTGGAGTTCAAAGCTCATTGGAAACATAATGTTTTTGCATAATCTCAACTTTGAGCTGAGTTTCATTTAGTGTCTTAGTTTATCTAATTCAGTGATGAGGGAGTTTGAATATGCATACATAAAAATCAGACAGCAGTTTTCCATGAAGCTTGCTGGTCTGAAAATTCTGAGTTTCCCAACACTATAATGGATGACAGTTCTATTTGATTCATCTAAGTGCTTGAAGTAAAATTAATAGCTATTTTAGGTAGAAACAGACAGATTTATCACTGTGCCTTTGGTATTTACTCTTCTGTATCTTTTATTTTTTTCTGCACTTTTGATTCATAGCGCACCTAAAGCTAGAACCTGACAGACTATTACTTGCATAGACACATGCTACTCTGACTTACTTTTGATAGGCTTATGTTAATGTAGCAGGGAAAAATTACAATAAAAAGTATGAGCCCTAGTTTAGTTGTTGTTAAAAATACAATGGTGGATGTGAAAGTCTACCAAGAGAGCTGTAAGGAACACTTCTGGAGCTATAGCTGATTGAACAAATCTTCCTATTACAATTTTTCGAAGAAAAATAATGTAGCTTTCACATTGCTTATATAGATGAACAATTTTTCTTTGTACCTCTCCCATAATTTAGTCTCAGCAAAATTCTGAGTCTTTAAGTGCAGTAATGCAATTAAACATGACACTGCCAGTGAATCAGACAGCTTAGATCACAATTTAGCTAATTCTGGGTACCTTATAACAAGTCTCTATTTTTCAGTCACTATCTTAGTATTTTCAGGTATAGGTTTATCCTCATCTTACTACTCAACTCCCCCCACCCTCACCTCATCCTATCACTCCAAGTAAAGGCTCCAGATGTTTTCTGGGGATGTAACTTGTTGTATCGTACTTCATGTCTATAGAGTTACGGGCCACCCTTCTTAATCTCTTTTATCTGAGTGGTGCTTTTGGGTAGGCATCAGTCTACGATCTTCCACCCCTCAGATTGTGCTGACCTCACCTGATTGGGTCAATGGGGTTCATATGATGACAACATGGCAATGTCTCAAGGAGATTCCACCTCCCTAGGTAGCTTCTTCCAGTGTTTAATTACTCCATTAAGTACTCATTAGAGAGAGCTGATCTAGATCCAAATCCAGGGATACTACTGCTACACTGGGAAGGAACAGGGACAACACTGTTTCTAGGATCTGTGGATTTTTAGGATCTGTTTTCACAGCTCTCTAGGCTTACGAGTTCCACCTGTTCTAGCTGTGCTGTACTAAATTGAGTGGCATAGCACACCTGTAATCAGAGGGGGTTTTGTGATGTCCTCCTTACCTTTTCTATGAGGCAAATAAAGCAGATTTATTGTTGATTTTTTTTTCCCCTAGTGAACTAAGAGAGCAATTTAGGCTGGTGAGAGAGGTAAATCTGCATATTATGTGACATGTGAGGATGGCTTGTCTCTGGAGTAGAAGCAGCACCTCTGGATCTTAACCAGCACAAAGCACTTATACCAGAGCCCAGTAATTCAACATATTTACTGCTATGTCTATATCACCTGAGCTAGCATGGAAAAATCATGATGAAGAGTACAGGTAAGCATTCTATATTATTTATATATACAGTTGGGAAAAAAAAATGATGAGTGCTATCTTAACATGTTATTTAATGGTGTACCTGTAGATCAGAAATCACTGTTGTCTACAGGGTAAGGTACTTTATTTAATCCTCCACAGCTATCTCTAACCATATCATATATCAGTGAAATTACTGCCCTTTGGTTTTTTTACAATAGCACTATCGATATTGTACCTGTAATTAGGCATCTCTTCTTGTGACCATTGAGTCTTCTCCTAATAAATTCCTAGCAGTAAATTAATGTGAAAGTAATAGGAAAGTAAGACTCAGACAAGGAATACTATAATGCGTAGTATTATTTAAAAGATGTGAACATCCAGCTCTGGAGTCCTCAGCACAGGAAAGACATGGATCTGTGGAGCGAGTCCAGAGGGGGGCCACAAAGATGATCAGCAGGCCGGAGGACCTGTCCTATGAGGACAGGCTGATAGAGTTGGGGCTGTCCAGACTGGACATAAGGAAAACATTTTTTTACAATGAGGGTTGTAGAGCACTGGCACAGGTTGCCTAGAGAGGTGGTAGATGCCCCATCCCTGGAAACATTCAAGGCCAGGTTGGATGAGGCTCTGGGCAACCTGATCTGGTTGCAGATGTCCCTGCTCCTTGCAGGAGGAGTTGGACTAGATTACCTTTAAAGGTGTCTTCCAACCAAAAGTATTCTGTGATATTGTTTTTTTCTTTTAACACTCTTATGTTGTAATGCCCAGAATTTATACTCCTAATAGAAGGCCTGTCATTCCAGTCATCAAAATAAATTCTAGTAAGAGACTTTTTCTTCCCTTAGGAAGCACTAATAATCATATCTTGCTCTTACTCAACACCTCTCATCCACAGCTATCAAAGCATTGTACAAAGAAATCTAAAGTAATTTAAAAAAAAAATGAATTTGAAACAGGTTGCTGTTTTATGTGATTTAAATTTTCCTTTCCTTCTTTCAGCTGAAACTTTTGACACTTTTCCCATACGAACAAAAGCTAAGTGGAGATACACAACCCTGAATATTAGGGGACTCAGTGGTTTGGACACTTGGTTGAGATGTAGTTCAGGGCTTGTTCAACTTCTTTCAGGCTTTGACTCAAAGCAGGGATTTGCGCATTTGTAGTGAGCTCTTTTCAGATCATTCAGTGCTAAATGTAGTGAAACTCCTGGCTGCAAACAATTAATATGATCAGTTTCAGTCTTTTTGGTTTGTTTGTGCTTTGTAAATAGACCTTGGATCTCATTAATTTGTTTGCTATTCATTATTGATTGGATATATCACAAGAACGAACTTCAATCTGTGTGAACAGTGTTTATTGGCTGCATCTGCTCTTCAGTATTACTGCTCTCGTTAATGTGTGGGATTGGTCACTCGAGCTCTACAGCTCTGTTTTTATACCTTGACTGAGTTTGTGTTCAAAACACAAGGCCAATTACTGCCTTGACCAAGGGAAAGTGGTGTTTGTGGTGCTGTGGTATTAGAATAAAGGAACGCTTGCTGAGTAGTAGGAACTTCTAGATGATCTCTAAATGCAAAGCTGGATTTAGACCACTGACAGCAAAGGTGTACTGCCATTGAACATGGAGTGGGCGGATGCTCGTGTTTTACTCCTTTTCACACAAATGGACCATAAATGGTTGGCTGAAACAAAGTACAATAAACTTGCAAACAGAGCGTGAAGTCTCCATTCAGTGAGGAAGGGAAAAGAAGGGATAGAAAGAGTAAATCAAGCAGGAAAAAGCAACAAAGAGGAAAACTATAAACATGATGAAGAAAAAATTAGCAGTTTCTTTCAATTCTCAGCACTCTTCTGTGCAATTACTTTATTTTCTTTCCTCTGTTATCCTGTAGACTTGTGCCAACACTTCTAAGGTGCTCAGGTAGCTAGGTTTGGGCTGTTCAGGACTTCCAAATGGACTCTTTTAACACTTGGACAATTCACTTTTATGCTCCTGTTGCGTGTACAGCACATAGTCATAAATTATATCCTGTCTCTAATGTCTCTTATAAATAAGCTAGAGAATAAAATGGAAGAGGAATTGACCGAGCTTGTTTGCACAAACATAACCAATGTTACCCAGATTATTTTTCAATTTTATTTGAAGCCATTTTTGTTGTATGTGATTGCCAAGACTATGATTGTACCAGGCTTCTTCATCTTTAAAACAAGCAAACCAAAGTAGATAATATCCAATCTCTCCTTTCCATGGCATTGAAAAATGACCTTAAATATTCCATATTGGAAATTATGCAGATGGGTTTCTGAAAATGGTTGGTTGATTAGGTCTATTTTGGCAGATTTAATGTCAACATTGTTGCAGTGTTACATGAATATCCAAACTAGCTTAAGTACTGTTGAAGTTGCTTGTGATAACTATTTGCCTCTTACTAAAAAAAAAAAATAATTAATTTACAGAAATTGGGTTGGCAGAGTACCTGAGAAGTAAAGTTGATAAACTCTGAAAACATCCACCTTCCAAGAGCAATTAATTTTGCAGCCGAACTTTCAGTGTTTCATGCTTCTCGGGAGGTGGCCAACGATGCTACGATTTCTGTGATTGACGTAAGAACAATTATTTGTTCATGCAGTTGCAGTTCTACACTCAGTGTCTAATTACATCTGGAAAGACAATAAGAGGCTGGTAACTCTGTCCCCACTGTAGTGATACTGCCATTGTACTGCCTTTGGTCCCTTGCCTTTTATTCAGGTAAGCACGTATTAGTTGGAGTGCATGAGCTAGCCCAGAAAATATAGCTATTGGTTATATATGACTTGTTATGAAAAGTTCTTTTTCTTGTTCCTCTTGTGTTTTGTGACATTGCACAATTTCCTTCTTTAAGAGGAAACAATTGTTAGGTTAAAGATAATATGCTGCTGATGTACCATTGTGCCAAGCAAAAAAATTACAAATATAAAGGCAAACGTTGTTCATGTAAGCAGAAAGGACTTGCTTGTAGCTTTGATGGTAGCTCATCTTCCAGTACTGCCTCCATGTGACACTTCTGGCTCAATTTTCTGTGCTATTCTGAGTCATCAGTGACAACCTTTTCCTTTAACTGCCTTCAGTTGCAAAAGGCATCTTGGCTAAGGAAAATAACAGAATGTCAGAGGAAAAAATAATGAGTTATCATGAGAAACAGGTGTAAAATGCCAGCCGTTTGGAAGTGTACTTCCTAAAGTCTTCACAGATTAAGTCTTCAGCTGCCATAAAGCAAAGTAACTGTTAATTTAAGGAGCATTGCATTGATTTGCCTTAGCCAGAGGTGGCCCTATGTTCTAGAAAGAAAGTGTGCTCCCAATTGCCAGTAGAAAGTACTTCAGCAAGCGCTGCAATTCCATTAACTACACGCTTTGCAGTTTAGTAAATGTTCAGTCATACTAAAGTGGTGTTGGGCTGGCTGTGTCCTGAGGGATGGTATTATTCACTTTGAGGAGGGAAAAAAAAAAAATCAAAGAATGAGATTTCTGAATACCCATAAGTCTTTTTCACCTGTATCAGACAAATCTAAATCTCTCAGTTGTTCAGCAAAAGGGCTAATATACTGGAAGGACAAAGATGCTATCGTAAAGACACATGGTATCATAATTATTTTTTGTATTTAAATGCGCCTCAGCAGCAGAACTGTGGTAACTGGCAGTACCTAGAAAAAACTCTTAAACTGATGTAAAGTGGCATGCTTACAACTGCTTTTCCATGTTGAACAGAAAATTAATGTTTTTTGAAAGCTGACTGTCATGGTTTAACCCCAGCCAGCAACTAAGCACCATACAGCTGCTTGCTTACTCCCGCATGATGGGATGAAGGAGATAATCGGAAGCGTGGGCATGAGAAAACTCATGGGTTGAGACAAAGACAGTTTAATAGGCAAAGCCAAAGCCACACATGCAAGCAAAGCACAACAAGGAATTAATTCACTGCTTCCCATCAACAAACAAATGTTCAGCCATCGCCAGGAAAGCAGGGCTCCATCATGCATGCTAGTTACTTGGGAAGACAAACACTAACTACAGATGTCCCCCTCTGCCTCTTTCTTCCCCAAGCTTTTATTGCTGAGCATGATGTCATATCGTGTGGGATATCCCTCTGGTCAGTTAGGGTCAGCTGTCCCAGCTGTGCCCCCTCCCTTCTTATGTAGCTCCAGCCTGCTTGCTGGTGGGGTAGTGTGAGGAGCAGAAAAGTCCTTCATGCTGCGTAAGCACTGCTCAGCAGTAACCAGAACATCCGTGTGTTATCAACACTGTTTCCAGCGTAAATTAAAAACATAGCCCCATACAAGTTATTATGAAGAAAATGAACTCTATCCCAGCCAAAACGAGTATACTCACTCAATGAAATGTACCTCATTTCTTGGTTCAGAGTGTGAAGGTCCAAAGAGCAGGTGCCTTCTTCTAATGTATTCTGAAAATGTTACAATGTTTATGGAAAATGGGCTTCCTGGTAAGTCATATTGGTTGCCCTTTTAAAAAAGTTCATTGCCTATTTTTCCTATTTCATTTATTTGTTTTGGGCTACTATGCTAAAGTTTCTTTGACGTAATTTTCTTTCATAATTTCAAAAATAGGGCTACACTGAGCCTTTACCCATTTGGTTATTCTTAGCTAATAGTCCTATTTCCTATTGAGAAATCAGCTGTCCTATTGAGTTGCCTATTTCCTATTGAGAAATCAGCTGTCACACTTTATGCTTTATTTATCTATAGTTATTGCTACGATGGCTAGGTTTGTGTTAATTTTGTAGCAGAGTCTTCACTGCAAAATATCTTGTTCCTTTAAAGAAATAAGGTTCTGAATGAGAACGTTTGTGCACAGCACTCCAATAATCAGCATGTTATAACCACAGAAATAAATGTGTAGCCAACATTACTTTTCCATCCAGCACATGCAGAAAATTACAAATACGGAATTTGTTTACTTTGTCTTAATGGGAAGTTCTGAGTACATCATTGAAACATTCAATAATTTAAAGAATGAACATCTGTGAACCATGCAAAGCTTGGTCTTTTTTTTTTTTTTTTTTTTTGAGCTGTAGAGGGAATGAAGTTCTTGAAAGGGTGTTTGAAAGTAGCCTAAAATGCACAACTATCAATGGTCTTTTCAATGGGAATTAGGTAATTCCCTTCTGCCACATATTTCCGTTTCCTGTATTAGACAACCTCTGAGCTACAGTGGGATCTCAAACCAGGGGACATTTTGAATACACTCCTAGTAATGAGATAATGGTCTTCTCGTGAAATAGACCCTAATGTCCAAGAAGTCCATGAAAACAGCTCATCTTTCAGCATTTTCATTTTTTTTTGTTCCAAAACAAAACAATAAATTTACAAGAATTATTAAATTAGCTAGATTTTGATGCAAGATAAAGAGATGAATGTAATTCATCCTTAAATTTAACTAACTCATTGCCACCTTGGTCCATTCCTTGTTACTATAGTTTGAAGAAATAACTAGTTTCTGTAACTGATTTATATATATTCATGTTATTACAACATGTCAAAATAACGAAAACCTTACTGTACCCTGATTTATATTTCTTGACACTTGTGTGGTCTTTGCCAACAGAAATATGAATCAAAATTGTGAATTTGTTACTGTCTTTGAGAGTCCTGCCAGATTTTGGGTTTGCCCTATTTCATTTCCTTCCTTTCCCCCTACCCTCCTTTGCTGCTACGACCTTTGAAACAAGAATGGGAGCTGACAGACCAACTAGCTACAGAGGAGAAAATAATTAAGCTGATCGCCTGCAGAGCTGTCAAATGTAGAGATAACAAACTGAAGGGGGAAAATAAGGAGAAAAATAACCTTTTTTTCCTTTGATCTTTTTCCCATCTTAGTTCTTCGAGGCTATATATCACTTTCACAAAATATTCTTAAACAAAAATGTCTTTAAGCATTTTATATCATTATAAATGGCATGATACATAATATATTCTTAAAACAGAATGGGTATAATAAAGTTTTGAATTGTTTTGATGTGTTGCCAAAAATAATCTGCCGTGCCCCTTAACCATTCACTTTAGAGAGAGTGTTGATAAAGTGCTCGGTGTATTGTACTCTCCTGCCATGCATTTTAAATATCTGCAATACCTATTTAAATAATTGAATACCTGTGCAATTAACAATAGCTGCTACATTATGCATGATTCTTGGCTACTAATAGTAAGAATCAACTGCAGTGTTCCATTAGTGATTTTCAATTTTCTGCTAAGTTTTCTGCAATTAATTTATGCTACTTGAGTTAGTTTACAAAGCTGCAAAGACAAATAAATATGTCTCCCATCATCTCAAAGAAAACCCTTCCCCAAGGAGAGGAACATTTCCTTCACAACTAGAATAAGAATGGGCTAGAGAGACTGAGCAAACATAATCTCATGTTCCCCATCATATGTCATGATAAAAAGCTGTTTCCTGGGTGCCCAGCAGGCGGTGACGTTTGGCTACTCCAGCCAGTTCCGCTTGCAGCACAGGAACTTGCTCTTCGTGACAGAAAGTGGTGAGGATGAAGTTGAAGTGGACTGTACTTATTGCTCAACCTGATGGGAAGAGCTTCAATCTGGACTACAGGGTTCTACCACTTAATTTGAGAAAGCGTGTTGCACCACATATGGTGTGACACACCAAAATGTGAAGACCTGCACCATGAAAAAAAGGCAGGCAGAGCTGGAAGTTTAACTTGTGCTCGAGGGCACCTCTATTGGTTGTGTGAATACGGCAACAAGAGGTTTATGGATAGCAGGTGGGAGCATGGTTCGTGGCTAGTTTTATAGTTGGTATCCTAGGGGATCTGTGGAGCTTCCTCATACCCTGCTCTATCAGGCTGTATTCCATGTGCCTCTACAAAACTCCACTAAATCCAGCTGTACTCCGAGCAAAGTCCTGATGCATCTTTGGGAAGCATGAAGTAACAACTTCTCCATGTTAAGCCATGTTCGAGATCAGATCCTGCCAACTCTGAAGATGTGTCTAGACTCCATGCTGGCCTGGGCAGTGGCATCTGCATGAAGAATGGCTGCTTAACATAAGCAACTAGGGTTATGCATCAGGACATGTGTTGCCAAATCCTCTTCAGGAATCCCTAAATGCCACCCTCACAAGACTTGCAATAGTTTTTTTTTTTTTTGTGCTGCCATATTTATTCCTGGCATCTGTAGAAACTGCGGACTCCTTCCAGGTACGTCCCAATAACAGCGGCAGCTGGGGATTCCTGTGTGGGTCTGCTTACAGGGCTGGGCTGCTCCACAGATGTGAGATAGCATATGCCCAAGCATGCTGCCAGACACACAAAGAGGGAGAAGAGGATTGGAGAACAGAGAGTGGGAGGAGGACTCCCAAAACAAGTGTGTGTCAAAGTGTTATCTGGAACAGGACGTTTTCAAAATTGCCATTGTGCAAGCCTATTCACCCTTGGGAAACTAGCTTATTATTGATCGTTTCTGAAATAGCATCTCTGTCAGCAGTTGGACATCAACTCTCTTGGGTCCATCCTTGGGGAAAAGATTTATTTTCTGCCTCTAAGAAGCTTGGTAGTATTCAGAAAGTATGATAATGCTTAATTTGGCATCACATTTTGGATATGTGATCTTTCCCTAACAGTTCTATTTGACTGAATTTTTCTACTATTGTTTTTCTAGTATTTCTGCTAAAATCATTGTTGTTTTAAGTCAGATTTTAATTCTGTGGACAAGCTCTTTTGCACAGCTAAATTATTCTTTGATGTCAACTCTGTGTTGCCATAGCACTTGGGAGCATGGAACCAATGCATCCATTGACTTTGCAGGCTTAGTGTAGCAAAGCAATCTGTGCCCAGGAAATCAGTGCTGGTATGCAGAGTACAGAATTCCTCAAGCCTGAAGACCTCACACCATGAATCAAAGGTTGCAGTTACATGTTAGCCACCAAGAATGAGAATCTGGTTTCTAAGGAACAAGACTCAGTCTAAGACCAGTAAGTGGGAAGCTGCTAAAGCCATTAGGCAGTAAGGTCAACTGCTGAGAGCGTAGCCTGGGACCATTTATGTGTTATTATAGAAATGTTGCCAGTATGTTGCTTCCATCCACAAGAAAAACTACAACATCTGGCTCACTTATTTCACATATTTTATAGTATAGTGGAGCATGAAGGCATATGGTAGTAAAATACCCAATTGTTCTACCCATTTTGCTTCTCTTGCCAGGCATTGGGTGTAATTTGCATTATGTTCTGTAGATCCATAGACGTAATGTATTTTCCTATGTTTTCTGACTTGGCTGAATTTGGTTTGGGTTTGTTTTTTCTTTTTTTCAGTACTGTGTTTTTGCACATCAGACTTTAAATCCTGTATGAAATGGTTGCACAGCTTGAACAGTGCTTGCTGTACCCTGATTTATCTTTTTCTACTTCTGCCATGGACGGCTCAGTTAGGCTCTCCTGTGTTGTCAGATCTTATCCAAGCTGCAAATGCCCTTAAGCACAAGTACATTGTGTAATGATATTCAAGGACCTGATCTTTAATAATTTCATTTGCCATACTTCTAAACTTACATATGACTGTTACCTCCTTTAAAGCAGCATTGTATTGTCTGGCTGTTACCTGATTTCTGTCTATACTGGCAAAATTTATAGTGTTTGGCTAGATCATTGGACAGAAAAAGTCCTTTAATGCCAGAAGCACAGTCTCTCACTTCTCTTCAGCAAATGCAAAGAAAATGTGTGGAAAATACTGTGATCTAAAATGTATAAGCAAAAGGAATAGTTCTTCCTCAGCAATTTTTTTGGCATTGCGAGTACAGACTTTTGAAGCAATGTCATCCAAGTATTTTAAAGGAAGCAGAGGTTTGCTTTGGTTTCGCAGACTGATATAGGAGAGAGTTCAGGCTGGCAGAGATATTGTCATCTCTTGGTCAGTTCAGTGGAAATGGTTGAGCACAATTGAAAGAAATTTGTTGCACAAATCTGGGCTCTCCAAGCTGGGCTACCGAAACTGTCATTTGAGACACACCACAGGATAGCAGATAACAATACTAGCAGACATGCAATAAGTGAGAAATACCACCTCCTCTGTACAGCCACCGAAGGTGATGCTGAGAAGCCTGCTACACTGCAGAGGTTAAACAAGAAGGCAAACCCTGATGAGTGGAAGAGCAGAGTCTGGGTTTGGCAGAATGGCCAAGTTGTGCTGTTCAGCTGTGAGTCCTTTGGAGGCACAGCACAGCAGCCCTCAGGCCAGAGTTGTTCTTGAGGGTTTTGTGTTGAGAGAGGGGAGTGGTGTGAGAGTGTGTGATACTATTGTCCAGGAGAAGAGGGACATTTTTGTACCCCAGCGCTGTGGAATGGAGGTAGTGTAGCACTGACTTCTGCTGAGAGCAACAGAGAATCTGACAGCTTACAGCTGCTGCATCTGGAAGATCTTGAATCTTGGACAGTGCTCTACCTATTTCTTGAAACTTGATGGTCCTGAAAGGCTGGGTCACTGGTTGGCACAAAATGTCGAGCTACCTGCATACCTGAATTTACTCTTTCCAAAAGACAGTTGAGATGAGGATAAAAAAGAGATAAGACGTGGCTTGCAGAGTGGACATGTATGGATCAAGCTGAGAGGAGAACAGCACATCCTTGGACATGACATCATGAAAAGCAATACAGGTATACTCAGAGAGACCACCTTCATAGTCTAATAGAAAGCCCCTAAGCAGAAGCCTTCTAAGATAGTGTCACAATATGAAATTATATTGCAAGAATCTTCACCCTCAGTTAAAATGTACAGTAGCCATCTTTCTGGATGGGTGGCTGTGATTAACCAAAAGTAAGAAATAAAAATATTTATTTAAATACAAGATATGATCTCAGGAAAAGGGCTGAGATTGCTAATGATCCCTATATATCTCTCTCCACATATACATATATTTTCTCTGATCGCTTTTTATAATTTGAAGCAATACTTATAGAGCCAAATAGTCTCCAGGGAAAAGGACAGGCAAGTGTCCCTGCAGGAATCTGTTTCACATAAAACTGCAGCATAGGCACAGCAAGTGGACACAAGCCACATGATTGGAGCAAGGACAATAGTTCTGGCCAGCATTCCTGATGCCAGGAATACATCTGGCAGCTGCTGCTCACCTGCAGGTCAAACATGTCTACAGTATGTGCTGTGCATCTAGAACATAGTGAACTTATGAGGTGCACTGAGTGATGATGACTTGCCCTCATGGCAAATGCCTTGTGTTCAGAGAGCACTGAAGGTCTAGTCTGAGAACGTTGCTTGCCAGCTTGCTGTATAAAGTAAGCCTGCAATGTACAGCATGGCCCAGATTCACAGCACGTGCTACACAAGGTGTCTGCACCTATTTGCATATAGGACTTCCTAGGACTGAGACACTGAAGTCCAGCTCCTTCTGTTCTCTTTCTACACCAATCTAGTAAAATGCCCTCCAGCTGCAGCTCTGATTTTCCTTATGAAAATTATTTCAGGAAATTGGATTTGCTTAAAAGTTATGCACATCAGCAAAGCAAACATACATTCACACTTGTGAAAGTAATTAGCACGTAATAGATTACAAAGCTTGGCAAGGTGGTTTGTTTAGTTGGGACTAAGAGATTCTTCATGTGCTGATGAGTTTTATAGTCCTCACACTTCTGTGTGACATCAATTTAAACACACAAAGTGCTGGGTTAGTGAAAGGAGTCGGTTCATTTGAAAATATTTACTCGCTATCCAGCATTCCTCTTATGAAACAGGCAAAGAGGAACCATTTAATGGAATAGATAATTCATTGTAAAATATAGAATTTTAATGGAAGGTACTGAAAGTCATTATGAAGATCAACAGAAGATAATTTTAAAAGCAAACTGTGTAAGAGGGAGGCTGTCTGATAGATAGAGCATCAAAATTGTACCTGATACTTTCTAAAGCAAAACCACAAAATCAACAAACAACCCAAAAAGTCTGCAAAAATATTTAATCATATTGAAATAATCTGTTTTATTTTTCAGAAGATAATTTATAGATTAGATGATAAATTATTATAAAGCCAGGCAGTGCTTCATACTGCATCCCTGCTGCTAGGCAGTGATGTTGCTTAGCAACACTTGCACACAGAGCATCCTCCTGGATTTCCTTGTGTGGAGCGTCACTGCAGGTTACAATGTGTGGCCAGAGAAGATACATGCTGGGCTCATGAGCCACCTCTTAGTGCTTTCCTTGAAATCTCATTTTCTGTTTAAATAGGTATTTTGATTTCTTGCCTCTTTTAGCTATTCATCCATGCTAGACACTTCTGTATTTTGTATACATGAGGAACTCTTTCATTGATCAGAACATAATAAAGAAGTTTTGAAGCTACAGAGGTAATGGTGTATGTTTTCTAAAGGCTTTCCTACCTCTTTCTATGATATTTGCAAATATATCCGCTCAGTAATGCAAAGTCTCACATTTACATTCTCTGCCTGCGCCTCCTACACCACACATGTATTAGCTGAGTTAGTAGGATAAAAGTTTACCCTTTATAAGATAACTATTGGTTAGACAGGCAATTTCTTTTCTTTTATATATATATTCTTTTTTTTTTCCCCTTTAGTTGTATTTGACCCTTCCTACTCACATGCAAAACTGGTTCAAGGTGCTTGTCTAAGAGTAAAAAAGGTTCTCAGAAACTGCTTTGCCTTTTATAACCTATTTGAGCAGTAAAGGTGAACAGGAAAGTGCTTGCTGTTAGTACCTAAGTACTAGTGCTTGCTTCAATTCAGTAGCAGTTTGCACTTGTAATTTATACCTCTGCAAAATGGATGTAGAAAGCTATTATTCTGACTTTAGGGCACACTTTACCTGTTTTTGTAATTTATACCTTGCAAAGTGTCTTCTGAGTACTATCAAACCAAAAGTCACATTTTATGTTCATTTTGCAGAGGTATAAATTTCAACAAAAATTGCAGGGCAATGCTGGATTGGCCATGAAGTATCTTTATGGAGACTCATATGAAAAAAAAGTTATCAAACCTGAAGTCTTTAAATGGATAAAACTCCTACAGTCCTTACGTAACCATAATTTTGGTAGAGTATAGCTTCCGTTACCTGTGAAATGCTTTGGAAGTTTTAGCATCAGTCTCTACACTGATGACTTGCACAGATCTACCACTCTACTCCAGACCTATTGACTGTAATCACTATTAAACTGAAAACTGAGCTGATTGTCTGACAGAGATCTGTCATAGAAGTCTAGCCATAATCACAGAATATCTAAACTAGAACAATAAAATGTCTTTCTCAAACCCTCTCTACCTTGTGCTTTCTCACTCACTATTGATAATAATAACAGTTATCTTGCCATGTAGATCTATTATTTGACACTGACTTCTTTCTGGGTCCCTTTTTCCATCTTGCATCTAAGCCTTTTATCTCTGAAATACAGAGGTATTTCAACTTTTATACCCTCCATCCTAAAACTCTTGTCCAAAATATTTATGTTCTGCATATTGCAGTGTCTCTCTTGAGACTTGAAAACTATGGTCTAGTCCTCTCCCATCCACTAAGAAAGATGTTGCACAGATCATCTCTTCATGACCCTTCCCTGACTGTGCCTCTGTCACACCAAACACAAGATCCGTTTCCATGCTGACTCTTGGTTCTTCACTCTGGCGTTGTTGACTTCCAGCTCCATTTGGCTGTCACTTAATGAATCCCTCTAAGATGTATTTTAGTGCTGGGCAAGAACTCTAGTAGCTGTGACATTTCTAAACTTGTCAGACTAGTTCATTCCTATTAAGGCTACTCAGAAACTGACTAATCCTGTGATTGCTCTCTGTGTTTGCTATCTTCAAAGCTGACAATGAGTAACAAAACAAAGTTGTTGCACTGTGTGATAATATAGGAATCCCTACTCTCATTTCTCTGTTACTCTCAATTCAGAAACTTAATGTCAGCTGCTTATATGTTTTGATGATTTCTGACTAGATGACTAAGGGATTGAAGCATCTGACATTTGAGGCGAGGCTGACATATAAGAAGAGAGTTGAAATTGTTTAGTCTTGAGAAGAGAGCTCTGAGGGGCTCTTGTAAATTTATATAAATACCTGATGGGGGAAAGTAAAGAAAACAGAGAGAGAGAGAGTCTCCTCAGCGGTATCCAGTTAAAGAACAAGAGCCAAAGGTGAAAAAAAGAGTACAAGAAATTCCCTTTAAACAGAAGAAATAACCTTTTTTTTTTTTTTTTTTTTTTACTGTAACTGTGGTGAACATTGGAACAGGTTGCTCAGAGAGGCTCTGGAGTCTATGTTCATAGAGAGGATCTTGCTCTAGATGACCTGTTTTGATCAGGGAGCTGAACTAGATGATCTCTAGAGGTCCCTTCTAACCTCAGTGATTCTGTGTCCTTCTAGTTAACCATGACTGGAGGCATTTCTGATCTAGACTTGTGTAATTACCAGGCTGAGAGCTCTGAGCTCTTGAATACTGTGTTCAGTTTTGGGCACCTCAGTAAAAGAAGGACATTGAGTTGCTGGAGCACATCCAGAGAAAGGCAACAAAGCTGGTGAGGGGCCTGGAGCACAAGTCTTATGAGGAGCAGCTAAGGGAACTGGGATTGTTCAGTCTGGAGAAGAGGAGGCTGAGGGGAGTCCTCATTGCTCTCTACAACTACCTGAAAGGAGGTTGTAGGGAGGCGGGTGTTGGTTTCTTCTCCCAAGTAACTAGCAATAGGACGAGAGGAAATGTCCTCAAGTTGTGTAAGGGGAGGCTTAGATTGGATATTAGGAAAAAATTCTTTACTGAAAGAGTGGTCAAGCATTGGAACAGGCTGCCCAAGGAAGTGGTGGAGTCACCATCCCTGGAGGTGTTCAAAAAAACATGTAGATGTGGCATTTTGGGACATGGTTTAGTAGGCATGATGGTGTTGGGTTGACAGTTGGACTTTATGATCTTGGAGGTCTCTTCCAGCCTTAAGATTCTATGATTCCATGTTTCCAAAATTATTATTATTATTTTTTGCTATGACACAAACCATATTTCAAACAATCAAACAATGCCCGCCAACAAACAAATGCAAAAAAAAAGAAACCAAGAGAGATAAGGATGTTAAATAATGTATAAAAGCCAAGTAGGTATGGATCACATCACCTAATTATGTTTGTATTTAATGGACAAACACAGCACAATTTGTCATCAGTGTGGGAAATTTTATACTGTGCCATTCAGGAAGATATGAGTCTTTCAGAATTTTTCTTTTTTATTCAGTTCTAGGTACTCTTTTGAGTTCTACCAATTTCAAGGTGTAATTGTAGCACTCTGATGCTCACAATAAGACAAATACATGGAATGGATAAATTGCATTTATCATGGAATCATAGAATAGTTTGGCTTGGAAGGGACCTTCAAAGGTTATCTAGTCCAAACCCCCTGCAAGGAGCAGGGACATCTCCAGCCAGATCAGGTTGCTCAGAGCCTCATCCAACCTGGCCTTGAACGTTTCCAGGGATAGGGCATCCACCACCTCTCTGGGCAACCTGTGCCAGTGCTCTACAACCCTCATTGTAAAAAATGTTTTCCTTATGTCCGGTCTGAACAGCCGCAACTCTATCAGCCTGTCCTCATAGGACAGGTCCTGCAGCCTTCTGATCACTTTGTGGCCCACCTCTGGACTCGCTCCAACAGATCCACATCCTTCTTATGTTGGGGGCTCCAGAACTGGATGCAGTACTCCAGGTGGGGTCTCAGGAGAGCAGAGTAGAGGGGCAGAATCACCTCCCTGGACCTGCTGGCTGCGCTTCTTTTGATGCAGCCCAGGCTGCGGTTGGCTTTCTGTGTTTCTATCTGCTGTCTTGTAAAACAAAGAAAAACACCCATAAGAAAACTCTAAAATCTGAAGTTGAAAACAATCCTACAAATACTTTCAGTCATAGGCTTTACCTATGTGAGTAAAGACAGCTAAGTTTGTAAGCATTAGTAGAATAAATCTTCAGTTTATAAATCTCACTTGTCTTTCAGAGGATTTATGGCTTCAAATTCACATAGCATTACCATTTCTGATCACTCTTGAATACACAATAAGCTAAAAAATGGCTCAGACTGGCAATTATTCAACAGATGTACACTGTGTATTATGCTGGAAGGAAGAATTTATGAAAGCCCTCAGTGATGGCCTATCTTTACTCCAATTGAAGTTAGTGGGCACTTTGCCATTCGTTTCAATAGAACATCTGGGTAAACACTATGCACTTCTAAAACTATAATATTGATGTCTAAAAAGAATCAGAATTTTGAAGCTTCTATTACCATATGCTATCATATGCAGAAATAAGTCCATTTTAATCATGGACAGAAGATTGTCAAAATGTCAGTGGGTATCCTTGTAGACTCAGGTCCAAACAATAGTTCTACCAGAGAAATATCACCTTTATGGTCTTCTGTGAAAATATGCTACATAATTAAAAGTAAAAAGAACAGTAACAAAACCCCCCAGATTAAAAACAGGTTGCTAAAGCTGGAATGAAAGGGGAATGCAGAGTTGTAGTGGTCAGCAGTAAGTGTATGGTTTATATTTATTGCACTTTCTCTACATGCATGTTAAGAATGTTTTGCATCATCTGACCTTTAAGAATGCTTAAATGATCATATAACACCGACTTTTGCTTCCTCACCCGTTATGGTTAGCTCTTACTGGGGCCTTGAGAAACTCACACAGTGTTCTGGGACTTTTGCCATATCTATGCTGAATGGGGTGTGTAAATCATGGAGTGTGACTCTGTTCTACATTTATTTTGCTTTCAGCAGTTCTTACTGCATACTTTGATTAATTTTTAAAAACTGGACAGAAACTAGGGTGAAAAAAACCCATACTTGTATCCTTAGCAAGCCTGACAATTTAATTCTGGTAATGCAGTGGACATTTATCAACATTTCCTCATCAAATCGATTTTGGCTACAATCTGTTAGACACTTTAAAAGAAGAAGCAATAATGACCCCAATCTGAAATTAGTTATTTGGGTCAGCTTTCATTTATACATTGTGCCTGGCAGGGGGAATTTGACTGTTATCTGATAGTATATAATCTAAGGATAAAAATGCAATTTCCAGGTTATTGGAATGTAAAAAGGTCATACTTCAATAACTGAATAATGATTAAAAGATTTCTGAGAGGACACTGTATATCAGTGCTATTGACAACAAAAGAGACAGAACTGTTTAGAAGAGGAATGCTCTTTGCCCTCCTAAAATCCACAGCTGCTGGCTTCTTTAATCTTGCCTTACACCAATTCAGAAGTGTTGCATTCCTATATGTCCTTCTTAGGAATGAAACTACTGATGCATTGAATTAAAAAAAAATATTTTAAAACTCCATAATTGTTGTATTAAGTTCAGAAATGTATGTTTTCAGCTTCTTAATGATTTCTTTAAATGTAAAGTCTATAGCAGCAAAAGCAAATTTTCAAATTAATAATAGCCCTCTGAGTTTATTTACTCAAGTAACTTCCTTTAAATCATATTGATATTTCTAAGGAAGGCAGTTTAATTTCTTGGCGAGTAAAAGGAAATGCAAATATCAAATAGAATACGAACAGTTTTAATAGAAGTAATCAGAAATGACCTTGAAAGCCAAGGACATATTGCTATATTCTGTATCTATTACAATTAATGCAGCCATTTTCTTAGAGCAAATATTGTGAGGCGTTAGATAAGAATACTTTACAAAGATGGCCTCTGAAGTGTAGACAAGATATACACATAATCTAGGGTTTGGTTTAGGATTTGATAAAGCGTTGCTTTCAGATTTTGGCTGTAACTGACCCACAACGTGAAAATCCTCCCTTTCTGTCGGGTGCAGGGCAGTAAACCAATGTAGAAGGTTAGGTAGGGAACTTGGATATCACAGTTGGTGTAACCTTCTCCAGTCAAGAAAAGTCGTGGAATGGCTGCCCCGTTGCAGCTCAGGGGATCAGCAGGAGGCTGTGGTGGGGACTGTGTCTATGTTTCCACGAACATCCTGCAAGGCCCTACGATGACATGCCATTTTCAAGGACTCAGCCTGTGCATCCAAACCACGCAGGCTGAAAGTTTATATGTCAAGTGATTTTTCTAGTGGTAACAGTGACGCTGTACTTAGCTGACGTGTTCAGTGCTCTATTAAGCTGAGATCAATGACACTGTTACAGTTTCAGGTAACATCTGTTTCGTCTGCCCTGTTTTGTGCAAAAGTACGGGGACCTTAAGACTTTTTCTTGTTCTCATTGCCTAAAGACAGAATCCAGTTTTCAGAGGACTACGTGAAGAACCTTGGAGCGATGCTGCCAAATCCTGTTGCCAAATCTCAACAGGTAGATCTCCTTCCACCGGCAACTTGTCTTTGTAGAGGTGAAGTTCTAGCAAACTCACAGAAGGGCTGAGCTTAATGGCACGGGCTACAAAATTCACCATAGGAAGAAATATCGAATAGTCCCTCTGAGACACTAAACCCTAGCAGAAGGTTGAATAAACAAGAGGTTAGCTATGACAAGGGAGAGCAAGGCAGTGAAACTGCACTATCAAAAGAGAGAGGTTGCTACCCCATTAGTTTCAGGTATCTACAGGAAGCCTGTGGGTATACAAATTGTCTCAGATAAAGTAATGGGATTATTCACCAAGAGTTTTTGTAGCCAGATTTAGTACAGAGGTTCAGACAGGAACTGGACATTTGGAAAAGAAAAAGAGAATGTAAAAGTGTAGAAGGTGTTTTTGGGGCTCTCTAGCACAGTTTGCAATTGCATTTAGGTTGACAGTAGAGGAAAGAGAGATTGAAAAGAGAGTTTATATTGCAGCATGTATTTTGCCTGGGAGTGTTAAGGCTTGCTTAGTATGGAGAGGTTGTGATGGGTGTAAGTTTCTCCAGCAGTGTGGTTATACATGAGAATTTGCAGAAGAGAAAATGTTACATCTTCTGTTTTTCTGCTTTCTTTCTCTCCCCTTTAATGTGATTACGTATTGCTTTAAAGGAAAAAGAGCAGTAACAACAGCGTGAGCTGCTTTAATATTTTTCTTTTCCTCCAAAGGGACAGATATAGGTTTTTTTTCCCAATTAAAGGCACTTAAAATGGAAGTATTCTCAACTAAAATGTGCAATGAAAGTGAAAGTGGAATATTGTTAAAACAAAATAGTAATATTTAACAGTTAACAAATTTATATATTTTAAAAGGTTAATATATTTTAAATATTACAGTTGAAGCTAAACTAAACATAATTTGAAACAGATTCCTAATGCATTTAACTATTTAATATGGGAACAGAACTCTTCTTCACTTCTAATTCTTTTGTCTATGGGATGTCTCAAGGCAAATAATTCAGCTAATCAATTTCTCTGTATTCTGAGAGTTTGAAGGTCTAATATATGTTGTGATCATACTGTACTGGCTTTGATTTTAGTAGACCAATGCTGCAGTTCTTAGACTGCATGAAGTTTGTAGTGAGGATTCTCTATGTGTATAGCAGACATCACAGTGAGACTGTGGTCTTGGCTGAAGCCTCAAACAGTTGTATGAAGTGGTGATGATGTCTTTAGAAGTGTTTGGGCAAGGACTGCTTGAGTTAGTCAGAGATTCATTGAGGCCTCCAGAGGTCATCTAGTCCAGTTTCCTTTGACAATGCGTACAGTAAAAAAAAAAACCCAACAATCAACCAACCAAAAAACTGTTTCCTTACATCTGATTGGAATTTCTCATCTTGCACCTCATAACTGTTGTCTCTCATCCTTTCACGATGCAACTCTGAGAAGAGCTTGTCTCCATTCTCTCTATACCTTCCCATTAGGTAGCTGTAGACAGAGATAAAATCTCCCTTAAGCCTTCTCATTTTTAAGGATGAATAAACCCAACTCCCTCAGCCTCTCCTCATATGTCACATGCCCCAGCCCCCTGACCATCTTGATGATTTCCTGGACTTGATGCAGTGTGTGAAGGTCTTCGGAGAACTGATCTCACAAATGCTACACAGAGGGGAATAATAACTTCCTTGGCTTGCTCTCAGAGCCTGAGATGCAGTTGGCTGTCTTGGCTGTGAGGGCACAGTGCTGACTCATGTTAAACTTTCTGTTTTTCAGGCCCTAGTCCCAACCCCCCTGCAAGGAGCAGGGACATCCCCCACTAGATCAGGTTGCTCAGAGCCTCATCCAACCTGGCCTTGAATGTTTCCAGGGATGGGGCATCCACCACCTCTCCAGTGCTCTACAACCCTCATTGTTAAAAAAAATTTTTTTTTTTTGGTCCCTTCAGCCAAGGCACTCCACAACCTGTACTGTTGCATGGGATTATTCCATTCCAGATGCAATACTTTGCCTTTATTGAGCTTCATGAGGTTCCTGTCAGCCCACTTCTCCAGTTTGCCTAGGTCTCCCTGAATAACAGCCCTGCCCTCCAGCATATTGCCTGCTCCCTCTCGATTTGGTATCATTAGCAAAGATTCTGAGAGTCCACTCTCTCTCATCATCAGGGACTGGGCTGTGTTTCACAGTGGCTTGGCACAATAAGGTGGTCACACCCACATGCTTTTGCGGTACACGTAACTGCACGCTGGTGGCAACAATATGCTAGAAGATGTGATGCAGAAGTATGAAAATAATTGTTTTTGTTGCCACCCTCTTTTGCATTAAGATAAAGCATTCTATTGTCTACCACATTGCAAGCCTTCTTCATCTTAAAGCCAAACCACAAATAACAAGGAATTTTATGTATAAATATTATAATATTATAAAAGAGACAACTGAGAATTAATTCTCTCCATGGATGCAGGGGAAAATTCTAAGCATTTACGCTGTTGTGAAGGCATTGGCATCTTTAATCCTTTCAGAGTGAATTTGCTGTTCGTATATATATGAGCCACTGACCTTAATAAAACTTAACTATAGCACTGCCTCTGGGCTATCAAATAATGTATCACTGTAGTGGTATTTTAAAAGCACGTTCAGTTCTATGTCTTAATAACATTCAGTTGTAATGTCATTCTGCGTTTAACATATATTCCAGCATCTCTAACCTTCTTTTATTCAACATGTGAAATGCTTAATCTGCCTTGGTCTGGTTGGATCCTGACCTAGCTGTGTAGGCTAGGTAATGCAGCAGTGCTCCTCAGAGGGACAGCATATATTAGCCTAAATACAGCCACATTTTAATGTAATTGTATGGTTTCTTTTCAAGTAGGACAGAGATTCATTCAGTCTTTACTTCCCAGCCTGTATAGTAATAGCTCATGGTACAGAGCAGTAATGACAGAACCATTGCCCCAGTCCACTACAGTAGCTCTGATTGTCGTGAGAGATCCTCATATTTTTTAACTTCAGTAATTGTCTTGTACAGTAGAAGAAAGTTAAAGCCTTCTTGAATAATACAGTGCTTTGTGAGCTGCCTCAAGGGGACTACCATACTAAAGGAATTCGTTGTACTTTTGTGATTTGTGATAAGACAAAAACCATAAAGCTTCTTGACAATGTGTGTATGTTATCAAAGCAAAAAATGTCTGATCCATTCTGTGTGTGAGGGCTGCACATGGGGGTTGTACTTGGTGTCAAAGAAAGAGAATGGAATATTGACTATGTCCTAGAATATGTTTAACAATACTCCACAGACTGAGCCAGCTCTCTAATGACTAACAGCTTTAATAGCTGACCTAACAATCTCTTGGTTTAGCTGAGTAGGGGCTTTAAAAACAACTTCAAAGACAAGAGTAGTTACAATCATAAAGTAAATGCAGTGAAGCAATGTGGGAAGAGAAAACATGGAGAAATGTTTTATGTAAGCCAGAAAAGATGGATGTTTTAGCAAAAAGATAAGTGACTTTTTTTCTTTTTCCTAACCTAAGATAGTGGCATGACCCCCATCTGTCTGAATTTCCAGCTGGCATTTGATATGTCATCATTGGGAATTACATTTACCAGGGAGATTAGGCCCAGAGCTGTAAGGCTGAAAAAAGCTGTCTCAAGGGAGAATTAGCACCTGGAAGGAAGTTATCATTAAAGCTCTATCAGATCAATATAAGAATATATATATATTTTTTTAAACTTCTTGAACTATTCAAGGATTATACTCATGTTCTTCATACTAACCTTCAGTATGATCCTCCCTTAGGTGAAGGAAGTATTGCAGATTTAATTTATTTATTGCAGAGCAGGGTAGCATAGTATTTCAAAATTGTTTTTTGTAAATGTTTATCTGTTCTCCAGAGCATAACTCTAGGTAGTGCCTGAGCATTGGTCCTATGTTACTTCAGGCTCTGCAAATAACTAAAATCAATGATGTTATAGGGAGTGGCTGTTCTATGCAGTAGAAGACAAGAAGACTATCTGGATTAAAACTTCAGGGTTATGAACTCTCATTTTCCTGGTTCATATTCATATGTAATACGTATATTCACATTGCACACATACAGGCGTACATACATACATGTATTGGTTCAATTACATTTGTAAGTGATAACAATAACGTAGTAATGTAATAATTCTGTACAAAGGGTGACATAACAGAGTCTTGATCTGTAACGGAGACTCCCCTGGTACTAGCACAGATCACTGTGAGGTCTGTAGATTTTTGTTGTTGTTGTTGTTTGGTCTTTTTTCTTCTTTTTCAAGATCCACTTACCACTTAGTTGTCCATTCTTGGCCATAGCTTCTGCTGGTTTTGGCCAACTCAAGGCTTTGTATGATAAAGATCACATAAACACTGGATAAGGCAGGCCCTGGGCTTAAGGTTCTAGTCAGAGGTCTTACACTGTGACCTACACAAGTGCAATAAGGCGCACATTAGTGCGCACACAAGTGGATTAAGGTGCACATTTAGGGCTTGGGAAAGCAATAAACAATAGTTCTTATTATCATGTTTCAATCCTGCATTGCTACTTTAGAACCTCTGAATCTTACCCCATGTTCATACATATTTAATTACTGCAAATCACAACCCAACATTAAGCTTTTATTTCTGAATTTTTTTTTCCTGAATTTCTGAAATGTCAATAGCCTATATGCAAAGACTGTCCTTTGTTAAACTCTAAAAATGATCACATTATCTGAGTGCCAAAATTTGTTGAAAAATATATGCTTTTAGGACTTTACAGGATTGGATAGAAGTATTTGGAAGAAACATATGCTAAATTCTCAAACTTTAAAGTTGCTGGAGCTGTCAGTCAGACGGGTAAACAATACAGCAATGCCTTTATATGAAACTCCAGCTGCCAGCTTTAAAACAACTGGTACTGCATTTTGCTGTTCAAAAGATGCAATGGTATCAAAACAAGCAACAAAAATGAGAGCGGACAGCTTGTGCTCCTTTGTGTGAAAGACAAACATAAGGTTGCAAAGTGATTGGTGTCAGTTTTCTCAGAGTTCATACGTTAGAAAGTACAACCCTTCTGAAGGAGCAAAGATTCAAGCTTTTCTAAAGGGATAGCTCATCATATGGGTAAATATCCATGTGGGTAAATATACATATTCTGTCTGCCTCCTGAGCTAAATTGTCTCTTCAGCTTTCTTTCAGCTGTAGTCATTTATCATCAGTACAGAGCTGCTGTTGCTATAGGAAAAGATGGTAGAACCCTACACAAAAATATATATGTGCTTTATAGCATTGGGATGCTTCGTTCCATTGTAACATCTGGCATAAGTATAAAGGAATTTCTGTTATAATTATTCTGATCAGATCCCCTTGGAATTATAACATTAGGTAGTTACATACTGGTACATCAAAGGCCTCATTTATCATTTATCAGGAAACAGAAGGGAAAACCTAATTTTTATGTAAATGCAGAAAAAAAAATTAAAAAAATTGCTTAGTGAAACTCTCAGTGTTGCTATAGGGGTATAATAACTAGCTTGACTTCACCCCCCCGCCCCCTTACTGTTTGCAATGTATTACTTGGGATATTCTGACAAGTATTAGGTGTTAAAATCTGATTAATGCTAGCTGGACAAAGAATTTTTGTTATAACATGGAATGAAAATGAGAGCTGTCACTGGGATGCAGTAAAGCAGTAGAGAATATATGGGGATTTTGAAGTGTATAAAGCAGAACTGCTGATGAATAATCATGTATTTCAATTTGTGAGTCAGGATGGGGCAAGGACAAGAGATGTTCAGAGCAGCAGTTCCTTGAATCTAAATCACAGAAGACTTGTGCTCTGTGTCAGGCAAAACAGGAATATGAACTTGAATCTCTAAGCAGCATGTTGTTGGCTATTATGGTGTGAATATTTTCTACCTCAAATTTTGAATGCTTTCATTTTTATTTCAGAACAGAACATATTCTTGTTTTCTAACTAGTGTCTATATTACTAGTAATTTTTTCTCTAGTGATGTCTTTAATGGTGCTGTGTCAGGTAGTATGTCCTAATTATTTTTGTGATCAGAAAGCACGCTCTTAGCCTCTACTTCAAACAGCTCACCAAGGGACAGTGATAACCTTTAAATATGGGGAGACAGAATCTAATGCTGTTGAGGTAGACGAAAAGCAAGCTAGCATTCTACCTCTGTTTCAATATGAATGTTAAAAGTGCCTTTTTTCCCAGTCACTGCTCAAGAACAGAGATGAAGAGCTGAGTACATGAAATGGATAGTATTTATGATAATATAATAAAAATTCCTAAACTGCAAAAGAACCAGACAGTGGAACCTTCCCTTTCTAAACACAGAACTTAATTGCTGTGAAAGGAAGATGTCAGTAATGTTATATGTGATTCCTTGTCCCTGATTATTCTAATTTTACTTTCAGATTATTTAAGTACCACCTGCTTATGGGTCCTTTAGCCTCCTTTGGCACAGAAGATGATATTCAAAGTATTTATGGTCTAACACTATGACTCTGAAGCTCCAAGTACCTTTTATATGGTGGTTACTGGGAGAGCCTGGTGTAAATCTGGTGGTATTTGCACCCAGAGCTCAGTGAAGGTCAGAATGTCTACTTCTCAGGAAGATGCCATTGCTGTCTGTCCCAGTTTAGAAAGAAAACCAAAGTATTTTACATTTCTCATGAAGCAATCAACAAAATAGGAATTAAAAAAATATTTTAGGAAAAAAGTTTAAATAAATATTTTTGAAAATGTATGCCTTTAAAAAACATATTACCAATGGTATAGTCATCCTGTAGGGCATTCTGACACTGATGTGTTGTGTTGTTAGTAGCTGCATTGTAGTAACAATATTCTTGCTGTTGTTTATAATATCATTATAAACATTGGGGAAGAGTGGCTGGAAAGCTGCCAAGAGGTACTGATGACAGCCGGCTGAATATGAGCCAGCAGTGTGCCCAGGTGACCAAGAAGGCCAACAGCATTCTGGCTTGCATCAGGACTACAGAAAAGACTGTGCCTCTGTACTCAGCACTGGTGAGGCTGCACCTGAAATATTGTGTTCATTTTTGGGCCCCTCAGTACAAGAAGGACATTGAGTTACTGGAGCACGTCCAGAGAAAGGCAACAAAGCTGGTGAAGCATCTGGAGAACAAGTCTTATGAGGGGCAACTGAGGGAACTGGGATTGTTTAGTCTGGAGAAGAGGAAGCTGACGGGAGACCTCATTGCCCTCTACAACTACCTGAAAGAAGGTTGTAGGGAGGCGGGTGTTGGTTTTTTCTTCCAAGCAACTAGCGATAGGACAAGAGGAAATGGCCTCAAGTTGTGTCAGGGGAGATTTAGATTGGATATTAGGAAAAATTTCTTTACTGAAAGAGTGGTCAAGCATTGGAACAGGCTGCCCAAGGAAGTGGTGGAGTCACCATCCTTGGAAGTGTTAAAAAAAAACATGTAGATGTGGCACTTTGGGGCATGGTTTAGTAGGCATGGTGGTGTTGTGTTGATGATTGGACTTGGTGATCTTAGTGGTCTTCTCCAACTTTAATGATTCTATGATTCTATTCTATGATCATTCAAGCGATGGTAGAATAATTGTGTGCAATGTGACATGAAACATAAAAATAATGGTATCACAGAAAAAATAATTTTAACAATAGATATCTTCTCAGAATCTCCGTAAAACAAGAGCACTTCACAAAATAATCTAGTTTTTTTTTTTGTCTCAGAATAATTCCAAAACTACTTTGGTTATCACTTATTTAACATTTCATTAGATAGTACTGAAATTCCTTGAATGTATCCAATGCAAAAATCTGTGTTTGTAGTAAGTAATATTTAATGTTTTTCAAGAACCTGTGGTCTTTTGTATTGTTCATTTTTTTCCCATGTGCCTTAGCATAGTTTCCAGGAGGATTTGCAACATGATCTTGCCAGGCATAGAGGTGAAACTGACTGGCCTAGTAGTTCCCCAAGTGTTCCTTGTTTCCTTTTTTTAAAAGTGGGGGGTTATATTTCCCTTTTTCCAGTCAGTGGGAACTTCATGAGACTGACAGTTTCTCAAATATGATGGACATCGGTTTAGCAACTTCATCCACAACTTCCTTCAGGATCTGCAAATGCATCTTATCTGGTCCCATGGACTTGTGCACCTTCAGGTTCCTTAGGTGGTCTCAAACCTGCTCTTCTGCTATGGTGGGCAGTTCATTCTCCCAGTCCCTGCCTTTGCCTTCTGTGACTTGGGTGGTGCGGCTAGAGCACTTAATGGTGGAGACTGAGGCAAAAAAGTCATTGAGTACTGCAGCTTTCTCCATATCCTGAGTAACTGGGTCTCCTGTTTCCTTCTGGAGGAGGCTCACATTTTCCCTTGTTAATTGACTTTTACCCTAGATTAAAATTTTGGAAAGAGCATACTTCAGATTTGCGTGCTTTTGTTTTCACTAAGAAAAAGAATAAGGTTTTTTTTTTTTTTTTTCTTCCCCCCCCACAAGATTCTTCAAAATAAGAAGATACTGACTCTGAAAATTGTCTGATGCTTTCACTGAACCTTAGCTGAAAGCTCTGGGTGATTGTTTCCTGCAGCTATCTAAAGCAGTCTGATTTAAAACCTCTGATTTAAAACCTCTTCTATATAAAGACTTGGAATGAAACGGGCTGTTTGGAAAAACAGCCTTGTAAGAAATAGACTTTCTTGTAGAAAATTTACTTTCTTTTAGAAGGAAAAAAGTACAAAGTTGAGCAGTTGTGAAAGGTGTTAAATACTTGGAAATCTTCACCTATTTTCCTAATTTCTTTTTTGTCATTCTCTGAGTTCTATAGACACGTAATTGTGTTTGAGCTGCAGGCCCATGAAGACAGAAGGTCGATGACTTGAACTAAAATTCCTGTTGAAGATTTTAGAGAATAGTTTTTAGAAAGGACTATTAAGACTGTATTTCAGTTGCCAGGTTGATTTACTTGTATCTTACTACAGGTGCTCCAGTCTTCTGTGCCTCATGCATCCTATCTGGAACCTGAGGCTGATGAGACTAGGAGCCAGTAGTTGCTACCACTGTGGGGCTCTGTGTTTTGGCACTTGCATGTGTGCAAAGAGACTGTAAGCAGGCACTGTGCAGTTTACAAATTTTAGCAATCATTTATTGTCTAACACTGGGCTGTTTCTCAGTCTGATGGATGTGTAAATGCCCTTGCAATAGCTTTGTAGGCTTTCGGTCATTCTTGAGGTTTCCTAACATCCATTGTACTGCAATATTACTCCAGAAGAGTTACAACTCTTAACTGATCTGAGGATAAATTGGTTTCCTCATGCCACTCATTCTCACTGTTATAATTTTTATGCTTACTCTGGGCAATGTTACCTATGCTGACTCTTCTTGTGGTGGAAGGGAATGCATTGTTGGTGTAACCTGGTAGATCTGATTTGGAACAATCTGGATTGTGTAATCTAATCCAGTCCCTGTCAAAAGAGTTGATGTCTTCTCCTCTGTGTCCTGCACACAATACCTTACTTATCCCACTTCAGTTTTGTCAGGGACTGACTTGTCTTCTGGCATATTGGATGACCTGATTCACAGCATAGCCTAGCTTTCATCAATAGTTTTGGAGTTGCTCCAATTTCTTTCAACTGCTGATCTAATTTGTTGGTTCAAATTTTGAAAATACTAGGTTTTCTCTGCTGTTCATCATGTTTTGCCTGAACTTGCTTCATCATAGAGACTGACAATAGGTTCTCTTCTCCAGAGGCACACTGTTCAGCATTAAAATCTCTTATTTTCTTCCAGCTCAGCATAATGTTTACTTTTTTTATCCCTTAACTATGCACTAAGTTGCCATTTTGCCTCTCTCCAGAATCCCATCTCTACTTTGAGACCTATTTTCTTTTCTTGCTCATTTCTTACTTTTTTTTTTTTTGTCTCCAAGTTCTCCCTTTACTCTTTTTAACAGAATAGGCAAATTAGCTGCAACCCTCCACAAAGCTCATGGAACAGAACCTCAAATACCTGCCTCAGGTTTAGTGGTCTCGTGCCAGACTGCAAATGCCCTTCCTGCTTCTCTCTCAATGCACCTTAGCCCTGAAAATCTTCCTGATCCAATACAGGGTCACTTCTGAATGACCTACACCTCCAAGTTTTCCTCTTGAAGGGAAGAAGTAATTTCCTTTTTTGTTTTTTTTTTTTTGGTTTTTTTTTTTGGGTTTTTTTTTTTTTTTTTTCCTTCAAGTGAGTGATAATTTCTGGGTTTAGGTTGCGACCTTCTGTGCAGAACAGTCTGAGCAGGAGTCCACAGATTACCATCAATTACTCTAAATTACAAATCGCCAATCCTGCTTTCAGTTTCTAGCTTTCAATCAAAATGATGTAGGCTGTCTGTTTTGTCCACTGACCTCTTAGAGCTCTTCTTTTGGGTCACTGTGTGCAGGTGTCTTCAGCCATGTACAAAGAGACTCTGCAAGCAGGATATAAGCAGCTTATGAACATAAAAAAATTACCTATTGGCCAAGAGAGACTTAAAAAAAATTCTAGAATTTAATAAGCTATTAGGCTACATGTTAGTATGCTTAGCCTAAGCTGAGCACCTGTTAAGACATTCAAGGAGCTTTTGCTGGCCAGGGGGGCATCTGTCCATTGGAGAAGGGTCAGCATCCATTGGTCCCAGGGATAGATGCTTACTGTTACTAAGCTGCTGTTTTGCACCAAATCTGTCAACACCAATGATATGATAGTTGACCCGACCAACTGTTAATTTGCCTCCTAGTTTTAAATTCTTTAAGAGTGTTTTGCCTCTTTTCCAAGCTGGTATTTTGTCACTCTTTGAATCCTTGAGTGACTAATGATTCAGCTTCTATCATCTTCTCTCCCTCTCTGTAAGTATACCTCTCTAAGCTTTCCTCAGAGTTTCTTACAGCTTTCTCCCAAGCTGGCAATGTTGTCAGCAGCCTGAGCTAAGAGTACACAGCTGGACCACGTCAGGGCCGGGCCTTGGGTCCTGGGAATATGCACAGCTGAACAGAGATGGAGAGGGCTCAGAGGCAGAGTTCCAGGATGCACCACCACTGAAGTAACGGGTTTCTTGATGGACAAAAACGCTCAGAGGATGGCATGGAAAGGTAGATGCTGAGGACCACAAATGTGACCTTTCACACTGTAAAGTTCTGGCCCTGACAACCATTGTGAAAAGCATTTGACACTGTCCTCCATGACATTCTTGTCTCTGAACCGGAGAGACATGGATTTGATGGACAGACCACTCAGTGGATAAGGAATTAGCTGGATGGCCACACTCAAAGAGTTGTGGTCAATAGCTTTATGTCCAAGTGGAGGCCAGTGATGAGTGGTGTTCCTCAGAGGTCAGTCCTGGAACCAGTCCTGTTTAACACCTTTGTCGGCAACATGGACAGTGGGATAGAGTGCACTCTCAGCAAGTTCGCTGATGACATCAAGCTGTGTGGTGTGGTTGACATGCTGGAGGGGAGGGATGCCATCCAGAGGGACCTTGACAGGCTTGAGAAGTGGGCCTGTGCAAACCTCATGATGTTCAATCAGGCCAAGTGCAACGTCCTGCACATGGGTTGGGGCAATCCCAAGCACAAATACAGGCTAGGTGGAGAATGGATCTAGAGCAGTGTTGAGGAGAAGGATTTGGGGTTACTAGAGGATGAGAAGCTCAATATGAGCTGGCAATGTGCACTTGCAGCCCAGAAAGCCAACTACATGCTGGGCTGCATCAAAAGAAGCAAAATTAGACAGCACTGTTACTATATAGTCAACATACAATTAACACTTGTCCTGTTCTGGCTATGATAGAGTTGATTTTCACATAAGCTGGGACAGGAACTGGAGCTGGGGGACACAGCTGGAATAGTTTACTAATTAGCCAGCAGCTGGGCTAAGTTTACCCAAATTGGCCAAAGGGCTGTTTCATACCCTGTGGCATCATACTTGGTATATAAAGTGGGGATGGTGCTGAGGTGAGGTTCCTGCTACTGGGGAGGAAGCTGGGTATCAGGATCCTGTCTGAGCTATTGTACTGTAAGTTATGTGCTTAGGTTTTTTCTGTTATTGGGATTTTTTTTTTGTCTGTTTTGTTTTCCATCTCTGTTTTCTTTTCTTCTGTTGTTCTCTTAAACTTTTTTTTTTGCCTCAACCCATGAGTTTTGCTTTTATTTTTTTCTTTAACAATTTTCCTCCCTGCCCCACTGGAGGGTAGGGGGAGTGAGTGAGAGACTGTCTAGCTTAGTCCTCAGTGAGGCTAAAATACAACAGTGGCCAGCAGGTTGAGGGAGGTGATTCTGCCCCTCTACTCTGCTCTCCTGAGACCCCACCTGGAGTACTGCATCCCGCTCTGGAGACTCCAACATAAGAAGGACGTGAACCTGTTGGAGTGAGTCCAGAGGAGGGCCATAAAGGTGATGAGAGGGCTGGAGCACCTCTCCTATGAAGACAGGCTGAGAGAGGTGGGGCTGTTCAGCCTGGAGAAAAGAAAGCTCCAGGGAGACCTTATAGCAGCCTTCCAGTACCTAAAGGGGCCTTATAAGAAAGATAGGGAGAAACTTTTTAGCAGGGCCTGTTGTGATAGGATGAAGGGTAATGGTTTTCAAATACAGGGAGATAGATTCAGGTGAGATATTAGGAAAACATTTTTTGCAATGAGGGTGGTGAACCAATGGAACAGGTTGCCCAGAGAGGTGGTAGATGCCTTAAACCTGGTAACATTCTGGGCCAGGTTGGATGGGGCTTTGAACAACCTGATCTAGTTGAAGATGTTCCTGCTTCTTGCAGGGGGGTTGAACTAGATGACCTTTAAAGGTCTCTTCCAACACAAAATACTCTATAAGCTTTTATGGTAATTGTCCTAGAAGTAGATGCTAACCCCCATAGGAGCTATATAGCCTTATCTCCTCTTGGCCTGGTCATGGCTAAAACCTAGATCATTACTATATGAGGGAGGAGAAACAAAATATCTTTGTGTATTTTTGTCACATCTTGTTCAGAGAGAACTGGTTAAGGCAGAATGATGGCGAGATTCGTTCTCCCCATGTGGGCCAGGCTACCCTGAAGCCAAGGAACAAGGCAGGAGAGCAGGCAGCATAGCTTTGCAGTAGATTTTATAAACCAACTGTGACTATGTGTCTGACATTACCTCTGATATGGAGGGTCGCAACTGTGTACAACAGACAAGACATGGAGAGAGTGCAGGTGGTATGCTGAAGAGATCTGTGCTGGGTAGGCATAAAAGATTGCAACACAGCTCTTGGAGATATGCTCCCAGGAGCACTCAAAGGAGAAATGAGCCATTGGCCCCCCAGAGACCTCTGCTCGTGTGCCCCACATGGAGTGCATGCAAGCCAGGTTTTACCACTCAGCCCAGGGAACGAGTCTTGCTCCCCACTGTGGATAACAAGGGTGCTGCATGCATGTTCTGCGCTATTAAGGGAACTTGCTGGATTAATAGAAAAGTGCAGGTTCAAAGGGACAGGGATGTGGTGGGGATAGCTGGGAATAGGAGTCAGGTGGGAAACAGGGAGGGTACCTTGTGGGGCGCTGGAGACAGCGGTTGAGGTAAGTCTCCCTCTGGTCTCCTCAGAACTGCAGGGATTTGCAATGAATAAGTCCTGTGGAATTGCAGAATATTGTAGGATTTGCTCTTTTGCTGTGGATAAAGCTCCTAATACTTCTCTGCTATAGTTGTGTAGTCAACATCTTCTATTTGGTTTAATTGAAAACTTTTAAAATCAGCAACTAGTTGCTGACAAAAAAAAGTCTGAATTTAGTGGCACTGTCTGTATTATACAGAGCATGACATAGTCTATAGATCTTTCTTTGACTGGATTTTTGACTTGATATTCTAGGCAAGAATCAAGGCCGGACTAGAGCTGAGAGGCTAAGATGTTATGTTACGGACCATACAGCAAACCTGGAAGGCAAAGTCATGCCCCGACTGCCTTTCCCAGCCCTACAGAAATGTAGGGTTCCCCACTGGGATTTGTGTGCCTGGCAAAACCACCTCTGGTTTTCAGCGATCCACACTGAAACCAAGCAGGGCTTTGGAAGAATTCTGCTTTTGTGTCTTTCCTAAAGCCTGTGTATTCTGAGACTTTTTGTACAAAGTATTTTTCTGGTACTCATCTGGGTAAGTTTTTGTTTTCTGCATAATAGGACCCTCTTTGTCCTTCACTGAATATTGAGGGAAGGAAGAGAACAAGGTAGATGGGAATATTTTGAAGATTGCGTTCTGGAAAAAGTCCTCTCTCTCCTATTGTTTTTTCCTAAAGATTTTTACTAACTCTTTTTATCATTGCCATTGGTTGAAGATCATAGCATGACAGATTTTCCTTCTGTTTGTTCAGTTCTGTTGTCTTCTAGCGCAGGAGTAGCCTTAATCGTATCAGTTGCTCAGGCAGTAAAATCTGCCCAGGCTTCGTCCATCCCAGACTGGACATAGCAATGCTTAACCAACTTCTCAGTAGAAAACTGTCACAGAGCTACAGCCTCCCTCTTGTCTTTTGAAAGTGCAAAATATAATTGACAATTCTAAGGACTTGGTATGCATGTTAGAAGATAATGTTATACTTCTGAGACTGTTAAGATTTTTGATCTTTTGTATTCCTACAGTATTTAATGTATAGCTCCATTACAAAAAAATTACCTGACATGTTTTCAAAACATTTTGTTCCTTTTAAAAGCAATATGAGACTGTAACTATTTCAGATGTGCTACCAGAAAAATATTATTTTCCTCTTGAATGGGCACAGAAGTCAAACATAAAAATCTGCCAAATTATAAAGTCAGAAAAATGTTGCCTCACAAAGACACCATTGATTCTTATAAGATTGTGGCATTTCTTTATTGGAACTCTTCAGTTCACATGGAACAAGATCAGTCCTAAAATGTATCTATCTAGACTGTGGGGCTGTCCTGCAAACAGTATAGTTCAGATAAGGTGGTAATTTGTATGTTTTGCTTGCAGGCTAAATTAGAAAGTTTTAGCCATGAGGTATACAACTTGTAGAATTTGAATAATCTATTAAGTTGTGCTATCTTTCTTTGTACTATTTGAACAGTGCTGTTTTGCCAGTCTGTAGTGTTCTTTTGAATTACCTTTTTAGTAGACCATGTTGAAAAGTCCATTTTAATTTGAAGAAGACGTGTGTGTGCACATTGGGTATATTGCCATTTTTTTCTTAAGGAAAACTATCTTATCTTTTGTTAATTTATGCCCTGTGCTGCAAGGAGGTACAGACCTATTTGAGAAATCAGTGTATAATATTAAGATTATGTTTATGTCTTTATAAGATCACATTTCAAATCAGGACTAAATTGAACTCTACAACCCTTGTTGAAAGTGACTAGCTCCTAAAGAAGCAGACTCAGGAAAAATAGCAGGATTTATTATGTAGGAAGGACAAGTCATCTTGCTAATTAATATTTGATAATATTGAAGAATTAAGCTGAAAAAATATATACTTTTTACAAAAAAGTAATTGGATGGCTAGAGTTATGCACAGCAAAGAATGTGATATGATTTTATGTATTCTAAAACAGGTATAAACTTTGTGTTTGAAAATAATATTTAGTGTATTAGTATTAGTCTACAAGACCCTTACTCAAGAAAGTAACCTAAATAAAATCTGTGCAGTGCATTTTATGTTTAAGGGCTCATTGCAGGATGTAAAGGATTAATGAATAAATCATAATAAAATACACTTTTCAAGACACTATGGCATGTTGTTTTTTTTCCTGTGCAAATTGTGGAAGGAAGGTTACTATGGTGACAGAAGACTCATCTAAAGTATTGTATCTCAATTGCTGAGCATTTTTATGCCTGGCTTCTCCAACCAGGAGAAAGGTTTTGAAACCTTTCTGTTTCAAACCGAAATTTTGAAGCTGAAAGATGTTTCAAATCCTACTGTAAGGAAATCGCGACCAAAGCTTAAGAAGTCTCTCAAACAGATAAGCAAAAAGACATGAGAAAAAGAGAAAAAGTGATTAAACTTTGTGCCATAACTAACTCTCTCTGTAGAATCTGTTTTCTTAAAGTAAAATATAATAAAAATCAGACTTGTCAGCTAGTAATTCAGGAGTTTCAGTGTGTTTTTTTTTTTTTTTTTTCCCCTTCAAAATAGTTTTATAAAAATCTACGAAACAAGACCTGCTTCTAAGTCACTTGGCCTTCCTTACGGTAATTGAGTCATGAGGTTTCTTCAGCAATTTAATGAGATTTACTATAAAGCTACAAGAACTCTAGCTCAAAGCAAGATGAACACGCCATGCATATATTAGCTGTTCATGTCACAGGAGTATTGTAATAGTTGTGACTAAAATGCATCTGAATTCTCGAACTCCAATCTTATTACACATTTTTAAGAAATATTCTGTCTTTCAGTTTCAGTAACTGGTGGTGAAAGAAGCAAGGTCAGGTGCTCACCTTAATGCTCAAAGCCTGGGTTTCCAAGTTCTGGAAAGAAATCAGCTATGTGGAATAGATTATGATTTTCAGGCTTTGCCCTAGAATTTCAAGCTTTGTGAACCTTGTAAAGTCTCACTGAGCTGGGAATCTTCACTGTCTTCAATTCTCAGAGTTTCTAGACTCAGTAAGGATCTACAGCTAAAATACAGCATGGATTTAATATTAAATTTCTTAAACTAAATACTACTATTTTTATAACTACTATTTATTATTAAAATGTGGTTATTAATTACTATGACATATTCTCAGCGTGCTGCTCCTTGATCAGGAAATCTTAAAAGTTTTGCTTCTGACTCCAGACTGAATTTTTTTTCCCCCAGAAATCTGAAGTAGAAATTATGATTTTCAAAGAGTTCATCGAAGGAGAAGATTCTATCACACAGGACTGTAAGTTTATCTTGTGTTCCTAACTTCAGAGTAGATATATTCATGAAATGATTTGGCCTTGATATTTGAAGTAGGATTCTGCCAGCTGCTTTTTCACCTATTGTGAATGACAGGATTGCATTGTTACATGAATGAGTTGAACATTTACCCTAGAATGCTAATTTATAATTACTGTATTGCTACTAGTGAAGATCAGTTCTACATGCAAAACTCTCAAGACTTTTTGTATATACCCTCCAGCTGTATGATACTAAACTGTGTGGTACTCTACTGCTGCCAGAACCTGAGATAAATAGTTTAAAGCTAATTTATGTCTGTGTGCACAAACTTTGTGCTGCAGTGTTTCCAATTTAGACAAAATCTTGATTTGAACCAAAGTGTGAAGAACTGATACTTTAAAAATCTCATAGATTCAGGAATTCCCTTGGGGGACAGCTATTTCTAGCTCATGTGTGCTGGTGATACTCAGACCAGCTTGTGGCATTTATTTCCCCACGTCTTTTGCTGTTTGGTTGCATATTCTGCAGTTCTGTCTTCTGTTTGTTCGTAACTCCTCCTCACCTTTACCCTTACTTTGAGAAGCAGAACTTTGACCAGCTTGGGCCAGTGCTTAGATGTTAGTAACTGCCAGAAACTGATTAATCTTTTCTGTTGAGGGGAAGAAGAAAAAGGTTAATAAACTAAGAATTAAGAAACTAAAGCTTCTGCATTTGCTCAAATCAGTATCTATGTACCTGGATCCCAAGCCAAGCTGTCTTGGAGGGATGTGAGGTGTAAAGGGATAGGGGTGAATGTAGATGAATGTTCATGTTAGCTGGAACAGCTGAAACTGATGTAGAGGTCATTGTCCTTTCAGAACTACTTAATCAGCTGCTCATGAAAATGGTGCCAAACCTTCTTCAGTCTACGATGTGTATTAGCCTAACAAGTTTAAACTGAAGGATTTTGATAGATTTGCTCTTTGTATTTGAGATGGAGGTATCTTTAATTGGGATTTTATTTAGAAGGAAGTAAATGTTGGTTCATTTTCAATGAGATAAATGAGCCCTTACGTGAGCAGATCTAATGTGGGAAGGTAACAACCATATTGGAGGTATGCAACCAACCTCTTCTATCTCACAGCTATTTTGGCAGTGTACATCTGTCTACACCCTCAGAACTGTCCTTGTGATTTGCAGTCACAGTCTAGGCCAGAGCCACTAACTTCTTTATATTTTGTGGAATTAATCATGAATAGTTTTATTCAGTCAAGTTGCAAAACTGGGTACCCTGTATTTGTACCTAGGATCTCAAATGCCACACTTTCCAAAATCCTACTCAAGTCTCATCAGCATTTCATTAGCATGGATAAAGCAACAGATGAGTGAACCTCCAGCCTGCAATTTGGGAAAGTCTTAATTTTAGAGATGCCTTCCCAAGAATAAAGCATCTCGGTTGATATGTCTTTCCACATGATTCACAAAGCTAAATATGCTTTTTGTAATCACAGAGCTGAAAAACTGAAAAGATGAGTGCTTAAAAGTGTGCATATAGCAGAGTGCTACAGACTAGGAATCTCATAGCAGCGGCTACAGAAGAATATTGGTGACTAAAAGAGAAAAGTGGGAGACAGAAGAAGTTATTTGTCTGAGCTATTCCTAACATATCTTATTTCCATCTGAAGAAAAGCAGAAATAGAAATATTGCTTTTGCAAGGAGAGGATGAAAATTATAGCACCAAAAATTAATCTGGTAGAGTTGCTTGTTACTGAATCATGTTCATAGTATATCATCACAGTGTTCCCAGGAGGCCAAGGGAGGTGGTTAGTCCCCTCTATTCAGCACTGTTCGTACCCTATCTGGAGTGCTGGGACACGTTCTGGGTCCTCTAGTACGGGAGACATGGACAACATGGAGTAAGTCCAGTTGAGGGCCACTAGGATGCATAAGAGACTGGAGCATGTGTCACATGAGCAGAGGCTGTGATGTGTAAAGATATGTTTCCGTAACTAGAGTCAAAACCTGTCTGGATTTTTTTCTGTAGTTGCAGAGTAAGGTTAGTACTTGGAATATGCCTCCTTATTGCATACACCAAACTTCTCCACAGGGTTTGCTCTTTGGGCTGTGGTCTTTGTGAACACATTGATTTTGAGTGATTTTTCTAGAGAAAAATGAGTGGCTTTTCTCTGGGCCTGTTCTTGCTACAGCAGGGCAGTCAGGCAAACTAGAGGATGAAAGGAGAGACAGAACTTGGGGCTCAGTCCTGTCCTGCTTTCATCCACACCCTCAAACTGTTAGCACAGTTCCCACCGAGGTTTTGGCTCCATTTATACGCGGGGATCACAGGCGCCTCACAGCACTGCAAAGTTTCTCCTGGACTGGACTATTTCTGCATTTGGCTATGGCTGCATAGATCATTCATTGTAAGCCTGTAAGCTCACACTATAAAGCTGCTTCCCCGCTCCCCGTTGGTATATTTTTTGGTATGTTATCTTTTCCCAGAAGCAGTGTTGGAATAGTCATAAATGTTTGCTAAATTATTTTGTAAATAAATCCACTGAGGATTGGTCAGGTGCAGCTTTTGCTTCTTTTCCATTTTTTGTTGCTATTAATGCTATGTCAATCATGTGCCTGAGTCCTAAAACTCTTTTGCTCCAGGCTGATATTTTAACAGTTAAAAAGAGTATAAATTTGGCCCAAATAATTAATTGGCACTAACGCTCATGGCACTTTTTAGACTGATCATTGTTTTTATGAATAAACTGGAGGCCGTCCAAAAACCTGCCAAAACTGTGTGTAACCTTGGGAGTTAACAGTGGAGAGAAGCTGTCCCACTTAATTGCAAAAATGTTCCTGAATCTGCCTTTGATTGTTCAGCTCTGCTGTAATTACTGCAGTGGTTTGAGTCTTCTGCTCTTGTAGTAACGTCTGTTTCGTTTCATGCCTGTAACATTAATTTTACGTGATGGAATACTATACTAATAGTGCCTACTGGGATTTTATCTGGCCTCTAATTGGCAGTTGATGAGGTTTTTTGAATCCTGAAAAAACTTGATGACAATTTTATAGTGTGGATTTATAGTGCTTCCTGCAATATGACCATGGTTTGATTAAATTATTTTCTTTAATCTTGATTTAGTATCATCTTGTATGTTCATTTTTCTTTGAGAATGTACCAGCTAGATGTTAATATGGAATAAAACTAATGAAGAAATAAGTGTAAATATTTTATAGTGCATCTATAATGGCTTTTTTTTTTTTTTTAATTTTGCTAAGGAAACAGCACTTCTGAGAATTTCTTGAAACATCCCAGTTCAGTAGGCACCACTTCAACCTTCAAGTTTATACCCCCAGAAATTTTTAGAGTGAAAAATTAGTGGAATTAGAAAAAAAAATAACTCTATTTGGCTGGTGTGATCTTACATTGCAGAAACAATGCCAAATTTGTGTGCCAAAAATGTATTCAATGCTCCTTGAAACAAAGAGGAGAATGGTGGAGAAAGGAAATGGATATTCATCATTGATCTTGTTCCTGTTTGATGAATGTACCCTGGAAGTTGCCATGCTATGACTAACCCCATTGTACTGTAGGCTGTATTTCCTGAATGCAAATCCAAAGCTCACTGAAACTGTTTTCCGTTCTCCTGTTGCATTTACGCTGAACTAGAAAGACTATTTTCTTCTGACGGCCATTTTCCAGCACAACAAATATTGAATAGATGTAATATACATTATGTATATTTGTCAAGTATCTCACACACACACACATATATATTCATATGTATCTATGTTGTACTGGTTATGCAAGGATTCTGAAACAAAGTTTCCCATCTTAAAAGCACATTTACTAGGAGGTTCTTGTCTTATGTGTATGTTTATAAAGTTGTTAATGGTGATATTAATGTGTTAACGAACTGTACTGCAGAAGTCTGAATAGCCACACTTCTTATTTTTGAAAGATAGATTCAATGTTGTTGGTCAACATTAGTCTTGACTCAGTATCACAACTGAAGTCCTCTTTCTTGGTTCTGTCTAAGAGGTTGTTTCTGTGTAAGAGAGTTATAAAAATTTCTAACTTACAATGGAACAATTTTCAGATCTTTAAGGTATGCAGGAACCAAAGAAATTCCTCCATAGTGCCTGTGGAATTTATTTGCTCAGAAGTTTGTAGCTTATAGATAATCTGAATTAATTCAGGCTTCCTTCTGTGAAAGCTGCCAGACATTTAGGTTTATGTCTGTTTAAAGCACTTACACGAAATCTTTGCCATGCTTGTATTAAAAAATCCTAGAAGTTTTGCTTATCTTATCCACAGATAGAAATACTGTAAAGAGAAACAATTCTAACCTTCAGGCTGTTCCTCCCTACAGCAAGGAGAGAACAGAATCTGTGAGTGTGTGCTGTCAGCCAAGCTGTAGTGATCGTGCTTTGAGCAACTGTCAGTGGTTTTGGCTGAAGAGAAGGTGAGAGTTGTAGGTTTATTCCACCCCCGCCCTCCTTGGTTTAGTTTTGACTAGGGAGGCAGCTAATTGAAGAGACCTTTCTGCAAGCTGGCAAAAACCGTATTGCCTTAATCTGTTCAATGTTTCTAGATTTGCAGTGTCCCTCCCTGATACATCCTTTCTGACTCCTCTGCTGTGAAAATAAACTTTAGAACTGAATTAGAATTCTTGGGACTACCAGAATTTAAATCAACTGAAGGGCTTGAGAGGTGGGAGGGAATAGTAGCATATAGTGGAGAAATATAAGAAAGGAAACATCCTTATCTTTCCTGAGGCATGATGTCAGCTATTGCAGCCTCAGATTTCTGAGCAGCTTATTTTTTTCACCTAGTATTGAGTTCCAAAATAAACACAAAATAATGCTACTGCTGCTTGAGCTCGTAGATCAATTTGCAATGCAGGGTACGTATTGAGTAAACAGGATAAGCAGAAGTACAGAGACATTAAAAGTTTGGTAGCAATATCACTGGAAGGGAAAACTGCCTTACCTCTGTAAGCATCCCTCAGATGTGATGTTTCTGCTGTCAGGAAATCATTATTCACTGCTCTCTTCCCATTCTCAATGATCAGCCTAAACATAGTAGAGAAAAGTTGTGCTTCCTTTGCCAAGTCCTACTTATAATTTTTTCAGGAATTAATTATAATATGTATCTGACACCTGCTTCTTGATGCTTTCTCAGACTCAGACAGTCTTTTAGAACCATATTGGAATCCCTTTCCCTCTTTTTGTGCTTCCTAAAAATTCACTCCACCAGGCCACCCAATTTCTAATATTTCTGCCTTTAATGATTTTGTTTTACTTTTGATAGAAAGTGATAGTATTGTGCTATGACTAAACTGCTTCAAAACATGATGTAAAAAGATCTTACAGCACAAAATGATGGAATACCCAAGTAATTCTTGAAAAGCACCTATAAGTGTCCAAAATAACTATGCAACCTATCCTTTACTCATGTAATTTCTCTTCTAGTAAGACACAAAATGTAAACTGTAGTTTGCATCATATTAGAGAGTATTTCTGATAAAATATTGGACTACAGTATGTGTTAAGGTCTATTAAATTAGTCTGTACTTCCATGTATTTATTGATTTGAAACTTCTCACTTTTGATCAATACGGCAAAGCATTGCACTGAAGCTCTTGAAATAATTCTCACATTCACCACTTCTTGGTGCTTATAAATAATACCAAATAGTTCATGTATCCTCAAGAAGGGTTACTAAATAAAGAGAGATCAGAAGCAGTTGTGTATTCATTTTTAAAATTTATATTAAGATATATTCAATTTCAGGCAGCAAATTCCAGGAAGAAGAGATCAAAGCAACAGAACAGCATAGGACCAGAAATGTAAGGAAATTAATTTAAAATATAGATGTTTCCTTGAACTGCAGCTTAACGTCTAAAAATGTCTAAACCAGTGGACCAAAAATAACTATATTAAAATCCACCCCCACCTTACAATCTGCAAAGATTGTCAAGTAATTTCGCAGATTATATGCACTATTTGCATATATTAGCAAGAGAGTATATCCACCCTACCTTGTCTGAATTAGACTAAATTCCATAAAATTTTTGCTCCTTGCATATCACTGGATGTTCCAGCAAAACATAGAAGCAGTAGCACATTTCTGGGTTTTCTCCGCTAATTACACGTCCTTTTGACCATGAATTATTTTATTGCCTGGAGCTGAATGTCATTTTTGCACATATGAGCTTTTCTAATAATCAGATTTTAATGCTTCTATGTTGCAAGTAAAAATGTTATGAATAGCTAAATATTACAAAAACTCATGTGAGAGAGTTAAGGAAAAAACCTAGCAATTTTAGATGTAGGCAGAAAGTAGATATCTCATTTTTGCAGGATAGAAGACTAAAACATTTTCTTGTTTCACATCAGCATAACTAGCAATCTTCATTATTAGCATCGGCAAACGAGTGTTTCCCAGCCTCCAACCTTCAGTGTACTTCCGTAGTAACTAGAACCTAGAATTTAAGACAGTGGCCTAAGCTGTGATTTTGTTTCTATTACTTATCTGTGTTGAATAGAAAAAGGCCAAGAACTGCTTTCAGATGAGTTTTGAAGATTTGAATGAGTGTTCTTTGATTCTTCTCTGTTGCTAAACTGTGGAAGAGAAAAAGAAGAAATATTGTCTTGCCAGACACACAAAATGTTTTTCCAGGCAAGCTCCACTTTCTCTCTCTCCCTCAAAAAATGCCAAGGAAAACAAATCTGAAGCAAGCCAGTAGAATCTTTCCGTTAACTTCAGTGAGATTTATATCAAATCAGAAACCGGGAATATCATCTAGCTGAAACTGAAGGGTTAATTAATGTAGCTTTGAAATACTTAAGAAGGGATTTTAGGAAAACCAAACGTTTAACTTGCTGCTCTTACTAAAAGTAATTTTTTTAATTACTGCAAGTGGTCAAGGAACTGAGCATTGCTTTAAATATTAGGATCTGTGCTAGTGTTAACTTGGATGACAAAGCTCTCTGTGAGAAGTTGAACACATCTTCACAATTTTTTCAAAAATGACTTCAGCGTCACACTTGCCATTCAGTTTATTCAATCGCTTCAGCACATATATTCCCTTCAGGAAAGCATTACATGGAATCACCTGAGTGAGGTGTACAGTTTATTATGAGTGCCTAGAAAATATTTTGGAAAAGTCTTTGGTAGCTGAACAGCACACAGCCACAGTGAGAAAAACTCTACTTGGAAGGAGAAGGTCTTTTGCCACTGTGTGTGCAGGAAGAAAAACAGAACTTTCTATAGACTGTCTCTTCATAGGCTCATCAAGCACAGACTTCTTAGGGAATTCCTCTGTGCTATTTAATGCTCTCATTTAATGTGGGAACTTATTTGTATTAACTTGGATCTTAAAAAGCCCTTGCTGTACGCAAAGCGTTATTTGAGCTGGATGGATCCTCAGATAGTTCAAGGTTTCTGTGATTGTGTCACTTGCCTTTGCTTGCTGTCTTCCATACCACTTATTTCTATTTCACAGAAGTAAAAATGCCTTCATTTTAAAAATGTTCTTGTGCAGAAGTAGATCATACAGGATAAACATTTTGTGGGTGATGAAGTGAAGAAAATGCTCTTATTAAGGAAGTATGGCTCAGAAACACTGGACTGTCCAGAACAATGCTGGTCCATTATTTGAATAGACAACAGCTGAAATGTTGGAGATGTCAACCACTGATAAATGTTTCAATGTATTTTATTTCTTTATTTGTGTTTGATACATCCAAATCAATTTAATCTTACATAGGATTCATTATTGTAAAGTGATGGCAAAGTTTCTAATGCAGTGCCAAACTTGATGACAGTTTTCTTAAGGAAGCAGAAAATGTCACTTCTCCTCACTTCACGAGGCCATGACTTTTACAAGATAGCTTTAGCACTGTCACAAGTTCCATCTGTAAAAATCATGATGACATCTTTCTACATATAGGCCAGTTCAGAGGAACCAGCATAAGTGTCTCCTTTCATTTTAGAGATGCAGCATTGTTTATCAGTTTGTAGAGGCAGTCCACTGAGGTGTCTGGCTTACACTGCAGTGAGGAAAAAATTGTTTTCCAGCTTTTTGCTTGGATGGACAGTAATGTTTTTACAGCTGTTTCTAATGAAAAATGTTAGCAAAAAGTGGTAGCCATTATGGATGCCTACTTTATTTGAGGATAGCCAGAAAACTTAATGTTTTTTTTCCACTGTTTCTGTCCTGCTATAATATATTGGTTGTAGTGGGAACTTCTTTGCTATCAGCAGTAGACTCTAGTGTGGGTAAAATGCCCTAAGGCACTAGGTGCTTCTTAAGGAGTGCCACAGAGCAGAACATTTCAGTAACATGTGACTGTGAAAAATCATGTTTGCAGAGGCTTAACTGCCAAGATGTAGGAATTCCATAGGATAATGAGATCAGGTGCTCAGGTCCCTTGGCTTAGCGCCAGTTCTGTTCAGTGTTCCTATGAATGAACTTTCCTAATTCCCTGTTGGTCGTTAGGCAATCTGACTCTCTGATTCTAGTCTGTCTTCTTCCTTGCTGTTGTATAGGTTTTGATCAAAGATTCCTAATGCACAGGTGGAAAATACTGAGTCACTTTAGCAGTCTCACCTCAGCTATATCTCTGGGGAGAAAAAAAGAAAAATTGAATCATTGTGCTGCAGTTGCCAACACCACCTCTCTAAACAGTTGTCAACAGATCCTGTTGTTACTTACTGTTAAAATTTTAAGATCAATTTGTGTCATAAAGCATCACTGTGTGGTTACTACTGGTAAATTTTATCTTTGTAGTAACAGTCATTACATGATACTAGTTTTGTTCTAAAATGGTTTAAAATATATATGCTACTGTGGCTTATTGATCCCTTTTCATTAGAGGAGAATTTGGGCAAGTGAAGCGAGGATTATTAGTGATATTTTCTGTGTTTCTTCCAAGTAGTTCATAGGGGAAAAAAAAAATAGAGAACTTGCTGAGGAAGTAATTATAAGCAAGATATTTTAATGAGGCTAGGAATATGTATAGCTTCCTCAAACATTCACAAGTACAAAAAAGTAAGTTCAACTTGTCATAGAATTAGTTCTGTATGAGAACAAATGCATGGACATGTTTCAGTATTTGCTTTGGAACTGTTGAACGATTTAGCTATTGCTTTGTAAAGGCACAGGAGGGTCAAAGACTTGTGCATTTTGGTATGCATCAGGAGCAGTTCCGGAATCTAAACAGAAGGAATAATTAGCAAATGCATAGAAAGGAAGTGAACAGCAAAATCTTAGTCCTCACTTGGACAAAATGTTTGGCGCCTGTGATAGCAGCGGCAGCTGACTGAAAAACATAACTGGTTTAAGCTATGGTAGTATCGTGTTCTTACATTTTTGTTTTGAGGGAAAAAACAGCTTATTTTTAGGGGATATAATGATTTATATTTGATGTCCATCACTGCTTTTTTTTTTTTAAACCTCACTGAATTTCACTTTATTGACTTTTTTTTTAATATATATAGAAATATAATACTGTGTTTTAAATCCCCCAAATGATCATTATGAGCATCGTTTCTCTCTCACAGTAAAAGCATACTGTATATTTTAGCATGCATATTAATGTCTACTTAGTGGCACAATAAAATATCTATTTGCAGCAACTGTATGTTAAATGCTTTGCAGTTGTGCAAAACTGGCTTGCTATTGGCTCATAAAATTGCAGATTAATGATTTCATACAATATTTATTACCTGCTCTATTCATGTCACTCTTTAGAATAGAAAACCTTCTCTCTGAAGGTTAAGTACAAGTTAAAGCATTTTTCATTTGAAATTACATTTTGTTCTGTCCACTACTTTTATCTGGATAAATATAATTTTCTCACTGAATGTAAAACAATTTTTTTTCCCTTCTCCTTGTAACAACAAAATACTGGTTAAAATGAAAGAAATGTCGTAACTTTCTTTTTGCTGTTATTGCCCTCTGGAAATGCAGCGCTTTAAAATGATAAAGTTAATCCTACTTTTATAAAAAATATTTGGGTAGATGGTAAAAAAACGTCTGTTTTGTGATGAGGACTGAACGTCAGTAGTGGTAGTATATGACTTTTGATTTATAACATGCTTTTGTCTATTCTAACAAATTCATAATTTAGTTTTTCCCAATGTATTCACTACATGGAACCGACTTATTTGATATCTTGATCACATACTTTGACTGGTAATGCTTCCATCAAGAAAGAATGCGTAGATTCTTTTGAGGCTTCTGAAAGTGAATTGGTCATTTGCAATCTCTTTTTATATGCCTTCTCTTTACATAAGTGTGCACACACACACAAGTGTACATAAACAGGAAGGAAAATGCTATTATAAAAGCCATATATGAAAAAGTTATTCCAAAAACTTCCTATTAACTTAAGATGAATCAATATTTTACCATTTATTGGAAAAAAAGTTAGGGTAACAGCATTACTAAAGATTAGAGCTTTTAATGACTTTCATATTCTGTACTTATGGCCTTGAAAGACAATTTAAGCTGTTATGCAATAGGTAAAACTGAAATAGCAGAAATCCTGTGGAAATACTGAGACAGATTCTTTGCATATGTGACAGAGTTCTTCAATGAATTTATATTCACCTTAAACTAGAATAAGGTAGTCTTGTATTGGGAGCCAGGTTTCTGTCACAGGAGAAAATTGAAAAGCACTTCCTAGAAAAAGTGCTGCTTACGACCTGATATTTGCAGAATAATGCTTTAAATATTCACATAGTACCACTGTGAGTCATTTTATAATAGACTCTCTATACTGCTATGACTCACTACTGCCCACAGATGCATGTCTCCATATATTAACAGGTTCACTAATGATTAAAAATTACCTAAATCTTAGCTCAAGAGAGGAATTCTAATATAATTGAAACTAAAACCAAGTATTCTATTTACTTTGGCAGACCCAAGAATTAATATAAAATATTATTTAGTAATATTATTCATTAATTTTTATGGGGAATAATAATATTATGGACTGTCTCTTGTTTTAATAGTTATTCAATCTTGTAGCTCACCTTTACTGATGTAAAACTGTACTGAAAAGAAAACCATAGAGTATTAGAAATGGGGGTCCCTTTACCTGAGTAATCTATTCCTAGAATTTGCCAGGAATTTGTATAACAAGTAGAGGAGCAGATGTATCCAAAATATGTGACAGCAAGAGGCTAGAAATTCATAGAAATCCATCAGATAGCATTTTTAAAAATTGCTAACAAGGAGCAATGTTCCTAGGTCTCCCCTTATTCTGGAATGCTCAGTACATCACAGAAGTTATTTATACTTGCATTAAAGCTGGAAGGTGGAAGGGTATTGCCACTTTAGGTCTTCCTGATTTTGCTTTTGACCAAAGTTCTGTTTGCAAATGCAGAATATTGTGTTAGTTTTATTCCTTATTTTGTACCTCCTTCTGTGCTAAATAAAAAAGTGGAAATTTGAGTAATTTACTGCTTAAACATCTCTGTAATTAGCAAATGAATTGTTGTCTTGAGTTTTGCTATGTTGCAACTTCAGCATAAATCCACGACTGTAGAGAAGAAATTCTCGTCTTCTTCACTTTAAGTGTCTGTAAGGTAATAATAGTCCTGAATAACCACAAACTTCAACCCCTGCCACCTTATATCCTTCAACCCCCACCCACCTAATATCCTGAAACCTAAAATTCATTAAGATCGTGTTCATAAGTAAAATAATTACAATAAAGATGCAAGTTTGAAAAGACTGATTCTTAGCCAGCAGCTCTAAAATTTATGTAGGAAAGCAGTTATTTTTATTTTAGTCTTGCTTTGAAACTCATGCAGTGCGTTATTAAAAGTACTGCAGGGCTAGATGAAAAAGAGGGCTTACTCCGTCCAGGGTGACAAGGCATGACAATACACAAAAAGAAGGTGAGTATTTTTAACATGAAGAATATGTTAAATCAGACTGTTCAGGAGCTTATTTAAAATACTGGATGTTCACTTTTCAACCTTTGGTTACTTCCCTTTTTCCTCTTTATACAGAGATTTAGCAAGCATGTGATACGTTGCATCCAGAAAAGCATGCACTACACCATTAGCTTGGACTGGGAAATAGCTCCATGTTGGGGGTGAAGGAAGAGCCAAATGAGGAGAATGGGAGGGAAGCACACTTAGGCACAGGCAGAACTTACTTTGCACAAAGGTAACTGAAGGTCGTTCTTCCTCTCATGATCCAGCTTCTCCCATGCTGTGCAATTAGAGCTATGGGGAGCCTTTCACCTAATCTCTGCCTTGCTCTCTCACACAGACCTGGGTCATCTCTCTGCCACAGACAGGTAATTCCAGTCCTCACAGATTCCTTTTTGCTCTGCTCATTAGTTCTGCACTGTCCGAAGATCCACCTTCCCAGAGCTATCTTCCTGTGAGAAAACTAGGATTTTTTTTCCTTAAAAACCAAAAAGGCAAAAAGAAGAAAATGCATTCCTGTAGTGCCTGCGTTCCTCTAGTCTGAGGCTGTGACTGCCCAACACTGCTACCAAGTCACCTCACCAAACGCTGTCAAAATGCTTCCAGTTGATGTGCCATTAGGTTGTGATTTTGTTTGGCAAAATCCTAGACCCATTTCCTGTGGTGAAATGTTCCATGACCTATCCGTTGCACAGCCAATTATCTAATTCTTGTAAACCTTGATATTTTGCATAGCCACTGCTTCGTTGCCACAATATTCTTTTGAGCCTGGTGAAAGCTGCACTTGCCAATGAGAGTTAACACTTTATTCTTTTTCACTTCATGGACAGACAATGGAAGATGCAGGGGTTTTATGAAGTCTTTTCTTGTGTTATTTGCTTTACTTAACAGGATGGGGCAAGGATAATCAAGCAAAAAAAATCCAAAACCCAACAGCAAAAAATCACCTGTGTAGATTTCAGGAGGGAAGATCTGAATGATCAATATTATCCATCAGAATTGACATCTGACATATTATTCAATAGTTCTTTGTCTAAGGGCTTGAATGGACAGAGTTCTTATACAATACCAGAATCAAGCTCACAAATCTTCTCAGAAAGAGAGGAGAAAATGATTGCACTTCCAAAAAAATCAATATCATGTTAAGTCCCGTATCTTTTGAGAAAAGCATCCTTCTACACATATCTAACTTGAGATCATAACTTCCTAACAGTCATAATTCTAAGATTACTAACAACAGTATTAAAAACTGAGTCTTTATTACTTTTTCATTTACTTTTTTGGGTCCTATTGGATTTGGATTAAGGGCTGACCTGATTAGTATAACTTTTTCTTACTGTCAGTTTACATCCTATTTTAGTACATGAAAGCTGAAATGGGCTTTCTTTTGCTTAGTCTGAGTAATGCACAAATTATTGGACTTCAGATCTTTCAAAACCACTTTTCTTAAATATTTAGCCGTATCAATTTTTATAGTACAGTAGTAGAGACAAAGTAAACATTGCTGATTTAACTTGATGAGTTTACTTTGATTCTTTCCTGACAGTTTATAAGAGCAATGAACTCCACAATGGAAAAGATTAATAATTATTAATAAAATTAATTTAAAAAAAATCAAAGAATTCTATCAAAATTATCTATTATTATCTTGGTTACAGCCAAGGTCAATGAATTCTTGCCAAGAATCAGATAGCAAGTGCAGGGAACTACGTCCTTTGGAGACAAAATAATTTTGTTTGGTGTGTACCTGGAAACTTAGGTATAAAGTAGGTTATGACTCACATCCAACTGAAGTGAAACTGAATATTAAACAAGTCAGAAGAAAGAATCAAAGCACGTATGTTTGCTTTGGACCAGATGTGAGTCTGTAGGTGCTTTTTTTGCCTCCCATTCTTTGTCCATAGTTTTGTAGGTTCTAACTTATCATCACTGGCAACAGTGTTGTTCTGCTCCTGTATTGCCTATTTAGTGACAGGAATTATTGTGCTCTTTAGCTTGGCGGAAGACAAGAAGAAATGTGGAAAGGTTAGCAGGTGCTTTGGAGAAGAGTTGAGATTGGGAGAGGAACAAAATGCCTTTAAGAGAAGATGGAAACTTCTCCTCTTAAAAACCCTGGCAGATGGGAAGGTGTTTATTATCATTCACTGTAGTGTCCAGCCTGTTATTAAAATGAGTAATTAAAATGGTCATCCCACTACACTATGTCACAAAGTGTTTGCACCTCACCGTGAAGATGACAGGGCACCATAAGGCACACTAAGAGCTCTCTGTGTGTGAGCATTTTAACTGTTACTAGGCAGAAAGCTCTAATAATTTCAGATCTTTTTAAAATCTGTTTTTAGGGGTCTTTACATTCCATAGAGAATACTACTCTTTCTTGTAGTGTCTCCTGAAACCAGGGAGGCAGAGGGGATCTTTTTAACTTTATGCATATTAAAACCAAGAAATTCAACTTTTTTTTTTTTTTTATTATTTCATCCTTATTTACCAAGGTTAATAGCAAGAGTTTTCAAAGCTCGACCCATATTTCTATGTTCTGACCCTGCACAGAACCTGCACTTTCATATTTTCATATGCAGTTCTTTGCAGGCACAGGTAATGGCAAAAAATTGTATCCACAGTACACTGCAGAGTCTGTTTCAGTGCCTGTAATATTGATTGATGCAGGTGAGGAACAGTTCCATGACCTCTAAAGAAATAAAAGCTTGAGTTTTTACAATTTGGGATAAAGAAAAATAGACAGTAGAAGCCTCAGAGACGCCATGAATCATGCACAAAGAAGGAGCTGTTGCACACACTTGTGGGAAAATGGATGTGTAAGAAGCTCTTTCAGAGTTCCTTTGGAGTGACGTATAAAACTGAGTAGTTAAGTGACAGAAAGTGAAACGAACTCTCTGACGCCCTGGCTTTGAGTGATGGCTGTTTCAGAAATAAACTGTGAAAGCATTCTGAATGAAGAAATGAGCAGTCAAAAATCTAGAATTGTGATGGATAAACAAAGACGACTCAGACTAACCTTAGTAGATTCAAGTATTGGTGTCAAAAAAAAAAAGGGCAAATAGCAGGATTATTTTTGCCAACAGCTAATCCAAGAGCAGCTGATTGTGCTTGATCAATTGTTATAAAAGTTTATTGCAAAATATGATCCTGTATATACCAATATGCTTTGCTTCACTGCAAATTCTAATGGTTATTTGGAAAGGGACATAATCAAGTGTGTCCTGAAAGGACTGTAGAGTTGCTACTAGAATTGCCTAGAATTTTTAAATTACAAAGATATGTATGACATTAGTCTATTGAGGAGATTTTGCCCGATAAACCATAATCGATTCCTGTGTGGTAATTGCTGAGATTAACCATCAAAGTTTACCCAGATGCTTAAGTTCTCTTTAGGTTCATACTCAGGTAAGATGTCTTTATCTAACTCAGATAAGGTCAGGAAAACATATAATACTTTTATTTTACATATCTGGTAGTATTTTCAAGACCAATTTTCACTCAGCCATAACAAGGGGCAGTTTCCATGTCTGTAATAAAACCTAATTGCCTTTTGTAAAGCACCTCTGCTGTTTAGGATTCAAGCTACCTAGCTTCTTCTTACAACATAGGAAGCAAGCTTTGTGGAGGAGGAAGAAAATTTCACATGTAACTTGACTTTCAATAGAACTTGGTACTCTTGCACAGCATTCCCATAAATGAGTTACAGAAACATTAGAGAACCAGTGTAGAGTAGGTAAAGTACTGAAAAGTCATACTGAGAGTAGCTATCTGTTCACAAACTGAAAAGTATGAGTAAAGCAGTTTCTCAAGGTCAGTATTATTTGTTGTTTTCATTAAGGATTTGGACAGCAGAATACAGAATGCCCTTATGAAATTTTCAGGCAAAAACAAGCAAGGGCAGGAGAACTACAAGCACTTTGGAAGATTATAATGTGAAATGTTGATTGATTGGAGCAATGGCATGAGACAGGATGTGAATCAATCAGAGAAGAGGCAAAATTCCACACATGAGTATAATTAGCTATGTGCATGCAAGATGGGGAATGCTAGAAAAGTGCAAATTCTAAACAAGACAACATGCACCTTTTAGAGGATCAAAAACTAAGTAAGTGACAACAGTGGTGCCGTGCCTTGTGATAAAATGTAAAGGGTTTAAACTGAATCAGGGAAAATGTTTGCTACGCTATAAAAAAAAAAAGATTTTGAAACACTAGGGATAGCCAAGCGTCAAAATAGGATGGTTTTCCATCAAAATAGGGTGGAGATTTTTTGGCATACATTGACAAATAAAGTACAGCAGTAATTTAAAGGCTCATTAATGATACATATTTTCTGTGTTTTTCAGTCAAGCTGCTAATTTTTCTGTAAATGCCATTCATATTGTTAAACATATGTTCTCCTGGGCTGTTTATGACGAACAAAGGACAAATTAAATCCCAGTATGTGAAGCAACATATCTGGAACAAAAGTTTTGTCATTATTTTAAAGACAACTCATAAAATACTTTGACTGATTTGACATTTCAGATATTTCTGAACTTTCTTAGTATAAATATGAAAAATTGGGACAGGAAAAACTGGCTCATAACATCTGTAGGTACTTGGCCCTGTTGTTGTTGCACCTGTGGATGGTGTATACAATTGCCACATGTATCTGCACGGAACCTTTGAAAAAGGTGAGTGAGCCATAAGGATAACTCCAGTTAGACATGCAAATAGTTTTAATGGAATCAGAAGAACGGGTTCACATGAGAAGCCATTAGCAGAGCTTAGCTCTAAATTCTGGTGTTCTAAGTCTCAGAAAAGCTCTTAAAACAGAAATTCTGTCTCTGTTATTAGAATTGAAAATTGCTTTCTAGCATGGTTAGATGATGCTTAAGTATTAACAACTAAGGCACTGTAAAAAGAAATCCTTACTAGCTGGTTTATGACTGCTGAGAAGAATTCCTGATATTTACAAGAATATTTACAGCCTTCCCCTAATCAGTTTAAGTTAAAGGGGAATTTTGGCCTGCTGATGTTTGCAGAAATCCTGAAAAAAATTAAGCATAAGTTTACTTTTTCACATATGGGGCACAATTAATAGAGATGAAGGAATTTGCCCATTGTTTCAATAAGGATTGAGTTGGGCTTTGGGAGTGGTTCCATAGTCTTTGTGTATACATGTGTGTGAAGCTAAGTGTGCAGGGAAGTCAAAGCCAAAAATGCCTCCTTTATTCGCTATTGTGAAAGGAAAATGGAGAATGCTCACACAGTCTTTTTAAGATTATACTTTAAGGGTGTAGACCATTTTGAAAAAGATAGCAATTAGCAAGTCAAGAGAACAACATACATATAGTAAATATGCACATGTAAAATTGGCAGGATGTTTTTCTTTCAAAAGAAACTCCATCTTTCTCGCTACTCTACTTCATTCTACTTCTGTTTGCTTCAGATGCAAAATGACCTAATTATTGACATTTGTGAAAAATAAAGGCATTCAGAGTCATTTCACATAATGACTCTATGCACTAAATGCTTGATGCTTTATAGTATCAAGCAACTTTATCTAACAGGCTACTTCAAATAGATTATGAATGTGAGATATGTCCTACCCTTGGCTAAGATAAGAAGAGGTTAATTGGCTGCTCTGGGAATAGGAAAGAGGACCAGCCTTTTCCTGTAAACACTGTCCAGTGCTCATGTTCTAGAGGGAAGACATTACTGGGCTGGCTAATTAGGATCAGGAAACAAAAGAAGGAAGACAGCTACATTTTTGTTTGCACAGGAATGGGCAGCAAAATCTCTGTAACTAATGGTGGAAGAAGTAAACGTTGCTCTTTTTAGCTGCAAAGCTTAAGGTTTTCAAGAGGTGTAGTTTGGTCATAAAGAGTAATGACCTGGGAAAAAGAAAAAAATCAGGTCTTACTAAAGAAAATGTCTGTGTGTTCATTTGCCCCTGGAGTAAAGACCTGAGGCTGGCTGAGGGTTTTTTTTGGTAATGTTGTTTCTTTCTCTTCAAACTACGTTTGTATGCCAAGAGCACAATTGCTTTTCTTCTCTGTCTGTAACTGTAAAGGTTGAAGTACACAGTGTGCTCTTCACTGAACATGGGAACACTGTGCATGCTGGCATGTGATTTAATGCAGAAATATTTGAGGGATTTATGAACTTGCTGGGCAGCTGAAGACAAGGATTTTGGATGACTGAATACTCATATATGCAGAAATCCTTGTGCTGCTCCTTTTTATTTTTCTTTACTGAATAAAAGCTTTAAGATACATGTTTCAGTCTTAGTATTTTGAATAATAAGAAGCAGCAAGATTAAATTTCCCTTTCCCTGACCACTACCAGGTTATGTTACAGTCTGGTGACATTGTCAGTAGATTAGTAAATTGGCCAGTCTACCAAGTCTTTATCTTAAATCCTCCAGTGGCCTACTCTTAACACTTGAGGATGACGTCTTGTCTAGCTGTAGGCATCCTGGTGGAGCTGGTGAACTTTGTGGAATAGTCCCATTTGTTCCAGCAAAGGAGGGGAGATTGTATCTCAAGAGGCTATACTATGTCTTATAGAAATGCTTTGATGTCAGGAATCCTTCACAGCTTTTACTCATTTACTTTCTTTTTCATATAATTCAATGTAATATGTAGCTGAGAGTAGCTTGGCTAACATCAGGGAGGCAAATTTCTTCCAGCTAAGCAGTTCAGCATAGTATGCCACAGCTGTATGAAGCTATGGATGACACAAAAGGCACAGTCACCTCTGATTGTAATAATACAAGTTGCTGCATGTTAATATTGTGTTGGAATAGGTGTTTGAACCCTGTGGTGTGATTAGTGGTTTAAAGGGAGTGAGTACTTCTTGTTGAGCTGCTAGGGTAGTTTTGATGCTGGTGATTTCATTGCCTACCTTTCTAATTTGTTCAGAAGTTTCCTATTCCATGAGGGTGATGCAGTGCTTCCTATCACAAATCACCTAGCTAGCTGCAGCTTAGTGCTTCAGATGGAACTGGAGAGGAGAGATACAGAAGCTGATCCCTTATCAAAACACTAAAGGTTCATTTCAGCAAACAGTAGCCAGAACATGTCTCTCCTGCAGAACTGATTTATTTTGATGGTCCAACCTGATAGGCTGGTGAAAACTGTAGCTCTTTGTCAATGATGCACAGCAATCTTCTACAAGTTACATTCTGCACACTGTGCATAACCCTTGAAAATACTCCCTTCTGCCTGCAACAATGTGAAAGTAAAGAAATTGAGTGAATCAGTAACAGATGTTTTGGAAGGAACCTGTCACCATCAACAATGATAGCAAAGAAGCCTTTCTCATCTCTCCTGATAACTGAGGACAAAAAGGCTAGTTGCATAGGATTCAACATACTACCAGCTCCCTTGCAGAGCTTTTCTTTTTGTGAAGAATCTCAGACTTTTTTTTCCAGAATTTTTTTTCCTCTTCCTAATTAGTTTTTTGTTGTTTTTTTTTTTTTCTGTGTAAAGCTGGCAAAACATCCTAAGTGTGTAGGATGGGGAAACAAATTAAGACTTGTACATGTTTACAAATAGGCAAAATCAGATCTGATGATGAGAAAAGTACAGTTCTGTTCATTAACAGTCCTAATTACATTCTGTTAACTGGCCTGTTTTCTTGATTTGTCATAGCTGAGATGAGGTCCTTGACGAAGTTTTCTATTCCAAACTTGTTTAAAAGATTTCATTGTCTTAAGGTTGTATTTAGCACAATTGATACAAAAAGGAAAATAGCTCACTGAGAGGCAGTAAATAAAAAACACCTGGCTGACATAATGTGCAAAGAATCCAGTTGCTGAATGAATGATTAAATTAATTGGGCAGTTTAGCATTAGTGGCTGCCTGCTATGAGAGTATTATGTGGTAACCACAGAACAGAACTAGCAGACGGCAACTCTGGAGTAGGATTGCCCAGAAAATAAATCAGTTTGTTAAAAATAGTGAGGTTTTGACACTTCTTTAGTATATTGGAATTAAAATGGTACTTTCAAAATGTGAGCATTAAGGATCTGAGGGACTATGTGAAAATTTGTTTGTAGTATATGCTAGGGAATAATTACATGGAGAACGATGGTGGGATGTGTCTCTTAATTGCTGTCTAAAATTGTCCAGTTTGTATAAACTAATGGTTAATTTTTTTACATAAAGAGAGAAAATGATTTAATGAGAAAGCAGATGAGAGCCTAGGTCACCTAGGTTCTGGGGAACAGAACTGGACAGCGAATTTACCAGCTGAGGTGAACCAGTGTCTTTTATTTTTGAATAGAGCTTTCATCAGAGATCTGAAATCTTACTAACAAAAGCTTAGCTATGGCTGTTACTGCACTTTGAAATTTTGGATTAGTTTGCCTGTAGAGATGGATTCAAAACTGTGAACAACACTGCAAACAGGTATTTTAGAAAGCATTGGCTGTAAAATTAATTAAATAAACTACGAATATACAATATGTAGTTGTGAGGTGTTAGTCTTCCAATTTTCTGTTTTGTTCTTTGCAAATGCTTTGATTTTATTAATGAGTCTCCAAATAAGTATTACCTTCTCCCTCAAAAAAAATCAGTAAACCAACCTTGGCAGTCCCAGAAGCTGGATCTGCAAGGACCACTAAGCGCTCCATAGATTTACTTTCTGGCACAGCACTAGGTAATTTCATGGAATCTTTTATGTTTTATATCTCTTTTTCAACATAAAAGTAATCTCCATTCCAATAGCAAAGCTCCCTGGAGCTTTGCTGTTGTCTTCCACAGTGCCAGGCTTTCACTATTGTATGTTTTTGTTGTCTTGCCAGATGCCAAATTAATGAGTGAGCCACTGGTAGTGATTTTGGAGCTCTACCATTAATTCCATTAACTTTTGATTTTTGAGCTGAAGACTTTGTTGTGTTAGTTAATAGGTTGTAGCAGACTAGAGCACCACTGTTAGTGTCTTCTGGACTTTTACAGGCATGATAACACTTCCAAAAGCAGACTAATTTCTGTCAGGCTTATGGCCACCAAACATAAGCAATTTAATATCTATCTAATTGCAAACACTTATGACTGTTTTGAACAATTGTTTATGAAATGCTACTTTCTGTTATCAATTAGAAACGAATAGTTATACAACAAAGATTTACTAGTACTCAATGCCTGAATTCTGATGTGACTGCTTATATTTATTGCTTTAGATTGTGATCCTGCCAGTTTTCTCATCCAGGGTCTTAAAATGGGTGAATTTTCCAATAATACTCTAACTTGTATGCTTATAAGTATGAAACAGTCATTACTCCATTTATGAAAAAGCAGTTCAGTACAGAGCAAGCACTGAATGAGCTAGTTTAAAATCTCCTATGCTGTGTATGTGTTCTGTAACACTTGCTTAGTACTAATTTTTATCAGTATTTCAAAACCATGATATACAGATCACTCCATAACTTTGCATGGCTGGTTGGATCTGCCTATTTAATTTTTCTTGTTTCCACTCTCAAGATGACCACACACTGCACGTTGATTAGAACCATACAACACTTTTAATAGGATGTCCTGCTGCCCTGGCAGGAACACGCACTGCTATACATTGGTATGGTTCTAATAGCAAACGTTGTTCTTAGCTACACTATTTAGGATTTAGGCTGGCACGGGAAAATGGGATAGAGGCCTGAAGTCTGTTACAAGTTTTCACTGTCAATTTACCCATCTGTTGTGGCTTTTCAACAAGGAAATCTCCAAGGATCTGTTTGGTAATGCAAATTGGTATAGAATCTGATTTTGCAGTTTTCATTTGCTTTTTTGATGGTCATTGTCTATCAAAAAATAATTAAAAATATTATTGAAATAGTATATTAAAATGGAAATTGCTGGAGTATAATTAGACACTTGGAAATTGTACTTCTCTATAAGTAAAGGTTACTGAATATGTTTTGTTTCCTTGAATTCTTTCAGATATGTTTTATTTTTCTTCATTATTTAACATCTTAAATAATATATTCTATTTTCCCAGACTTCCAAAGCTTTTCTGTAATAATTGTACTGTACTTAAAAGCAATCTACCAGGTGACTCTGATTGTGTCCTTTGGAAAATGTTTACAGAGGGAAAGAACTTTGAATGGTATCCATAGAAAATGGTACATGCTGAAAAATACTGCTTTGAGAGCACAATGGCATTGGATCTTTCTTGAATTTACACCTGTATGAAAACATGACTTCTGACCTATAAAAGGCTTTATTTACGAAATGCGCTTCTCTGAGTTCAGTATTATTTTGCCAAGTGTTGTATGTATGGTATATTTGCAGCCATTCAAGGTTAGAGTAAAGCTTTTTTATATAAAAATATTAAAAGGCACAAGATACAAAATGATTGATATATGCAGCAATTTAGTAGCCTTTCAATGCATTCTTACCACTGAAGGGAAGAAATTAACTCTGAGCACAAATCAAGGGCTCTTGATTTTGCCAGTATTTTTGCAGTGTTGCATTTTGGAATTACCTATATACTCCAACATTCAAATGGTGACTGAAAGGGCACCTGAAGTCTGACAAATAATTTTAGGGCCGAAGGAAAGATATGTGATAGGCTACCTGGCATCAGGACCTTGTATAGAGGTATAGAGCTAATTTGTTGACCACATCTGGATCGAGAATGGAAGAGGAGCCACGAAGGGCCAGTCTGGAGGTCAATTCATCTAGCCCAGTGTCCTGTCTCTGACAGTGACCGAAAGCAGATACCTAGGGAAGAGGATAAGAACAATGTAAATATGCTCGCTACAAATATTCTCCTAGCATCCAGTCATTTGCAGCTCAAGGGCTTGTGGAGACAGCTGTAGTTTATTTATAGCACTAACAGGTATCTCTTTTGTGAACTTTGCTAACCTCTTGTGGAAACCCTGTGAACTTTTATACTGTACAGCATCTTGTGGCCAGCAGTACCATAGCTAAACTGCTGGCTTTATGAATAACAACTCTTTTTGTTTTGGACTGCCCTCCTTATAGCTTAATTTCACGCTTCCAGTTTTTTTCTTTTTTGGAAGACGTAATGGCCAATCAATCCATATACACCTTCTCCATGACACTTCTGATCTTACAGGATTCTGTCATATGCCCCTCAGTCATTTATTTTTCACTCTGAAGAGTCATAGCCTACTTAGTTTTTTTTTTTTTTTTTTATGCAGAAGCTGGTCCATATCTTTGATTGTCCTTGTGGTCTTTTCTGAAACTTTTCCACCTCTGCTACAACCTGTTTGAGATGGATAGCCCAGCACTACATGCATTATTCAAGATGGAGGAGAATTATGTAATTACAGAGTGGCATAATGACATTATTTATTTTGTCCTATCTTTCTCTGTAGTTCCTGGCCTTCAGTTTGTCTGATAAGCCTCTCCTGAGCTCTGAGCTGTAGTTACACTTTCACTCCTCAGTGGAAATGACCAGCTCAAAGCCCACCATTCTGTATGATAAGTTAAGGCTGTTTTGTTTTTTTTTTTTGTTGTTGTTGTTTTTTCCCCGTTAACTACATGATTTTATGTTCATTATGCTGATTTTTAAAAATTTTATTGGCTCTTCACTTTGTGTCGTAAATCTTTGTGCAATTCTTTGTCTTTCACCTTCAGCTTTACTTTATCCAGAATAACTTAGGAACCTCAGCAAAATCTGTCTCCTCACTGCTCACCTCTTTTCCAAACTGTTTATGATTATGTTGAACAACACATATCCTAGGACATATCACTCTTGAACTCCGTTCAAAACCTCCTTCCACTGTAAGGACTATGCATTTGTGCCTACCATTCTGTTTTTCTTTTTCTTTCTTTCGTTTTTTTTTTTTTTTTTGAAATTGTTTATCCATTTTATGCGATGGCAATTTACCTTCCTCAGCAGCCTTTTTCAGAGGACTTTGACAAAGTCAACAAGATGTCCTTTACACAAGTCCTTAGCAAAGCCTTCAAAGAACACCAATGAGTCTGTAAAGCAGGCTGTCTTTTCACAAAAGCTATGTTGACTTTTTCCTCAGTGTATCATAGTTATCCTTGTGTCCACTAGTTCTAACCTCCAGAGAAGTTTCTAACAATTTGTCTGATAAATACATACAGATCTTGGCAAAAATAATTATTATTAGAAATGTGTCCCATTTCCATCAGGGCTCAAGGGCAAAGGAAAAGAAACACAACTTAAAAATTATTAGCTCCCAGCTGTCAGTAGTATAGGCTCCTAAAAAGGTAAAGTTAAGGATAGGGATAAACACGGACCATTCTTAAAAACAGGTTACACATCACTCAGTCCCCCTTCCTCACACATTCTTTCACTACTAGGAGTAAACATCCTTTGCACAGAATGCTAAATAAAAAGTTAAGAAAAGGATGATGAAATATTTGATATAACAGCAAGCATTGGAACACAACCCATATAGCCTTAGAGAGATATAAAGGTCAGCAAAAAATTCTCTGTGTTACAACAGTGCTCACAGAATACTAGGTGTCATTGAGATGTAGGAGAAGACATGTAGAGAAAGATAGCTTACAGTCTGTGAAAAAAAAGTCCTTAAAAAATTAATGTTCTAGATGCTACCAAGACTCCCTAGCCTCCGTTGCTGTCCAGACTGCTGACACATCTCATCTCTCTGGCTAAAATGATTAAATGTATGAGTGTCTTTTATGGGCCCTGAGTGATTTTAGGTTAAACATTGTGAATTTCTCTTTTGCACACCACCCTGGCCCTGTGGGCCATCCTGCTGGAACATGCAGGCTGTACGGTTTCTCTATTTTTAAGTAGAAGTTCAACAGTGTTAATGGAGGTTTTAGGAGGATGCTTGTAGCTTCAGGCTTCATTAACTCTTTCATAGATTCTCCTGCAAACCTTAGGTTGCATCACCAGCCTGTTGGTAACAGTGATTTTCTATTCTAATGGGTGCTAATATGTCCCCAGTAAGCAAGGATAAAGAGTTACACTTCTCTATATTTCTACACACCCACTCCAAAAGACACCAGCTCATGTAAAAACAAGTAGTACATATATGTAGTTTTATCATACGAAATCTTTTGCTACCTTTGTCTTGATTTTTATGGCCATATTATAGCATTCTGAGGCATCTTTTTTCTACATAAATTCCTTTTCTGCCAATATGTAATGCACTTATTTGAAATCGTTGGGTTTGATGAGATGAGCTTTTATGATTTTATGAGATGACTTCTTAAAATTTCATATGATTTCCAAGGTCTAAGAGTTAAAAAGAGAGAACAAGGAAAGTGTAAATGTCCTGGGGAACCTGAAATCTTAATAATGAATTCCACAGCTTTGTTTTGGCACTCCATTTGCTAGGGCAGACCATGAGACATGGTGAACGCTCTCTGAGATTCATTTACTCTTCAGAGTTCTTTCTTATAGATGATTTTACAGCAGGGGATGATCCAGCTCATAGAGAATGTGATTGTGTGTGTGTGGTGACTGATTATATAGCTATTAAAATTTTCTGGAACTTGCATGATTTTGAGTATGCTGTTACTATATAGTTCACAGTAAGAAAACAAATAAAGTAATTTTGATCATCTAAATTTCTGTAATTATCATATGTAAGGATAGTGGAGAAACGTAAGTGGAGGTATTATGAATAGTGTTAAATTGGTATTGGCTGATGTTATGCTGGATTGTGTATACTCCATCCTCTTGCAGCCATGGTAAAATCAATGGAATCTTAGTTTTCTCCATTCCATTCTAGAAAGGGAGAGAAATTAGAAGACAAAGTTGTCTTAATATGTATCTATTGGCAAGGAAGGCTTCATTCAGAATACTTTTCTATACCCTGTCCTTTGTGCTGGAGACTACCTTTTACACACTGTAGTGGAAACATAAGCATCTAATCTGGAACTCTATTTACTTGGAGTTTCAGCTACCTTAAGGTTAGTCTTGTGACACCCCTGTTCTTTTTTTTGGATCTTGTCATTAGCCAGTCCTATTCTATTAATTTCAAAATGTCAGTCCAGCAATATGAATTGCTTTGATTTATTAAGTCACTCAACCATATCCCACAAATTCTTTTGGAGACGAACACTGGCTCATTCTCAGTAGAGAATGTGCAAACAAACTAAGTGCAAGGCAGTTAATACTGTTCAAAACTTCACTCTCTGGAGAAATATAAAGGTAAAAAAAATTACAATAATCTATTAAGATTTTACATAGCAATTTCCATCAAATGTTATTTGCACTGTGTGAATTGGTCTTTTGCTCCAGCACCTCCATGATCTTGGAGAAAGTAGTCAAGCAAAATCTTACATGTGGGTCTAATTTGAATAGCATGTTTCAAGGTACAGGTCTGAAAAGAGACCATAATTATTATAGTATATATTCAAATCTTTCATGGTATGATATTATATCACACGTGTTGTGTTGTCAAAAGGACACAGAGTTGTGAGAAAAAGCAAAATATAACCCTATCTGAACAGGCAATATTTGTACTATAATTAAATGACAAGCATTTGACTTATTGGCACTCAATGTCCACTGCTGCAAGGGAAAACATAAAGAAATCCCAAAGAAGAATCAATATCAAAAACATGAAATGGTGATAAAAGAGGAGCAGAAAGAAGAATGTTTCTTAATTGAGCCTGGGAAAGAGAACCATGATTGATGGCCTTGCTTTCAGCTCCCTGATTATGAGAATGCCTCCCTGCAGCAGTCCATGCCAATATCGGATGACCACATCAGAATGAATAATAAATATGACTGACACTATAGGCACTTGCTTTAGTTTACAGCATTAATAGAATTGCAAAAAAAAAAGTAATTATGTTTTATGTGATTATTTATTTATAATCTATCTATTTATTTATTACAATTAAGATCTTCAATTGCTGACAACCAATTCATTATCTGAGTTTGATTTATGAACTATGGAAGTATGAAGGAAAGGTTCAGCTTTGATCTCTCGTAGGCAGTTGAAAGTTTAACAAATGTGCCTTTGTCAGAAGTGATTTATTTCTGTTCTCTGAAATCTGTGCCTTGAAGATGCAGATCCTGAGTGTTCTTTGGGGTGCTTCAATTTTCCACCGAAAATTAGTGCTGCTCCTGGGAATAGTGTTGTGTGTTTCTCTCTTCCCATCTGAATTTGGAAGTTTAATTTAATTCTCTCTGTTACTGCTGTGATTGCTCTATTTGCTCTTGGTGTTATAGTAAAATGATAAAGGAGATTTCTTACAAATTAACTGCTACACCAGATAAGGAGCTACCCTCAAATGTCTGGGAAAAACCTCTTCCAGGTCCTAGAAACTACAAATACATCCCTAACTTCTATGGGTTGCTTTACGTAGGAGATCAGAGTGGGTGATTGCAGTGATCCTAGCTGTAACTTATTCTATTCATAGATACATGTTTAAAACAAGCCTAGGGAACATAGAAGAACATTGCTCTGACTTACTAGTGTGCAAAAATCTACCCTTTTCAATTTGAGGATCCTTTGTTAAAAATCAAAATTGAATTGAAAGGTCAGATGATCTGGGCCACACCGTGGTAACCTGGATTTCATATCCGTCGTAAGAGTTCAGTACGGCTTGTCTAGAACAACGTCTTGAGCCAGCATGCAAAGAGTTACTGAATTAATGTTCTTATTAACTGCTGAGCAGTTAACATTATTGAGCACAATAAGCATATTCAAGTGAATCCAGATCTCAGGTTTTGACTGAATAGCTCTTGATTCATTTAGATGGCTATCAATCTAGACATAACGCTCAAGAAATGAAAGACACTTAATAATGTATTTTTTTTTTCTGTAAAGGGAATCCAGTAAATTAACACAATGTAGTTTTGATATATTTATATAGAAAATTCTGTTTTAAACAGTTGCTTTCAATTAGAATTGTTCGACTTGTTTTAAAACTAGAGCAGAGTTTTACAGCTCACTTATAAATCAGTGAAGAAACCAGACAGTACTATTATGGCTGCAGTCTTCACTGCAACGTGAATGGCATTACAACCACTGCACATCTCAGTGTTTATTAAGGGTGAAAAACTAGGGCCACTTTAAGAATGAATTTAAGTTTGATACACAATGAAGTAACAGAAAATGCAGCTCCAAAATAATTTTAAAAGTTTTCCCTTGTATCATACATGGCATGAGTTTGGTCCTGTTTTTTTTTATTTAAAAATGGGACAAAATATGCCCAGTCTGACACAGACTCCTGTTCAGGAAGTCTCTAAAAGTCACAGCTAACTTGATGGCAGGGAGGTGGTTCCTTTGGACTCAATGGTGGTATACATGCGCTGCTTTTTATGTATGCCTACATGTCTTCCAGTACAGAAGCTGTGTGTCTTTGCATCCAGTGAGGAAACGTGAATGTTGTCTAGATGCAAAGTAAACCTTTGAGGGCCAGAGTGATAGGCTGAGTTCAGTAATACCACATACAATTGAAGTTACTTATATAGCCTGATGTTCACAGGGCAAGGATGGCCTCATGGTATAACAGGTATAAAGAGGAACCCAATTCTGTAGCCCAGAGGGCCTGATCCCTTGAGGATAATCAGAAGATGTTGAAAGCCCAGGGCCAGCCTTTGGTTCAGCACGAGGCACAGCAGGCACTGTCACTTTATCCAGAAACACAGAGCCAGGATGTGAATGAATGGCTATCAGCATTTTGCTTGACAAATTACTGATTAAAGCCCTCTGGGAACTAGCAAACACAGGTTCTGATGTCTCCTCCAAGTACAGGAACTGTAGCATGTTTTTTTTTTTTTCAGAAACACCTGGCCCCAGAAACAGTCTGGGTGGAAAAGACTGCGCCCCTTCCTGCCTCTCTTTAGGCCAGGCCTTTATAAACAATCAATTTTATTGATGCATATTTCTAGCTGTTGGCCAGATAAAGAGCCTAAAATCTACTGTTCTGACGGGGCTAGATGCCTATTTTCTCGTGTTCTGATGCCACTGCCACAAACCTATAAGGAGTCTGAAATCCTTGTTATATAAATGGAAATGCTGCATTTTCTTCAAGTATCACTGGTTAACAGTTCCTACATCATGGTGCTACAGAGGGAAACCTAAGATTTCAGTAACCTCAGAACATGTTGTAAGATATTGATTTTTCCTGTCCTGCATATGTTTCATTCTTCCTCTTCGTAGCATAATCTACAGTGTGAAATGTTATATTTTACATTAAAAGAAAAATGACATGTAAAAAATCGGTAAGTTTGTTGAAGTGGACTTTTCTCTGCTTCATTTGTGCCATTGGTTCCAGTGTTTTTAAAGGAACTCTGAGACGTTAACCTCTGATTCCAGAACTAAACGTCTGTTGACTTTAAATGTTCAAAAATCCTAATGAGAGACTGGCTTTGAGGCATCATTAAGGATATGCATGGTGTAATGATGGAAGCAGAAAGTTGCATAAACTCCTTTCGGTTTTCCTTACATAACACTAAGTGGTGTCTTTTTCTGTGAATGTGAGCATACCACACATTGCCTTTCTGACAAGATCTTTTTTTTATGTCCATACTGGTAGCTGAGTCTTTAAAGTCCTCAAGGTCTCCTCGAAGGCACTGTGTAGTGGATAAGTTAGCCAAGTGACCCTTGCAAATAAACTGTATTCAGTCTGGGATAAATTTGAGTAGCTGTTGGCCAAACATTTGAATTTGAGGGTTTAATTCTGCCAATCCTTTCTGCTCTCTCCAGCCCTCTAATTTTCCTGTGTGCTTCAGTCTTTCAGCGAAGTCTGCAGGGACTGACCCACGTGCCTGTGAATAGCTCTTTGAAGGATCACAATTTTGTTGTGAATTTCATGCAGAGGTTTATTTTGGAGAATACTGTTATTATTTTAAATACTTGACTGTTCTTCGTTTGTTACTTGTGACGCACACCAAAATGATGTTGAGTCCCCCAAATTCAGTAAACAGAAGATTCTGTTGCTCTAATAAAAGTAATAATGTATTCTATGTTGAATTTCATGGGCATAATTCAAGGACCCAGCTGCATAATATGGGTATTTAATTAATATAATATATTCTTTTCTGCATGCTGCTGTATGATTAACAGTCCCTGCTGAGACATGTACCGTAGGTACAATTGAAATGGATGAGCCTAATGAATGAGGATATTTGCATTTCATTACTATCTTGTATAATTTCACTCATAAAATTTTATGGAATTAATTTAGCATTATTTTCTGCAGATGATCGTAACAATAATTTCTTTGAACTCATTATGAGAAAAGTTAATTCAAAACACAAGCAAAGAAGACTCAAGTTCTTCAACTCACAAAAGCTTCAAATTTCATGTGAAACTCAGCTTTTTAAACCTAAATTCTTTCAGGAGACTTTGCTGATCAAGTATGGCCCTGCCCTACCAGAGCTGAAGCGAAAGACAAGATTCTTGTCAATTTTATTCTCTTGTTTCTCTAATCTCTAATGACTTGCTAGAAGGAGGTAAGGGGAATTTAATTCTCAAAGCAACCATTAGGTTGATGGAAAAGCTCCCTGGAAGATTAATTATTTCTTGTGTAGAAAATGATCCAGATATGTGCTGGAGTAAATGCAGAGTTAGTGTTAATTTTCAGTTCTGTTGTTTGCAATTATGGATATGATATGCTGAGCTACAGGACATTCTTGTTTCAGAAACAGCCTTTAGGGACAAGATCAGAAATGAGGAGGAAGTGGTTCTGGAGCAAATCAGCAATGTGTCCAGAACAGTCTACAAATGGCTAGGCTCTGCAGACAGATGCATGTGCTTTGTAGCAGATCAAGGAAGGGCATTATAGTAGCAAAATGTCTCCCCAAATTTTGATCTTCTTCTCCAATGTGAGTGTGTATAAAGTTTAATTTTGTCTGTTGGTGAAATTAATACACTTACTTTGACAGGAGTTTCCCCCTAGTGAAACTCATCCTTTGCTAGCAGCTGCTCCAAAGTGTCATCCACAGACAAAGCCATAGTGAGACAACGACGGCCCTCAGGGCTTACCTCTCTACGTAGCCTCCTCCCAGTTTGTGTCAGCTGCTCAGCTAGCTGCTTTCTGGACAGTGCGTGAAGCAAGCAGTGAACCTCAGTAACATAAGCTCACATGTGGCATCCCTTCAAAGGACATGGTGACTTTCCTGCAGCTTTACTTAAAGGCTTTGAGCAAGTAAACCTGTGGGGTCCTCCATCCAAAAAGCATCTTGCAAGGACCAGCTGTATGACAGCATGGATATCTGGGTGAGGACAAAACAGCAGCAAGAGAACCATAGAACTCTAGTGGGGAGAAGAGGTCTGCTTGCTGGCTTCACCTATCTGCATATTTTCTAGTGGGAACAAGGGAAAAGGCAGGGGTTACTCGTCCCAGCATTTTGCACTACTCCTGAAGGTAATCACTCTGCTTTACTGGGAAAGATTCCTTCATGGTGCAGATCTGGTACACTTAGGATTTGTCTGCACTGCAGAGGTAAAATGAATAAAATTGTTTTATTCTCTAGTGGGCATGTATGTGTTCTGCCTAACTTCTGTCCTCTTCTTAAGCCAAAGTGCCTAATTAAAGCTTACCAATGTCTATACATTGGTTGGCCTGTCTGTGGGAAATAGCCTATACATCATTACTCAGCCATCACCACTAGTACCTGTAGCTTAGTACCATTTTCTGTTCTAACTCAATTTAAACTACCTTGTGTGCGGTTAATTTGAACATACATAACTGTAACTCATTCTGCAGTGATGATTTATTATTAGACAGTGGTAGAAGAGCTCCCATGCAATGTAAAATTTCTTGAAATGAATAAGTGAAGGCAGAGTTTTGCAGCATTTAAGGCCAAAAGAGACATTATCTTTTTTTTTTTTTTTTTTTAGTTCCATGCACTAGTTCTTAAATCAAACTCCACAACCTCTGAAAGAACTAGAGCATAGATATATTTCAGACAGGGATCTTCATGTAAAATTTCATCTCACAGAAGGAGAAAGAAGCCAGAGAGGCTTTTAGGCTGATGGCTTCTAAGGGGAACAGGAACTATTAGAATAATTTTAGCAGGTGTAGACAACTGAAAGGAAGAGCAGAGCAGTCCATTTCGTAGATGTACTAAGGCTTGTAAAATTTCCTGTCTGCATTCAGCTGTCAGGAAGATATAACAACATTGACATGAGCTCCCATTTTAACATGAATTTTGATTGTCAGGGATGTTTGCTGTACTTAACTCTTGTGTCATGTCTGTGCATAACAAGGCTTTTGACTGACTCTATTGTGCTGGTAGCATTACGCTGGATCTCAGAGGAGTGCTTGAAAGACTACAAAGATCTGATGATCATTCAGGGGATACAAAATCTTGCATTTCATTAGAGTCTCCAACTAAAAAAAGAAAGTGAAAAGTTGATTTGCCAGCTTGCCAGTTTTAGTCCTTTGTTTGAAAGATAACAGTACAGAGGCAGTGCCTGAAAATGCTTAAATAGAAAGGAAATTTTCAGAGTAAATCTCTCAGAGAACATACTGTGACTGTGGCTATATTAGAGTCGCATGGTTTTACAGAAGAGTAGATGTTTTCTCCCCCAGTAACCTTAGCCACTTAGCTTTTTTTTAAAACCTAATCTAATCTCATCCTTCCTAAATGTCAAAAATTATGAAGCAAATATAGAGCAGGTGTTGCCCTTCCTGAGCTATAACACTGCCAGTACCATGAAACAACATCACTTGCTCCAGGATACATGCCTGGTGAGTTGGATCTGCCCAAGCCTCAGCAGTTTTGTATCCTACAGAATTCCTTTCCTCAAATACCAGAAGGGAGAGTCATTTCTTCCACAATGTCCTGATCTTTCTGCATAACACTTGCTCTGGTTTCCTCTCCCATGAGAAGCCAGTCATGATTTTCTCCTGTGCTGCTGGCCTTTATAGTCAACCCATTGTCTTTTCAGAATGTGCTCATTTCCTTTGTGTAATCTGAATGAAGAATTTACTAATAGTGTTTGCCACTGGTTTGTAGGTTTTGTCTCCTTTTTGGCTAATGAACTGACCTGTGGAAAAAAAAAAAAAAACCCGACTAAATTATGGAGAAATTTAATTTATTGAATGTAGACTTTTTTTCTTTCATGTTACCATGTTTATTTGATTTCTCTTCATAACTATTGGCTTCTTAAGTAAACTGAGCTATCTGCCTTCTAGTTTACTAAGTTGGAATGACAGAGAAAGAAGAGACATGCACAGTCTGAGACAAAAAAAAACCCGTCAGCTACTAAGGCTGTATTTCACCTTTCTTGATTTCTCTGAATGTTGTAATTATTAAAATTCGAGTTCTAGATTTCTAGTTTTTGTAAATGATAGCAGAAAGAAGCTGTTGTAGTAACCCATAGCCTTCATTTAAAGTTTGCAAAATGTGCAGGAAATGTAACTGAACTGTTTAGATGATTCTTTCCAGTGAACTTATCCAGAAATAATGTAGACTAATGGCTATAGTACTCATCCTAAACAGAGAGAACATGGATTCCTTTACTGATTTTACCGCAGAAAAATGGTGTATTCTAGCAAAAATCACCTCTCTGTCTCAGTTTCACCCTCTGGAAGACAGAGTGCTACACTTCTATCTGAAAACAGCCAATAAGAAATTACTGCATTGGCACTGACAGACAGAGACAGTGTTCCTAGTCTTTTAGTGCTAAATCTGAGACGCACCAGATAAGAGATGTTAGAACCAGACAACTTTCTTGTATTATCTTGGCATTTTCTGCAGGAGAAATACAAATATTGCAAAAACTCCTACAAACTGGGAAAAAAACAAGTTAAAATCCGGTGTTCATATTAAAATACAACTGCAGTGAAAAATATTTCTAAAATATAACAAAACCACAATTTTGTTCCCACTGTGAATATAAAAATGATAGCTTTTCTTTTTTTTTTTTTTTTTCTGTTTTAAGCTGAACAGCACTTCAAGCAAGAGCAGGAAATACAAGCAGCTTTCAGAGTTGCATCAGCTCCCTGAGGCTTCCAGACCACCTTCCTGCCCCTTTAATGTCCCCAGAAATTGAGATATTCTGAAAGGCTGTCTCACAGATTTAGGGAGAAACAATTTCAGCTCCATTATATGCATTTAAAAAACTGTTTCAGTATGTCCAATATTCATTGACTTTAATGTCTATAGTTTCTGAAGACAGCACCCTCACTGGAAGGTCTCAAACTTTTGCCAGCTCTGAGTGATTCAGCCTACATGTGTTGACATGACATGGAGGATGATGCTCCCAGGGGCTGCAGGAACCATCTGATCCTGAAAGATCTCTTTGCAGGTGGGATGGAGCTGGGCAGTGAGGTTGTCCCTCCTGCCTTTTTAGTGCTTTCCAAATTGATAAAGGAAGGAAAGGGAATGTGAGAAAGTGAGATTTTTCAGACATGAGGAAGTGGATTTGAGTCATGACAAACAAGAGTTGAGGCCAGAAATGGGGGAGCAAGGAGGATTATGAGTTAACAGGAGGTAGCAGGGGATCCTTAGAGCCAGGTAGCTACAGAAATAGTTAATTCGATGAGGCAGGGGAGACTGTCTCACAAGGCACCAGTAATTATGTCACTGCTGCTGAGGCCAAATTTGAGAAGTTAGTGGTAAGGATGGGATGGGAAAAAACAAAAATATCTGTATCAAGACTTAGATCAGAGTCTGGTGAGGAATGGTGCCTGGATAGTGGAGGTAAGCACAGTAAGAGCAAGATGAGGAGATGGGGGAGGCCAAAACAGAGATAGGGATGTGCTGCATAAGAGCTGAGGGAGGCTGAGGAGGCGAGGCTGAGATTGAGTAGATGAGGACTGGAGCAGATTGGAAATGCTGGGAGAAAGTCAGACAGCTCAGAGAGACAATAACAAATGCTAAATGCCTACAAGCAAATCTGCTATTTAAATAATTCCTCATACACTAACTTTTTTCCCCTCCAAAACACCTTTTCCTCCACATTTCTCAGTTTCAAAGCCCAGAGTAACTAGTTACAATATGCACATGGGAGAAGAGAGAGCTTGGTTCTAGCTACTGCTCCAAAAGTAATCTCATTTAATAAAATCACTCTAATCTTAGAAGTACTTCTGTAGTCAATGGCACAGATTTTTGTGGAATCTATGTCTCAAAAGGAAGATTTCTAGTGGGAGTTCTGATGAAGAGACGGAAGACAACACCAGTGTCACTGCTCAGAAGAGTAATTGTATTCAAAGGGTTCTGACATCCCCATAAATTTCTACCTCTGAATTTAGACTAGACTGAAATAATTTTATAATTCAATTTGGTATTTTCACCCGATGAGTGTATATTTTACTTATCCGCAAATGTGATCTACACATTAACTTTTGAAGAACACAGCATATTTTTGTTTTCTAGTTAATGATGGCATTTGAACAATATATTATAGGATAATGATTTAGTTTGTGATCAAAATTATTTATGTAGAGTAGATAAGCAGCGAAACACACAGTTGTGTTTCCTGAGGAACTCTTGTGTTTGTTTTAATTGCTTCTCCTCATTTTTAATTACATCCCTTTTCTGGATTTTCATGGCAGTTATATATTAATCTTGTTCCTTTCCATCTAATTTTCTCTTAGTACAATAAAAATACTTTTACTTGTTTAAGTTGTTTAATGAGACTGAAGATTATTGCTTGTCACATGTCCAGCAATCACACAATTTGCAATGTGTGTCTGTGTTTTGCAGATGTTCCTAAGATAAACAGTCCATGTGTTTGAAATTTTATTTTTACAGATGGCAACATCACTTCCATTGAGTGCCAATACTTATTTTTCACTTTCTTGGATTTAAGCTGTCTCATAATTTTGTGATTTTTATATCTGCTCCTTTCCCTGTGTTTCACGTGATCCTCTCTCTACTTAAACTTTTACTAAATCACTGGAGATTTACCATTTATGTTCACAGGACTCCTTTCTTGTCCTGGGTGTTTTCATTCTATACATTTATATGATTTTGTATCTTGTTAATGAATCACAATCCCTACTAGCAAAAGAAACATGGTAAAATTGTTACAACTCTGCCGTTTGATAATTACTATTGTTGCCAATTTCTTTTAAATAATAGCATTTGTTTAGTAGATTTTATCACTGGTTCTACACATTTGCTAATTGTTATTTCCATTGTAGCAATTCGTCAAACCTGTTACCAAAATATCTTCTTATTTTATTGTGTAAATTTTTGTGTGACACTACAAAAGGACAAAAATACAAGGGAAAGCAAGAACTATAAGGAAGATAAGAACAAAGGAATAAATCTGATGCAGTGAGAGACAGAAAGCCAAGGAAATAATTGAGAGAGAAAGGTACTGGTTTGTTCTAAGTGGCATTTTGATTAGAGTGAGAAAGAGAGCTGTGAAAAGCAAAGCTCAAGAGGCAGGGCTATTCAGTTTGAAGTTTCAAGGTATGGGGAAGAGTTTCACAGAATGATCTTTTTTTTTTAGCTATATACAAATAATTCTTCTCATACCCTTAGTACTGGCATAGAAGTGGGACATTCAGAAAGCCAGAATGATATACCTTTTTTTTTTTCCAGTAATGCTTAAAACTTGAATAGTTTGATTTTCTAACTTTAGCATAATTGTGTCAAGTGTGGTTCTCTTTGGCTCCTTCCCTACTGCCTTTTATGTTGAGTTAGCGGGTGCACTGAGAAGTACTATGAAGATAAGCCATGAAGAATTTCATGTACTCTTGACTGAAATTCTGCAAAAGTGGTATCAACACATCCTTCCCACACATTTATATCTTAAAGGTCTTTTCCAACTCAAATTATTCTATGAATCTATGTATGGGGTAGACAGCTCTCCAAACATCAAGTTGTGTTATCCGTCTTTCATGTAAACCCATTAAAATACAAATGAGTTTGCAAAATCTTTTTCTGTTTTATGTCCTGCATGACTTTTTAAAAAACTGGCATAGAGAAATTTGTATAAGAAACCAAGTACGCATTAGCCAGTGCTGCTAACTGAAAACCACTTCCTCAATATATGCAGGAGGTTGGTTATACATTTTTAGGTTTTACCAGGTTATGATATCTCTTTGCTGGTTTAGAATTGGCATTAAAGGCATTAAAGGTCTACAGAGGCTCTTTCTTCTCATAGTTGAATTTGTGAAGTGTGCCAGACTAATTAATTTCAAAAGGACAAGAATCTGGAAACACATAAAATCATTAATGTTTAGTGGGTGATTTCAGGGAAAAAAGTGTGATGTAAATGGAGTGATAATGGGAAGATTGAAAGAAAAAGAATTGGTGGAAAATAAAGAATTAGGAGAAGTTATACAGGTAAAAAGAGAAATGAAATATAGAGTGGAGCAGAGATGAGCTTTCACTGAAAGCAGATATTGCTACTGTTTGGGATCCTCTTCTCAGCATACTATCAGAATGGTTTTTACCCTAATAATTGGGGTAGATAGGGATACTTCAAGAAATTTTGGCATTTTGTGTACCCTATCAAAGAGATTTGGGAATCTAGTAGTTTGGTAGAATTAAGGAGAAATTAGTTGGTGGCTTTTTATATTGTATCACTGTAACGGAAAATCTATGCAATAAGTATCTTCCTCAGCAATACAAGCCCTACCACTAGAAGAAATTAAGCAAAGATGAAACATAAATTTGCATATTACTATATTTGTAACGCAAACAGAGAAAGCAATGGAATACTACTTACTGTATGTTACCCAAATACTGTGTATCCACAATAGCTTATAGCTTAGGTGAGAAAAGCCCATGGAAAAGGCAGTGCTGACAGGCAGAAACTAGAAGCAATAGCTCTGAGAGGGCAGAGCCACAAATGGTTTTATACACTGAGTCTTAAGACATCAGCCTTCATGCTTTTTAGTTTAATTCAGGTTTTTGTAGCATTCATATTTTTTTTTAAATTCCAGTGCTGTTTTGTTCAATAATAGTATTAATGTGTATCAACAAAGAAGATAATGACTAGCTAATAATGTGAATCAAAAACACCTTCGTCTTTTCATGAAATGCAGAAGAGAAAAGTGATTCTCAGATCCTCATGCGATGTATACTCCAGGACATTCAATACTTTCAAATTGAACTTTGTGAATATCTGACCAACAGCTCACAATCAAGCAAGAGAAAGGCAGGAAACATTCTTATTTAAAAATAATAAAAGTGCTCTTACAATGCAGCTGTGGAGAAAGAAAGTTTCAGAAGCACACCTAAAGCCAAACAATGCTGAATTTTGGCAGAGAAAAGCTACTCTGAAGAGAGCTTGTGCAAAGGAGAAAATTATCTTATTAGATCTCATTTCTAACTAAAGATGGATTCAAAACTTTGGATCTAAGCAATCTTGAATTAGTCAGGGTCTAGAAATCAAAATCCTCTATTAGGAATTCTGCCAAACCAAATAATGAATGTGAACAGTTACATTTATCTTTACTTCTCCACAACAGGAATGAAGCCTTGGGGGAAAAAATAGTTTGTATGCATGTAGGAGGAAGGAGGAAAGTATTTATGTATGCCAAAGAGCACTTACCAAATCTTAAAAGAAAGAGAACATACTTTTAATGATTTAACTTCCAAAATTAATTTTTACCTCCAGATCATATGCTAACGTTTTCTGATTTTAGATGTGATAACGCTTGATTACTGGAATTCACAGGATTTCCTTCCCTCAAAGTTAATATGCTATTAAATACATGTTCGATGAACACAATTAACCATTAAAGACCTTTTATCCTTGCAATAATGCATTACCTTGCAATACACTATATTTTGGATCACAATAATGTAACAGTAAACCAACATAAGCAAGTATGCAGGTTGCCAATAAAATACATTCTTTTTCCCCCATCTTAAGCCTTGTCTGGATGTGTTGCCAGGATATGTAAAATAGATCTTTAATCTCCATAGGTAGAGAAAAATCCACAATTCAGATGGGTCATTTTCAGGAGAAGTACTGACTATTCAGCTCCCTTTCTCCATCCTCTCCTCTTCAGTCCATACTTTACAAGGAAAAGCATGAGAGAGACTGAACTGCTAAATTCCTTCAAAGACATTTTTAGGTGCCTAGTCTCTAGAGAGGACTGGGATGCTAAACAGATGGAGGTGTTTACCGCCAGGCCTGCTTTAGAAATATGATCTCTGGAAAGGAATGGGCTGCTGCTGCTATTTTCTCCCTTGCTCTTTGCTTTCCCTATTTGCTAGCAGAATGTCTTCTCCAAGCTCAGTATGCTGCTTGTTTGGCTTGTCCTTAAGAGGCATGGGCTAAGGTGCTTGGTTGCTGCGATTTTGCTTCTCAAATAACACACTTAAAATATTTTTCTACTTTTACCACTAAGATGGAATTGAATCAGTAACACCTAAGATGTATATGAAACCTGGTTTTCTATATGATGTAGTAATGACTGCAACTTGTCACAAGAAATGGTCGTTTGCAAAGTGGACAACTAGCCATTGGTACTGGTCTATAATATCCTTGGCTATTACATATCATTTCTGGACTGCAAAGTCCTGAGATCCATAACTGGAGTATAAATCTGTTGTGTGGGGAGACAGTTAAAAGGAACTGGTTGTCTTCATAAAATTTATATGTAATACACAGTGGGGAAAGTTTAATAACCTAAAAAAGAGAACTTAAAAAATAAGCTTCTGTTTGATTGTTAATTAGGCATTACGGGGGGGAAAAGAAAAAAAAAAGTATTTTACAGGTGAGAACTTCCATTCTTGGAAAAAAAGCCTATTGTTACTGTCTCCACAGCAATTAGGATATAAAATACTCCTTTAAGATATGGCTTCCATTAAATAGTCCTGAGAAACAAAGTCAAAATACTGGGGCTGGAATAGCTGGCTATTAAATGTTGCTGTGGATGTGGATCTGAATTTTCTTCCACATTAGCTTGACTTCCAAGGGAAATTATGTTTATGGGATGGCATTGTGTCTGTTCTTGTGTTTGCCAATTCGTCATTCTCTGTCTCCTTCAATAATGCTTGAACCTGCCAGCCACTTTCAGCCAGACTTCTGGACAGAGGCGTAGAGGTCTCAGCAATATTAAATTCCTCCAAGCTGCAGGAAAATAGGAGCAGGAGGAAGAGTCAAATTGGCATCCCACTGTTTGGGGCCCCACAGAGTGAGATCATTTATGTTATTAGAAACCAAAGATTCCCCAGGAGAGAGACACTATGAACACTCCAGTCACAGGAAAGCTTAGAGCAGAACTTGCACTTTATCAGAAAATAAATAATCCAAGCAAATGTCACATAAAACTAGACTTAATAAATTTCTTCTCTTAGAATTATTTGTTTATGTATTGAACTGTGACTGTAACAATAAAGCAAGAAGAGTTGTTTATCCCATGGTACATTCCCTTTCTATTATGCACATACAGTGGAAGGGAAGTGTTAGGAATTGTTTATGCATGTGTGGTTGGATAGGCTTCTGTCCTTACATTTAACTTGCTTTTTTCTTTTCTATAGGCAAACTTATCCACTATAAATAACAGAAGACGTACACTGATCTACAGAAAGGTTTTTCAAGCAGAACTGAACAGCAGATGCCTTCAAAATATTCGTAAGGTTCCAGCAGAGAGACGATTAAGTCCATGTAAGAAATGAATATAAACCATAGTATAAAAAGAATACCCCCCCCCAAAATGACAGCTGAAATAAAATTCTAATATTAAAAAAAAAAAAAAGAAAAGATCATCTGCCATGTGACTTTTCATAAAAATCACTGAAGCCATTCCTGGTGTCAATAAACTTCTCTGACTTCATCATTTCTCACAGGAACTTAATGTAAGTTAATTAATGCATCTACTTCATAGTTAAACTCACTGTAAAGAAATGTCATGCAGATGAAAAGATACAGTGAGAAAACTGCAGGTCCTTTTTGAGGAAAGTATGAAGAGCATTAATGTTTCTTGTTATTGTAGTAACTTTTGATGAGCTTTTGCATGGCCCAGCTCTCCTCTGTGTGTTATATCACACACGGTGGTATTTGAGCTTCAGTCACGTGATTTGATTTTATGTATTTCGCAAGAGTAGGGCTCACCTGAGATGCATTAGGAACTGAGACAAAATGCTTGTTATCAAATCATTTGTTCTCATTTATGTGAGAGAGAATCCCACCTGACTTCCGCAAGCAAAAGCAGAATGTCATCTTAGGGAAGTTATTATGTTTCACTATTAGAAGCATCATTTTCTCTTTCTGCAATCTTGTGTCGATGTTTATTCCCTTTGGTGTCATACTAATGGACTTCATCTTCCTTGCTCCACGTTTTGCCACTGAGGTTTTGTCCTGGCTATGTGTTAGCATATACTTCAGTAGGATGGTCTGTGCTCCATCCTGGAAATACAAAGCAGAAAATTGTTTCAGAACATGTGTTTAAATACTGCTTTATTGTGAATGCAAAGCACATCAGTTATTCGTTCTCTGTTTAAGTTAGAAACCTCTACCCCATAAATCCTGAGCCTTGAACTGTTTAACTGCAGTATTTGTATTGATACAGAAATGATAGAATAAAAGTAAATATAAGGTGAAAAATTTGTCTGAGAAACAGGATAGATTAGTTTGCATTGAGCTACCGCTGTCCTCTGAAGAAGCTAACTTAAAGGTGGCTGGTGTATGTCTACTGTATGCTGCAGTGATCCCTCTGTCCTAAACCCTCGGTAGTAAGCACATGAAATAAATATTAGAAACTTGATTCTTTTCCTAAGGGGCACAAAATAGAATATAGTGCAGTACAGACATACCTACGGTCATGTTTAAATTATCCACTTATGTTTTATTTCAGTAATATTACATCTTTGCCAACTTTAGAGTTAATAAAAAATGAAAGCAGGGACAAATTTGGGTGATTGTTAGAGCAGAAGTGATGGTTTACTCACTTGTTTGTGCAGCTGACTGATTTGTCAATGCAGTTCTGGCAGTCTTGTGGGAAAATTTTAGCTAGAAATGTTCTTGTTTGGGAACTGATCAAAGCTCTCCTTGTTCATGACTGACTTAATGAACAATGGACTGATGGAAATATTTAGATAGAGGCTCTGAATATTGTGTTGTGGTAAAAATATAAAGGAAGCAGAGCAAGATGAAAATAGCCTACAATCCTAGAGGGATATTGGATGTAATTATGTGCAGTGCATGAAATCATTGTCTTATAACTTCGTCTGTTCTTCAAGGGAAAGAAATGTTAAACGGAAGTGCATAGTGAATGCTCATCAGGCTTGAAAAGACATTGCAGGAATTTTTGAGTCTTTCAATTATTTTCAGTGGAAAACACATTTCATTTTATATACTTTTAAAGATGACAATAGCTAGGGTATCATTGTACTGCCTGAAAGGAGTTGCACTTCAGATCAAGTTTCTGGTTTGGGGTTTACATTGTGGGTGCCTTGGGCTGATCATCAAAAATCCACATTTGAAGCTTCCACTGACTTTAAGAAACTAAGGTACTGTCTACTCAGTGAAGCCTTTACAGGAACGTGCTTTGTGCAGGGGATGTGAGAATGGCTGGAAGAATCTTTGTGCTGCTGAGGGTGAGATCCTGTTGGGCTCAGCAAGGACAGGGGAAGGCTTTTTGGGCACCTGCTGCCTTGCAGACTCCTTAAAGGTGTATTGTGGAATCCAGCCTCAGCTGTACCATTTTAAAAGGCTTACTTTCAGTTCAGTCTTCTCTCATTTCAATAGTGATGGCATGCTCAGGAGGATAAGAGAAGGGTGTTGTACTTTGATACACACTAAATAATATGCCTTAAACATGATTTAATATGGAATTCACTGGCCTAGTCCAAAACATCTAACCTGCTCTGGGCTTAAGATGGTCAATCAACCTCTAAAGTTCACCGTTTTCACATCTCTCACATTTTAGATATGAGTTTTATCTCCAGGAAATAACACTAGAAACCATTCTTCTCCTGTTTCCTTCAGATCAACTTGTAAAGTTTGCACTCAGGAAAACAAAAAGGGAGGAGAATTCATAACCCCTGTAGTATTAATTGAATCAGGAAAATGATGACTTTATTTTTCTGTTCCAGCCTGGGTCTATTTTCAGTCCTGTCTGGATATGCTGAGAAAGCTGACATTGGAAAACCAAGTACTGAGTAGCCAAGCAGGACAAATATTTATATCCATCCTCACCTGGCGTTTCTCTTTTGGTGGCAGTTTCCAAACTTTTCTACTACGGGTTCCCAGTCTGCTCCCTTGATTGGTAGAGGTCCTTGTAAGGCAGATATGTTACCCATAAACTTCCTATTGCAGTCTTCATGCAACTGTTTACACTGGTGAACTGTTTGTGTGCTACATCATTATCACCAGTGTTGGCTCATTCTTTTCTTGGCCCCCTGATCCACTCGAATATATATATCTGCTTTCTGTCATTTCACGTTGCAAGGTTCTTGGAGCAGAGGCCACCTTTACCTTCTTAACAGAAAGATTAACAGAATCTGTGGTGCTGCAAATAAATAAAGGAGGATCAAGTGGCTATTTTAGGCTGTGAATCCTATTGAATTTGAACAGCACAAATAATTCTAACAATTAACTATTGTAACAAGTGGTTCTAGATGAGAAGAAAGTATATATACTTTTCACATCAAGTGCTAGCTAAGTGTAGAGGGGGAAGAAATGATACTGGAGATATGACATACAGATGCATTCTATAATAGACTGCACTGCTTCTACTAACTGCACTGTAACAGCACTTGTAAGTCTATGCTATCATCCAGGGTCACCTTCTGGAAGGCCTTTGGTCCTATAAGAGAAGCAGGAGACAAATAAGGACAGTGTCTAAAACCAGTGTTACTTTTTCCACAAAATGTTTCCCTGTGTTATCAACATCTTAAATATAATGATTCTCATAAATATTTTGGGGGCAAGGGAAAGGAAAGGCTGCATTGTAGCAATGTTGCTACACATAAAGATCAAGTTCTGTTTTCTGAAATCCCTTTTAACCTCCATAATTTCAGAGGAAAAGCTTGAAAACATGGCTTGGATAGGAGAAAATATCAGCACTTTTGCAGTTCTTATTTGCTTTCTGGGTTGCTTGAAAACCAACCTCATAACGCTCTGTGGAACCCAAGTCTCCTGTTCAGCATTACTTGGTATCAGCAAGCTTGACTGCCTGTCAAGCAGGAATAAAGACAGCCTGCTGCATGCCTCATCCAGCACCATGAGAAATGGGGGTCTGTGGCAGACTGTGAAGTAATTGGACAGACACTTCTTAACAATGTCTTCATCCCCTGCCAGCTCCTCCTAAGGTTGTCGCTTTATATAAGTAATTCCCAGAGAACATTCCTGGAGATTAGCCCTCTGAAAATGATATCTTTAAATTGCAGTGCTCCTGACACTGTTTTTCTGCTTGCTAATACTGTTGCAGCATTGTTTCTAGCTGCTACCACCTTGATGTTATTGCATTTCCCCTTCTTATTTCCGAAGAAATAATGCACCTTCAGTCTGGAGGAGTGTTCTCCTCCACCTCTTTCTCCACTATACTCCATTCCTCTTATGCTGGAACTGAGCAGTAAAGGTGACATTTGTCCTGCACACTCTTTATGCTGCAGATTTGAAGCATTGATCCATTCCCCTTTCTACTACAGATCATTGCTCTTCCATTTGCTAGGTTGTCCCCAACGACAACATGGATGTCTCCTGCAATGCAATTATTTTCTGGGTGTCGTAGTTCAGCCCTGATTGGGACCAGACTACGCAGTCTCTCTCTCACTCCCCCCACCCTCCGAGAGAATAGGGGGAGATAATATAAGAAAAAAACAGCTCGAGGTTTGATATAAGGACAGGGAGAAAATCCTTAAAGTTACCGTTACGGGCAAAACAGACTCGACTTGGGGAAAACTATTCATTTATTACTACAAACAGCAGGATAATGAGACAGAGAACAAGATAACCTCCCTCCACCCCTCCCTCTTCCCAAGCTTAACGTTATCTCTACGGCCTTCCCCTCCCCGAGTGGCACAGGGGGAAGAGGGAATGGGGGTTGCGGTCAGTTCATCACGCGTTGTTTTACGCCGCTGCTTCATGGTTGGGGGAAGAACTCCTCACATTCCTTCCCCGCTTTGTTGTGGGGTCCAACCCACGGGCCACCGTCCTTCATGAAACTGCTCCGGCGTGGGTCATCTCTTCCACGGGGTGCAGTCTCTCCAGAACGGCTGTCCCAGCGGGCCCTCCATGGGCCACAGCCTCCTTCAGGCATCCACCTCCCCCAATGTGGGGTCCTTCATGGGCTCCAAGTGGATCTCTGCTCCTCCGTGGACCTCCATGGGCTGCAGGGGGACTACCTGCTCCACCATGGTCATCACCACAGGCTGCAGGGGAATCTTGGCCAGGAGCCGCATTACTCCTCCCCCTCCTTCTTCACTGACTTTGGCATCTGCAGCTGTTTCTCTCACAAGAAAAGTTCTTCACAACAGGCTGGCAGACGCCTCTCAGGATCTCTCCATGTCATCCAGCTCATCTCCTCTCCACTTCTTGCAGCCGGGCGGGGCCGAGTCGGGCCCAGTCGGCCCCCTGGCGAGAGGCCAGAGGGTGAGGCCTGCAAGGCCCAAGAGGCCTGCTCCTCCCCCTCTGCGCCTCTGACCCTGCTCAGCTTCTTCATATCTCCTCTTCTCTTTTTTTTTTTTTCTGTTTTCCCCTTCTTAAATATGTTATCGCAGAAGCATTATCACGGAACATTCTGCTACCAATTGGCTCGGCCTTGGCCAGCAGCGGGTCCACCCTAGGCCCGGCCGAGTCCACTGAACAAAGGGGAGCAACTTCTAGCAGTTTCCTACAGAAGCTACCACCTTAGGCCACCCCTCACTAAACAAAACCACAACACTGGGGTTTGTTCTGTCACTGCTGAAAGTTACAGAATTGTTCAGGAGAGTCTGGGCTGCTCGATTAGTTAGGATAACCATGGCTACAAGAAAATGTTAAGTGCTAATAAACGCAAATGTAGGTCTCTGCTTCAGAACTGCAGTCAGCTGGCACCTTTCAGAAGCAGTTCAGAAGTTAAATGGTAAGGCAGATATTTCATCACAAGATTCACAGAATCACAAAATTGCTGAGGTTGGAAGGGACCTCTGGAGATTAACAATTTGCCATTGCTCAAACTAGGGTCAGCTAGAGTAGGTTTGACCCTTCATTCGGTTCAATTCATCTGGCACTAATTATTCTTATGCAATTTTTTAATTTGTTTTCTTATTTCCCTCTGAAATGGGGGCTAGACATGTTTTTCAATTAATATATGTGTGTGATATTTATCCTGTTTTTACAGTTATTGACATAAAATAAATTGTTTGAGAAGTGTTGCCTTCACACAGATTAACAAAGAGCATATTACATCTGAATCATCATTTATGTGTTGCTAGGCCAAATGCAGCAAATTCTAATCCTCATTTGTGAAAAGGGCTTCTATGATAGATTATCCTCGTAAATTCTGTATATTTGCATAGAGCTCCCATCATTGGTAACTTACGTGTATAACAAAGTTCTTAGAACACTACAGATATTTTTCACATAGACATATGGATAAAAGTTGTCCTATTGGAAGACATAAGAATTCACATAATGAAAGACTGGTAAGCCCACAAAGAAATTTCTTCTTCAATGATGTATCTTGCTTAGCTGTTTAAACTTTCCACTGACAGTTTTTTTCCTTGAAATTCAAGCATTAAAATAAGATTAAAAATCATGAACAGTATTCAATTTTCTTATTTTTTAAAATAGTGGTACTATTTTGTTTTTGTCCTTTCATGAAAAAAATCCTTTGAAACCCAGAAATTCAGCGTAAAAAAATCTGTGCTATTAAAACAGGGCTTAGAATAGTAATGTCTGAAACTACAGACATTACAGCTCGGTAAATGGTGACACATATTGTTCATATGTGCAAAGTGCAGCATGAGAAGATGGAAGGTTAGTTTTCAGTCATAACTAAGCATTAAGAGATGTTATGCTGAAATGAAGTATTTTTTGTGTTGGAACTAGATGGTATCTATGATAAATTCTGCCATGAACTTTCAAAAAAAATCAGTGAACCTTTTTTACAGTAATTGGAAAGCACATGTTGGGTGGCTCATGTCAGTAGATAGCTTTAGAATGTATCAAACCAATTTAGCAAAGTACTCATTATCATAATATCTGAGCATTAGGATTTCAATATTATTGGATTTTGATTGCTTGTTCTCCTGTCTTTTCTTGTGAAGATTTTTTTTTTTTTTTTTTTTTTTACAGATACTACTGACTCAGCCTTAGTGACATGTCTAGATAGTATTCTACCTGTACATTTGAAATTAAAGGACAATAACTTCTGTGCTTATATATGCATATCAAGCATTTAATGTTTTTCATGACACAAATGCTGGGACTATCATGCAAGTGATGTGCAATTGGTCAGCTCCTGATCAAAAAAATCTGTTGCGTGTAAATTGTATTCATTTGCTGTATATGATCAGATCCAGTAGTTCAGGCTTTATTTAATAGGTCCAACATAGCTTTCTGTGCATATAACATAGAATTGTTGCATGCGTATCTTTCCTTGTCCCAGCAGCATGGGCAAATGTCCAAAAATGATTAGGTTGTGTACAGTGTGTAAAAATAAACACAGCTCTACACTGTGAAAAGAAGAAGAATTGGCAAGTTTGCATTGTCCTTACAGAAAGGTTACGCCATTTGTTCCCTTTGGATGTTATGGTTCTTATCTCACTAAATCTAGTTCATACTTATTTCCTCTATTTATCTGGGAGCTGTGCATTACCTTCTAGTTTTGGCTGTCTTATAGTCCGTGTGGCTTTTTTTGCTCTGTCAGTAACAAAAATGCTCTCAAAAACCAGCTAGCTGTCTGTGTCAGGGTATGAGGATATCACTTTCTTGAAGACAAATTTATCTTATAACAGTCTCTACATTTTAACATTTATTTTGCCTTTACTATGGGAACAGAGCATATTTTACTCTTTTTCCTCTCCCTTCAGTGTAAAAAAGTGGTGGTGGTCCAAGACATAGAATCCCTACAGGAAAGAAGCACTTTTATAGACAGATGATGATTGTTTGTCACTAGTAGTCAAAACACACAGTAGGTTTTTGGTGTTTAAGCAGAAGTTATGCTTTCATAACACTAAAAATAACATTAAATTATTTATTATGAATAATTGTATCTGATGAGAGCAACCCCATTTTTCTCATTTGCAAATATTTTGTGAACTGATTCATTTTTTGCTGAACTGTTTGGTACTCTCTGTCTGATAGACTAGGTGAGCAATTTTCAGCCTTGTTTGGTTCACTTACGAACTGACCATGGAACATGGGTAGTTACTGAAATCCCACAGTCTCTTCTCTTTTGTCATCAGACACCAATTTAAAACAAAAAAGGATTGAGTAACAAAGAGGAACAATAATAGTCTATCTTTTTCATGCACAGCTTTCTGAGTGAACAGTTTCTGAACAGCCTAAACATGGTTCCATATGAGCAATTTAGAACCTGAATAATAAATAGTGAAAGGTTTGTTTGCAATAACTAATCACACTGAGTAACATAACTTACATATTTGGTACATTACACATTTGGTACGTCGAGAGAGTAGGGGTTGTTTAGACTGGAGAAGAAAAGGCTCCAGGGAGACTTTATTGTGGCATTTCAATACTTAAAAGGGGCTTAAAAGAAAGAGGAAGCAAGACTTTTTACCAGGGCCTGTAGTGATAGAACAAGGACTAACAGCTTTAAACTAAAAGAGGCTAAATTCAGCTTAGATGTACAGAAGAAATTATTTACTATGAGGGGAGTGAGTCACTGGAACAGGTTGCCCAGAGAAGTTGTGAATGCCCCATCATTAGTAAAAAGGATGATTGGATGGGGCATTGAGCAACCTGCTCCAGTGAAAGATGTCCCTGCTCATGGCAGGCAAGTCGGAACTAGATGATCTTTAAGGTTCTTTCCAATCCAGACCTTTCTGTGATTATGTTTCACCATTTGTTTCCCACTGTGAGAGGTGGTAACACATGAAAATGAATTCAATTTAAACCTCTAGGTTTAATTTTGTTACAGTAATTGATCAGATATTTAAAATACTCATATGATGGCAATTGATCAAGTTGTCTAATTTTAAGAAGTCTTAGTCTATTAAATTACTTACACTAACCTACCATTTCACAGCATTTAGCACATTTCTATTGCAAAATAAAAGGTTCACCTTAGACCACCTCTTTTTTTTCCCCAGTTTTCCCAGAGATATACTGTGCACTAAAACATCATTAAATGCAATGCATAAAATGACGTAGCACTGCGAGCAGGCCCCACAACTGAGAAGTTCCTTTCCAGAGGAAGGCAGTTTTCACTGGGCTTCAGAGTTTTCAGTTTTCTCTTTCCCATGTTCCTTCGGTGCCAGGAGTCTACATTACTTCATTTTTAGTGGCCTCACTTCAGCAGGCAGAATGGAGAGTGCTTCAGTTCAGCTTGTTGTATGAAGAGAGGATTAACAGTTTCCTGGGATGCTGAAGATGTACTTTGGAATAGTCTCAAGCTGAAGAAGGAATTGAATGCTTAACTATTATACAATACAATGGGCACTCAGGTTATTTTCTCTTTTCAAAGAGGAGTGCTTTGTACTGAATGCAATTCTGACACGGACAGAGTGTTGCTGGCAAATTCTGATCATACCTTCGGAATCCAGCCTTTCACCAACTTGAGGTGTGGGATGTCTAACATGTCAATGCCACTTGGCCTTAAATGTCAGCCAGTCAAGCAGGCCACAGTTCCTCTGTGAATGTAGTAAACTTTAGATGCTCGACCTAAGTGATTTATTTAAGAAGATATAGCAGAACTCATGGTTAGCAACGTGAGGTTTCTGAGGGTCCCTCTCCTGAACACAGATGTCTGAAATAGTATTTAGACAGGATTATATAAATCTGTTTTTAATCTGGCCTTGGGTTCTTAGCTGCCTTTTAGATAACATTTGGTCCCATGTCCATACCAAATCTTGTATTTGTTTGCAGCAGGCTATACTCCTATACGGCTGTCATTTTTTTCTTCCCCTTGGCTAAAACTACTTTGACAAAGAAATAGCATCCTAGTTCTCAGGAGGAGCAAGCCAAGCATACAAGAAGCTGCAAGGGTCTTGAGGTCTTCCTTTGAGGATGCAATGGAGCAACAAACATAGAAGATAATAATGAAATGCAGCTGGGAAGAGAACGCAAACTGGAAAAAGAAAATTCTTTTTCTTTTCTTTTCTTTTCTTTTCTTTTCTTTTCTTTTCTTTTCTTTTCTTTTCTTTTCTTTTCTTTTCTCTTCTCTTCTCTTTTTTTTTCTCTTCTCTTCTCTTCTCTTCTCTTTTTTTTTCCTTTCTCTTTTCTTTTCTTTTTCTTCTTTTCTTTTCTTTTTTTTTTGTATTCTGAGTAAAGAATGCAAACTTAAAGATCAGAAGCAAACAGGGTAATAAAAAAACCCACCTGCAAATACATACATATGGTCATCTGTGCACCCAAAAAGGACCACTCAGGGAATCTAATTTTAGAAATGGAAATTAGGTTGGATAATTACCCGACTCTCGTAAGGAGCCTTTGCTCATAGCTCAGACTTAGCATGAGTGCCTTATTTGGCCTACAGAAAATGTCAGGTAATTTGAGTTAGCTTGGCTTTCAGTTACAAAGAACCTAGCCAATTTACAGTACTTTGCATTTGCTAAGGGCATGCAGATGGATAGTCATTACAGATTGGCTGACATGGGGTAATTTTTTACTTTGTCTTAGTTTGTGTGGCTAATCCTTTTGAGTTGAAGTTCACTGATTTTCTCTGGTTTTCACAATACAACTTTTTTATTTTTAAAGGCAGTCGAGACAGATTTGTAATATAACATTTTAGATTTTCAGTGGGTTTTTTTATGCTTTTGATGCCATTTTGCATAAATACCTCCATAATCTGCTTATGTAAACAGGGCATTTATGAACAACATGAATAGAAACAGCTATAAAATTTCTTGGCTTACACACAGATTAGATCATTTAGCTTGTAATAAAGGGGAAATATTTTCAACATTGCAGTTGATGTTTTCTGTTTGATGGAAAATTATGTCTTTCATTTAGATTTTACATCAGCAGTGTATGTTACAGCTCTCTCTGACAATTATCCCTTTATATCCTAAGTCTACCTACTAGAAGTACCATAACAAAATGACACTGAATTTAGTATATAATCCTTTAATATCATCTACCAAAGAAAAGGCTGTTTTACCCAGTGTCATCACAAGGGATTGCAAAATGGCAGACCGTTAATGTAATGAAGATTTTGCCTCCTAGGTGTTTATATATTTCCTATTACATTAGGACAATATTAACTGAATATTGGATGCTACTGCAAAACAAATCATTACTGCTTCAGTTATCCATGATAAGCTAGCACCTTAACTGTTGGGGCAAAGTAACTAGTTACTTTTTAATACTCAAAAAAGCCCCTTAAAGACTCAATTACATAAAGTCTGGGGTTTTTTTTGTAGAATTTTAATCTCAAAATTTAAAGTAAAATTTTGATTTTCAGTAAAGTAAAAGCAAACAAATACCTTGAATTTAGAATAATTCCATATATTCAGAGCAGTTCAGGCAAAATTTGAGAGCAAAATAACTTTGCAGGTAGGAGGTCAGTCTGGCATCTTTTCCTCATCAAGAGGATCCCCCATCAGGACTGAACAAACTTTTTATTTTCTGTCTTCACATGTTTTCTTTTTTGTGGCTGACAAGCTCACCACTGGTCCAACAGTTGGTAATTCCAAGGAATTAGCAGCCAGCCCCTCCTTGCTGCTCTCCAACTCTGCGGGGAGCGAGCTCAGCAGTTGCTGCTCAGCTTGCTTGCTTGCTGGCTTCTGCCCCATGCTGCTTCCCAGCAGTGAGCAGGCAGATGCGCAGCCAGCATGGAGCTGGGTGCAGAAGAAACCCTAGCGACGTGAGGGTTTGCAAGGCTGTTTGTAAGTGAGACTGTCCCTAGCACTCCACTTCCCCACAGTCAGTGTCTAAACCACTTGTTTCTGTAGCTGCCTATGCTGAAGTTTGACAGACTGTGTTCAGAAAGCAGCAGGATCCATGGAAGTGGGGAGTCATCTTTCCATGGCCTTCCTAGGGAGATAGCACAGAAACCCAAAGCCCTGGTTCAGTTTCTCTGGAGAAAGGAATGACTCCTGTTGAATTTAGTGGCTCTGGATCCAGACTCTGATTCATGACGCTACATTTAGCATCTGTTAGAGGGATGGCAGAAGGCTGGGGGTGGCAGTAGCTGCATCAGCTATTCCAAGGCAACCTACCTGTCATAAGAAGCCAGCACTACTGTATTCAGCAGTCTCCAATAAAGTGCTGCTAACACTCCAACCTAGCCAAAATCCAAGATACTGTATGCTTTGCTTTTTATGAGAAACTGGTAATTGCTAGTTACAAGGTAGCTGAAAGTCACATTATCTTGAAACACATTTCCAGGAATATTTTTTCTGATCAATCTATCAACCCTCTTTTAGCAATGACCTGGGCAACAACTCATTTGTATTTCTGCCAGAGTTGCACAGCAGCGTGGCTCAGGCAGCACTGAAATGTCCTTCTCTCTCTGAACTTGAAAGCAGCTTCTTGATTTTCCACTTGAGCTGTCGCTCGTCAACCCACAAATCACATTCCCTTCCAAAACAATAATCAGCAGGGTTCCTCTGTTCAGATCGTATGAGAAGCTTTTGGGTAGAACAACAGGCTCAGACATAGGTCCTCTATCACTGCTGTATATAAAGGGCAGTGCCCCGGACCTACGAATTTAAAGCAGTGTGAATTGCATCCCTATTCATTGAGGAAAATATAAACTGGCTTGTTTTTTTCAATGTCTAGCTAATATACCTACTCTAATAATACCCACTGATATCTTTTTAATGTTGGCATCTGCCTGTACCAAGAAAGAACTTAGCAAGCACATAAAAAAGACATCAGTTTCTGCCAAAATTACTTCTGTAGGCTGTACCATATGGCCAAAGATAAAATCTAATGTTTTTAATACCAGTTTTTTTTCATTGCTAGCTTGAATAGACGGGGGAAAGGAAAATATTTACTGTGAAGGATTCATAATTTGACTTCATGTCTTCTGGTTTTATTGCAATGAATGTCAATGCTACCTTTTCTGATCATTCAGCTACTCAGTAGCTCCTTGGCAGATGTAATCCTCCCATTCTCCTGCAGTTAAATTTTAACAATCAGACTTTTCCCTATTCATCACAGCTCTTAAGCAATTAATGCTATCAGAAGGCAAAGTAACTTGTCAGACAACTGAACCAGCCTCACAGCTGAGCATTCTAAATAATTTATCCAGTAAAAATTATTCTATAAGGATTTCTGGATCCCTTCTGAACCAGACAAAGATTTTACATTCCCAAATCTACTTTATTAAACAAATTTGCTTGAAAGTTTAGTCGTCTGTTTCAAAGAACAAAGAAACTGCATATTAGTTGATGCCTTTTATTCTCTATATTAAATAAATACATGCAATGAACAACATATGTTGCTGTTTTACATATATAAAGGTAAAAATATGGCTTTTGTATATATTACATGCATACATATATGACATTTCACAAAACATAGCTATTTAAACACATCTTAGCTACTTAAGAGTTCATATATGGCTACAACATTCTGGAAAATTCTATCTGAATTTCAGCTGCAAAAACCCAATAATCTATTTTAGATCTCTGTGAATCTGCATATCTGTTTGCAGATAGGCTTACACAGCCTTATGAAGACATGAAGGAGAAAAGTTCCCCCACATACACAGGTATCACACAAGACAGTCTTAAGATTTTTTTTTTAAATGTGAACTTTTTCTTCAGTTTAAGCATGTTATGTAAGACTTCAAGTTTTACATATGGAATCTACAGCAAACAGGGATCAGGCATCACTGCCAATATTTACCATCTTTTCTTAGCAAACTCATTCAGACTACGCAGTTCAGAAAGTACCAGAGCTCTCATTACAACTCTTATCTCTATTTTTATCTTGATCTGATTCAAATGCAATAAAAACCTGTTCTTAAAAGATTGACATGCTGTCACTCTAGAGGAATAGTTTTTAAAGCTATTTACTGATTCAGAAAAAGACCCATAAATAATTAGATCTGGTCCTGTAGAAGGATTGATTAAATATACTTATTCAAATTGTGGGATTTGAGTTTCTTTTTTTTTTTTTTTTCATTTCTAAGGCAATCAAGATGATAATCACCTACTGCTATAATTCTCTGTGAATTAAGAATGAGATGAAAAATGTCCATAACTAGTTCATGCCTACTGAGGAGCTTCCTTTGAAATGCTATTTGCTATTGATTAAAAAGAAATAGCAGGTAGCTGTTTGGAGAGGTAATCTGCTTTTCAGTCAGTGTCAGGGGGTGCACAGTACCAATTTTATTCAAGTGACCTTTTCAAAGCTTGAGATACCAGTGTTTCCAAGAGTTTTCCTTGAGCTGCACGGAAGAGGTGAGAGTTGGAAAGGGTAATACTTTGAGCTACTTTTTAGAAACATTCCCAATATATCTGTGTTAGTACAGCTCTGTGTTGAAACTAATAAGCAGGAGATGTGAACAACTGAATTTCTCTGAGATGGCAGTGTATGAGATAAAAATAGCTTGGAAAATGCTTATGTAAAATATCAGAGTTCCTAATGTCCTTTGATGGCTCTACGCAGACAGAACAACTGGCAGCATGTTATCAGACACAATTAGGCAACGATTTGTGTTAGACCTAGCAGGGACAGGGGAAACAAACAGCCTTCCCATTCCAGCCAGGCTCTAACTTATGTGTCTAGCTGCTGATACCCTTTTGGGGATCTTCCAAAAAGTTTAATTCATTCCTTCATTGGAGATGATTATTCTTATAAGCAGAATTTTTCTTGACTTTGAGAACTATGAAGATACTTTTTTTTTTCTGTAGGAGATTTCTTTTTAGACGTCTTAAAATAACTACCAGACATGAATCATTGACTGATGGGTCTTTAATGGCCCATTGTGGCAGTGAATAATTGATAGCTGTATAGAACTACAGAAAATTGTATCCCAAATGGTTGTCTCATTGAAAAGAGATAGCTGGCACCCAGGATCAACTGTCCTGAGTTTTCCTGTAAATTGCAGGATGGAGACTTCGGGATTAAGTCTCCTGTTTTAGCAGTGATCAGTTAAAGGTTCCAGGGAGCTTTCTCTACTGAGTATATCCAGCTATTTGATATAGATGGTGATACTGTACATATTTGCTGTCAAATGAAGATCAGTATTGTAGTCCCTGTAGTAGTATCAGAATGGAAGAAAGTAAGTAATGGATGACATTTCTGGCATAAGCAACTGTTTATTAGGACTAAAACACACTACATGTAAGCATTTTCTGGATAAATAGAAAGATTTACTATCTTGATAATATCTTCCCTTGAATTCAGGATTGGTTTACAAGATTACATCAAATCCTCTCACAAAAACACTTTGAAAAGAAATGTTAAAAAATTACCTTTTAACAACATAAAGGCGTGGTCATCAACACAATGTTAGTAAGATTAGTTAGTAACATGTCCCTCTCCACATGAGAAAAAAAGCAGCTTTACTTCACTTTTAAGCAAAACAAAAAGGCCATTGGTTCATCCCACTGAGTTGAGGCCCAGCTGGAGTCTGCTTGTGGACTATGGATGAATTTTCTCCTGAATGAGAAAATAAATCTTCAGATTAATATTTTAATTTGAGAAATTTAATTAGCAATATCTGAGTATAATCTTTATCTATTGATCATGTGTGGCTATGGGAATATGTTAATCCTATTTTATTTTCCAGATGAACATCTATAAATGGAAGACTTACTTATACTAGATATAGACATTCACCTCAGCTCAGAGTGACAGAACATCCTGGTAAAGAAGTGTCTGAATTAGTGAAGATTTCTGGTGTGTATGTTTTGTAGGTTAGATACCTGGAGAAATGTCCTATGGAAGGATCCTCCAAAAAAATTCTTCCTGTTTAACTATATATCCTTGGCATTTATTTGGCGTAGATTTTTTCCTCTTAGAAGAGAAATGCTACTCCAGTTTCACTTTTAACGTCCAAAAATTATTTGTCCCAGTAGACAACACTGCAGATTAGAGCATAAAACTGAAGAAAAAAAATCAGTTAAATAACTTAAAAATCTACTGTCCTGGTTTCAGCTGGGATGGAGCTAATTCTTTGCTGAGTAGCCGCTGTGTTTTGGATTTAGTATGGGATTTGGTATGTGAAGAATGTTGATAATACACTGATGTTATTAGTTGTTGCTGAAGAGACCAAGGACACTTTCCAGTTTCCCAGGTTTCGTTAATGTACAGGTGCAAGAAGCTGGGAGGAGTATAACCAGTACAGTTGATGCAGACTGGCCAAAGAGAGCATTCCATGCCATAAATGTCATGCTCAGTATATAAGTGAGAGTGGGCCAGTGAGCTGTCTAGCCTTTCTCTCACTATTTGGAACTGTTCTGGGATCGTTTTCCATTTTCTTTTTTTCAGTGATTGCTGCTCTGGACGGGCTGTATCAGTCATGGGGTCATTGGGTGGTGAGAAATTATGCATCGTTCATGTAGTATATTTTATTATTCCTATTATTATTATTATTACCATTATTTTAAAAATATATATAATTATATTTTCCCTTGCTATCATAGTAAGCTGTCTTTATCTCAACACATGAATTTTTTTTTCTTCCCAATTTTATCTCCCATCCCCTGGGGAAGGGGAGGGTGAGTGGGCAGCCGTGTGGTACTCGATTGCCGACTGGGGTTAAACCACAAGACCTGCTTAGACTCTTAAAAATGGCAAAATTTGCATAGTTTTCAATATGTACAATTGAAGAATAAGTTAAGAGAATAAATTAGATGATTCTGATTTGGATTTGGTAATGCAGCTTATATATCTGTGACTACAAACTGATTTTTGTCAGTTATTCATGTGCTACAAGGTGGATATACACATTCATGTACACTTTGATTGAGCTACTATGGCTTTGCAATAAGAGAGTTATTTTGAAGAAATGGAAGAGCTTTGACGTTTCATTGAAAAGAGCACTGTTTTGAAATAGCCTTCCCTGAGGATCTAGCAAACACAATTAACATCAAACATACAACTGTGGCAAGCATTTATTAGCCCCATAATATATATAGCTATAAGCACACAGATTCACAGGATTTTAAAATTTGAATTTAAAATGCAAACTTGAAATTCAAGACTGTAGAAAAGAGCATTTGATAGGCATGATGCTTGTGGGGACTGTGAGCTTTTGTAGGTGTTGTTTTATTCTCTGTGTGTTGTATTTGAAATGCACCCTTGTTCAGACGGACAACAGATTTTCAAGTGTACAAAGAAAGTCAGGCATCCTACAGTCTGATAGCCAGCTGAATAACTTGTGTTAATTAATCTTTATGTTTCCACGTAAATAATGTTATTTAAGCACCCTCATAACTTTCACTAAGGCTTCACGGTTATTATTAATACCAGAAAAGCACTGGATATTGAGGCTGTGGTTTCACAGGCCTTAACTCTGTAACTTTTCACTGCCATATCACCCATTAAAGTGGGGTGCATCAGTGAGCCCTTGTAAAAAATTATTTATAGAGGCATTTATATCAGATTTATGCTGCATGTAGAACAACATGCATTACTTAATCCACCATAGTGTAACTTAATCCCCCATGGAGCTTCTTGGTAAAATGGCATTTGGTAAAAAAGGTTTGAGCATACTTTAAATGGCAAACTGTGTTTATCTTTTATGGCTACTGTGCGTAATGCAGTTGCAGCATTTTTCACGCAATTCCTTTGATTTTGACACTGTGAATCAGTGAACCACTATCAGAACTAGCCTCTCGGCTTTGAACAGTCAGTGGCTGATATTCTTTTGCTTTAGTTGGAGCTGTGCCTCTGAAAGATTTCAGTTGGATAAAACCATAAAAGTTACCCTGTTCCTCCCTTGAAATAGGAGCGAGGTCTATTCCAAAGATAACTAGCCACTTCCTACATGCCAGGGTAAAGCTCAGCTGTGAAAAAAATAAAGTAACTGACTTTTACCACAGAACATTTATAACAAAAATTTACAATTAAAGAAAGAGTTAAAGGCATGCCAGTAAAGACAAAAAGAACAAAATCCAACACAGTATTATGAGGATTTATGGAGGAACACCAGGATTACTCTTTTACACATCTGTCCAGTTTTTCGTGTTCTCTCAATGTCATTCTGGATGCTGGCTCATGCAATGGTTATGTCTTGTCTTTCCCTGTTTTCACTCTCCACAGAGCATAAACCATGCCACACAGTTGTATGTAGCTACTCTTCTCTTGTCCCACTCTACTCAGACTTTGACTGTGACAAGCTGGACTATAAAGGTGGACCTGCAGAAAGAAGGAAATCATGTTGCACTGGTCCTTGTGCTCTGTTCAGCTGAGAGAAGCACAAGATCCGGGGAGCTCATCCCAAACACACCTTGTAATTACAAAAATGAGGAACCTGTCAGGCAAAATTGTTTCAAATGACTGGAGAATTGTTATTAGCGTAGTTGGGGAAAAAATTTATAATACATGCTGCTTTTTCTTTAAAGGCTTTATTTTCAGTTGAATTATAAACCCAAGGACTTTGGGATAATGATTTCAGTTGAGTTTACAGACTGCGTGGGATACATTATGTTCCTGAGGCATTCTCTCTATCCATTTCACCCACCCGTATTTAAGGAGAATTTTCTATTTTGAAAAAAAGTTTTTACAGAAAGGAATAGCTCTAAACAGCCTTAAAATTAAACAACAGAACACTAAGTACAGAAATATATATAAAAAAGGCAGAACGCAATTTGCTGCTAGCACCACCTTCTGCGGGGTTATCCAGAAGGCAGCTATGGGAAACACACAGGCATGTATATTCCTCACATAATCCACTTCCCATGTCACTGAATCTATACACACCTTACTCAGTATATCATATACCTTCATAGGACATGTGTGGGCAAATCCTATTTGGTTATGCAAACAATCACCATCATAAAGAATCCGTTTCAAGTGGAGGAAGTCTTGTTGCAATCAAGGCCTACAAATACCTTTAAAATATAAGTCTGGGAGATATTAAAATTATAGACTCCATCAAGATGTTGATTTTATTGCATACTATAATTTTCCTACAATCAATCTTTCAGTGGTCTAGAGGTGATAAATACCTGTTTCAGTTTCTTACCACAGGGGCTAGCTACCTTCTCACCTCTTGTTTTCCAAACATCCCCTTCTGCTTCACAGCTACCAAGCGCCTTTTTCCTTCCTGTGGAGCCTGCTACTTCTGTTTCAGACCATAAATATGGCTTGTATGTCAGAAGACTTACTTTTTCATTTGACTCTATCTGTTAGTTCAGTAAGAGTTAGTATGTTTTCCTGCACATACATTCTTAAGCCATCATCACTATAATATCATCTATAGCTTTCTGTTTCCTGACATATAGTGAACGGGCCACTTGGCATTGGAGGAAAAAGGTGAGTGTGTTGGAATTTACATAAGAATTCATCCCATTGCTTTGTCCTGGTAGATTTTGCTCAATATATGAGGGGCTTTGATACTGAAGGAACTATTGCTGCATGGTGAGAGTAGCAGCAGATAGAATCATAGAATGGTTTGGGTTGGAAGGGACCTTCAAAGGCCATCTAGTCTAACACCCCTGCAAGAAGCAGGGACATCTCCAACTAGATCAGGTTGCTCAGAGCCCCGTCCAACCTGGCCTTGAATGTTTTCGGGGATGGGGCATCTGCCACATCTCTGGGCAACCTGTTCCAGTGTTCTACTACCCTTATTGTAATTTTTTTTTCCTAATATCTAATCTAAATCTATCTCCCTCTATTTGAAAACCATTACCCCTTGTCCTGTCACAACAGGCCCTGCTGAAGAGTTTCTCCTCATCTTTCTTGTAGGCCCCCTTTAGGTACTGGAAGGCTGCTATAAGGTCTCCCTGGAGCCTCCTCTTCTCCAGGCTGAACAGCCCCAAGTCTCCCAGCCTGTCCTCATAGGAGAGGTGCTCCAGCCCTCTGAATGACCTCCTTTATGTAGAAAAAAGCTGCAATATTTTTGTGCCTGTATCAAGCAAAGAGAATATAAGATCCCTTGTACTAAACTTACTTAGAAAGAATTAATTCATATAGGATGAATTGTGTTAAACGTGCATTTGCATATACACTTTTCTGGAACACTTGGGTTTTCTTCTTGTCAGTATATCTAGTGGAAATATTTGTAAACAGGCAGTGTTTTTGTGTAATGTGCCATGCAATATGTGCTTGGGGAATATTTTTTTTAACCAAACTAGTCTCCAGAATTTGATACAAGACACCAAGGAGATGGAGTCCTTCCAAAGTAAAGCAATTAGTGAGGACTTTGCTGTAAGAGAGACTGATAGTGGCTTATCTTGCCTATTATACTGGAACAGCAATTGCTGTACTAAGAAGCTGGACTGGCCCAGAGCCAGCCTGAGAGAAAAGGGACACGGTTAAAGCAATCTGAGAGGAAACACATACGGTGTATGAAGCCACTTACAGATAGGCAGCTTCAGAAGAGAGCAGGTACAAGAAGATAACAATATTGGAGCTGTTGCAAAAAGAATGGGGTTTTAGGAAGACGTTTGTGAAAGAAAATAATCCAAAATTTCTTTTTTCTTTTATAAAACCAGAAACTTTATTTGGAAAGGTACCGGCCTTGAAGAAAAAAAAAAAAAAAAAACAACCAAACCACAATGCTTTCTGACAGCAATGGGAAGAGGGGGTTAATGACTACTGAGAAACGGATAGGTTTCTGAATGGGACACTGGGGCCCTAAAAGACCTTGGGGGATGAATTCACAGCTGTACCTATAACCTCTCATTCCATATTGCACAGGAATTCTTCAACTGTCAAATGAGTCTTGGAAGTCTTGCCTCCATGAACTATCCAGTATTTATACAAAGTGAAACAACTCCAAGGAGTCAGGGGAGCACAGGGGACAGGGAAGGAGCCATACCCAATGTGTGACAGGTTTTTAGCTTAATTTGTTATTGGCAGACAGTGGGATAACACTGTCATATGTTTGAGTATAGGAACCTAAATGATGTTAGGTGAGAACAGTTTGGTCAGGTTACGCTGAGATGCCACTTGACAACCGTGCTTAGGGCTGACTATAAGTAAATTTAAACTAGCATATATGGACTCAAGTTGCAGATTCCAAGGAATCTGGTAATTTAAGAGAAGTATATACCTGAAAACTCATAATAGGGGATCTTGGTAAATAACTCCCTGACAGGACAATGACAAAAGCAGAATGGACTTAAACTTCCTAATGCGCATTCATACAAAACAAAGTGTTCAATAGTATAAGCTATACTGACATACTGAATGCATGGTGGGGTTGGGAGGGGAGGTGGGAGGAGGATGACTGTCTGAAATTATCTTTATGTTTGTATGTTTTTAAAGTTATTGATTCAAGTGCACATTACTTTTGGATCTTAGTGCAAGTTAATTTTAATAAAACAGGAATGACACTTGAAAACAGAATGGAACCAGGAATTCTGCCAAGGAGAGGAATAATCACATAATCTCGGTATATGTCCAACGCCGTCAGAAAGAAAAACATTTCAGCAAATGGAATGCACCCCTTTGCAATACTATAACTTAAAAAAAAAAAATTCATGCTGTTCACACCTAAGGCTCAATTAAAGTCCAAAGGTATGATGGAGAACCTTGTAAAATTCTGATGCATTATTTATGTAAAGTAAATCAATTACTCTGCAAGAAAACACTCCTATTAAACTTGTCTAGTAGTCATACACAGAGGCTGTTCTGTTTATGAAATGCTGGCAGTCATTTTTGTTCTTACAATCACACTATCAAAGCCATCAATCCTCCTTCATTTCAACCCCCTTGTGGCACTAACTGAACATTCAGAGTGCCCCCCTTGTATTTCTAGCACTAACTAAAGGCTAATAAATTATTAGTTCAAGCCTTTTTTTTTTTTAAACCATATCGATCGATAAACTGTAAACAGAGAAGACAAGTGAGAGCAGCAAAGACATTTAATTTCATTAATATTTGGCAAAGCATACTCAGATAAGTTTTTAGCGAGCAATGACGTCAGAAAAAACAAAAGACTTTATTTCAGTATTGTTTTTCATTAGTTCCTAGATGAGATGTTGAAAGTTATTTGATAACCTCATGTAGAATTTAATGATTTATGGTTTAATTTACCCTAATTTTGGCTTGCATTGTTATTAATCGTGTTGACTACTTTAATAAATTCCAACTCCATGGGGTGAAAAGGGTATTTGAATTTTGTTTGGGTTTTGCTTTTCCTTGGCAATAAACAATAAAACAAGGGCAGTCCTCATCTAACTTTATTATTTTTCCTTAGCCTTATCTGAATTTGAAGAGGAATAGAATAGCAGTTAATGTTACACAGAAGCCACAGTGCTATCTTCCACTTACTGTTTCTGAACCAGTAGCATGCTTTCAAAGTATGCATTAATTTAAGAAGTATTATTGTATCTATTCTTTTTACATTTCCTCTTGAACACAAAAGCAATTTCACAAGTGAGTGAGTGATGAACCTGTCTGGCTTCAGATTCAGTTTAAAGAACCCAAACTTTCCCGCTGCAGCCTTTCTTACTAGGGGGAAAAGAGCTTCTAGAGTCTCTAACTCAGGTCCCAGCCCTGCTTTTTCACAAATAATAAATTATGTTATAGAAAAAGAAGTGCTAGCTCCAAAGAACTTACAAACTAATATAGAGCAGGCAGGAAGGCAAGCAGGATTACAAGTCTGCTCTAGGATCAGTCACTGAATACACTGCTTTCCCATCCTCTTCCCAGTCTGTCCACTTTTCCTGAAAGGAAATGGAGGGAGGGAGCTTGCAGCTGATGGAGTAGAGTGCATCTTTTTGAGGGAAAATATATACATCTTGTTCTCATTTAACTAATTAATTCTTGATACAGTACACTACTGAAATGTAATGGTGTGTGAAAATTTAGCAGTGTTCCAAAGATAATAATGCAGTAACCTGATTTAAATACAATAGATTACGTACAAATAATAAACCCTGCTATATTGTCATCTTCTTGGAAGAACATTTCTCCCCAGACAGGGAAAAGACCCAGTATAAACAGGAGACAGCTTCTTGCAATCTCAAACAAAAGAGCAAATAGAAACAATGCTGTTAAACACCTCTGAGCCAGATAAAGAGGCTTCGTTCAACCTTGGTGAGCATCGATCCCTGGGAGGAAATCTGCTGGTTCCAGTTAGGCTATTTGTATGGCTAAGTGCTCAGCCACACAAGCAGGGATTACACAGCTCTGTGTAACAGCTCATCATAACTTTGTCAGAAATGTTTAACATTTATCAGAATGACTAATTTCTTTCCTGCCATGCTGCAGAATACCACATAGGACATAGTAGTTCAGAGCTTGAGAAGACCCAAATGGTTTTGCCAGTCTGGTACAATGTATTCCCTTTTTTTTGTCAGTATATGTTCTGTGGGAGAGTATTTATAAGCACTCTTTATACATGAAATGAAACAAAAGAAGTGGCTTTTAAAGGCCCATTAGAGACCAAGATTGCTTCTGATGTGCTGAATGCTGCATGAGTCATTAGTGTTTCTGTACTTGCATGTCTTCTCTATAGGAAAAAAGCTACATTTAAAAGTGAAGCAGAATATGTAACTTCAGAAATACTTTCAACACAACACAGTTTCATGAGGATTGATTTGCTATTGAGAGCTTGTTTTTACTGTTTAGTCCAATATACTCTGGGTTCTCAAATTACTTTTAGCTGAGAAATACTACATGTGAATTTTTTTAAATTGGTCAGGTAGCTTTGTACTTTTTTGTACAAGAAGGTTCTGCTGCAGAACATCATGAGCATGACATTGGCTACTTGTGACTTTGTTTATAGATCTGCAGATGGGGCAAGAGAAAGTCAGCATCTTTCTTCAACTCCTCTTTTCCACTTGCTTATACAGATTAGAAAGTCGATCTAGCTCCTTTCAAAAAATATATATTATGGAACATTCACTGGAGCAGGCTCATCACTAGCTCAGAGATGGTGACAATATGAGGCTGCTGGCAGGGCTGCAGCCGGATTATGAACAAGCTGGAGACTGTCTGGAGCTTGACTCTAGAAATGCAGGAATAAGACTGGTTTGGTTCCCATCTGGAGCAGGAGGCAGCTTAAACAGCTGGCATACAAGAGTTTCCAGGGCCTACACTGCTGCAGTGTACACGAGTGTACTGTTTTTACAGAGAAAGGATGAATTTACTTTATAGGCATATAGCTGTACTCTCTACATGAAAGAAAGTAGCACTGTAGGGGAAGGAAACTTATGAGAAATAGAATTCTTGCTACTTTTCTCTACCACTAGATAACCTAGCAGAAGAACAGTAATAAAATTCTGCTAAGGTTGGCTGATAGTGAATTGGTACTATCAGAAGAAAGACTTCATGCTTCAGGGGTGTGTTTGAGTTTTAGCAGCCATCTGCTCAAATCCTAAGGTGGCCAGTTTTAATGCCATACCTTGCTCAGAGGTATGTATAAAAGTCTCAGAGGTATGTATAAAACCAGCATTTACCTCAAATCTTCCTAGTTGTTTAGGACCATATTCTGAAACAGCTGAACATTTCATCTGCAGGCTCTCAAAAGCCAATAACCCACAGGTAGAGTAGAGGTGTTGTTTAACATGAGACAAGCCTCTACCCAACTGTGTGACGAGAGTCCTTAACAGGCAGCAAAAGAGTTTTGTTCTCCTTTCTGGCGCTGTAACAGGAGACGAGAGCTTCATCAGTTAGTTAAATTTAACTGATCATTTGGCATGAATAAAAGAGCAGACTTAGCCTTGAATTCCCTGGATATGAATAAGTAATGGCCAACTGTTTCCAAATATATTTCAAAGCATTGCTTTGTGTCAACAAGTTTATCTGAGGTGAATCAGCAAAAACTATGTTATGGTTTTCCCAAAGCTTCTATGCTAATTGGTTCATCTAACCATGTCTGGGTACATGAAGAGGAATCCATGCTTGAAAACTAAACTGACGTTTAATGGACAGATACTGTGACTGCAGTTAGCATTCTGGCAGACTGGCATTCAGATACTTTCTGTACATTAGTTCCTTTGGCAACTGTGCCAAACTATGAAAACTGTGGATATTTTCAGACTTGTTATGTTAATGGCTCATTTTCAGGATCTGTAGCTGGAGTATCAAGACAGTACACATATAAGTGAGTCAAGGATGGTTACAGGTCTGCACATTGTCCAAAATAAAATGGAGATAGGCGAAGCTTTTATTTATTAAATATATATATATATGGAGTTCTTCGCAAATAACAATAAAGGCTTGCCCATAAGCTTTATTGGCACCTTATTTAGCCGAGCAATTTATACTACAGTCATCCCTAGTTTAGGGCACTCTTAGACTCATAGCAATGAGTTTGCTCCATGGCTTTCTGATTGGGCTGCTTAGTATTCCTGTCACTGGATAGTGGGATAAGTGCATGTAATAATAAAGCCGTAAGTTATATATTACTGCAGAAGGAGAAAAGATTAGAGAGTCTGATGCCTCTAGTTGCAAGGGGAGAAAGTGAAATTACTTTGTGAATCTTCTGTACTTATAGTCTTGGCATAAGCATCTAGAGGAATGTTGGAAAAGTCCTCTGTAAGTGTGATTCAATCCATGGGCAAGTTGGAAGGGGCAAGCAAAACAATGTCAACAATCATATATTTAAGAGAGAAGGAAGTAAAATTATCAAAAGATAGAGAGCCATGCACAAACGACATTGCGCCATTGTGGTCAGTAAAATTGAGGAGAATCACTAGGATGAGAGGTGCATCAAGAAGTCTGAATGCATTTTCACTATGAGCTGCTGGGATTGCAGACGAAGAAAAAGTTTGAAGGCGTTTAGTTTTTGCAGAGAAAACTTTAAATTCCTACTGCTAATGTTTAAAATGTATTTTAGAGCAGTTCAGTGTTAGTAAAGATCAGTCTTTCAACTGATGCTATTCATAGACTAATAACAGAGCATCTGTGAGATGTGACATACCCAGTTATTACATGCAATTCTGTGAAAAAGCTGAATGTCTAATTTGTACTGAAATCAATGGAAGTTGTGAATGTTCTTCTTCTCACAGAATGGATTTTTATCTGAAAAAGGGGAGGTTAAGCAGTATGACATTCACCTTCACTATTGTAAATGTTTATGGATGTAATCTATAGACAGCTCTGCAGTGAACATCGCATCTCTGTTATGACCTGGGGAGATAATTTATGATAATTAAAATGGTTTTTTATCCGAAGAGAAGAAACGTATCATTATTGACATGCAGTCATATCAGGTTATATGCTGCTGTTATAAACATTATTACAACAGAATAATTCACTGTGAGGGTTCAGGGATCCTCAGTGCTACCTGGTTCTCACAGGAAGAGCACTAGCGAGAGAGGGGGAATTTTACCTGGATTTTGTCACCTACAGCATCAGCTCACAGTACCCTGCACTGCTGGCAGTTCTGGGTGAAAAAATTACCAAATAGAAAATAGTCAAAAGCCTGATTGTTTAAGAAGGATGGAGATTGTTAAAAAAAAAAAAACGGTTGAAACCCATTTGGCAAAATGCTGGCATATCTTTATTTGCTTTTATAAGTAGATTTTGTTGAGATCAGCCATAATTTTCCATGACTAGGTTTCTCAGAAGAATGACCAGTCTAAAGAAGAAGCCATGTTAGATGAGCTTCAGTAGAATTTAAGTCATACGAATTTTTCCCTAAAAGACTGCATGGTAGATTGGAACATTTAATTTTTTTCATGGCATACCAAATTTTGGTTTGGCATACATTTTTATCTTTGCATTTTTAATGCTTTAATGTTTTGTTTATTTTAATTACAAAATCCAGGATATAAATCCAGGTCTCAACCCTGTGACAGCAGGCAATAAGGTCTATGATAATGTTTTTTGTACATTTCTTTCCAACTTGGATAATAGCCTTGCCACAATAATTAACTGTTAGTCTGAATTTCCTGGAGCTCATTTAGGGCTGCTAAAACCCACTGAGAAATGTTGAAAGAAATAGAATCATAGATTATTATGAGAATTATTGTGTGCATAATTAGTAAATAAAATACATCTAGCAAATTATTTAGTACATTAACTAATTTCATCCATTAACTAATTAGTAAACAAGGCAACATGTTTGTGCAGCAGCCATTACATGGTTTTGCTCCTGATTTTGTGGCAAATTAGCTTTCAGAGAAGGGTGTTAAAGAATGGTTACAACGTGGTTCCTCAATATCTAATTCACATTCTGTTAAAATCTGGGCAGTCTGATATCTTCACAACAATCTGTACTTAAAAATACTGTACATCTTACTAAAGACTCAGGATCTCTTCCTAAAGGCAACCAGCAGCCATCCAGCTGTGTGATACCATCAGTTCTCATGTCCATTTTACTTGCTTGTCTGTTTATCAATGTGATCTGAATGTTTTCACTTTTTTAGGTAATTCAGACCTCTTCTGTCCCAAAAGGTGACAGTCTTGGTTAGACTAGGTTAATTTAAAAGACAGAACAAATCTAAGTAGCTTCTTTAAAGTGAAGTGCTAAGTTATCATAAGCTATTCCACTGTAATCTACCAGACATGTTATAATCAAAGGACATGCAAGTGAGTAGCAGCTAACACAGAAGACCTTCAGCTGAAAATGTCTTCAAAGGCCACATATCCTGGAAATTATCTTTTAGAAGGTGCTTTTAAATGTTAACCAGCAACTGTACCCATGACCCAACAAATACAGTATTATGCTATTATTGTAATTTATAAGGAACAGAACCTATAATACAAAATACAATCACTGTGTTAGTAAATACCTTTTTTTTTTCATTTGAGACAGACAGGCTCAAACCTTTAATTTAATATGACCACTTTTTTTTTTCTCCCCTTCCCAAGCTTTCAGCTGGATTTGGGGAGAGTCAGAAATGTTCTTGCATGTAAAATGAACTTTAGAAAAGCTTTCTGAGCACCAGTGGGCCAAGTTCATATTTTTAATTCATTAAATGAAACTTCTCTTAGCCGTACGGCTTTTGCAATGTTAGGGAATTAACTAGATTTTTTCTTGGCTCTTGTATCTGGAACAAGCAGCAGTCAGCATACGTCTAATTACAGACTGCTGTAAGACAGAAAGCAAATGCAGATTCAGATTGATTTACATTTTGAATGAAGCTCATTTTGCATTTTGATAGTTCTTTCTCCTAGATCTCTCCGAGCTTGTTTTATTTCTTCTTTACCCCTCAGTGCTTTACGATTTCTGTGCTTACATGATTTTACTATCACTTCTTTGCTCCAACACACTTCAGTCACCAGGAGCAACACCAACCTGTGGAACATGGACAGTTTTTGAGTGGCTTTGCTTGCAGGCTCCTGCTGCTCCTGCCTCCACTTCAGGACAAGGCACAGCTGTACATATCTACTCCTCCACCCTGGTTTTCATGGCAGGAAAGCTCAGGTGCACAGCTGAGATAACAGCTGCAGCATGATCCAACAGGTACCGATCTCAGCACCTAGTGAACCACCTCCCCTGAGGTGCTACATCATGTCTCATCATGAAGAGCATGGAAAAGTGCAGTCTTCATGTTTCTGTACTTGTCGATGTCAACCAAAACAAGAAACCATGAAATATCATGGTACTAGTTGTTGCTCGGCTCTTTGCAGTCCAAATTCTGAAACAAAGGTTATGCTCAGGAAAATACGTTCAAGAGTGTTTCTATGTCTTTGTTCTAAAAAGGCTGAAAAGCAAAAATAGCCATCCACACTGCTAATTATCTACTACACTGCAGAGCACTTCTGAAGGGTACAAAATGCTAGTTGTTGCTTTCACGGGAAATACAGTTTGAATAAATCATCGGGGCACAATGGAGCTTACATTATTGTGTTGGCAAAAGCAAAGTGGGAGCGAAGCCATAACTCAGGCTATACACAAGCCCACATGCAGGTTTCCTCTAACTTTGATATACAAAAGTCACGGAGGGACATTAGATTGCTCACAAACTAGTAATAAAGGCATCTTACCCAACAGTTATATCTTGGGAATAGTTCCCAAAATAAATATTGAAAGATGTGTAGGTAGTTTTGAGTTCTTAATGGGTACGTGGTTTCTTCACAGATAGAGTACATTAAACTTCCTTCCCCTTTCAGGGGATTCCCTTCAAGGAACTCAACTCCAACTGCTCAGCAAGACGCCCAGCCGACTGGGATGCAGGCTTTCCCACTGGTGTACAGCTAGCAGTGCTTGGCAGCGGTAGGGACATTTCTGTGCTGTGGCAAGTCTCAGCTAATTCACAGTCCTGCAACCTTTTCTTCTTAAAGAGCACAATGTTTTTTGGATCACAAGCTAGATCATACTTGGCTTTATTATTTCTTAACATTACCTGTCTTAGCTATTCATACTTTTCTTTATTGCAGTCTCTTTTGAGGTATTCCTTGTGACTCAGTATAATTTGTGCCTTCACATATATTCATACACAATGAAAACTCATTAAAGAACAAATTCAGACACAACCTCTCATTTTTATATGCTTTTCAGGTTCATTGCAATTGCATTCTCTATTAAGTTGTTACTATTCCTGCCTACTCCTTATAAAAATACATCAGTTTTATTAAATTTTAGTGTACCAGAAGTACTACGGAGTTCTGTGGACGTTTATTATAATGCTTCCTTGTTTCAAAAACTTTTATTAAAATCCCCAGTGTAGGATACAGTTTGGGGAAATGTGATATATCAAAACTTGATTCACCAAGTGATTTCTCATAGCTCCTGCCTTTCTGTAATCCTTTTCCAAATTTCAGTCAGAGGTCTAGTCAGTGGTGCTAAGGGAACGTTTTTTCATTTCCATTTCCAATAGCAGTATTTGAAAAGCTCATATAAACCCCTGCCATCACAGCTTCCTTCCCAGACAACTGGTATGTGGATGTTATAGCTCACAGAGATACTACTACCTGGACAGTAGTATCTATGAAAGTTTGTGGGAGATCATTCAGTGTATATGTAGATACCGCTTTATGGAAAATCAGTGTAAACTAACTTCCTAAAATATTTATTTTCACAAAACAGATGCTTTGGCCAGAGCACTGGATCTGAGCTCACATTACTCTTTCAAACCAGATTGATGTCTTTCTGTTGTCCCGGAAGTCCTCCTTGTATATGTAATCTAATGCCCCAAATGTGTAAGTGTTGAGAAAGATCGGGAGATCTCATTTGGAGCTAACTCTAAGACTTAGCTAAGGGTCTGTTGTATTAGTTCAAATACTAGAACTTTATTACTTGTAATTCCATTTAGTAATATATTGGGATTCACCCAAGAACCTCAGATTAGCCATTTTTAAGCAATAAACATTTTGGATGCTTTCATCAGTAGTTTTGCATTATTAATTTAGTCTTATTTAGTTAGAACCTAACTTACTTTTTGTTCATCAGTGTTCCTGGATGTGAAGAACTTTCAAGTGAAAAATAGTTGATCCAATGCAGCTAAATCATTTTGATTCATGCTTATCTGGAATAGCAGTGTGGAAAACTGTAAGTAGGAGCTAAGTGACAAGTGCATAATTAGTTGGAAATTGCTTGCACATTTATACGAAGTAAAACAGTCAAATATCAAATAATTAAATAAAAGAGCTTTTAAGGAAGACTATCAATATTTAAATGCCATGACTGCCAAATAATAATTAGTCATTTTTTGTCAGCTAAGGCATAGAAGTGAATTTTTGACAGTGCCTCCTGGATTAATTTAGATTTAGCCCAGACGTTAAAGCAATATTTTATGAAGATTAGAAGCAGCTTTTTCACAGAGTTGTACCCATGGGTACAATAAAATGGGGTCCAGGGAGAATAAAAACTGTCTTCCAGAAGTTCTGTGTTTTGGGATGAAGCCAGAAGGAGCTAAGAGCCTTATGAAATACTGTGCCTAGGCACGTAACTCAGCATTGTAAATGACACTGTGAGGGCTAGACACGTTAGGTTCAGCAGTGCTCAGCTTTTCTCTGCCTAAATCCCAGGTCTTGATCTACCAGCTTAATAAATTTGACTTTGAATGTTTCAAAATAGCTTTGAAAACTGAAGAAATCATTAGAACATCACCTGCATAGGAATGAATATATCTCTGGGATAGTTTATTGAACAGATGCCAACTTCTGCTCCTGAACAAAAATTTATTTTAATCCACCATGAAACTGAAAACCCACAAGTAAAATGCTATGGCATAATAACACAGAAAATACAATCAATTGTTGCAGTTATCTAAATCTGTATTCTTTCATAATTAAATAAACAATCTAGAAGACATTTAAAATACAGTAGGTAAGTGTCCAGTGAAGATGGTTTCTAAAATGTGTAGGACATATAAGATAAAAAGGAAAGATAATGTCTCTGCAGCTAAGGCTTCTTGTGATAGAAAGATGACAGAAACCTTTGCTCACTGAGTTGTCTCTCTGAAGTTCAGGGGTCTGTTTCTTTGCAAGTCTTTTTATGGCACATCTCTATCAGATGCAAATATATTTATACAGCCTCTGCTATGCCTGGGCTGCAAGGCTCAGCAAGATGAATACTAAAATGTTCAAAAGTGATTAATGAACCCCGAGAACACCAAGCTTAAAGGCTTAAATCAGGGCTTTTTGAAAGATTTTTTTTTTCACTTTGAATTCTCAGCACTTGTAGCTACTCCCCTCACTATAAACACCAATAATCATGGCATATTAAAAAAAAAAGGAAGGATAGGAAGGAAAATACAGCATTGAAAAATTATTTTATGCTTCCTGCGTATGCTGAGCTCCTTTTCTTGGAAAAACAGTTCAATTTTTTTCAAGTTAAGACACATAAAAACACCACTCATGGTTTTAACTCTTGGCCTAAACCACTTGCCCAACGCAGGAAACCTGTGACAGAAGCAAGACAAGAACCTGAATTACCTGAGCCTACTCCAGTATTGGAGCTAAGCGATGACGGTGCAGGTATTTGTAGGATTTTAGGTCTTTATGGTGAAAAACAGTGCCTGGTAAAACATCCTACCTTTCTTAGTGACTGGTATCATTCTGCTCAGTGAGACTAGAAAAACAACTTAAGGGCTTCACAGAGCAAACCGAAGGGTTTGCTTGCTTGGGCAATGCTGGATGTATCTGCTTAAGGGATTCAGGAGAAGAGTTACAAAGGAGTGCAATCACTCCACATATGTATGATGCTGGGCATGAGCCTACAATGAGCAGAGCTGATAAGTGGCTACAGCTCCTGAAGCTGTCTAGTAAATCTTCTCCTGTGCTAAAGTACACTCTGCGCACATACACATTAGACGGGCCTTTGGGTTTATGAACCATACGATTGCATGATGACTTTATTCCTGACATCATACTTTCCCTTGAAGAACTACTTTTGCAAAGTCATGCATTAGGACCAACAACAGTGAGTGTTTTCTGTTTTGATTTAAATCAGCAATTAAATCCATCCAACACCATTCTCATTGACAAGCTGCAATTTCATGTGGTGTAATAAAGGAACAATGACAAGACAAAGGACATGGCAACCAGCTGGCAGTCACTACAGTAGCAACAGGAACATCACTGTATTTGTGGGAAAAGCAAAGTGGAAGCTCTTGCTTCCAAAGTTGAAGACATTATTCTCTCACAGTGCTCCATTTTAATGGGTTTGTCAGACCAAAAGTAAGCTGATTTAACTATGTTAAATAGCTCATCCACAAAATCATATTGTCAGTGAGTAAATATGAAAATGATATGCTGAGTTGTTAGAGAAGGGTCGGATTTATCAAGGAGGAGAAATTAGCTTTTGTTAATCAGAATTCATACCAATAAATATTTGCTACTGTTTCTCAGCAGATCTAAATATATCTTCCTGAGTGAGTATGTTCTATGAGCTGGCACTTTATTCTCCATTTATATCCCCAGAGAACATTATCCTCATTTGCTTATCTGACTTGGAAAATAAAATCTTTAAGCTTTGCCTCTTCTATAACTGTCTTTGCTTCTCCTCAGCATTTCCTGCCATAATGATAGACTCTGCTTTACCACAGCACTCTCCACTGCTGAAACTATCCCTTGAGCTCTTGGGGGCACAAACTGATGGTGTGGTTAAATGTCTACTTAAGCAGACTTTCCTGTTCTTAACTTTTCTTCAACAAAGCATCAAAAAAATTGTTATGCAGAGAAGAAAACAAAAACGAATACAGCAATTTGTTCCCACCAAGGCTTATTCTCACTGCCAGTGTCTAGCATAATGGCTTTTCAGGTGGAATCATCCCTGATGCATGAAGAAACACTGTGCTGGCTTATGAGCTCAAGACTGCAGCCAGTGTATCAAGCTATGTGAGAAAAATCCCAGCTCAAGGGTGCAGCGGGTGAGTACGCTCATGAACAGGGCTTTTCTGAGTGTAAGATACAGGCAGATGGCGAACCCTTGACGGATAAGGTCTGGCACATTTGATCACAGGGAGAGTAGAGACTGAGACAGTGCTGCAAATGCATGAGAGGGAGCTTTGACTGTGTGGCAGTGGAGGTCAGAGGTTAGCTATGTGAGATTGCTTGCTAGAGTTAGTACAATAGGGAACAAAAAGACATATTCGTACATAGTGACATAGCAGACTAGAAAGATTGTTACATTACTGTCCCTTCCTCAGCCATTACCTCCTCTTCATTGTCTTCTCTCAGAGTGCCTACTCAGCACCTTTATAATTAATGTTTATTAATCACTCTGCAAGAATTGAAGTAGATTAAAGAAGATTTAAACTACACACTGTAATAGCACTGAAGGAAACCAGAGGGCAAATAAATGCTTTCAAAAGCTAAATCTGGGTGTTGATTAGTTATCTGTGTGATCAAGAGGCTGAGAAAAAAATTAACCTGGTAAAAGTGGAGAATATTAAATTATTTTCAGAAAGTTCACATCTAAACTACTATAAAACACACTGATTCATTTTAAAGGTATAGTGCACTCCTTGTTGTCTTGAGCACCTAGAATGTTGTTTTTCTCTACCTGTTAATCCATCTTTGATGTGGATCTGTGCCTTGTTTCCTTTTTGTGTTCCTACAATCAGAGGAACTGTTTCAGATCCCACAGTCTGTTCTGAGCACTTACTGCATGACACATTTCCATATCTTCCCAGTACAAAAGTTGAAATGGATTCATATCTGTCTCTGGGAATCTCGACATTACACAGTACCAGTCTATGCAGAGAGACCAGAGGCACCACATAGGTGCCTGGAAGAAGTATAGACACAGTAGCTTCTTACTTCCACCAATATAAGGAGGAATTTCAACTAACACAAGCTAAATGCCCCACTGAAAAGTTATGAAGCTTTATACATCTCAGTACCAGAACCTGGGCTGCTGCCCACAGGGGCTTGTGTGTCGAGGTGCCAGCAACTGGGGAAACTGGTGATCTAGAGGCCAGCTACTGCAGGGGATCCATGTCACATGTAGGTATATATTTCCCACTAATGGACCTTCAACCTGAACCGCCAGAGAGGAGAACAGGATTAGGCAGTCTGTGTTTACATGTTTCTATCTGTGTTAATTTGTGTGGTTGCCCATGTATGTATGTGTGTATTGTGTATGTGCACATGTGTGCCCATGAGGAATACGCGCTGCTGCCTCGACCAAGGAACATGGAGCTGCCACAGCTCTGCCTCTCTCAGGCTACTGGATTCAAGTGGCTCCTAACAAAGGTGACCAACACCAGATGTGTACAAGAACCAGGCAATTTATCCATATATCAAGGCATCTATACATTACCTATATGTTTGAAATATGTCTGCATGGTTTGAAATGGTACTTATACTCAATAAGACTTCTCCAAGATTAAGTCAATTTGAAAAATGTCTGTGATAGAGAAGCTTGTGTTGCCAACAAAAATTCCCATTTTAAGGCCATAACTGCTAAAACACATCCTTGTGACCACTAAAATTATTTAGCTTCACCTAACTGAGGCAGTCATTTCCGAATACTGGAAATCACACAAATGTCCATCTCTTGCTAATGGGAAAAGAACCCACCAATGTGGGAATGTTTGGGAATGTCCTGTTGTGCACAAAGCAAAGCAGAGTCCTTGGAAAATGTTACCTTTCACGGCCAGTAAGATGCTTTTATGTAGCAGGTATATATGCCAATAGTCATTGCATCAGTAGACTGAAATGTGGACGTTAGTTTCTGGGGGTTTTGGTTAATCTTGTTTATAAACTGTAACCCAGATGAGTCTATCTGGGCATTTATTTTTAATATCACAAGAGAGTTCTCTCCAGAAATTTTCAACAACTAGGCAGTATGTGATGAGAGGTAAAGGCTTTCAGTGTGAAAAAATCAGACATACCCTAAGATGGTGATCTTTAAAAATACAGGTTTAACCAACTGGCTTTTAAAAATCTTCCTATAGGGGTTTAGCCTAAAGAGCATATGATACAAATATTATTCCTGTCCTTGGGGCAGTCTAGACACCAGCACATATGTTTTATTTTTCAGCACACACACGAAAAACTTACTTTGCTTATCAACACTGCATATGGCCCAGAATTACATGTATTCGTGGAAAGCTGTCTAGCTTTTGGCCATCTGGTTTATCCTTTTGACAGTGCAGGATTGTTTCCAGTATGGTACCTAAGGCATTAAGCAAATAACATTAAACATCTTAATAGACACTGGGAGAACCTGAAATGCAAACAAGTCTGATAATCTACTACGGCTTTGAAATGATGAAGTGTTTTACATGTGTAGCATTTTCCTATTTTTTTAAATTTTAACAGAAAATAAAATCTCAGTTCAGACAAACCTTACTAGTTCTAATACAAACTTCAATCCTATTGATTTGATGGTTTGATGGGTTTGATGGACGGACCACTCGGTGGATAAGGAGTTGGCTGGATGGCCGCCCTCAGAGAGCGGTGGTCAACGGCTCAATGTCCATGTGGAGACCGGTCACGAGTGGCGTCCCTCAGGGGTCCGTGCTGGGCCCGGCCCTGTTCAACATCTTTGTCGGCGACATGGACAGTGGGATAGAGTGCACCCTCAGCAAGTTCGCCGACGACACCAAGTTGTGTGGTGCCGTCGACACGCTGGAAGGGAGGGATGCCATCCAGAGGGACCTTGACAGGCTGGAGAGGTGGGCCCGTGCCAACCTCATGAAGTTCAACCAGGCCAAGTGCAAGGTCCTGCACGTGGGTCATGGCAATCCCAGGCACAAATACAGGCTGGGCGGGGAATGGATTGAGAGCAGCCCTGAGGAGAAGGACTTGGGAGTGATGGTGGATGAGAAGCTTAACATGAGCAGGCAATGCGCCCTTGCGGCCCAGAAGGCCAACCGCATCCTGGGCTGCATCAAGAGAAGCGTGGCCAGCAGGTCGAGGGAGGTGATTCTCCCCCTCTACTCTGCCCTGGTGAGACCCCACCTGGAGTACTGTGTCCAGTTCTGGAGCCCCCAGCACAAGAAGGACATGGACCAGTTGGAGAAGGTCCAGAGGAGGGCCACGAAGATGATAAAAGGGCTGGAGCACCTCTCTTATGAGGACAGGCTGAGAGAGTTGGGGCTGTTCAGCCTGCAGAAGAGGAGGCTCCAGGGAGACCTGATAGCAGTGTTCCAGTACCTCAAGGGGGCCTACAAGAAAGATGGGGAAAGGCTGTTTAGTAGGGCCTATTGCGATAGGACGAGAGGTAATGGTTTTAAAATAGAGGGGGGTAGATTTAGATTAGAAATTAGGAAAAAATTTTTTACGATGCGAGTTATAGAACACTGGAACAGGTTGCCCAGAAAGGTGGTGGAGGCCCCATCCCTGGAAACGTTCAAGGCCAGGCTGGATGAGGCTCTGAGCAACCTGACCTAGTCAGGGATGTCCCTGCTCCTTGCAGGGGGGTTGGACTAGATGACCTTTGAAGGTCGCTTCCAACCCTAACCATTCTATGATTCTATGATTCTATGATTTGGGCTATAAAAATCATACCTTCAGAGGAACTGTGTAATGGCTATGAAATAAACTCTACGTATTTCTGCAGTCATGCAGCACTTGTGGCAGCAGTGAAGAAAACACACTCATCTTAGGCTGACATTAGTAAAAAGCAAAAGTGCTGTAGTCCTCTTCTAGTGACCAGCCTATATTACAAAATAAACAGTGTCTTTTGTAGCTCAGGTCTTTCCAAACTCAGAGGGAAACAGATTGGTTTGCCTGTTAACCTCCCTATAACAATAAGTCCAATGTCCTCAATAGCCATATAGATTTGAAATCAGATTTCAAGATACTAGATGAAAGAGGTCCACTCTAATCTCATTTAACAGATGCAGAAACTGAGATAGAGGGAGGGAAAAGTTTTGGTCATAGTCACTATGCAGATCTGCAGCAGAATGGAAACAGACTCCAGTTCTTTTAAGTCCCAATCCAAAGCAAAAAGTTAAGCCTCAAAAAAAAGGGGAGGTGGAGGAAAGGTGGTTTTAGTTTTGTCTTTGTGTGTCACTATCCTACTCTATTTTTAATTGGCAATAAATTAAATTAATCTTCCCCACACTGAGTCTGTTTTGCCCATGACAGTAACTGCTAAATGCTCTCCCTGTCTCTATCTTAACTCATGAGCGTTTCCACCTTATTTTCTCCCCCTGTCCTGCTGAGGAGAGGGAGTGAGAGAGCAGCTGGGTGGGGGTCTGGCATCACAGAATCAAGTACAGGGGACATAAAACTACAGTAACAAAAAGTCTTCCCTGGTCATTGGTTATATCTTCCCTCACATACATATTTCAGTTTCTTGGAGCAATAAAAGTAACTTTTGGAAATAAATACTGGAAGAAATAGGGAGGTTCAGGAGCTGACAGTTGCTGCATATCTGTGCCATTTTATCATCCAAAACTATGTGCTTTTGGCTGAGGTTAGCTCCATCCTAGCCCATCGCTTTCGGCTTGCAGTCTTATGTGAAATCAAAGGTCTCAGCCAGATGCCTGGCAGCAAATGGTCTCTTCAAAAGAGCACAAATATTTCCTAGCTCCTGTGTAACATCTGCAGCCCCATGCAGATGTCTCAGATACCTCAGGGATGTCTTGAACAGCACTTACATTTAGGCAACAGAAGTAGCCCAAGGAAGAAAGACTCTGGGAGAGTCCCCCACTTCTTTACAATTAAGGTCTAATCCAACACATATGAATTGGAAAGGGAAGCCATTAAGAAATAATTTTACATTGTTATGTATTTCACCAAGACTCACATCTTCTTACTGTTAAGCCAGTGTCACAGGCTTCCTATCCATCAAGATACTATGACTAAATTAATTTCATAATTGTTCACCAGTTCAGAAAAATTATATCCACTTATTTTTCCCTTAGCCATAAATAAACACCATTCCCGTATTTTCCTCCTGTTCATCACTGCATTCTTGGCAAGCATTTTTTCCCCTTTATTTTCTCTTTGTTGACAAGTTTTCAAGGGCAGTCAAAAACAATACTGAGAAAAATCATGACTGATCCATTCATGACTGCTGTGGCAAGAACTGCCGCATTATAATTGCAAGGGGAGACAAAGGCTGACAGCCTTTTTATGTTTTAGCAGCCATTTAAAGCTACTAACCTTGAAGGCAACGGCAGCCACTGACTCTAGAAGGTTGAGTTTCGTTAGTGCTGGGGAAGAGAGCACAGGGCTGCGCCAGGCAGGTCAGCAGCAGCAGAAGGGCTCAGCACCCCAAGGGTTTTGCCTCTGACTGCTGAGTTTTTAAAACTGCCTGGGCTGAAATGCTGATTCTAGCAAGGTTACTTGCTCTTGCAGCTTTTTTCAGGTACTAAAGTACAGCATCTCATGATTATACAGTTAATAACTCAATTTAGGATCTGGTCTGGAAGGGCACAAAGTGCCTCAATTCCACGAGACTTCCCTGGGAGCTGATGACATTTGTCACTCTCTCGGGTCACGCTCTAAGAGCAAGTATAAATGCAAAGACTTCTCAGTTGATTTCTCAAAAAGCTATGCAGTGAAGCTTGGCTAGCAGTACAATAGATTGAGTTTGGCTCGACAGATTAAAGTGATAAAGCCAGTTAAAAGTTATGATGTAATACTGAGTATTTATTGACCTGCAGTGTGTTGTAGCTGCAATTACAAAGCATCTGGCAAAATTCTGTGGTGGATAAAGACTAATCTATAAGGGTGATTAATTTCACCGGTAATTTGGCTGAAGTAAGACTAGTCAAGACAAATCAATTCCGTAGCAAAGCTGTGAAGATATTCAGTTTTTACGATTAAAAGGTTTAAGCTACAGTCTTCTGTCTTTAAGAGCTGATCAGTCCCTTAAACTAAACCTACTGGAAAAAATTTCAGTGTTACAATTATTGAAGCCTTTATAATTTGTTCTGAGTCTTTGTTATAGGCTTCCCTTGTAGCTTTCTTTACCTGATTTTAATTAATAATATAGCTGAGCTTGGGAAAGTAATATTTGAAACTGAAAAAAGATGTGTAAAGACAACAGTACTGGAAATAGTCATTTGTATTCAGACCATGGAAGAGATGCGGGTTACTGCTAGCTGGTACCCTTGATACCACAGCCATTTTGATCAGTTGTGTACAATCCCAGTAGTTGAGCTCAAGTACTGTTGTTGTTATTATTAGCAGTAGTAGTAGTGGTTCTAGACAAATGCATTTCTGGGCTCTGAATCACGTATGTGTTTGAAGACTTTGCTGTTTTGTTCTTTGCCTTCCCCCTAGTTTCCTTGCTACCAGTGTGATTCCAATCATTTCAGGGGGAAAAAGATGACTGAGAGGTTAGACACCAGCTCTAGGGCTCCCTGAGCTGGAAAAATCATCCTGCCAGTCCTGTGCAAAGAAGATTTTCATTGTCTGCTAACAAGCACAGGACAATTCGGAAGCCTATTTTCAGTTCTTAATCCTGCAAAAGTCCCCTTTACACAACTCCACACCCCAAAACTGGGCTGGGATCTGGGTGGTCTGCCCAAGATTTCAAAGATGTTTTGCGGAAAGGGGAAAAAAGGGAGGATGACTTTGTTCCTCATCTTGTTTTCAGGATAGCTTTTTCCTAAAACTGGCAGAGAAGAGGATCTGCTGAGCCTTGCACGGTGTCAAGTTCTGAACATTGCACTTCTCTCTCATTAATTTTACGTAAGACTTATATGTAGTCTAATCACGGAGTAAGTGAGCAGCCATTAAAAACATCTAGTTCTCCTTAAATTAAATATGTGTTGTAACTGATGATTGCTTTTCTAAATGTTCCCGCAGTTATTAGTATAGCAAAGGAATTTGAAATACTTACTGCAAAATAATATTAGTAGATTGCATTTACTGAGTAAAAAGGAGATTATTTTCTTAATTGTTTGTGCTATAAGATGAATGTTTAACATAACATAAACTTTGACATTTTTTTAGCACAAACAAGAGTGGCAGTGTTCTGATATGCTGTTGCTCAGAAAATCTGTCAAATGAACAAGTGTTAACAAGCAGTTTGAAAACAGTCAACGCCTGCACTCACATGTTTTATTAATCACCACAAACAGAATTGAGATCAGATACTCTGCATGAAGTACATCAACACTATTTGAAGATATAAACTTGAAAAATTACATGTCCGGTTCTGATCTCACTCCATTTTTAATACAAATTATGGTCATTAAGAACTTTGTTGCAGTGCATTAAAATACCACAGAGCCTACTTTGCTTATATTACTTGAAGTATTTGGTCTGGGAGACACGCTTCAAAAACATGTGCTGCTTCTGCTTCTACCAGAAATGGTGTCACAGGAGTCCCTCTGCGCCCAAGCCACTGTGTCAGCCAGGGAATAGGAAACTGGGGCCCCGTTGCCTCTGAGAAGGGCACTCATCATCGTATCTCTCCTGGCAGAGAAGCACAGCCTAACTGTCTGGCTACCAATTAAGCAAAATGCAAGAAAGTGCTCTTGCTGCTTTCTTTTGAAGCTGATTTACCCTCCCTGCAGTACTCAAAGAAATAAAGAGGAAGATGATGTCCCAGAGCTGAGTACAAGACACCGGGGTGGAAGTTCAGGAGTTTATTAGAGAGAGAATAACATTGGGAACTGACTTCTAAACCTGTTTGAGCATTACATCAAACAGTTATCTGGTAAAATACTGAAATTGTAATTTTCAGCAAGGACTGGAAAAGAAGTGTCCTCTGTCCCAGGAGCCTGATTTCAGGAGAAGGGTAAGAGCAGTGACCTCCACCAGGAAAATGAAAGCCTCCTGCCAGGGCTACCTGAGCTACGGCTGCAGCTCCAGAGAGCATTTGGATTTAAGACAGCAGCACCTCCAGCACTGCCTAGTGAGTAACATGGAGTTATGTGCTAATCTCTGATCCTATGGTGTGCGGGCGATCTCAGCATTTGGTAGAGCCATGATTTATTGAGAACTGAGAGCGTTTCTCCCCTTGTGAGACCTGGGCCCCAGACAGCAACACATTTTCTTTTACACCAAAAAGCTCATCCACAGGAAAGAAATTAAAGAACCAGGAAGAATTACTCAGCAGCACCAGAAGCAACAAAAACAAAAACTACATAAGCCTTGGCAAGCATCTCTAAGCAGCACATTGAGCTTACAGCACAGCCCAGCCATATTTGAGGAGCAAAGAGAGGATGTTTGTGCCCAGCCAAAGGGGAGCAATGCTGCAGTAGGCTGAGACTGGGACCCAGAAGCTGCTGCAAATGCTCAGTTCTGACAGCTGGATAAACCCACCGAGATCCTGCTGTACCTGGGGGGAAAAGGAGGCTGAAGTGTAAGCAACGGCCAACGCCCAGCTTTTGAAAGAGAAAGAATACATGAAGCCTGCAGTGAGCATGTCCTTTCCACTGTTTCCCCAATCTTGCCACATGACATTAGGGAAGGAGAAGCAGTAACAGAAACAGTAATAAAATTACAAGCTGTGAGGTCTAGCAGGTCCCCTTCCCTTCACCTGCTCACTCAGGGCTCCACAGGGAGCTAGCTAAAGGTGTGCAAGGGGCTCACAGCAAACCGATCGGCCAGGCTGTGCCGGTGCGATGGGCAGTGCAGGAGGAAGGGAAAGCTCCCTGTGAAGCCCAGCACAGGCAGTACAGCCCACCGGAGAGGGAGCTGTGCCAGGGAGCAGAGCCCGGTGTCCACCTGGCCACACCACACCACCTCCAGAGCAGCTCTTGTTCCAATATGCTTGGATTGTTATAAAGCAATTTTGACAATGTACCTGTGGTAACGTCATAATTAGCTATTAATAACGTGTACTTTGTAAAGCATTACGCACGTATCTGCTTCTAAGGACCACTGTTGTGTAGAGTGAACTGTCAAGGACTCAGAGTAAAAACGTATGTAAAAGTGACCTGTAACAGTTTTCCTGAGACTATAAGCTGAAGTACAGTCACAGGGTGACTCTGTGGCTTATACACTCAAATGGACAACTATACAGAATCACGTAACACTGAACAGAAGCTGCTGTGTTTCCCTGATCTGACCAGACCATCACAAACCTTTCTGTGAGTTTAGGTTGCTCAAACAGATTTTTAAGCTTCCCTTAGAGCAGCAAGTCTGAAACTTCAGCTGATTTTTCTTTAAACATCTAAAACTGTTATTTTAATGTTTAATACCTCAAAGTGACTGAAGTGATACTTCTGAAATTTTGCATTAATACTTGTTTCTAAGCTTGTCAAGCATGACAAGAAAGAGAGACTTATCACTGAAGTGGAGCCTTATCCCCCAGCTGTATCACTAGAGCATGATGAATTGGTGTTTAACAAAATTCCTTGATGCCACAGGCAATGACACAATTAAATCTTAGTTTTGATTTCCTTTTCCTTTTTACAGTACAAGTAGGAAACTTAGAAATAGCTATACCTGTTATGTTATCCCCAATCCCCAGTGGGTAGATTCTTAGTGAGGTATGACTATATGTAAAATTTTGTGTATTAAATTGTTCTGGGACAGTCTAGAGGTCTAAGAAAAAAAGTAAACTCTCCAGTTTTGAAGGAAATAATGCTTGAAGACATTAACTTCCCTTATATTTATAGAATCATAGAATCATGGAATGGTTTGGATTGAAAGGGACCTTGAAACATAATCTACTCCAACCTTACATCATCTAGTCCAAGCAGGCTGTGCAGAAATCTCTTCAATAGATTCACTAGTCTCTAATTCAAGGGTCTTTTTTTTTGTGCTTTGAAGCATTTGGTATTGGCTGCTGTTGGAAATAGGATATTGAACTAGATGATCCATTTGGCTTAGCCACTATGGCAGTTTCTATGTTCCCCTTTTTGAGAGGAAAAAAAAAATTAGGGAGTTGAATATGACTTGTATTCAAATAAGTGTGACGTATTTGTCCTTACAATAAATGACTTTTATTATGTACAATATAATAAAAGTAACAAACAAAAATGGGTTGGGCACTTCTGAATGTGTACATCTGTGTAGTTAAATGCAGTGCTTGTCTACAAAGAAAATAAACACTTCCAAGTAATTTGATTTTGAAGAACATGAAAACAGTAATGAGTTACTAACCGTAACGTTAATTTTCACTATCTGCCTGGTTAATAAATATTTGTTTGACAAAATTGTCCAATTGTGTACAATTTCTAAAATTAAAACCACAGCTAAAATCAAATGAAAATATCATTAACTTGATGCAGAACAAAACAAAATGGTTTAGTACCAAATAATCAACTTAATTATTGTGTTAGCTAAAAATATGGAAAAAACAACAATTCCTGCAAAATCCAAAGGCAGAATTCTTCATTTTTTTTATCAGCTACAACACCCAAGTCATTAGTAAATCTAGTAGTAAACATTGTGTTTTCATATTCAGTCTACTAATGTGAGAAGTATCGCTGCACCTGGAGAGAGCAAACCAAGTTTAAGTAAAGTTTAATAATAATCATACACATTGCTGTAATTAAATAGACATTAATAACTAGCAGATGAGAAAGTCACAGAGAATTACAACAGTGGGTTATTTGCCTCTGTTATTTTCAATTTTTTATAGATTTCTGTTAATTAGGGACAATATTTACATAAACAATTTAAGTGAAAGTGACAATATTTCAAGACTAAGCCCTGTTCCACAACCACTCATACTCATGCATTTGCAGCTCTGTCAGACAGAAAACCTGCCTTACCTGTGGGGGACACCATCACCTACAGATTATTTGCTGTGCTTGTGTTTCAGCCACAGGTGTAACTCCCTGTGCATCTCCCTCTCTAATAGCTACGTAGAGATGTTTTCTGAATATGGAGGATTAAAAATAGGTTAAAATTCACTCAAGCAAGTGTACTGTTTCTGATTTGAAACAAAGTTTTCATTTCTGCAAGACCATTGTCTCTTCTGTTTGGATTTTACCTATTTCATGGGAAAGACTCCAGGAGTACATTAAGCAACATGACAGTCACATGTCACTCATCCTGCCTTAAAGAAGAAATTGTACATTTGGTGTAGACTTTTGTTCATTTTAAAAAAATGTATGCCTACTGCTTATGTTCATTGATTTTATTGTTATACAGTACTACATTTTTACATCTGACATGAAGGTTATGGAAGTCAGTGCTCAACTTTGAGGGTTTAGCCCTAAAGGTAAACCTCAATATGTAGCTAAAAATTAGCAGGTGTTCCTCTTCTTTTTCAGCTCCTAAGAGTTTGAATATGGTTGTCTTCTTGCCCTTGGGAAGCCCTTGTAAGGAGCTGTAGGACTCAGAATTGGAGGTACTTCCTTTCCACAGTCACCTGGCAAATACCTGAACTCAGAGCACAACCGTTTCATGTAGCCGAAGATTTCCCTTTTATTTTAAAAGTTTTCTTAGGAAGTCACTCAATATAAGAAAGTTTTAAAGTATCTGACTAAGGTTACCATAGCAATGAGGCATCTGAACTAGGACTATTTTGCAACAGCCAGCCACTCAGACTCTTCTTGGTCTTCAGTTCCCTCAAGACCATTTCACCATGTAAAGCTGGTTTCAGATTTTTCTCTCTCCACTCCACCCAATTAAGCTTCTAAACCTCTAGATAGTACAAAACCATGAGTGGTAGTCAATCCCTTCCAGATACTCAAGGATGAAACTTTTGAAGATGGATAACTGTCTAATTTAAAGGAAAACCCGAAAGTCCCATATTTTAAAGAAAATATTAGCCAATTCAGGACATCCAGTTTTATCCTGTTTCTAGCAATGTCGAGGAAAAACCTTTCTCTCACCATCCTCCACCTGTCTGTTGCTCCCCACAGCTTAAGTCTTCTCCCAGGATAAAGTGACTTAATAAAAGTTTGCTTTAAAAGACAGGAGAATAAACATAGAAATAAATTCTAGATTCTTGAATGTTCGTGAATGTCATTTACATTTTTATAGAGAGAGTCTCCTGCTAATATGGAAAAAATCTGAACTACTGTTTTGACAGACTTTGACAGAATTTTACATTGTTTGCTTTACATGTAGCAAGAGCTGTTGACCAGATACTGACTTTATAATATATTTATACTGTCAGCTGGAATCTGTGGGGTTTTGTCAGGATGCAAGGGAAGAGGAAATTTCTAAAGAAATCCTTTGACATATTGGGTGCTTTAATCTTCTCTGTCTTCTTTCACTCCCACCATATCACTGTTCCATTGCCTGCTCTGATGTTAATCAGGATGACAGGGTCATCCTCTTTTATGAACTTGCTGGATTAATTCTTTTTCAAGGTCATCTGTGAATTGACTTTAGTAACCAATTATAAATTGGATGGTATTTTAATGTTCTACCCTCTCCCTGAGCTTTAATCTAGAAGTGATGAGAGACAAAAAGAAACCCAAAGGAGTTCACATTTTGGGAAGTAAGATGATGAATGCCATTATCCAGTACTCTTACAATTTCTCCTGCTCTGGACACCCTTGTCTTTCCCATTGAGTTCAAAGGGACTTGAAGGAAATTTAACATTTTCCAGAAACAGCGCTTTAGTCTTTTAGCTAATATAACTGCGTATGATCTCTGGAGAAATCTATCAGTATTGGTATTTGAGACACTTAAGTTTGACATTCAGAGTTCTGTACTATTATGAATGTGTCTCTATTAAGGCAACAGAAGTAGTGCGCTCTCTCTCTCTCTTTGATGTTGCCTTTTGAAATTTAGCATTAAAAAGCAATGCTTTCCTTCACTGTATTTTTAAAAGACTTTGAAACACTTTAGGAAACTGCGTTTGGGCTATTACCTGGCAAGAAACTATTTTAATTCTGTAATTATAGATTATTTCATTGATTTTTTTTTTTAAACCCTATTAGATATCTGCAGAACCTTGGACTCAAACGGCACAGATTGCAAAGACCAGTTGAATTAGGATTGCAGACCTACTGGTTAAAGACCTCACAGGCATTTTCTAGAGGAACGCTTACTGGATGAGTGTGTTTAGGCCCAACCACAATGTGCGCTCTTAAGCATCTTTCAACATGACTATGCTAAAGCAATGATTTTCCCCTGACTGCTTCTTTGGTGTGCTTTCTAGGCATAGGAAGCAATCTATGGCTTTCTCTTTGACCCCTTACAGACCAGCAGTACAGCTGCTTCAGTTCTCCCAGACCAGTGCCTCCAAAGACCTCCGAGGTATCTCCCCTGCCTTCTTTCTCCTACTCTATAATAATCAGGTCAGCTCAGGAATTTCCCCAAAGGTTTAACCGTATGCGTACCTTTGCTTAACTATTTGCCTCTTTAGCAGACAGACACAGGGACATTGAAAGGCATCCACAATCACACATTCTTCAGCTGGTACAAGAAATAGATATAAATTAAAATTAAATGTGTTCTTGTTTTTGTTTCTGTACCGCCCCACAGTACTCTTTAGGGTAAGTTCAAAAGAAAAATAAGGGTCACAGGCTCCTTCCTTACCTATTTAGAAATTTTGTTCCAAAATATCAATGAGTTCGTGAGTTATTCACAGTCTTTTTCAAAACCATGTGAAAGGTAGACAGCAAATCTGTTGTTTTAAATTAAAAATGAAATGACAAATAGAATGAGAAATGGAGAACATGGTTGTGATAGAATCTGTTCCTCAAGGAGAATACTAATGTTATTCCATGAGAATTCTGCTAAGGTTTTCAGACTGTGTTACAGAAAGAGGAGATAACCCAAAACGTTCATGGTGCCATCAGTATGGTTGCCCTACAAAGCCAACAGAAAACCTGGAAGTAAAATTTGCCTCATTTGCCTCAGTAATTTTGGGGAAGGAGTGACTTTTCTTCAGATCAGGACAGGCTTGAATTATGATTTTGATGTGGAACTATGCAAAATTCTGAGGTTTGCTGGGCTTTTGTTCTAAGCCACAAACAGGAGGTGACAGCTGCTTAGTGTTTTAATTTTGTATTCACAAGAATTGCAAACAAAGAACAAAATATAGGATGAACCTTTTTTTTTTGTTCCCTGTTTATGAGTATTCATTTCACTGCCATTCAGTCCTTCCAAGGGCTGATCCATACAAAATCAAGATAATAAATTCAACTCTTGCCTGTCTCCTTTTTTTATAATTTCTTTTTGAAGGTATATACCAAGTAGATAGTGCCGGAAAAATAACTGCTTGCTTTTTTTTCAGAATTTATATATCATAGGTAACTACAGCACACACTGCCCCACACTCATCAAGGCTTTAGCCATTATCAGGCAGATGACTGCAGGAATGAGAATTAGGCTTGACTCCTTGCCTAGACATGGGTGGGACAACTTGAGGCTATCCAATTTAAGAATTATGGCATCAGGGCAATGAAGCAGAGGAGAGTCTCAGGCTATCATCAATACTCTGTATCAGTCTCTCTCCAGACTGTGTACATTTTTTTTTAACTGCTTATAATCTGCATATGCTCATAATCTGAAGATAATAGGAAAGTTCCCTGTTACTCTATAGAACCATATCAAAACTTTTTATCTTAAGAACAGAAGTCAGGCTTAGTGTCAGGCATGCTGGAATGCTAAAGCCCCAGTAATTTCAGTAACCTACTTCTCTGTGACTGGATAATAGCCACGTTTCACTTTTGCTGTGGGTAGTAACAAGACAATGTCAAACTGAAGGAGATATATTTTTTAACACATTCCTCTACAATAGAAATGCTGTTTTTTCTTTTTGAAGAAAAATCATTTTGATATTTCCATTTCAATGTCTTTTCCAGAAATTATTAATTTATACTTTCCAACGTGCTTTGGGTGGCATTCTAGCCTGTATGAATCTAGTGGTAAAATTCCCACTGCTTTAAATGGGAGTAAGGATTTTCTTTTCCACTTATGCATATTTATACAGTTGTTCTTATGTGCACACACTTGGGTAGACCACTTTAGATCAGCTTTCAAGCATTGTTTTGCCACAAATCCTGCTCAGGAGACCATGTGCATTCAGGCAGAGGATCGACTGTTTACGTGCACTAGGGATAATCTATAAATCACATTGTGGAGTACAAGTTGGGGTCAAATAGGTCACCTTAGAAAATATGGCACCATAGAAAGAGTAAGAATGGTACATGACTCCAAAATATTTGTCTTTCTCCATGCAGGCTTCAAAATGAAGCCATTCCACCCACGCCTGCTCACTCTTCAAATTCACTTTCTGTCAGCACTGGAGCAACTGAGTTTTACTCCTGCGAAGATTAAATTTGTGTTTGTGTGCCTGACCATTTAAGGATGCATTGCACACTGCATGTGGCAGCTTGACACAGCCATGGGACAGTGCTTCCACCCCCTGAGCAGAGAGCCATGCCCAACAGAAGGGAGCAGGCCGTGCTGGGCACAGCGGTAGCCGCAGCCAGGTTTACTAGTGACCACTGCAATGGCCAAGCTAGGAGCTTTCTAGCAGGAGCTAGAAAATCTGGATGTGACAGGAGTATGACTAGCACCCCTTGATCTGTCTGAGCCCGCTGAGGGTATTGCCCCCGAGCAGTGGGCAAAGGGGAGGATGTGCATGGAGGGTGGTAACTTCTCAGGCCAACAGAAGTTCAAGCTTCTCCTAAATCCATCTGCAAACGCCTTTAACTTGCAAACATATGGACCAGGACACGGGAAGCTGAGGCGTGTCACCTGTCTCGCAGATGCCCTGGTGCTCTCCCAGCCCTGCAACTAACTTCTATTAGAACGTTTCGTATCTTCTGGCCAGGACTCCGGAGCACAGGGATAGATTCAGACTGGCAAGCTACTTCTCTTGGGGCTTTTCCTTCTGAGCAGAACGTGCACTATTGCTCCCAGCTACATAAAAGGATGATTTTCAGTACTCTCCATGCCTCTCTTTTTTCCCTCTCTCTTCGCCTATTACTGGAATGACAGAATTCAAAATGAAGACTTGACTGGGAAGGTGTGTTTTCAGTTTGCTTGAAGTTTTTGTACAAGAGGTCTCTGTCAGTGGCACAGCTGTGCTTCCCTGGGCCCAGTTTAATTTGGGGGCCTGTCAGGAACACATTCTGCACTATAAAATAACTTTTTCTTACTTTCTAACATGGTGAAGAAGCCATGAAGCTGTAGAAACTTATGGCATTAATTGAGTGAGCCCCAGAATATCAAAAGCACAGACAGGACTTACAAACTCATTTATTTTCCTGTCCCATTACCAGCCTCATGTGAATTAGGGCTACAAGTTTCACACTGGTAGTCAGGAGGTCATTTGTCACACACAGAGAAATAAATTAGGGGGTATATTAATGGTGACAGGCATACAAGACTACTGAACAGCAGAAGCATTTAAGTCCCTCCGAGAATGAGGAGAGCAAGGTTTCATGGCCCTCTAGTCCAGTTGCCATAAATCAGCATATCAGCAATGAATGTATTCATGCACACATCTGAATTGGCATTGCATATATACATGCAATTAATATGTGTGACTACACAAGTTTAAACTCGAAGTCTAAAGCTAAAGGTCTATATAAAGCCTACTTTTCAAGGAAGGATGTTCCATGTAACTTTTGCTTGACCTAGAAAGAAAGTAATTTAAATTATTATAATTCCTTAATCCTGTTTAACTTATTTTCCTGAAAGAAACTGAAAATCCAGTGGCTCTTACAGACTGTTCTTGTGCTTATGGGATACTCCTCTCACGTTAAAAAAAAAAAAAAAAAAGGAAAAACCCCTGTGTATGTTGCATGACCAATTATAATTAAACTGGTAAGCTAATCTTTAAAGTGACAGAAGGACAGGATAAATTCTCTTTGTAGTGACTAATATGGCCAGTCTGGCAGGGAGATTCAGAGTTGGAATCTTTATCTCATCTGTCTGCCTCCGTTGCCTGTCTCCCACCAAAGGAGTCTGGCTAAATCAAAAACACTGACCAAGCCCCCTTCCTGTTTCCCCTGGAAATGTTATCCATTGTGAGTAGTGGCTTGAAGTCACAATTACTTCAGCATCTTTATTAAAACATAATGTTGAGATTTTAGCTAAGATTAAGTGTATTCATTCCCCTAAGTTGTATTATATTGAAATAGAAAGTCTTTGGGAATTACTGGAGGAAGTAATTCTTTTTCATTTTTTTTTTTAATATTTAAATGCTAAAGAATAAAAATCCCTTTTTCATACACTGGCACAAAGCACGGGTAAGACTAAAATTAATACATTTAAAAGTGGATGATTCTCACTGGCTTTACGGCAGCAAACCTTGCCATCCTGATCCTGATGTGGCAGGAGACTAACAGAGAACATTTCAGCAAAAGCACTGTTTCTCTACATATTTCTACAAGAGCTCTTTCCTCTGTAATGCAATCTGAATATTGCAGACAGGCCTCAATTTAGTATCAACTTCAAAGGAACAATCTCTGTCAAAAGCACCGTGTTCCTAGCTCGTTTGAAGATGGAGACATACCAAAGCCCTTTCTGTCAGGGAAGACAGAAGGAAAAGAGGTTTGTTTCATCCAAATCCCCACTGGTTGACTTCCAATACATCAGAAAACTAGTGTGTAGTCAGTCTCTCTAAATAAGAAAAAGGAAAAAAGAAGACAGCTCAGTGATTAATATGCTTACTTGAATATCAGAAATACATGTTCAAATCTTTCCCCTGTTAGATTGTGGAGCAGGGATGTGAAGCAAAACCCCATGCTTCAGGAGAAGATCAGGCAATTTTACATAGGTTTCCGTATCAATCTCTCCTGACAATTTTTTTTTCCAGTGGATATAACATACAGAAATAACCACTGTAGCAGAAGTAACTCTGCTTCATCATGAAAAATGCCTTAACCTTCAGGCTACAGGACTTCCCTTATCTGTCCTTTTGCTATCTGACTGCATTTTGTGCAAAACTTTATGCAGTAGGTGTGTTTATCTGATTTGATTCATCTGAGAACAAAGAATAAGAACAATACAGCAGGGACAATTCTTAACTTGTCAAATGTAGGAAGGAAAATGAGTATGCAGGGGAGCTGCCTCTAGAGGGTTAAATCACAACATAGCAAAGGCTTTGAAGATCTGTTCTTGAATTGGAAATGGTAGCCTGATGCCTAGACTCCTTTGTGGATCCAGTTGGGTGCTCTCAGGGTAAAACAGAAAGGATGGACACCTCCCAGTCAGAATATGTGTAGGGTGAAAATCTGGGCAGAGCAAATCCATTGCCTTCAAACTTTCCTTCCACCCCTCTACACAGGGGCACAGCTGCGGTTCCACGAACCTGCCACCTTACCCTTGTGCAGTGTCCTTGTACCTGACCTCTCCTCCCAGGAGAAGTCTCTCTGGCATGCCCAGACTGCCCTGAAGAAATGAGTATAAGGAGAACGTGCTCTGCCAAAAAAAAGCCTGTCTTATTTGTAGCTGACAGAGAGTAACTATTGTTCTCGGGTTGTTTATGTTTTATTCCCTGTGGCATCTGCTAATATATTCTTGCTCTTATTCTTATCTTTTACTGACACACATCAGAAGCATTTCTAGACCTCTGGGTGGGGAAGGGTTTGACATTTCTCTTCTAGTTCAGATCAATATCACATCAGCAGGGATGGGTCAAACACTTGCAGCTCTCATTCCTTTATTATTTATTAACATTCAATTGTCTCTCACCTCTTATTGACCTTTTCTATTCAACCAATATGAAACCAAGGCCCTTTGAACCCCAGTGCCAAGAGATGCAGCTGGATTGCAGGCTAGCATCCTGAGTAACAGGCAGCTGAAGCAACGGCATGCAACATGCGCTGCTAGTGCGTGCCTTACCTGGGAAAATGCTACTGAATATGAACCAACCTCCTAGGGAACTTGGCCTGCCTGTAGACCTCATCCTAAAACAATACCTGCAGATCCGAGCCTCTCCCTCACCTTATATCTGATCAGCACTGAGGAACAAAGTACTGCAACTGCGCTTTTGTACTACATAAAAGCAGACAAAGTATATGGTAGTTGAAATTTGAAAGCAGCAGAGCAGTGATGAGAGTCCCTCCCTTGACGGACAACCTCTGCACACTGGCAATCTTCAAGGGCAGCCTCTGGCTGGCATCACTCTATGTGACACCAGGAAGCAAGGCCACTTTTTTTTTTCCACGTCCTATTATTCATTGTTTATTTAAAATATGATTATATGGCTATTAATTGGTTTTGCCTTCAGCTAAACAATAGTTAGGGCTTTATTTTATCAAATGAATAGATTGCATATCTTTCTCAAGGATTCCCAGAATATTAAGGGATGAATAATCACAAATGTTCAGATGTGAGCAGAATGGGCATATGCATACCCATTGTGTATGGGCATTCTTTTACATACACAAACTCACCCCAGAACAGATTAGCTGTAGACCCAGATGAGAGTGCTTCTGCACAGCTCTGCTGGAGGCACATGATGTTTATGTGTTGTCTGCAGCCCTGAGATGTTAATATTAGCAGTACAAGGACTGTATCTTTGCTGATATTATATGATATTATCTAATGGCAACAATAATACAAGGAAACCGGGGCCTGACACACAATCATTATACAAAAATAACATTACAGTAATCATAATAACAAAACCTGCTTGAGGATGAAAACGTAGATCAATTCTACCTTGTGGATGCATAATTGCTAATGCATGGAATAGGAGGTAGGTGACTGCGTGTTCTGAGATGAGTTTGCTAAGTAGAAGCTCATTTTATTCTTCATGGAAACAGTTGGTCTTTGATGCCTTTGATGCCTTTAGCATTGATAGACCTTAATTTTTAAGACTTTGAAAAACAACATTCTCATATGTCATAATAGAGATGTTTATTTCATTTAAATTGTGAAAATATGTCAGAGCTGCTAGGATTTTAACCTTAGCATGAAAGAAATACAAGTAAGAAATATCTACTATTTAGATCGTAAGCCATTTCTGGAAAATAAGCATTTCTTTAGTTAAAATATTATTTTAATTTTCCTGTTTTAATTAGACACAGACTAACACCCCAGTTCTGAATACCCCACATCCTGGAGTGTGGGAAGTCCATAGACAGACACTAATTTGGTTTCTTGAGCCTATAACTACTTTAAAAATGGACTTAGTCCAGAGCATAATGATAATTACCTTGTGGTTTTTATATCATGTAAATTTTCAAGATCCTAGGTACCATTTTATGAGTATAGGGCCATTTAGGATAGCAAAAGCAAGTACTGCTGAAGACACATTTAACATACAAGTGCAAAGAACAGCACTTTTTGTCTTTTTACTGTGATAAACAGGAGAGGAAAAAAGCCACGTGCCATATAGCAAGATCCTCCAAAACCCCTCTCCTTTCTATATTATACAAATAATCTAAAGTCTCTGCTTCTATCTTTTGCAAGCAAACAATGAGGAACATTTAAAACACTACACTTTCTTGAGAAGGAAATACTTCAAGCAAGGGCATTATTTAGAAAGGAAAAGGGAGAAAATGCATCAGTAAAATGAACTAGAACCTTTTTAGTCTGGCCAGTCTCACAAAAAGAATGGCAATAAATATTTCTATAAAAAGCATGTTTACCTCCCATAACCTCCATGACAATTATTTCACTAGGCTCACAATATTCTTCCTTCCTTTTATTTTTTTTTCATTTTGAATTAACTGCTTGTGTAGACAAGCATCTGCTGCCTCTCCATCTCACAGCTGCTCTCTCTTGAATTTATTCTTACTAGTCTGTATCCTTTGCCTATTTTCAAGCAAATACTTCAAGACTCTCTTTGAAATGGTCAGTCTGGGCAAAAGGGTGGGAAGTGAAATTACCTCTTTACCACTAGATTTCCTCCTATTTTACTGTTTCCCTAGGAAACTTTGCCTCAGTTGGCCAGTCCCATAAGTCTGTCATGTAATTACAATTCTATAGGAAGGTACTAAAAATGCGAAATTTTCTCACTATAAATGAAAATTCATTAATTTCACAACATGTTTTTATTTAGGTCAAAACTTGATACAATATTAGAAACCTGTAATAGGATATAGGTAAATACAGGATATAGCAATTAATCTCTCATTCTTCCCTTTTGTTTTGTTTTGGTTTTTTTTTTTTCTAGAATGGGAGAATATCAGAACTGTGCTCAACATTTTCCCAGATCTCCAAAACCTACAATTTACATAGGCTGCTGATAAAATCCCCATGGACCAGAAAGGAAATGGCATAAAAAGGTGTCAAATTCATTCTGACAATAATGTTTTTTAAGATGGCTTTTGAGCCACAAAAGAGCTTTAAAGCTGTGAATGTCCCTCAGTACACAGTGGATCTCCCGCAATTGCCTAAAGGAATACGTTTGAAGAACTGCATGTCATCTTTATGTGGTGACTGCCTTTCATTTTAGATGTCACAGTCTTTTACTGAATGCTGACAGCCCTGCACTGCCTGGCATCAGGCTGCTGTGGAGGCTGCCCAGCTGTGCAAACACGTCTACGGTCATCACCACCACCTCACACACTAGCGCGTGTGACGCACTGGGCAGTGGCAGCAGGGACGCAACCCCTCGGCTCCCTCTGCCACTCTGGTACTTCTGTGCTAGTGAATTAGCTTACTTCTGTCTTCTCTTTTGATTCCTTCCCTATCCTTTTTTTTTTTTTGTCTACCCCATATTTTCCTGCCTACTCATTTTATTCTGTGCTGCAGCTCTCCTTTCCCTCAATTTAACCCTGTGCTGCACTCTCAGCCTCCTATTCTATTCTATTCTATTCTATTCTATAGATATACATACAAACACTTAAATACAGGTGCACACAGAGAAACACAACTGAAAGTTCAGATCCTGCAGCATGCGGGAACTTCATATGGACCACAGAAATATATCAAACCAGTCAAAGCTCTGACCACTGCTGAGTGTTTGTCATTCAAGGTACAGAAAAAGAGAATATATGATGCAGGGAAGGTTGGTCATATCATGATGCATTTCAGTGCTTTTGCTTTTTTTTACATTGTTAACTGCAAACTGTATGGCCACATCCTACCTCCAGTTCTTGTGGATCCCCTTGCACCAATGTATACTCAGCATGAAGCTCAAACAGGGCAACCAGACAGTGCTATGTAGTACAGGAGATGTGAAGAATTTGGAGGCTGGGACAGAATGAGTATGAAGTATCCAGTCAACAAAAGGAGCAGACTAGAGTGAGAATAAAAAAAAAATATTTATAGACTACATTATTTTTGGAAAATATTTAAAGTGTTTAATTTGAGAGTTCTGGGCTTCATTCCCCCTAGCTAATTACAGGATTTGAATCTTTCTTATTAAGTCATTAAAGTGGAGGTGTTAACAGAATACGTTATTTTCTTGCATAATGAGTAATGGAAACATGAACATCTAAACTGGACAGGCTTTAAGTGGAGTATATGCATATTGGGTAATGCTATAGCCACATCTTTTTATTTGTTTGTTTTTGCCAATGCAGTCCCTCTATTAAATGCCCCTTCAGCAAGTCAGCATTGGTTATATTTTATGTTTATGTCATAAAAGTAACAGATATACCACTATGTTCACAACATGTTAAATGTTATTCCTTATTTTTAAAAAAGTCCCATAGCTATGTGGTAATATCATTGGAAATGGTTATTACAGTAGACAGGAACTTGCATGACCCCTGCTGGGTTATCTTTTCCAAACTCTGTGAGTGAACCTTGTTATCCTTTTGAGAGATGAATAATTAAATTCTTACAATTGTGTAAGTTGTTACAACAAGGCAGAAATTCTTATTTTCATTTCTTGTTCTGTTCCCTGGAAAAGTAACAAAAGCATGCCAGATTCCACCTGGCATTTCTACTCCCTGTTACAAGTTGTTTGACTGAATACAGGGAAATTAATAAGAAATCTTGGCATGTTGTTGAAATGAGACAGTTCTCATTGCCTTCAAGGGGGTATGATTTTTAACTTAGGTGTTTTCTTAAAGAACAATATATCCCTGTAGTGAGAAAACACTTTGCTTTAACACACCTTAGATGTGAAATGTAGGGCTGCCTTATTATTTGGTAAATCACTTCTTAAACACAGATATGAATTTCATGAAGCACTGGGTGAGGAAAGGAGGATTTAACCCATAAATTATAAGGCATGGCATCAAACAACAGTGATTCCGACTTTTTCAAAATACCTGTTTCCATTGGGTTGTTTAAATTATTGTCTGTCTCTTGGTAGAGCACTGAAAGATGGGGAATATGTTTTGGCTTTAGTCACGATAAATTCAGCAGAAGGATGTGTGGAGCCAGTAGAGATATTGGCTGGGATGAGGGAGAAGGAACAAGCTCAGAGGAAACTCAGAGCTCAGAGGGACGATGCAGCCTCTCCACTGCCAACCCGTGCAGACTCCGTACGGTTGCAGCAAGCTAAAAGGCTGGAGCCACGCAAACAGGCAGTGCTGACAGACTATTGGTCTCCTCCTGCCTTTCTCACTCCCTCTCCAAAGTTTCCAACCCCAAAGAAATCTGTATCATGCAACAGATCACAGTATGTGTTTTCACCTGTACACAACAGGTGATAAAAGGAGGTGCACCTTAAGCAGCCTTCCTTTACGCTAGCAGAAAAGAGATGCTGTAGCTGCTTCTGTCTTTAGACTGTTTCCAGGTTTGTGGCCAAATGGGTAGATGGATCAATTTCCAGACATTTTCCTGTGTCCCCTTTGGGGATGAGAATTGTCACCAGACAGTTTAGTGAACTTACTCATGCCCTATGCATCGCAGTGTTACACAATCATTTTACTTGTTCCCTTCACAGCCAGGCAGATCTCTTTTACTGCGCAATCCATCTACCTCTGCAAAGCAAAATACAGCTCCTAGTAAGAATAGGATGCTGTATCTCTCTGTGAGATGACTTCTAATGCAAATACAACCCCTTAAGCCCTAGCAGTTGAATGCAAGAAAGAATTCACTCTAAAAGAGAAAAGCAGCTTTATTAATTCAGCCCTTCTCTCATCACTCCTTAGTCAAAACGTACATATTATTATAAGACAGACACATTGACATAATGAAACAAAAAACCTAATGGCTCTTAGTAAAATTATGTTTAAAGCAAGACACTGTTTTTTCAAAGGCTCAGATCTTACAGGCAGAAGACTAAGGAAAGAGTACAGCTAAATAGGGCTTTTACTACTGAGCAAAACAGCTACATTATACTTATACATCAATCAGTCACATAACATTCACATTCATATCATGAAATCTTCTTTATACATAGAAGTTTATTTGCCTCACATGTTGACTGGTACCAGCATTTGTCCTCCCTTTTAAGAAACGATGTCTTCAGGAAAAGTCCCATAAAGACACTTTATGAAAATGTTTTCTTATTTACTTAGAATGGAACCAGGAGAACATTCAAAACCAGAGCAAGAACTGTTTCCTGGAGAGCTAGTAGACCTATTATTTTAAAAATATTTTGCAGGACTCTCGGGGGGCAGCCGTAGGAAAGAAGAGCAGGTATACAGGCAGATCAAGCAGACATAGAGCTACCATCTCTACTTCCTGCTGGTGAAAGCCTTCAGCTTTGACATGCAGTATTTTCATTTTTCTCTGCAGTATGACTTCCTCCAACGAGACTGGACTGCCTGGGGCACTGGTGGCTAACCTGTTGTTTCTAAATTGCTGATTCAAATATAGCCTAGGAAATTAAAATCATAGCCTGCATGAAATGAGCCGGTAGTACCCATCAATTACCTGGTGGAGAGGCCACCCCAGACAGCTCAAATCATGCCCTTACTGGGAGCTGAGAAGAGAAGCAAAGGAACAAATGTTTTCACAGACTAAGCTGCATTCTACTCCCCAGGAACAGAGCCTTAGGTTTGAAGCATAAAATTGAAATTTTAGGGTTTCTATATTGTTCCTTCTATTTAGAAAGGTTACTTTCTATTTAGCTGTAATAAATAAACTCAGTTTTGAAAGGGAAAACAAACTGAAGCTGTAGGATTGCAGGAGCATATTAGGCAAAACCTTGTCAGCGTTCCCCAGCAAGATGGCAGTAGTAAAGCTGTACCAACCTCTCTTCTCTCCCAAACCTATCAACCACATTTGGGGAAAATGTCTCAAAATACTAAGCTGACAGGTATTTGTAGAAGCATAGCTTTTGTACATCATCAAGAAACATGAGAGGGTGTCGTGGTTCCAGCTAGGATAATTTTGACCTGAGCTGGGAGAGGAACTGGAGCTGGTGGCACCTGTGGCTGGGGGACACAGCTGGGATAGTTTACTAATTAGGCAACAGCTGGGATAATTTACCCAAATTGGCCAAAGGGCTGTTCCATACCCTGTGACATCATGCTCAGTATGTAAAGTGGGGATGGGGCTGAGGGGAGGTTCCTGCTACTGGGGAGGAAGCTGGGCATCAGGGTCCACTGTGAGCTACTGTACTGTAAATCATGTGCTTAAGTATTTTCTGTTATTAGGTTGGTTGGTTTGTTTGTTTTCCATCTCTGTTTTATTTTCTTCTGTTGTTCTTTTAATCTTTTTTTTTTTTTTTCCAATCTCAACTCATGTGTTTTGCCTTCTTTTCTGTACCAATTCTCCTCCCCATCCCATTGGAGGGTGGGGGGAGTGAGCAAGAGACTGTGTAGCTTGGTCTGGAGCAGGGCTAAACTGAAACAGAGGGCTAAAGGAATGGTTCACTTGGTTTAGGCACATATAAGGCTACAGCCAGTGAAGAAGCAGAGATCTGAACGCTAGATGATAAAGCTTCTTGATGCAAACTGAACCACATCCTTCTAGCTCGGCGCTTAGGCAGGCAGCGAGGATCTCCCAGTGCTCACCTGCACAGGCACATGGTTTGGTGCCTTTGTCCTGATGCATTGCAGAGAAGAACAAATGCCAGAGTGACAATTCCAGTCAGCAGCAGAGGCAGAGCTCTGAAAACATAGCTGCTACAACACGGTAGATTTTTTACTTCGGTGGCTGTATCTCTTCTACACCTTGGTTAACCAAAATTCTAATTTCAGCTAGAATTAAAGTAACAGGTTCTTGTTTTGTTATTAAAACCTCTTTTCCATAAAATGAAGTCAACTGGCACCCAAATTTAATTACATTCCTTGTTGCGTGTAGCAAGCTTAACATAATTATTTTTATTGAAGCAGTTTAATAGCTCTTGAAATATAAAACCTGTGAGGAATATTTGATGTTGTTTCATTTTTGCTGAATACCAAGAGAAACAAAGTACCAACTGAATGCAAAGATCTGCCTAAATCCGGTTATGAACGTCTGAATTCCGTTTACCCTTAATCAACTTCTATTTCATGTATTTCAAAATGTTGCTTTGTTAATAGTTACAATTGTGATAAACAGAGTTTCTGTGCATGTGATGTCCAGTGGGGCTGCACAAGCATTTAGCAACATGTTTCTCCAAAGCAAAAATGAAGTAATGAATAGATGCATATTCTGGGGATATTTAATTCTTGTATTGTTATAGAGACCTGAAATAAGTATTTAAACAATTCTACTTATCATAGGATCATACAACAGTCGAGGCTGGAAGGGACCTTGAAAGATCACCTGGTGATCTTTCATGGGAAAGGGAGCCTAGATGAGGTTATCTAGCACCCTGTCCAATTACATCTTGAAACTCTCCAGTGATGGGAGCTCTACCAAGTTCTGGGGAGGCTGGCCCAGTGAATGATTGTTTTAGCATGAAAAAAAAACCTATTTTTTTTATATCGAGATAAAACCTCCCCCAGTGCAGCTTGTAGCCATTGCTCTATGTCTTCTCCATCCTCTCTGTAGCCACCTTTTAAGTACTGGATTACTTGAAAAGCCATAAACAATGCTTCAAAGTCTACTTAATTTGGTTAAAAGCAGCTTCCATCAAGCTGCAGTTTCTTGTCATCAAGTGTTCAGGGAGAAGGCAAACAAAACCGGGAATGGCTTGCACATTGTCTCTAACTTTAAAGCATGTCGTACCCAGGAGATACACCAGGTAACAGGGATGTACCTTGTACAGAACTTACACAGATGGCATTTTTCCCCTTTACCCCTCGCCCTTCTTCTGTTAATAAAAAAGAGGAATTTCTGAACAGACAACTGTGTGCTTCCTGCATTCTCTGCTGCCTAGGACACAGGGTCTGGGGCAGGTGAAGAAGTGTAACTCTAAGCCTTTTATTTTTCCTCAGTATGGTTTACTGCAGTTCTGGCAATGCACTGACAACAACAGAAGCTGCTGGGCTTCCCTAGGAAACCGTTTCTGAAACACTTTGTCCATCAAGACAGTTTCCTCCTGGAAAACTTATAAAATTTACTCAGTATTTAGAATCCATTATGAAAATAGGCTGTGCTTCAGAGCTTCATTGCACAGTGGGTCTGCATATCTGTCTTTCTAATTAATCTTTGAGGTGCCCAGAGAAAACGGGCAAGTGTAAGCCTAGAACGAATGGGATCTGTGCAGGTCAGACACAAGCTGGCTGAATGAGACTTGTCATCCACATCTATACCCTCTGAAGAGAAATTAATTTCTTAAGAAAGGGCTGAATGGATGCAGAGCCTACTAGTGTATGGGGGCAGTGAGGGGACTTTGTGCAGGGCTGAGTCCTCCTGGAGCCTCAACCCAAGGCTGTAGAACTCGCCTCCACAGACTACAACTCCTGCTGAACCTTAATTTTTTTTTAATTCCATATAGATTATTTTCTGCTTTTTCTCCCCTTTTTCTGGGTATTCAAGATTATTTTCTGCTTTTTCTCCCCTTTTTCTGGGTATTCAAATGCTAGAAATTTGTATTATATCACACTCATGAAACTAAAAACATTGTCAGGGCTCCTTCCAAAGTGAAAGCTGGAAAATGAAATGCACATATACGCACGCTGTTTGAGTCACAGAGAACGCCTGGGGAAGAAACTCAGATGCATGCTGTATCTGAACATACATATAACAGCAGATAGACATCACCATAAGGAGAGAGGCGACACATAGACTGCCTACGGGGGAACAGTTACAGCAGATCAGCTAAATTCATTTAAGAACAATCTTCTTGCTTGAAACCAGTAAGCTGAATCAGTTTTCATGAGTGATAAACTGGCTTGTGTATTGGGAGCTAAGGAGTCTGGGTGCACAGCTTCACCTAGACCAGTAACATCTCAAGGAAGAGGTCACTGAAGTTGGCCCACTCTTCTCCTGGAAGCGCTGGGTGACAAGGCTAGCAAGATTTTTTTACAATTAAGGTGGTGAAGTACTGGAACAGGTTGCCCAGAGAGGTGGTGGATGAACCATCCCTGGAAACATTCAAGGCCAGGTTGGATGGGGCTCTGCGCAACCTGGTCTAGTTGAAGATGTCCCCATTTCATGCAGAGCAGTTGGACTAGATGACCTTTGAAGGTCCCTTCCAACCCAAACCATTCTATGATTCTAAGATGGGCGCGGACACCTCCTGGATACAGGTGGACCTGAGAGTGGCCCAGCCACTGCGGCTCCGGGCCTCGTCACCCTCCTGCCCCTCTGACAGAGGAGCGGACACCGGAGTTTTCCACCCTTGCCCTCCCCCGAGGCTTGGACACCCGCCCGCCGGGCAGGGTGAACGCCTCCTGGCAGCGCGGGGAGCCGCTTGTCACCTGCCCGCCAACAAACGGAGGATGCCGAGGTCAGCCCCGGCTCCCGACACGTTTCCTCCGCAGGCCCGGGGGAGGGCCGTGGGCGCGGGGACGGCGCTGGGGTGGGACACCGGGGCCCAGAGCCGCCACAGCCGCCGGGGCTGCCCGCGTCCTTCGGCCCGCCGCGCCGCCGGGATGAGGCGAGCCGGGCCCTGCTGCCTGCTCCTGGCCGCGGCCTGCGCTCTGGGCCGGCCCTCGCCGCCCCCGCCAGCCGCCGTGCTCTGCCAGGAGGCCGGCGCTTGCTTCAGCGCCCACCTCGCCAACGGCTCCTACGCCGAGGCCCGCAGCGCCTGCGGCCGCCGGACGGGACGCTTGGCCTGGGTCAGCGACGAGGCGGAGCTGCGGCTGCTGCTGGGGCTGCTGGCGGCGGCGACCGCGGCGGCGGGGCCAGCGCCCTGGTTCTTCTGGGTCGGGCTGACGAGGAACGCCTCCGTCTGCACCGACAAGGGGCAGCCGCTGCGCGGCTTCTCCTGGGAGGGCTCCAGCGACGGGACGGCCCCGCGGGAGGTGCCGGCGGCGCTGGGCCGGTGGGTGAAGGAGCCCCTGCGGTCCTGCCTCACCGCCCGCTGCGCCGGCCTGCACCTGGCGGTGGCGGCCCCGGCCCCGGCCGGCGGCCCCAGCTGGGGCTGGAAGGAGCGGTTCTGCAAGCGGGAGAGCCAAGGCTACGTCTGCAAGTACCAGTCCGAGGGCGCCTGCCCCGACCTCAGCCCCGCGGGTGCCCTTGACCTCGGCTACCGCCTCCCCTTCGAGGAGCGCAGCGCCGGTCCCGGCTTCAGCCCGTCGGGCACCATGCTCACCGTGAGGTGCCCCGGCGGGGAGGTGCTGCTCACTTGCCAGCCCGAGCAGGACGGCTTCGCCTGGAAAAGCGCGGAGGAGCCCTTCTGCCCCTGCGGCTACCGGAGCCCCGGCAGGGCACGCTGCGCCCAGGTTGCCGGGTGCCGCGATGCCGCCGGCGGCTTCGCCTGTGCCTGCAGCGCGGGCGGGAGGAACGGGACACCCTGTGGGGACACGGGAGCGGCCCCCACCGCCACCGGCCGCCCCGCGGAGCCTCCGGGTGCCGGGGCGGAGGAGCGGCGCCCCTCCGCCCCGGCACCCGGAGGCTCCGCGGGGCCGCCCGTCGCCACTGCCGGCGGGGAGAAAACGGCCGCTCCGGCGGCCTCCTCCTCCAACTACGTTTTCATCCTGGTGACAGTGGCGGTGGTGGTCCTGGTCATCCTGGTCATGACCGTCCTGGGGGTCTTCAAGCTCTGCTTCAACAAGAAATCCGAGGGCCGAGGGGACAAGCAGCCGCCGGACACCGGCAGCAACGCGGAGGCGGGCTCCGCGGAGCCGTTGGGAGGAGCGGGCAGCGAGTAGCCCCGCTCCGTCCGGCGGGGCGGCCCCGAGCGGCGGCTCCCACCCTGGGGCAGCCCCCCCGCCCCGTCTCTCCTGGCCTCCAGCCCGGGTGCCACAGAGGGCCGGGGACGAGGCGCCGCGGGACGTGGCTGAGCAGGACTCGCAGAGTGTCAGACGTGGAGGGGCATGCAGCTACCCCCCCTCTTCAGGAGTTTGAACCCTTCGGACGGTCCGGAGGTTTTGTCGGTCTGAAAAGCGTTATTTAGTGGCTGACATAAGTAAAACATAAATATAGTGGCCTCGCTGACAGAACGATTGCTTATCTGCAGCTGCAGCAGTTGTGGGTTTTTATCTTCTCAGAAACTGCTCTTCGGCTGCCTTACGTGGCGCAAGTGTAAAGGGGACCACTTTGAGCGCTTGCGTCTTGTAATCTAGAAGTCACTCCCTGTCTGAGTGGTACTTGGATGCTCTCGTTTTCTTTCTAATTGCTGGAACGTTTGGAGAGGTGAACTGCCATAATTTTGGAGGAAACTGTGACCCATACTCTTTCAGACAGACATTCTTATACGTAAAGAGCATTTCTAAACTTAGAAGGTCATTAAATTGGTGAGGAAGTGGGAGGTTAATGGGGAGTCAGTTTTATACTTCACTTGATGAAAAGAATAAAGGATGATTTAAAACCTAAATCACTGCTCTGTTTGTTACTTTATACAATATTCATTTTCATTGTAGCAGAGCAACACATTTTTCACTTACAGTTTTTCTCCTAAGGTGCGTCAGTACAAAACTTGGTGCAATATGTGGCTCCCTTACAATCAGACAAGGTGCTGACAAACTTTGCACTGTGAGAAGAGTTAATGTGGGTCCAAATACATCATGGAAATACCATTATTTTTAGTCGGATATATTACTTCCCATGGAATCCCTTGAGAGTAAGGAAAGAAGGATTCACCCTTTGTGCCCCTTTCTAAACATTTCCTCTGTAATTTCCCTTGGGAATTCCAGTAAAGCAGCTTTCATCCTGGCCGCAGAACTTGCTTTCTTTGCAGTTCAGAGTGCTGATGCTCGCTTCTTATTACGGTGTTGGTTTTCAATTAAAGTGGCAATGCTAAATATTGATTCAAGGTTTTCTGAGTGTAGTAAGACACAACTAACTGGATCTCATCCAAGCCTTTTGGGGTGCGGGAAGGGTAGAGACGTATTTTCTTCCCTTGAAAGAACTTTAAACTCTGAAATGTCTTTATAAATATGGGGGTTTTTTTTGTTTGTTTCCCTCTCTTTAGAGCTGAATACTGTTTTCATTTTGTCACTTTCCTGTTGAGTTTGGAGAACTCTCTTTCAAACAATAATGTACATTATTACCTATTTTTCTTGCAAGCAAAGACTTGAAGTTTAATCTGGTGTAAACATCTGCTAAGGATAAAGTATGACATAGTGTGGGTTTTTTCTTTTTCCCTCTCTCTCTGCCTAATGATGATAGGCTGTTGCTATCTGAGAGACAGTCTTTTGCTTCTTTTAAGGGGATCCCAGACATTTGTGAGCCATCAGGCTGTCTATAGCCATAAATTCCATTGTGTCATGACAGGGATGAAGTGCAGCTAGGTGAGAATGCTACTCATTAGAAAGCTGTCTCATGATTTGCATGCTTTTCAAATCTGTTTATGTGACATTTGTATTTCAGAAGGCAAGCATCTTTCAACTTTGATAGGAGGCTTGATTCTGCTTTCAGATGTGCAAAGATTTGGAAAATGATTTAGCTATTAATGCATTTTGTCTTAATACCACTCCTGTTACTGTCACTGAAAGTAATTTGTTTTGGGGGACAGTGTATGTGGAGCTCTGTTCTTCTACAAGGGACTGTATAAGCAAATGGCAACCAAGATGAATGAGAGCCTCCCTAAGTTATTATTTCAATGTTGTCCTCTTTCCCACATGTCAGATGGCTGAACTCTTAATGAGACTGTACAACTGTCCAGGGATGTTTTCCTAAGCTCTAGAAATACTCTCATTCTCTATTTCAGGAGTCTTACCAAGCACACAGCTAAGTGCTGAGTTAAGCGCCTGTAACTGACTACTTTTGGCGTCTCTCAGGATTTGACTCAGACTATTCAGTTAAAATGTACAAGTTCATGCCCTTGCAAGCCATTTACCTGTCTCATCTTATTATTCTCATTTCCCTCTTTGCCTTAGCTTCCTGTGAAATCACACTTGGATTTCAGAGTTCTTCTCATGCTCAAGATTGAGAATTAAGCATTAGACATTTGTTGAAAGGACTACACAAGGATTCTGTTCTATTTTCTCTGATTTGTGATTTGACTCAGCTGAAATCAGATTATTTTGCATCTAAGGATGGGATCTGTCTCACCAGATGTGGACATATCTAACAGTTAATCTAGACTCATCTGCTCACCTAGGCTCCCTTACAGCCTATGGAAAGAAGTATGTACTTGCAATTTCTCTCATTTTAGTCTAGATGCTGAAAATAGGGCCAGTGAATTGCATCCCCAAAGTGCCATTTCTCTACACTGACTGTAAAGAAAGCCTAGGGAGTCTCCTCGTATTTAAATGCATGTGAAACACATATCTAAAATTAAATCAGAAAAATCAGCTAACCTAGGTCTCTGGCCATGCAAGTAACTTTTCTAAAAGTGAGCTCACAGTGCCTTTAGCCTGCTCTTCCAGGCATGGCTAAATGGCCATAATTTTACCATAGCTTCTATTGGTTTTACATGTTAGAGATTCTTGGTTTGTCTGTTTGGGTTTCTTTACCTCCTTTTTGCAAAATACAAAGCCAATAATAGTGTTTGAATTTGACTGAAACCTGAGCAGGTTTCAAATGCATGATTTTCTCTTCCTCTAATGGTTCAGACCAAGCAGTGGATGGTTGGAAAGGATAAATAATTTTTGCCTTCCATTCTCATTTTAAATTGTATCTTTCTTAAACAGGAAAGCAACAGATAACTGACTTGCAACATGGATTAGTGGCTTGTATCATACCCATGATTCAGTGGTCTGCAAGGCAGATTCAGTGCAGGGTTTGCTGTTTACATCCATAGGAGAATAAGTAAGATCATAATGAGTACAGATAATAACAACAAGGACTGATATAATGAAAGTGTCTGGTTATGAAATTGGGTGCAACTTTCTTTTAATTGTTGTGTAACACCATGTGTCACACACAATCAAATGTAAATATTTGTCCAAAGTATAGCAGAGATGGAGACAAATCTTGACCTTTTCTCTCATGTTACATACAGGTCCTTTGACTAAACACATTATATAAGCATATCATATTGCAACTGTTTTTCCAGTACAGGAAAAACCTTATTTCTTCCCATATTAAAGCCATATAAATCACATATAAACTTTATATCCATGGGTTTTACAATGGATAAATTTGTATGGAAGATTTTAAATAATTTAGTACTTTCAATTCTAGTGGTTCATACTAGCTGGGGTTTTTTAAAATTGTAAACTTCCTGGGGTAATGCGTAGTGTTGTAGACCCTGGCTCTTGACTAGAGGACCGGATGTAATACTGTCATGGTAATGAAATGGTGGACACAAGAATCTGTGAATCCACATTTAAAAATGGTGGTTCCTGCAAAAGGTAGGAATGTCCAAACCTCTCATCTATCACAGTGGTCCAAAAAGTGTCCTCTGTTGCCAATTATTGAACCTAATTTTTAGAGTTCCTTAATTCCTCCAATGAGAGTTTGGCTGGTAGGCACATCATTTGTCAGCTGTACATTTTATTCATGAACATGTGATGACTTTTTAATAATTTGTATTAATGAAATAATCAGAAATAAAATTTTAATTTTTCATAATGGTTTATTCTGCTGAGGGCTTGATTAAGTGTGTTATGGGATTAAAGTCAAATCTAAGAGTGGACATGGGCAAAATTCAAATACTTCAAAGAACTTTTCTTCTTCTTTATGTGTAGTATATAGCTTAAAGCAGTTTTAAAAATGAATGAGTCCTGTGCTTCCCCCAGGAAACATAATTTCCTATCACTTAATCAATTTTTTAATGTTTTCAGTCCTCAACATCTTTCCTTATTTATTGCATGGAGCTTAATCACTGGTACATGTCACTTAGTTCCTTCTAGAAATAGTATTTTCTATTTCTTCAAGATGTGGGCATTTGTCAAGGCTGTAGAGTGATGGTTCGTACATTTCACTAATGATATATAACTGACTTGAAAGGCAAACACAGCAAAGCAGCAGCGGTAACCACACTCCCAGGGCTTCAAAAGAGGTTAAACTTCATGCCTTTCCTTCTTCCCCCAATATGCAGCCTTGCCTTTCTCCTCTGGACTTGTAGAGCTCTGGCATTGGGAGACTGGAAAGTGAATGTGAACAAGGAGTCATCTCTTTGCTAGCAAGTCTTCTTATCCCTTTTCCATATTGCAGACTTGAAGGGCTGCTTGGCTGTAGGCAAGGTACCTGAAGGCAGCAGTGGACACAGGGAAAGCAGGGACGTGGTGGTGGTCCCACATTTATGATGCCCTTTTCCTCCTGCCACCTACCAGTCCTTTGGCGTGGCAAGTCTAAGGCAGAAGGATGGGGAAACAACTACTGTTCTGTATTTCATGGACAATGTAAAGAGCGAGAATCCTGCAGGTCTAGGGAGAGGATTAGCTGCGGAGGGAAAGATAAGAAAGAGAGGCAAGTATCCGTCTTTACTAGGATGTATCTATCCTTACCATCCTCTCACTGCATATTTTTTCAGGTGTTTGTTACTCAAAATGTGATGGGTTGTGAACAAATAAACATTTTCAGTCATTAATCCAGGAACAGTATGTGGGCTGCAATATGTCAGAAAAGCATGGGTTTGTTTTTGGAACATAACCAGCAGGTCTTGTGTTTTGGACTGATAAGAATGGTTTACACTGTTCCCTGGAACATAATGTAGGAACATAAGAACAGACAATTTCAGTGAGATTAAAAGTCATCTAACTCAGTAATTTCTCTGTGACGACAGTAAACGCTTTAGGAAATAGAATAGGAAATGTGGCATCTGTAAGCGACACTTCTCCTAGGTACTCTAAGGTTGCAAGACTTTGAGTTTGAGACAGAGTTTGTGTCACACTTGGTAGACCTCCATCAATTTGTCTAACAGAGCTTGGATTTGATTTATTACTTTTGGCTTCCAACCATCCTGTATCAATTAGTTCCACAATTTATTTACATATGACATAAAAAGTAGACCAGTTAATCTTCTTGATTTTCCATACCTTTTCCATACACTCCTTCACTCATCTCTATCCCAAGTTGAGGAGTCTATTTAGTTATTTTTTTTAGAAACAATTCTATAAATCTGAATGTTTTGTTATTCTTTTTTGCACCTTTTCTTATACTGTTAGATTCCTTGTGAAATCCAAATTTAGAAACTCTTGGAGATGCAGGTACAGTATAGTCCTCTACAATGGCTTAACAGTATGTTCTGTTTTTTAAAAGTTCCTAACATAACCATTTGTTTTGACCACTGCAGAGAACTGTGCTTATGTTTTCAAAGAATTATCCTTCAGGTTTTTTCCAGATTGTTTATGAGAAATTTAAGAAAGACAAGTCCCAAGACAAGTCCCCGTTGTGGGTTTCCAGCAGGTTTCACCACAGTTGATAGTACAGGTCTCTCATTAGGGAATTCCTTCTGAGTTCTTAAGGGAGCACAAGCCTCAGCTAATAGTTTTGTCCTGTCCACTGTCTGATTTACTCCAAAACTCCTACAAACTCTTCATTCTGATGAACTTCCACAAACTTATCCATTGCCCTTCTTCAAAAAAAAAAAAAAAAAAATCCATAATGAACAGAGGCAGTAAGATTTCATGGCTTTTTCCCTATGGCTCTTTCTTCCAGGAGCACTCTTAAACACAATCATCATTCATCAGCATTAAGTACACTGGTGGATTTCCTGCTCTACTGGATTTTGCATTGGTAGTTGCTATGTCTTTATGCAGATGTGTCATGGTCCACTCGGGGCTTGTGATGGTCCTTTTACCGTGATGTCAAAGGCAAAATCAAGGCGAACATGCCAAAGAGATTGGTTTCAGTCAAACAGTACAAACTTTATTATTTTGCCCATAAAGCAGCACGCAATAGATGAAAGGGAATGAAAAGGAAAGTTAAGTTAAGATAGGAAGGAGGATTATAGCTACCACTGCCAGTCCAAGGCGTCCCTATGGTCCCAGATCCAGGCAGCGTCCCGCCGGTCTTCACGATTGATGTCGATGTCAATCCTTGGTGGGGAGAGCTCTCAGGGGTCTTGCTGTAAGGGGCTGACCTTTTATCCTAAGTAACAAACCTTGCTTCTCCTTTGGGATGGAGATGTTCTTTGTATTACAATGACGTTATAATGAGCAAAGTTCAGTTACAGCTGTTGTGATCCATCTTCCTTGACAGCGGCTGTGCGGTTACCTTAGCAGCTCATGTACTTTCTGGAGACTGGACAGTCCACTCAGTCCCCGTTCCAAGAGTGCTACACCTCTGGCTTCGATAGCAACCGTGCTCCACTCATGGGAGCAGCAACCAAGGCTCACAGCAACTCATCTGTGGAAACTGCATTCCACTCATGGCAGCAGCAACTGCGTCTCAGGCAGACTGCTCGCAGCAACTTGTGTCAAGTTGTGAGCCTAACTTGTAGGTCACATCAAATCCATAGTCCAACTGAAGGTGTCGTGTCTCTGAGGTACCATGTCCCTGATGAGCTAGGTCCTTGATGACAAGATTGGGACAATGCTGATGTTCTGACCGACTCTTACGAGATGTTCCTCAGATATTTTTTTTACCTGCTTTAAAATTTTACTATTTATTTGCTGAAGGTCACCATTTCTTCTACTTTCTTTATTTGCTCTTGATTTCAACTTTAAATTATGTCTTTTTCTGTTGTGTACTGCTTAACCTTTTACATTTTTTTAAGAGGAAAAGTGGTCTTCTAATGTCTTCTTTTGACAAGTAATATGTGTTTAATCTGATCTTCTAATATAATTAAATAAGTCCCAGTGCCACCTGCACGCCTTTAGCCTTTTAGCTGTTCCTTTTAATTTCTTTTTAGCATCCTTCTTATTTTGTATGCAGCTGCTTGCTTTGAAATTAAACATTAGCATAGTGAATGTTTTTAGCTTTTTTACTCAAAGTTGTTCTTTTTAGGTACATTGTAGTCAGTGTTCAGTCAAATAATATCCATTTCTTAGGACAAAATCAGGATCTGTTGTGTGTTATCTTACTAGTTGTGCCAAGAATGAATTATTAAAGATTTCTGGAAACTTAGTTACTCCTCAGTTTGTCTTGATAGCAATGCACACACACAAAAAAGTTTTGTTGTTTGTTGTATTGGGTTTGCATGGTGAGGTTTTGGTAGCAGGGGGGCTACAGAGGTGTCTTTCATGAGAAGATGTGAGGAGCTTCCCCAGTGTCTGATAGAGCCAATGCCAGCCAGATCCAAGTCACACCACTGGCCAAGGCCAAGCCCATCAGTGCTGGTGATAGTGCCTCTGGGATAACATAGTTAAGAGAGGAACTTAGCTGGAGAGAGAAATGAGGATATGTGAGAGAAAACAACTCTGCAGACACCAAGGTCAGTGAAGAGTGAGGAGTAGGAGATGCTGCAGGCGCCGGAACAGGGATTCCCCTGCAGCACTGGAGCAGTCTGTTCCTGAGGGACTGCACCCCATGGAAGGGACCCATGGTGGAACAGTTCATGAAGACCTGCACCCCAATACATTTGTGCTTAAATTCTTCCATCTCTAAGCAAGTAACGAGTTGTGTGTATGTAGTGCATACAGCTTTTTCTCAGAATACAAGCCTCCTAGATTTCATGGCAATAATCCTTCCAACTCTGCAGAGTTAGTGGAGGCATTTAAAGTTAATTGATTCTCTTTCAATTTACCTAACCACTGAGATGATGAAGCAGATTCTGGTCCATTTGAAGTAATTGTGGTATCTTGGAAAATAAGTAATTATAAGAACACATGCATTAGTCTTCCTAAGTAAAACAGTTTTCACTTTTTTCTAGATTCTTGAGCTTGAAGGGATGTGAAGATATGTACAACATGAGCATCAACCTGTTAATATACAATGTGCATTATGGTCTGTTCTCCTCTCCTTAGTGACATTATATTATGAGATATCCAAAACTGTTACATCACAAATCATCTTTCATTTACCTATACATCAAACAGATACTAATGAGGAAGCTTTCATTACTTTCAGATAAATTGGCCACACTGATGCTGTTAATATCCGTTGCAATTCCATAAATCCAGTTTAGATATCTCGAAATAACATTCTACTGGCTTGTCACACAAAATCAACTTCACTGCAGTAAAAGGCAAGAACTTAAGCTTAAATGCTTCTTCTTTTATGTTAAAAATTGAAGTATATATTGGTATACATTAACAGAGAATATGCTTTCCTAGTAAAATTTGAGACTGTGGGAATAGTTTCTTTGAGCAAAATTCTATCTGGTCAGGAGAAATCCTTCTGCAGACTCTAAAATCTATTTCAGTGCAAATATGACTGACATATTTTTCCACAAATATGAATGTATCAGAAGATATTCTTCCATGCTTAAGGAGTTTATTCTCTTGCTTATTTTCAATTATATCTTAGTTCTAATGAAAGGTTCTTGAATGAGTACACGGAAACCTGCAATCCTCTGTAGATCATATAAGCTATCTTGGCAATGTGGCTCTATGCCTTGATGCCAAACTGAATTCAGAGTTTCAAGGTCTGTGGAGAGGAATATGTGAACATTACCTTTCATTCTTAAAAGTATGTATTTCTCTTACAGGAAGCCATTTTCCCAGACAGACACTGAAGATGCTTTTAAAGTAAGAAATTCTGTAAAACTTTCTTTGTGATGGTGAAAGAGAAGAGAAAATGCTGCTGTATTCAATTTGTGACTTATTGATAGGGAGTTCTTCTTTGTGCTCAGCAAAAATTTTACAAGACTTTTCTCTATTTTAGTGATAAAAGGAAAGAAAGTAATCCATAAATTCAGAGCATCTGAAAAAAAATCCAAAATAAATTAAAAATTTTTAAAAATCTATTATCTATCTGCTTTCTGCATTGTTTTCCTGAGTTTCTAGTAATTCCATAGAGTACTTAAATTATCACTTGGTTATTAGAAAAAAACACCTAGCTACTTTCTAACCTTCAAAAAGAACAGTCAGCTTTGAAAATGGCAACTGACATAAAAAGCAGAACTTAATCTTTTTTCCTGAGTGGGAAGTTTATGTATTTGCTGTACCCTACACAATCTAAATGAATTATGTGGAAGAGCCAAGTCCTGCTTTATAATGCCTGTACTGGGCTCTATTTTTTAAATCTCTTTTCTTAATAAAATGGTCCCTGTTGGGCATGCCACCCTTGATTTTTCTCCATGTCAGGCTCCTCCTTTCTAAGGCTGTTCAGTGTCAGATATTCATCAGTTTTGTCTTCTTTCACATCCATTCTCCCCAAATACCCGTCTTTTGCCCTGATGTGAATGTGTCTTGAATGCTTTGCCTGTTCCTGTGTGACACCCCATAAAGCCCTGCAACCTTTCCACCTTCTTTTCTACCATAAATAACAGGAACAACAACAGTGACAATTAAAACTCCACCTGTCCCCCACACCTACAGCAATTTCACATACAAGCATCTGAGAGCACCATCCCCATAACTCTTCTTCCCAGTTAACTGATTAGGATTTTGCACAATCTCATATTAGTACAAGTAGCAGATGAGATTAAATTTCTTCTGGACTCGTATGTCATCAGTTAACAGCTGCTGGCATAAAAATTAAAACAAAGTATATACTGTGCCATCAAAAAATACATTCTCTGTGTTTCTTATCTTTCATTTCATTGAATTTTCTTTCATCCATTCATTTGGTCTTGAGATTGATTTGTGAAATTTGTGTAAATCTAAGGCATGAACCATAGACTAGATCTTTAGCTGATGTAACTGTTCAAAACATCACTGAAATCGGTTACTGACAGTAGCCAAGAGTCTTCAATGGGTAAACAAGCAACTTTTCTTAAGAAGGCACTCAAGTATATAGAAAGAATATAAAATAGTTTGGCAAATAGAAGGCATAAGATAACAAGTATGTTTTAATATCAAAGTTGTTCTAGTTTTCATTAAGACATATGAAGATCCTTTTTTAAAAAAAAAAAAGCTTTTTTACAATGTTGTTCAGTCATTCTATCTTCTAAAAATATCTTTTAGCTTTCTGTGACCAACTGATATACAAAATAATTCTGCTGCAATGTTATGAAAATAAACTCACTAATACTGGTATTGATTTTCTGTTCAATAATCCAGTGCTTTTCAAATTTTTCTTTTGTCCTTGACTTGTCTTTCATTGACTGGAGAAGGGGGCAAGATCCATCTATGTCTGTTTTTAACAGAAGCCAGAGCAACAAGATCCTCAGCCTTTAGCTGGTCCTCTGATAGATAATGTGCTTTCTGTATGCATTTAGAATGTATTATAACTTATTTAACCTAATTGAATAGTTAAAAGACCATAATCATAGCCTTCATTACTTTCCTGGTGCAGACCGCTGATGGAAATGTTTGTCTTGTCCTAGCAGTGGAAGGGTGTGGTTGGTCCATGTAGCAGGCATGCGGAGCAATTTCCTGATGTGCTGGGCAATTGCAGCCCTCAGTGAGTGCTAGCAAGCTCCAGACTTTCTGAACATTGAAAGGGTATCTCCAAATACTGCCACTCCAGTTCTAAATGAAACACTAGTCACCTTTTTTTCTCCAAGATCTTCTCCTACCAGCTTCAACCTTTCCAGCCATGAACTTGCCTCTTTAGCAAAATTAACACTCAAATTTCCTCTACACATCAGAGCAGCACAAAAACAAAACAAAGACTTACCATTGCCTAAATAGTAAAACTGTGCTACCTAACTGTCCAGCAACTGGAATCTGAATTTTACTAATCACTAAGTCCTTTACAATGGATATACATTCTAATTCACTCATTTACATGTTGGACCAAATGGGATGTTTATATAATTTACAAAAAAAAAGAAGCATATATATGCGCCGGCACATTGCGTGTGTACATTCATACATACTTACTTTGTAGAGTTTTGCCATGTTTTGAACTATTCCAGCTGACCAGCAATCATATGAACTTGCTGTTGTAATTTTGAGTACCTGCAAGCCCTGCGTGAATCAGCTGAGCTTGTGGCCCTTTGCTTTTATCAGTCTGTCAGCACTGGCACCAACATTACTCGCCATTGTTCAGCATTATGAAATGCAGTGCATTGCAGCACCCTTGCAGAAGCTCATAGCTTCCCTCTGGGTTGTCTTATAGAGTTTTATGATTGGTGGAACCCACATTTACACTGAAAACAGCGTTGTCACCAACAATGTAAGTGGAGCCAATACAATCCAATTACCCTGATCATCACAGTGATCAGCAGGTCCCAAATCATAAATCTGGTGATTCTTCTATGTCCTACAACTCCCATATACAAGCTGGGCCACATGTGATCGCTTTTATCTGAGCCTTCTAGTTAGGAAGCTCAAGAACACACAAAGCAACCCTAAGTCATATTACACAGCATAAGAACCTGTCTAGAAAAGACTTTTTTGGGGGATAAGGCAGAGTAGAATGGCTGTTATGTACATTTATATTGCTTTCAAGGTGACTCTACCCATCACAAACGTGATAAGCATATAACAACAAATATATTCCATTCAGAGTAGAAATGAAATCCGTGTATTTCAGGTAGGATGCACCACCTTGCTGTTGCTGCTCCATGGCTGCTTACTACTCTGCCAAACCCAGATTTTAGGCTTTTGGGGTAACAAGGTTGGGCATAGTTGGCTTTTATTGAAAAGCATCTTTCTTGTCAAAACTGTGCTTGGTTTGTGGCTGTCTAGTGACAAATTTTTAAATACTCTCTGGTTCACCTGTTCTTGGTTAATTCTCTCTACAAAATACAATATCTCAAAGTATTATTCTCAAAGAGACATCTAACTAGTAAACTACCCTTTCTTCCTGTGGCTTAGCCTGCGGTTATCGGTCCAATAAGGCTCTGTGTTGAAGAGCATGGAAGTGCTGAATACACAATGCAGTAGAAATATTTTATTCTCCTCTAGAGTCATAATTCATATTCTTGTCTGTAGAGTCCTGGATTCAGGTAAGGTTTCTAGAGGCTGAAATCACAGAGTCTAGAACATTGTATTGATGTTTCTTTCTTAGCTAATTTCTTCTGGCTTTTTAAAAAATTATTTTTCTTGGATTTTTTTTTAGCAGGATTTTAAGACACTAATTTACACTGCTGTCCTGGAAACATGGCAGAGTAAAGTCAAATTTTACATAACTCATTCATCAGGGGTCATTTTATTTCAGTAAGATTTAGTTTAATATTTAAAATTAGGATGCTGATTTGTTAAAATACAGTATATGGTCACAGTGTTAATATAGTGTGCCGCATACATTTGATACAGACTTTTCATTTTTCAAAAACAACCAGAAAGCCTTTTATTTTCTTCTAATTCACTGAAGTCCTGGCATTTCAGAAATGGTTATGTCACATTCAGAAAACTGATTCTCCTTCTCTGTGAAGAAATCAGATGGGTTCTTTAAGTGTCAAATGCAAAGAAACCATACACTGCATGGCATTCTCTGCTGTAGGGGTCCTCTCAAGAGGCAGAGGATGTGCATGTGGCCATTACCTTTTTCACCCACAGCCCAGGTATAAAGTGCCTCTGCAGTTCAAGCCCACTAACTGCATGTAGCAGCCAGCCCCAGGGTTACGAGATGTGTTGTCTTTGCTGCTGCGCTGGGAAGTGTGGTGAGAAAGGAAGGTGATTTCCTGCGCACCTCCTTCAAGTGGGAAAATGCTGCAGCGGTACCTGATGTATGTGCTGTGTGAAGACCATTCCCTCTTTGTGTGTACCACAGGAAGTAGCCCAGTCCATTGACTAGATGCTATTCAGAGCTATCATGATGTTGCGTACAGGCCTTAGGCTAAACAAAGAGTAAAAAGAGTCGCATGGATTTCAGTGGCACAGGGCCAATTTCCATGACAAAGTGTATGCAGTATTTTAAAAATATTAAACTCATTGGGTAAAATGCAGCAACATAATACTGGTTGTAAATTACAGTTTACCCATTTGTAGGTGGATTGAGTTATAGCTGTGTAAAGAGGCAAAAGGTTTCAAAGAAATAAGTCACTGTCCTCTTTTTTTTTTTCTGAATTAAGTATTAGCTCAAATTGTTTCCATATGAAATCTGAAGACTCTTATTTGCAATTTGGAAAGCATTAAAATAGTTCTGTTTGTTTTCTGGTACACATTATTTCATGAGAACATTTTTTTTTTCCTGGTATTTATGTTCTGCTGTTTAGAATAATAACACAGAATGAACAAACTTTTTTTCTTCCAAAGCAAATAAAGAGTGATTTACAGCTGTTGATCACCTCTCCCACTGCCAAAGTCAAACTAAACTTAGGGTGAAAAAATAGCGGGGAAAACGGTTAGTTTACAATAAACAGATTTTGTTTCCAGCTGAAAGTACAGAGGATGTTTTAGCCAGTAATGACACGGGCACTGCCGGCTGGGAGTGAGTGAGCGCATCCATCCGAAGGAAATCCTGCCATCTACTGAGGCACCGACAGCCTCTGCGCCAGCGCCCGGCTGCTCTGCCAAATACCAACGCCACCCTGCCGCGCTCTGCCTGGGAGAAGTGAAATTAAAGTGCATGTGCTGGTAGGTGTGCAGGCATCCATCACAGCTTTGTTTAAAGGCAAAGTGGAAAAAAAAAACCAACTTAACATAAACAATAAGAAACAAAACCAGGCTCAACTTTTCATCAAAGCTGAGTATCGGGTATGAATCACCTTTTCTTAACTTTTGCTTCATCGTGTCTGATGATGAACAAATCCAAGAGTAGAAAGCAGACTGACACTCTCTTTAATCTGACCAGACAGAACAATATGCCTGAGTGAAAAGACCACATAAGATTATGAGATTTATATAATTTTAAAGACATTGTGAGTGAGATTTTAAGTGAAGCTCTACAAATAGCACCACGTGGTATCATAGGGCATTTTACTGTTTTGGCAGATGTTTGGTTTCTGTGAAAAGTTGAATAAGCTTATAAAGAAATTTCATCCATTTTTTTCCCCATATGTGCATGTAAAACATTAGCAAAAATTAAATTAATATTTACATGTTTTCTTTAAGTGAGGTCCACTGGGAAGAAAAGAAAAGAAACTGTACAATTGTTAAAGCTTTTCACAAAATATTTTAATAAGGATGTAACAGCTTCCACATTAGCAATTTTTAAACTAAAAGGAGCTGACTCACAGTCCATTGAAGGGAATTAGGGTTTTTTTCCTCTCATTTCAATGGTCTTTGAATCAGACAACTTCAAAATACTAAATTATACATTCATTTAACAGTACCTAAATTTTGTTGAAAGAAATGTACAAAGTAGTATCCTGCTTTTTGCTGCTGAGAAAAGTTAAAGAGTATAGTTTAACAAAATCCTGTAGTAAGTCCATCACTGCAAATGCTAGATGCCTTAGTTGTCAACCTGACACTTAACACTGTACTTAAGCACTTGTAGCTACCAGTACAATGCTACGAGTATGCTGCTACTTGAGATTTTTCCCAATCTCTTGCTTCAGATTGCCAGTAGTTATAATTAATACAACCACAGTATTGTGCTAGAGAAGTGATTTGTCACAGCTACTGGGATGCCTGCCACTGTGTGACACTGCTAATATAGACAGTAGAAAGCAAAAAACATAGCTGCTTTTTTTCAACACAGTCTGTACGATTCTTACATCCTGGATAAGAGGGAGCAGGGGTAGAAGGTTTTGTTTAATCAGCTGTCATTTGTCAAACAAGAAAGCTTCATTTGTCTATGCAAAAATTGTTCTGTCGTAAGAGGGAAAATTCAAGAGAGAATTTTTGTGGGGGAGGCAATGTAGATGAAAGAGTTAGAAAAAGTGCCAACCTTTTTATCGAAAAGGAGCCTTCTTGAGCATCACCTATTTTAAATGCAACCTTGCAAGTAGCCACCACAGACATAAGTACACAGTATAAATTGCTTCAGAGAAACACGTTCACAACACAGTAACAGGAATCAAATAAAAAAAATCAAACAAAAAGACGTCCAGCACACACTAAAACCAACAATTCTCAGAAATGAAACATTAAGAAGCTCTGGGCCAGTATAGTACATTGGCAACATATGAAACACATTTTATATTTTTTAGTGCAACAGAAGAAAGTGGAGCTAGGGTAATAGCTATTATCAAACAGCTACTTTTTTGTCAAGTATTTATTTCAGAGCCTGATGGAGATTTTGAAATTAATCTCTCTTTTTCCATGTAGGCTAAAGTGACTTTGCGGCCACCCAGGTTATTCAAAACTGTCTCAGCTCCCTTCATCGCTGTTTCACAGCTGATGGAGCAGGCGCAAGACAATAGCTTCACAGTCTAGCGCTTCCTTTAAACTTTATTATTAGCACATTTTATTGTATGTATGAACGCATTCAAACATTTCCCAGCTCAGTGCTCCCCCCGACTCCCGGCTCAGGGCTTGGCTCTCCGTGAGTTACGGGACTGTTTTTCTCCCATTATCAGCAACCTGCTGTGCAGCTCTGAAGCACAGCAACAATCAGATTTTTTTCTGAAGATCTTCTCTGCCCTGCTTCCACAGGGCATAGCACCAGAGCCCCAGTGAGGTGGAAGCTGTCTGCAAAGCAAAAGACGGCTCCATGACTATGCTGCTTCTTTTCTTGGGGCCTTTTTGCTCCCCTCTTTCTTTTTACTCCTGGGAGAAGCTAGAGAGATGGTATCTGCTCCTTCCTGGGGAAGGGCAAGGTGTATGTTGGAGGGGACTTTTCCCAGCATTTCTACTCTCTGAAGGGGAGGTGTGTACCAAGAGATGCTGAGCAGGGTTGCTTTCAGTCGGGGGAAGTCTGAGCCTGAATGCTGGGGCTTGACTGAGGCAGGCTCGACTCAGTGGCCTGGGCGGCGGCGGGGGGGAGTCCCCACTACACCAACTGAGAGAGAGGGCAGCCTGTACAAAAGATGAGGGGAGAGTCGCTGAGGGACCTGTACAGCCACTTATCAGTCATAGAAGGGGGTGGCAGAGCCTGGCTGCCAGACGCAAAGTTGACCCACGAGTGCAGCAATTTGCTAAGGGGGGTGTCAAAGCATCAGTGAACACACTCGCTCTCAAGGAAAGCAGACTGGGGTGGGGGCAGGGCAGCAGACCGAGGACATGGGGTTTTCTTCACTCCTTCTTCTAACAAACACTGCTGTTGGTGAGCAGGACCGAAACCCCCTCCCTCCCAGCCACCCCACGCCACAGCCCTGGCCTTGCTCACCCTCCTGCTGGGGGGCAGTAGGGGAGCAGGGGGCTGGAACACTTCCTCAGAGGGTGGTAATCCTGGAGGTGCAAGTGCCGTTCCTGTACATGCTCCCTGACTCCAAGTTGTCTGGGGGAAAGTCCTCCACGCTGTATGCCCTGCTCTTGAGAGCAGTGGCATAGTAGTCGATGGGTTCCTCTGCAGCATTGTCCATCCAGCTGAGGCAGAGCAGCCGCTGAAAGGACCGCTTGAAGTTGTCCGAGAGAAAGCCATAGAGGATGGGGTTGGCACAGCTGTTGGCGTAGCCTAAGATGACGGAGAGCTGGCTGATGGTGGCATCATCCTGCTCTACAAAGACATTGACCAGCTGCACGATGTAGAAGGGCATCCAGCAGATAACAAAGACCATCACCACCATCATGACCATGAGGGTGATCTTGCGCTCCGAGCGTTTGCGTTGCTGCCAGCCAGCCTTCAGGGCCACCATGCGCATCTTGGCAATGATGAGGATGTAGCAGAGGCAGATGGCCACCACAGGCAGCAAGAAGCCCATCAGAAAGGTGTAGACCACAAAGACCACCAGCCACCTCTGGGTGGGCTCTGGCATGAGCATGTTGCAAGCCACTGTTCCATCACTGTTGGCTGCTGTGTTGGAGAAGATGATGATGGGCAGGATGATGAGGATGGAAAGCACCCAGACACCCAGATTCACCATCTTAGCCACAGTGGGCCGGCGGTACCTAGCCGCCTTGATGGGGTGCACCACAGCGATGTAGCGGTCCACACTGAGCACGGTCAGGCAGTAGATGCTGGTGAACATGTTGATGGCATCCACGCTGAGCACCAGGCGGCAGAGCAGTGAGCCAAAGGGCCAGTGGTGGAGCAGGGTGGAGGTGACCAGGAAGGGGACGCTGAGCATCAGCAGCTCATCCGCGATGGCCAAGTTGAGGATGTAGATGTTGGTGGCTGTCTTCATCTTGGCATAGCGTAGGATCACGTAGATGACCATGGAGTTGCCGCACAGTCCCACCAGGCATACCACGGAGTAGATGAACGAGATGAGGATGGCGCTGCCCTGAGACTCACTCAGGGTGCTGTTCGGGGCGCCCGAGGAGTTCCTGCCGCCCGAGTCCATGCCCCCCACCGCCGCCTCCTCCGAGGCGCCGCCGCTGCCGCCGCTGCCGCCGCTGCCGCTGCCTGCACCGCCCGGAAGCCTGGCGCAGGTGCCATTGGGGAGCATCCTCTGCCCGGACCTCCCCGCCCCCGGCTCAGAGCAGCAGCAGCCGCCCGCCGCTGGCCGGGCTCGGCATCCCGGCGGGGCTCCGGCCGCGGCTGCTCGGGGCGCGGGCACCGGGACGGGGGCACAGGGACGGGGACGGCCGCTGGCGCCGCTCGCTCCGAGCGGCAGCGATCGCCGCTCTCCGGCTGGTGAATGATTAATAGGCAGCGACGCGTCACCAGCTACGAAAAGGAGGAGGGAAAAAAAAAAAAAAATAGCAGGAGGAGACGTAAGTGGTTGTCTCTCCCCCTCCACCCCCCCTCCCCGCATCCCGCCTCCCATTCCGCCCTCCGGCTGCTCGAAGAGCTGGCAGCACCGGGGCTGCCGGGGTGCAGCCTCCACCCCGTCCCCACTGCCCCCCCCCACCCCGCCGTGCCCCCCGACCCCACGCTGCTCCTCCATCCAGTATCGTTTCCCCCGCCCTGCACTGCCCTCGCACCCCACACTGATCCTCTCCCAGCCGGCATCCTCTCCTCCCGCTCCGCTCCGCCCTGCTCCCCCTCCATGGCACCTCCGGGCCAGAGGCACCCCGGGCAAAGGAACCATCCTTTCTCCTTTAGGAAAAAAACCCTGGGATGTGAGTGGCTGGCCAATGTTACCCGAGCAGGCATGTCTCATCCCTGCACCGCTGCTGTAACCCTCTCCTGTCACCCCACCCCGTGAGGCTGGCACCAGGTGTGGCACTTGCCACACAACCTGCAACCCTACCTGTACAGCACTGCCTGAAAACAGCAATGCCCACGCCTCCTACCACCATGCACCTCCATTTCCCCACCTTGTCCTGTCCCACCACCACTCCCAGACATCACAATACTTTACAGCCTTGTCCCTCTCCACATGCTCAGTCCCGAAATGTGCCCACTCCCATCCCATTCTGACACCACAGCACATGCTCTGCCTCTATCCCTCACACATCCAACAGCGCAGGCACTAATTTGCACACTACAGCTCACCATTACTATTTGCACTATGATGGTGCCAAGCCCATCCCAGCTATGTTGCCATGCAAACACACCATCTCTCCACTCTTCTGTCCCCTCATATAGTGCTTCCGCTCACAGGATCACTTCAAGCTCAACCACCACATTCTGTATCACCATGCTACACCCTTCTCTCTCTTAATATTGTACTTAAAACACGTGCATATTCCTGATAGGGTTGTATCCACACAGGGAGGAGGCTGTAAACCCTCCTCACCACTATACAGTGCCACAAACCATTGACACCATCTCCATTCATACACTACTTCCACATACACGTAGCCACCACTACATAAATGGCATCCCACACCTGACCCATACACCCACGAACTGCTTCTACACATTGACCCATACCGTGCTATTTTGTACACACACCCTGGTCCTAGAGAAGCCCCATCACATACACCGATAGCTACTCATACTGTCATCTCTAGACAGACACTGCTGCCATACACGCCTCGTCTGCACCACCAGTTCCAAACACACATGAACACCAGCAGGGAGGGGAGTCCTAATACTGCATCTCTATTACCCTAACAAGCATACTTTTTTGTATGCTTTTGCGGTTTTTTTTTAGATGTATGACCTTCACATACACCTCTCCTTCTGGGCAATAAGTATCCTTAATGTACTTACAATTAATCAATTTCCACCTACAACCACTATGACCTTTTTACATTTTACATTAACCAGACATGGTTACTCACTAATACACACACCCTCACACCTGTTCACTGCATCAACATACAAAATAAATACTCAGTAATTCCTTATTCTGCTGACTCTGGCCACTCATATGTGAGCACACCGCACCTGTACGGACACCAGCCTGCCTCTTTGCATCAACTGTTGCCTGTGAGCACCACCTACTTTTGTTAAGAACAACGGGTCCACACCACATAAATATCACTGCAGTGCATACGCTGCTATATGCTCCCTGCAGCACCACCATGCTCAGCATCACACATGCATCCTTACCACCTACTCATTTTACCATACATACCCGTCACCTCCTACAGTTCACACATCTTGTTATCACTGACCGCCCACCCTCACAATTATACATATTATCACTACCCACCACTTTAATATGCGGATACATGCAGCATTGCCATCAGTTCATTATAGCCCATTATCAGGAATTTATTCTCTCTGGCACCGTATGTATCCCCATACCCCTTATCACCACCAGCAGCTATCTGAACATATACATGTAACCTCTCTGACTGTACGATTTTCCTTGTGCCAGTCATCACCTCCAATCAATGTACACCTAGGCACTCCAGTGTAACCAGAGTGTCCTCTTTGACACCTTGTCAAAAGTATTACATTTAGGACATGCACACTTTTGCATGGCCCTTAAGCAAGCTGTTTCCTTTTCTTCTGTGACTAAAAAGTAGATTGTGAATACCTATGTATGTATATAAACACCCCTACACATAAATGTAATGATATATAAAAATAACCCTATTCAGTTTTTAGTAATTGCACTTAAGTTCTATTTGGATGATACTATTTGTGATGTTTGAGGACTTTTTGTATTTATGTTCTAGTACAGAAATCCATTTATTGAGCAGCCCTTGCAAATGATCTTACCATTCCTAGGACTATTGCTCTTACGTGAGAGCTTTAGCTAGATGTTAGAGCACTTGGGGATGCCATACAAATTTTTCTCAGAAAATTCATCCTTACATTTGGGGTTTTAGAAGTTGCGTATTCTCATGTGTTAGCATCAGAGCTTCCAGTATACAGTGAAAAAAAAATATATTTAACTACAACATGCAAAATCTTTACTTGCAGTGTGCTATCTAACACTGCTTGAATCTCTACAATTATGTAAATTCAGCTGGATAATTATTTTCCTTAAAATTTATATTCTGAGAGAATATGAATCAGCTTTCAGTCACTGATATGAGAAGGAGCATAAGTCAATAGCTTCCAACACATCAACAGGAACATCTGGTTGATTGCAGCACTGTAGTCTGTTTGAAAACCTGTAGTTCAAATATAATCCAGTTTTTGTTTACGCGAGCATTTGTTTTAAGGGGCATTTACTTACAGAGCATTGATTGAGGGGTTTCCTTCTTTCATTTTGTTATAAATTGGCATTTAACAATAGTATTGACTAGAAATGTGAATGATTTTAGATTGCTCTTTACGAACACGGGAGCAAAAATGATTGGTTTTGAAACTCTTAATAGTAGTACTTTACCACAAAATTTGAGTTCTTGTCTGTATTGCCCTCCATTGTATTTGCATACATATAAACACATAGTCACTCGTGGAGGCATTTTAGACATTTTATTCACACTTTGGCTCATTTTAATTAATCACTTTACAATGCTAGCATTTGGCCATGCCCTGCACCCGAATAGGTCAGTAAAAGCTCTTCTGTTGAAATAGGTTTGGGCACAGCGTTGTTTCTTACTGCAATAATTTGAAACAAATTACCTGTAAATTGTAACTCCTGCAAAGGTACTAACCTCATTAGACATTACACACACCCCTACTTGACGAATGTGCCCAGAAGAAACAAAATGCCACCACAGGCATAATTATAATGAAGTACCATGTGTTATACATCCTATTTAGAAGGCTTGAGGATTTCTGTATCTCCATTCATTGAAGTTTCCTTCAGGTACCGAAAATTATATTCACATTAGAGAATGATACCATTTTCCAGAAAGGAATTGTTTGAATGCCTGCCTAGCCACTTAGACCAATTGCTGTAACACAGTTTATATGTATTAATTTACTGAGAAATTCTAGCTACTGATCTTTACCAACACTCAATTGCCTGTTGCTCATGATTCAATAGCATATATTTCTAACCTCAAGTATTTGATAATGTACTGGTTCCAGCTAGGATAGAGTTAATTTTGACCTGAGCTGGGAGAGGAACTGGAGCTGGTGGCACCTGTGGCTGGGGGACACAGCTGGGATAGGTTATTCATTAGCCAACAGCTGGGATAATTTACCCAAATTGGCCAAAGGGCTGTTCCATACCCTGTGACATCATGCTCAGTATGTAAAGTGGGGATGGTGCTGGGGGGGGGGGGGGGTTCCTGCTACCAGGGAGGAAGCTGGGTGTCAGGATTTGCTGTGAGCTACTGTAAATTATGTGCTCAATATTATTACTGTTATTATTATTATTACTGTAATTATTGTATTTTTGTATTTATTGTATTATTATACTGTAAATTATCTATTTTCTGTTACTGGGAGTTTTTGTTTGTTTTCCATCTCTATTTTCTTTTTCTCTGTTGTCCTCTTAAACTTTTTTTATCTTAACCCATGAGTTTTGACTTCTTTTCTTTACCAATTCTCCTTCTCATCTCACTGTGGGGGGTTGTGAGGGGAGAGTGAGTGACTGTGTGGTATTTTAGCTGCTGAGTGGGGCTAAACCATGACGAGTAGCCATGTTTAATTAGAGATAATGCATTTGGTTATTCCAATAATGATATACCACTATAAATACCACCACTGGCTCATTTCAACCTCATGAAACAGAAGGCATAGTTCTGACAATCAAAATATCCTTTAAAACAGACATTCTGATATAAACAAACTCTATTTTGGGAATGTGTTTAGACATTTTATCTTTGTTATGGTTCATTCTTTTACTTAAGAGCTTTGCCTGTAAGAGTAGGCCAGAGGTCTTAGTTTGTGTTCATAATTCACATGTCACAAAGTGGGGAAGAGCAGTTTGACCTTCTCAACATAGTCTGCTGGTTGGCCTAAGACACATGTAGACACTTTCCCAATACTTCATTTTTGTAGCAACACCTGCATCCCCTAGAAGGGTGGAAAAGGAATTATCTCCCAAAAATTCTTACTTCTAGGCCATGATGGGAAGCCTAGTGCTAAGGCTCAGTCTATGCCTAGGGTTAGGGTAAGGAGAGAGACAAAGCCCATACCTCCAGGTATAGTGGGGAGGCTGTGCAAAGACTTCATGTCTGAACACTTTTTTGTCCCTCTGGGACAATACTGGGTATCTCAGGGTATTGTTCATCCCATGCCTAAGCTTAAGTTTAAGGTCAGGAGAGAGACAACACCAACAGCTCCAGCTGAAAGGAGCTGAAAAAGGGTTTAAAAGCTGCATAAGATAGAAGAAGGCTCCAAAGATGCTGTCCCCTAAAGACTTTCTCCTCTGGGCCATATGTTGGGGTCTCAGGATAGGATGCAGTCTGATTTATCTAACCCTTGGATTAGGGTTAGAAGAGCGATTGAGTCAACAGCCCTAAGGGAGCTGAGTATTAAGAGGGATTGCCAAAGGGTGAGAAAACAACTTCCCAATTTTTTCTCACCTGTCCTCGTTCTCCTCTAGGACACAACTGGGGTGTCAAGGCTCATCCCAAGCACATCTTTGGGATAGACTTACGTGAGGCAAAGCCCAGAGCTCCAGCTGATTAAGCACTTTCAGTTCATACTGGGAGCTCGATCTTTAATTCTCTTCCCGCAGTTGAATGCTAGCCCAGTCCACTCCATCTGAAGTATTTGAGGTAAGAAAGACAGTGGCAATTAGAAACAGTTTTCTGACAAACATTTAGTCTGATGAGGGGGTAACACTAACTCTTGAAATCTCCCATCTCAAAAATCCCTACAAACAGCTCACAAGGCAGATGATACATTTTCTGTCAGTCAAGATGCGTTTCACTTACTGTCACTGTGTCTCAGGTATTGTGGCAAGAAAAAGGAAACAGTCAAGACACTTAAAAGGAGGACTATGGTAATTTATTAAACATTTAAAACCCAGGAAAATATGAGTAACTTTCATCACTATCTTTCAACTTTTCAGCACAGCAGTGACACAGCAGTGATGTGGCAGCCTGTGAAACTGCTCTAACTTGTACACACTGTGAACCTTCAGCAAATTCAAAAGAGTTTTGGTAGGCTGAGCCATTTCAATGGGATCCCACTGACTAATTCAGTAAAGTGTCTCCTAGTCAGATTGTAGATGCCCTGTGCACCATTGAAACCGAATGTTTCATACATCTTGCTGAGAAATTAATGAGTAAATGATCTTTTACAACCACTTATTTCTACAAAATAGCAAATTACTATATAGTTTGGGCAATTAGTTGAATGGTAAACTGTTAGAGTTTTGTTAAAAATAATTCAGTACCCATTTCAATTGTATATTTTTGGAAGTCATACATTTTTCATGACCTTTTGATTAAGATACGAAATTCGGGCCACTTAACCACTTAGATGTAAATTCTGTTCTTGCATTGACTGATATCGCTGGCTGTGCTGTGAGTCAGACGAGACTAACTTTTCATTACAGTGTCAACATATTTTAAAATGTTTTCCTTCTAATACAGCTATTGTATCTTAGATGTCATGATTCTGGTTATAATTTTACTTCTAGCAGAGTGCTTAAACTTTACATCAATTTTAGTTATGGTTGAAAATGCAGTGCAAATAGACAGATGGAAGTGATTCATTATAATGGTATGTTAGAAAGCATTTTCTCCTCAAACGAAAATTTTGTCATTTGAACTTTACAATTAACTGAGAAATTAACATCTATTCTGTAAAAACAGATGTTTTAAAACACTTTCGTCAGAGAAAGAGTCAAGCTGTTGCTTAGTGAACACATAAAAGATTCTTTGTCTCTTGATCCAGATGCATTTATTTCAGACTTAGCTGCTGAAAAATATTAAAACCAGATGGCTGACGAAAGCTGTGTTACATTGCAATTCTTCCTACTTCATCACATTTTCTACTGTAGTAGTTAATAACTTGACACAGATTACCATGGCTGAAATCAGCTATCTGGCAGAGTCATACAACAAACCGCTCTGTGCCATTAATTTTTTCAGGAAAGCTGAGGGCTAAATGCAGGTGCTGATAGCACACTCCTCAAGTTCTCAGGGGCAAGGTTACTGCCCCAGCAAATGAGATAAGACTTAATTCCAGACTCTGATCTCAGACACACTTTTCCAAATCTGAGTAATGCTATTGACTTTTCATTAATTGGATTTTTATGGATGTATCAGTGGTTGGAACTGTGGTTTTCAGTCCTCGCCTCCCTTCAAAAAGTTACTTGGTGATAAGTGGCACCAGCAGTAGGTGCAGCTGGAAAGCTACTGAGTATGTTTTGGCTGTAAACATAGCCAGGTACAAATTGTATTTACCAGATTTTCATCAGGCCTGGTTAAAACTTGCCTGGAGCACAGCAGATAGTGGTACATAAAATCTTGTTACTGCTTGATTAACCTGAATATTTTAAAAGAATGAAGTAGTTGTTTATGTTGTTTCAGCTGGATAAATAATATCTGAGAAGTCATGCTCCCCAAATAATACTATTTTGTTCTGTGCTATAATGCATATTCCAATAGAAAAACCCGGTTTGTTTAAAAAGTAAGGCAACTTGTCTCACCACTTTGAAGGGCATAAACCAAAGACACATAGCAGGAAAACTGCATGCTTTATTATTTAGTGGGAAGTAGGGATGTCTTCCAAGGGGGAATGTCTTAATCTAGTGAAAATTGCCATATTTCTATTGACTTCACTAAGTGCGCATCATTACGTTAACTGAGCTTTGCCTCTGAGGTTTCACGGTGGTACATATTCCATCCTGGGCCAGAATATTTATGACTCAGTTGCTAGTTATTATTACAGCGTAACTGAACAGGCGAGACCCCAGTGTGTTTCCTCAAAGGGAAAGAAGTGTGGAGTTGTGATTTTGACTGTGGACATCACTGGCATCTGAAAACATCCAGAGTTCTGATTACAATGTTGGTGTCAGAACTGATTTCACCTGGAACTATGTCTCCTTGGAGAGACTTGTATAATTTTAGATGTACCTCTTGAGGAGAAAATTAGGATCCAGTTACATTTTGGGGTAACATTTAGAAAGCACTTTACAGAACATTAAGATAGCTGCTGGTTTGCAATTTGTACCTATCAGACATGTTGATCTCAGTCAAAACGGTTCTATGCAGCTCTGAGTATGGAGATTTGCTTTACAGGGAAACAGTATATTCTTCAGAGAAATGATCACGAGGCTTCCACAGGAAATGGAGAGTTTTATTTATTATCTTTGCATTTAGCCTCTATAAAATTGCAACACTTCAAGATGATTGATAGGTATAACTCTTTAAACAACAAAAAAAGTGGTGAAAATTTTTGTTGGTGTTTACTTCCTTTTCTTTGTGTAGTTGTGAGGGATAAAATGCCTCAAATTACTTATGGCTAAATGGGCAAAACTGTTGAAACTATGAGGGGCTTTATCCATTATCCCTGAAGAAAGTTTTGCATCTAATAGTAAATGGAAGAAAGCTTCTCTTATTTCACCCGTGGAATAGAGTTGCTTCTACCTGTTCACTATGAGAGATAATAATGAAGTGAAAATAAATGAAAAGTTGTTAAAATTGTCATTATCAAATGGAAATGTCCAAAACAGCTTTTGATGGGACAAGCTTGCAATTTATTCATAAAGTCATGTTATAATCCCCATCCCAAGTGATAAGCTTGCAATTTATTCACAAATTCATGTTCTAATCCCCATGCCAAGTGTGTTGTATAACCACCATTTTAATTCTGTGGACAATTGTATACAATTTTTAATACTCTGCTTGTTGTTGCTTCTTTCTAAGTGTTGCTATAATTTTACTGATTCCCTGCTGTGTAATCTTTGGGGTCTTGAAATTGTTTCATGTGGTACAAGTGACTCACTATAAACTCTCTATTTTGAAGAACTGCTTAATCTTTAAATAGCTGTATTCATATAAGTTACAAGAAGAATGGGAATTTTTCATTATTCAAGCAGAGATGCATTTTCAAAGAACATGCAAATCTATTGAAAGATTTTAGGCTTGAAAAATGTCTGTAAAAGCGAACATTCCCAATAATATGATGAATGTATCTCCTTGAACTATTTAAAGACTGATTTAAACAAAGGCACCTGTGACATTTATGACTTTTGTTGTGTTGGATCGTGTCCATCAGTAAGCACAAGTAATTGCAAATAATTCTCACAAAAGATAGTTGAGGAAAGAGGTGTGGGGTCTTCTTGTAGTGAAGTCCTTCCCTATGGCAGATGCTGTTCTCTGGTGCTTCGTCCGGCCTAGTTTTGAAATGGCTCTGTGGCTAGTCTTCGCCACCCTCCTTACAGTAACAGATTTAAATATATGCTGGTTGGACACTGCTTGCCAGTGCTAAGTATTTATTTTGGCAGGCCTGGATACAGTCGGAGAATAAATATTGCACTAAATGTATGAGCGAAAGGAGAGGGTGATCAATTATGAATGGGGTGGGCTGGGGAAAAGGGGAGGTGCTATTTGAATGCAAAGAACTTTTAACAAATCGGGAAATATTGCTATGATTGCAGAAAGCAAAGTAAATTTACAGGATAACCATAACTATTGTATGATACCCCGTTAAATTTTATGACTTATTTCATCTGGCTTATGGAAACAGTTCTCAGTGTGTAAGTTTGCATTTAAAGGTCGTATGAATAAGTGAAACAGATCTTCCTGATGGATAACTTCTCAACCTTCCGATACGTATTTATACAGCAAACAATCATTTATTTCACAGCAAATCTTGTTAAAAATTGATGTCTCATCATAATTTGGCGTGTAATTGTTTCTTTTTGTTAGGAGCAATGGGAAGCTATTTTTATCATGGAAATGATAATACACAATTAAAGGGAAATATGCATACTAAAAACTGAAGCAGCAGTGCATGTCATACAGTGACGGCACAGGTCTAGTTTATGTTGTTTGACGTTTGAGTCCATCTGCACAAGATAAACTGAAGAAAAGCATAATCCTAGAGTTAGCTTTTGTTATCTGTGGTACTTGTACATATCTGAAGACAGTTCAGCATTTGGGGGACGGTATCTTGTACATCCAACACTCACTGAAAATATTTCAGATTTTTCTTTTTTTTATCTTTGTTATTCTGATGTCCTCTATTTTGAGTAGCCACCAATGCTATTGCAAAAGAGATGTACAAAGATGCCATTATAATCTTAAATATAACATACAAATAACCACTTACGATATGAAATACTGGAGAACCAATCATGAATACATAATTGTCAACATATCCAAAAAAATTTCATAAAATAGGGTGTGCTGTCATGTTTTTATGGGGAAATTCTGAGGAAAAATTACCTCTCAGGCTCTAAAACTGCATAAATAGAGTTTTCCGTTCATTGAGGATGACGTGTTGATACAAGATTTGTAAATACCATCACTAACTTCAAACCAAGGGGCAAAACTAAAATTCCCACTCCAGCAAAACTCACAATCTTACTGTGCACGGGCACCTAGTTCTTAAATTTCTTTATTATTTTTATTCTTCTTTGAAACCTGAAGATAAGTTTACATTGAGAATTTTTTAAATGGAGAACTTCAGTTTCTGCTCCTTTAGGATGCAACAGAAGCAAGATGCAGTACTTAATTAATGTTTTTTTAAATATCTGAATTTTTCTAAGATACTCAAGTTTAGTAAAACATCAAAGATCATCAGCCTCTGAATATAAGTGCATTTGACAAAAACAGTTTGTTTTTTTTTTATTACAGAAACTTTTCACTGAGCTCTTACACTGGACAACTATGCTGAGTATGGTGCTGAATTTTGTATTTAATAATTTATCTTCCTTTAGCATTTGCATACTTTCATTCGCTCTCACTTGAATAACATCTCTTCTTTTGTACTTCTGTTTAGTTACCCAAGTGGTTCTCATCAAGGGATTCTGAAAGTTATGCAGTTTACAAAAATGAGGACATTCTGTCAACATACATGTAGCATGCTGTTATGTATATAAAGTAAGTGCTAAAAAGTACACTTAAGGAAATACCGTGATGTGACAGAAAATCTCCACTTCCAAATCCCACTCCAATTAGGATATTTGGTGTAGTCCCTGATGATGAATCATGCAGTAAAACAGAAAAGCAATCCCTTACAGTCTGATACCATCAAAGACTTTTTTTTTCAGTTTTATCTTGCATATTTTATGAAGTTGAAGAATTTTTGTTTAATTTTCTAAATAACCAGAAAAAAAAGCGCCAAAGGCTAGCTTTTGTTTTGATTTTTAAATTGAGTTTAATAACTTAAAATACAGTTGCAACATAAAAAGTTACAGCTTATAAAATAGACTTATTGTCAAAGTCACCTATGCTCCGTATTTTAGGAAAAAATCCACCTTCTTGCAGAAAACAAAATTCCAAATAACAGCAACAGTAAAAATATTTCAAGTGATGCCTCTCTTCTGAGTTGCCCCTTGCAGATGCTCCAGAACTGAACTCTGCAGTAATTCAACACCTTAATTGATTCTTCCTGTACTGAAAGACCACCTGGGGTCTGTGGAGTACGAAACAATGAAGTATATCACGGTGTGTAACACATGCGTTCACACCGCTGTCTCAGTGTGGACAGAGCTCAAAGGCAATCTTCATGTAGACTGAGAATTCATCTGCATGTCTTAAGTGAAGACTCATTGAAGTGAATGATAGTGACTCATTGACTATTAGTCATTTCCATGGGAAATTTACCCAAGGTAAGCATCCATCTCTAGCTGTAATTTTATTTTCACCAATATTTAAAACACAAACTACTTGTTTTTAATTTCTTACCTATGCATATCATCTTCTTTTGACACAGAAATACAATTTTTTTGTTTGCTTATTTCATGCTGCCTACTATAAAACATCTTATTTATCCAGTTGCTGTAATTTTCAGACTTTAAAACTATCTGAAGGAGAAGATGACTAGGTGAAGGTCATGAAGCAGGCAGAGATGGTAAACGGTTGTTTCATGTCTGTGTCATGGTCAATAATGTACCTCATGTCATCCTATTATCTCAGAATGCATGCTGAATGTGGTAATACATAAACGAAATACAGGAAGGGACTTTTAAAGGATATGCATTTGGTTAGAAGATGTTTAGCCTTGAGCTCTTGAATTAACAAGAGTACATGAAAACAAAAATGTTATAAGCAGCATCCATAATTACCTTGCTATATTAATAATGACTCAAATACTTTTTGGCTCCTCTCAAACCTTATCCTTTGGTAGCGGGAGAAAGCCTGCACCTTTCTACTCTGTTTTCCCCAGCTTTTCTGAGAGCTTCAGAGTATCGCTCTGCAAGTCTCTTTGTGAGCAATGCTGGTAGGACTCCTTCTGCCTCTGCCCTTCTGTCTCCCTTTCCTTTTTTCTTTCTCTCTCCCCTTTCTCTCCTCTCTCTCTCCCCCCGTGTTGGCTGAAGTCAGAACCACTTTAGTACCCTCTTTCACTTCATCAGCATTTGCAAAAAGTGATGTATGAGGCTCAGTTTACATTAGCAAGTAGTGCAGACCAATAATAGCAGATATGTAAGGTGAAAGAGTTAGTGCTGAGGTCTGAATGTCACATTATGGGTTACTTTAAATTTTGGACTGGCACAAATCTGGTCCGTGGGTTTAGTGTTTGTTTGTGGTACACTAGGTGCGCCCCTGGAGCACATATTCAGTTTCTGCATTCAGACATCACTCCACAGTGTGAATCAAAGAGCACTAAACAGTGATATTAGGAGACACACTTGAAAAATAATCCAAATTGAAACAGTGATTTAGACATACCCTGAGAGCTTCATTACGGTATTTCATGCACCTCTTCCCTCACCACCATGAATGGATATTAAAGGGCAATCTGCTTGTTATTTTTTTTTAATATATACAGAACAGCACTCTGAGCAGGAGTGCTGAGAAACAAGATTTTTAGACCATCATCCAGATTTAGCTTCTTTAATTTCTATCTGCTTTCCTGTTTTGCTATCACCCTGTGCATATCTTCCCCAGTATTTTGCATCATTCCCTTTTTCATGCCGAGCAGTTTGTGGGGTTTGAACTGTTGGACCTAACGGGTTACAGGTCAAAGCACATAGTTTACATGTTTCTCTTCCTATGAAACCTGCTTGTCCATAGGATGCTGTGCCCTCATTTCTCCAAAATGCCTTTGTTACTGGTGCTTCTGAGATCAAATGCATGAATAACAGAAAATTAAGAACTATGCAGTGTGTCAGCAGCCTTACGAATAGTCTACAAGACCTAATATTTCGCTCTGTGAATGGATAATGGCAACCATTAGTACAGTGTCTGAAAGCTGAGCCCTGGGGGTTGTTCAGGCACTTGATTCCTACTGAGTTAGGTGCCTAAGCTGTGGGCATGCCTGCTGTCTCCATCTCCACTTTAGCAGCCAGCAGTTCCCGCGCACAGCTGCTAGCTAACCCTGCTGCCGGTCTGTAAGTAGTAGTGGAAAAAAAGAGGCCGGACTGTGAAAGTAGAGGTCTCTCTGTGTTCTGTAGGCATGGCTAAGACTTAAGTTTTTCCATGGAGCTTAGACATCAGCAGAGCTACACGGGAGATGAGAACTGGGAGACAGAGAAAGGTAGATTCAGATTAGATATTAGGAAAAATATTTTTACAATGAGGGTGGTGGAACACTGGAACAGGTTGCTCAGAGAGGTGGTGGATGCCCCATCCCTGGAAACGTTCAAGGCCAGGTTGGATGGGACTCTGAGCAACCTGATCTGGTTGGAGATGTCCCCGCTTCGTGCAGAGGGGTTGGACTAAGATGACCTTTAAAGGTCCCTTCCAACCCCAACTATTCCATGACTCTATACCAGTCTTATCAGATCACACTCACTGTTTTATTTCGGTGTTTTTCAGGATTCCCACAAGGACTCACATGCAAGAGAAGGGGAATAAATCTAGATGTGCTTACTTTTTAATCTTATAAAACCTATAATGTCTAGAAGATGTTAACTATTTTAAAGCACTCAAGATAATATGATATGCTGGTCCAGTTGTGGTAAGTTGTCCACTGAATTAGGTGAAGCCAGTATTTCATTTGGAGGAGACTGTGGAGGGCAAAAAAATAACTCAGCATTCCCCATTCTGATGGAAATAAACAAATCACGTTGTGCTAGTACATGATTATCAGATAATAAACCCATTACTATAAAGATGGGGCTGTCTAATTAGATTAAAAAAACTGTAGATGTTGTACAGTACATTACAGCTCTTCTAGCTTTCATAAACAGAACTGCTGTCTGTAAATATAGGAAAAAAGCGTGGAGATAATTCTTACCCTTAACAATGGTGAAAAAAACCAACTATGAGTGCAGTTCCTTCCCATTTGTATCATGACATTAATTTTTGGAACAGTTTCAGGTAACAGTGGGCAGCATCCTAGTGGCCTGACAGACAGAAAAGTTCAGAGATTTTTCTCCTTGGTGGTCATGGTGGATTAAAGATGCAAAATTCATCTCATGACCATTATCATGCTGTGGGATAGGCAGAATTATTTTCAAACTTACAAATTTGAGTTAATCAGACAGTGAGAATTTTGTTTAATACTAGCTAAAGAAAAACAAAGAGGGGAGTATTTTCCGAGGACATTGCTTGGCGCTGTTTTCCTTTTAAATTCTTTTTATGTTTCCTTCTGTCATTGATTCCTCTTACTCGTATCAGCTCTGCCATCTTCATGCACTTCAGGTATCACCTAATGCCACAGAAGCTGGCCTGAAACAGATTTCAGATGTTTCGCTTGAGTATTGGTTGCATAATTGGCCCTTTTGAAGTAGGTGGTTGGTGCTGAATATTGCTGTGATTCTGAAATTAGATCTTCCAGAAAAACTAAACGTTTTATGTGCATCATAAAACCCCTTTGCTCATCACATGCACTGGCTTTGATGTTATATGCATTAGCAAACCCCATTGCACGTTTAGGGTGTAATTGAATGGGAATAATTCTACTGACTTCAGTCAAAGCATTATCAGACTAATTTTCTGATATGGAGAGAAAAATAAGCAAGACTGTTTTGGAAACTGCTAAAATTTAAATGATGTGATCATTTGAAAGCTTTTGTCTTATCTTAAAATAAAAACGCTTTCACAAAGTAGATATAAAATAGATTCAGGATACTTCCAGAAACCTGTCTCATCTTTTAATTTCTCGTAAGCTGCTAACACCTGATTTGCCAAAAATTTTGCCTGAAACCTGTGTTATTTGGATTCTATTTTTAGCAATAGAACACCAGTCTTAAAGATGCAGCAGTATTATTTAAAGGCATACAGATCTGTGGAGAAATAACTGTCTTCAGTATCATCCATATTGATTAATGAGTCAGATTCCTCCAAAATAGTGATTGACACCAGAGGCAAGGCAGTACTTTACATCCTACTGGATAAAATTCTCACTACTCATCTGTAACTTGACAGGTCTATCTAAGCTCCCCAGTTTGGTCCTAATTTTTGTAGACTCTGCTAAGATTCCAGAGCTGAAGAGTTACTAATATATGCAGTCCACATTGTTTCAGGTCTGGTTAATTAAAGCTCATTGTCAGGCAACGCTATTTCTTTCTGCAGCTATGCAGAGACCCAGCAAATACATCTGGTCTCTCCTCTGCCAGGATCCAAGTTTCCTGCTCAGCATGTTTCAGCAGTCATAACTCACACAAGCTTCCCGCTGAGCTGCAAGCTTTCCATCCCTTCTGTGCATTGCCACTTATTTCAGAAAACAAGGTGAACATAGCTTCAACAACATTTCCTGCTATCCTGTCTCAAGAATGGAAAGAGGATTTCATCTGTCAAATTTTCAATTAAAACTCCAACACATTATTTGCATTTGTGCAGTTTTATTTGTGCAGTATTGTTATTTGTGAACCTTATTTTGAGCTGGACCAGATGGTAAGCTCCCAGTGGCAGCATTTTAGGATGCATAGAAACAGGGGTTGGTGAGATAGGAGGATATGGGCTGTAGTAACAGCTAAGGATATGAAGAGTCATTCTTCAAAAAGTTATGAATAAAGTAAAAGGGAAATGGATTTTGCAGCAATAGTCATTGACCTTCTTTCTCCTTTCTACCTTGCAGTTTAATGAAGTTGGTTATGAATCAGCTGAACACTGCAGCAGTGAGTTCTTACTTCACAGTAATTTTTGGTCTATGCATATTTCTTATAAATTTGATCCCTAATTTTAGCATTGATTTTACTCTTATGATTTTATAGGCTGCATTTATTTATTTTCTTTCTCATTAGAAAAGCAATAAATAGCCCTGCTAACTGCAGTTTGCATTCACATGTATGTACAAAGTCGTTTTAATATTTCCCTGTTGTACTTGTCTGAAAGGCTTACTCAAAAGATTTTCATCTTTAATATGAGCTAGTTAGTATATTTAAGATGAAAAAACCATGAACACTACAAACCAACATGTCACTACCTTCAAAATAATTAAAGATAGATATAGGAAATAGTATTTTAAACTTTTTTTTTTAACTTTTCAACTTGTTACTTAACATTTTTAACTCCCACTTTAGTGAGCTGTAGATTTTATGGGCATGCACATGAATGCAGGAAGATTTACTGTGTTTTAGAGCCTAAGAAGTATACCCCAAAAGGCTCTCCCGCTTCATATTATATCCACTTTATAAGCTGATATTGCATTGAAGTGTACCCTGTATTCTAAGGGATGGGGGAAAAACAGATCTGTGAAACATGTAGTGTGAGTTGTCATGGGAGCTGTCACTTTGGTTCATAGCTCATTCAGAAATCTCTGCATTACGGGAAAGTCCTCAGCATCCAGTGTTGCTTGGGCAACATAAAAAAAAATATAGTCCAAAATTTGTCATGTGTGTTTTCTCCATTTAGAGTCAGGATACAAGCAAGGAACATGACCAAGCTGGCCTGAGAACAGCCATCCTTCATTTTTTGAGACTAGTTCCTTGAAGGTGAGAGTAATGTGTATCCTCTCATGACCAAAACTGACCATCTTCTAGAGAAGATTTAGTGAGCAGAAGCCATGACTGTCCTGGCATTAATTACAGATATAGTGAAGAAGAGGCTTGTTTGGAACAGACAGAAATTTGAAGCTACAGTTTGACTGCTGCACTGATTGATCCTGATATTTGTTTTAATGAAGTATTTTGGTTAGATCAGCTGAAAGAGCCATGCTTATTGTTTCATTGTGGTATCATTCCAGAAGCCTCCCTTGTTCTTCCGTTAATGATGTGAAAGCACCACTCCCACAGCACTGCAAGAGCAGGGAGCTTAATGACACCGAGACTGCTTTGGGCACTGAGGTTGCCAGCTTTGTGTGGTAGTATGCATGATGTTCAGTGTCTTCTCATCAGCCTCAAAATTTGATCAAGCTGTCCTTTTATTCATCTCCATTAGTTCCTTGATTGTTGACACTTTGGGAGAGTTTTAACCTCATTTCTTTCAGTGGCCCTATTAGTTTTACATTCTAAGTTAGGAATTTAATTTTAATTTCTAAATTCCTAGTTGCTAAGATCTGACAGAGAGCCTTCTTTAATGACATACTACTCTTACAGACTATTAGTTTTACAGTAGCAATAATCCTGGTGAAATTGATTTATTACAGCAATTACGGCCAATTTCACATTTGCTACCAAGTCAACTGCTATCAGCATCCCCTTATAACTGTTTCCCCAAATCCTTATTCATAAATAATAATTATAAAAGATAGCGTGCTTCAATGTTGATAAAGAGTGACTCTATTATAATATTGTGTTATCAATGTGAGGGCAGTTAAAGTAGTTAAGCACTGCGTGATCATTCAAGTGACCTTTATGACTTGTCAATTAAATAGGAAGTAAAATATATTTTAAAGATGCCCTGAAAAGCTTAACTCTCACTAAGTCCCTCTAGGCAAAGATCAGAAATAATTTTTTCCCCCATGATAGCCTACACACATTCTAAGATTTATTTTTTTTTTTCCCCCATGTTCTTGTAAAGCATTAGGCCGTCTGTAGGCAGGCACAGAACATGGAGTAGAAAAGCCCAGCCCCACCAAGGTCTGAGATTACAAGCCTTGTTTATGTGTACTGGCTATATCTGATGAAATGACATAGTATTATCACAGAAGTGGCGGGAAAAAGGAAAAGTTCTCATTTTTCTCTGTATTAGATGCTATTGTTCCCCTGCTGTGATCACCTGAATACCTCCCTGCTATAAAACTGTTGTAAACTCAAGTACTGGCAATGCTTGGTGGTTTCCTATTCTCTGCCCATAGCATGCAACACCTAAATCTTCAAGAAAAGAAAGACTTCAGTTTAATTATGCTTTGTGATTTGAATATAGAGAACTTATTTGCTCAGCAAGGGGTCTGACTGGACCCTGTGAGGTGTGGTCTCTATGAATCTATGAAAAGATCTTACTATGTCTTCTCCAGTAGCATCAGCCGTCCCTTGCTATTCTGAACTCCCATCATAATAGCAATGAAAAGGGAGGGGCGGAAGTCACTGAGAGAAGTAGCTACATTTCCTCCTGCTCTTTCCTCCTGCCTTCCGCTGCAACACATGATCCGGATGGGGGAAAGCGAGCAGCCGTCTGTCAAAGCTTATGTGGGGGAAAGTGAGCAGCCATCCATCAAAGCTTATGTTTATGGTCTTCCCTCAATTGTTTTAGTAATGACTATACTACCACTCAGCCCGAGAAAAATCCGGGTCTTGTTATCCTGCAGAAAGACATGATAAAACAGAATTCTCAGCCTGAACAATTTACAGTACAAATGACAGAAAGCAGAGGGGTAAAAAGCATTACAATTTCTTCAAGAAGTTGGAGAAATATGAGAGAATGAGGACTGGATTTTTAAAGATATTTTGATGTTTATACATTGAAAGATTGGTGGGTTAAATATACATAGGAATACAAGACTCAGAGTCATAATTTATCTTATTACTGTAAATTAATTGCAATTATACTCAGAAATATTACTAGCAATTTAAAAAAGCTTTTAGATGAAAAGAATTTAAAGCAAATGATTATATTAATAAAACTTAATGGTTCTGTGCACTAGCTGTTAACTGGGTGACCTTCTACAGGAAGAGCTTTTGCATATAGCCCATTCATACAAGCTTTATAAATGCAAGGCAGCAGAACAGTAAAAACTTGATGAGGCATTTCTTCGTCTCAATTTTGCTAAGCAGAAAAAGGACTCTCAATCATGAGTCACAACAATGGCTCTGTGGCCAGAGTACTTATAGTGAAAAGGACTGTTCTGAGTGCTTGTTAGGGGAGATTAATTCAAGCTAAATGAAATTAAAAAGATTACATCTTTCCAAAGCAGTTACAGTTAAACCTGACTAGCACCAGATGTCACCAGTTAAAGGGAGCACAGAGTGAGTTTGCTCAGCTTCATGAGATACAGTGGGGACATTTAATAATAAAAATAATTTATCCATAAATTTTAAGGCTTCTTCAAGGCTAGGCACCAGCTGAGCAGGGTTTTGGTTTTCTGAATTTAACAACTTGACAAAGGAAATCATTCAGATGCTGAAATTGAATCTAGAAACAGAAAAGATACCACTAAGACCAGACTTATATATTGAATTCCAGTAGTCGCTCTGTGGCTGTCTAGGGAAACCAGAAATCTGTAGGTACTATCTGAATCATTATTAAAATTCCACAGACACATGGAACTTTTTTTCATGCAAATGTACAGAACTGCCTCATCTCTTCAGTTCAGTACCCAGCTCAGTGTCGAGGCTGGCAGGGTTCCACAACTTAGCCATTCCCCTACCTAGACCTCCTGAGATCTCTGGACAAGGGCATTTAGACAGTGGGCATTGCACACAAATATTATTTCAACATGAGGAGAGAAAAATCTAATATGTGCTAAGACTGAGTTTCCTCATCTTGCTTTAAAACACAGCCATAGATAGAAAATTATTGCACAGGAATTGGAAATCCTCCATCTTGAGCCTGGGCTGATATGAACTACCATCTTCTAACAAGACATCCATATGGGTATCTGCTGTTGTGGATAGGACATGTTTCATCTCAGATTGTTCACTCAGTTTTAAAGATGCTTGGAAAGAAATGGTTAATCACTGCTGTAATCTCAATTCATTTCAGCACAATCTATAGAATAGAATCTGTGAGGGGGGCAATTTGCTTTATTCCTGACACAAAACCTTTGCTTTTCCAGATATTAATGTGTTTCAACTTGTAAGGTGGATGGGGGTTCAACACAAATGTGAGCTTGTATCTGTCTGCATTTCCTTATCAGTCTATCAGGCTCTTGGATTCTTTAGTTGCTGCTGTTTATATTTTTAGCATGCCTTTATATTTGTATGTAACAACCACCATGCTAAAAGATTTATGCATACAAAGCGTAATTGAAAACACCTGAAGACAAAAACCCTGAAGAAATAGATGTAGTAAACAGTTTACTGATCTTTAAGGCTTTGTTGTTGCAACCATTTAAGCACATGTCATTTATTTTATTAAGGCCACTGCATTCACTATGATTACAGATGTGAACAACCTTAGCCATATTTATATTAATTGTGGGACTGAGCCTGAAATCTAGAAATGACACAACTGCATTAGTATCTACCGTTGCTTGCAGAAGAAAGGTGTGGTATTTGCAAGGCATTCAAGGCGTACTGTGTACCCTTGCCAAATAAATCTTCAGGTACAGTTATGCTTTTAGTTCCAGTTGGTAATTTTTTTGATGACATAACAGAGCTGCTGGATGGCATAAATCTGTCAGACACATGTCAATACTAGGTTCCAGCTAAAGGACAGGAAAATGTTTCTTTTCTATCTCTGCTTCCTTATTATTAGAGATATTTTAAAAACACTTCTTAGCATCACATCTAGCAGATCTCTCCATAAAAAGAGCTGATAATATGTTCACCAGTGACAACAAGGGGCTTGCATTATTAGGAAAGTAATGAAAAAAAACCTATCCTAACTGTATGTGTAAAAGAATTTTGTCAGATGTTCTGTAACTAGGAAATCTGAATTAGTATATCACAGTCTGGAAGGGAAAAGGAGACAAACTCAGGAAATGGGAAGAAGTAACTGGTGCATTGTGCCCCTGCCCCCTTCATCTTTCAGTCTAGAGCTGAAAAGCCTAAAAAATTAATCAGCTGCAGCCTTCATGCTAGCAGGCAGAAAATAGATGTTCTCAGAGTCAGCCAAATCTTAAGGCTTTAGAGATAAGGACCAGTGCATTAAATTAAAACCAGGCTCCAATGGGTGGCCAATGCACAATTTAGAGATTAGTATAATGTTTCTCATCTCTCTGTTCTGGCAGACCACTGCATTTTGAATCAGCTACAGTTTCCAGGCAGCCTGCAAGCTTGGTCCTAGCAGGCATCACCACCTCCTGTGACAAAGATGTCACCATCAATCCTGGCATGTAGTCTTGCATCTTAGGAAAAAGGCTGCAGCCTTTTAGTCTGCCCAAATGGTAAAAGGCAGTTCTGGCTACAGTTGCTATGGGAATACGGGAGCAAAATGAATCAAATCACCTTGAAAATTACACCGAGGAAACATAAAGTGTTCTGAAGCTTGAAATATCACCCAGTGGTGTTAAATCTCACAACTGTGCTGTTATTTTAATATCTGAATAACAAACTCTTTCTCAAGTATCAGGAAGTAGTGTAAAGGGCAGCAGCAGCACCTTACTGTGGAGACGGTGTTCACTTTATTTGTGTGGAAAGTGCAAATAATAATAAGACTTCTATAAAAGGACAAGCAAATGAAATGAAATGAGAAAGATTTTTTTTTTTTTCTTTTTTTTTTTCTTCTGGGAGGAGCTGTTGTACAGATGTATATATTTTTCTGCCTCTTGCCTAATTAGCTACCGCAGGTCAATATTGCCAGTATTACACTTTGTGACTACTAGGGGAATAAAGTGATATGGATTGGCTATACTGAAAGTATTTGAAGCCTAATCACAGTCCTCGAGGGAAAATAATCTCTTTGGTATTCCAGATGAACTTTGTTAATCTACAACTACCTATTGCACATTATCCACTTATGCAGTGTACCTGAGGGGGGAGGCTGTCTAATGATTTAGTTACTACTCTCCCACGTTCAAGAAGGTATTCAGTAACCTGACTCTGGAGATTTTCTATGTTCCTTTGTAGGTTTCTAACGAGATTGCTCTGCAAGAAACCTCAGTTTAGTTTCTCAGGATGACACAAAGAGATGCTTGACACCAGTAGAGCTGCTGTCCTAGTGCTTAGTGGAATTCAGGATAGGTGCCCAAGTACCTTGGACAATAGAGTGTGAGACACATGTAATGGAAGAAAAGGATTTCCAGAAGCTAATGTGCTGTGGAAGAAACACTGGGGTTGCCAGCCAGGGATGCTCAGGAGCAATATAGCAAGTGGTGTCGCTGGAAGGTAGGTACGCATCAACTCCAAGCCTGTAGGAGATGCCCATGGCTGCTCAAGCATCACCTACTGGAGTCCTTTCTGGGAAGGAAAGAAGCCCCTTTTCATAAGAAACTGAGATCCTCCCCAGAGTATCTTGTTTCATAGGTATTAAAGTATGTCACTGGAAATCAATACACCCTTTTTCAAAACTTCCAAACTTTACATTCAAATTCAGTCCCAATCCCACTTTGTTTTCTGAGACCAGTGTATCTCCTGCTGAAGCTGTCCCACTTTGTATAAATAGTGAACTACTCCAGCTGAGAAAAAAAAAACCAGAAGGTTGACATTCTATGTGTTGGTTAGGATACTAACCTGGGGACAATCAGGTTCGAAGTCATCCTCTTGATGAATCTTTGTTTCTTGCAAATTGCTTCTTTCCACCAAGACCTCTGGGAGAGGGAACTTAAAATCTGGGGAGAGGATGAACTGGTAAAAGAGCCTATGCTGTCCTTCTCATTAACCATGAAGGAATCAACATAGTATAGATTTGGGTGGTTATGTAGTTTCTGGAGAGCACATCTCAGAGGCCAGCTCTTACAAACCTTTACAGAGGCAGCTGTGAACACCAGCAGTATCATCCCAGCACGGAGGGAAATGCAGTGCCAGTGGAGAAGGGGCAGGGGTCCCACTCAGTGGTTTTTGGATGGTGGTTTTTTAGGAAATGCTGCTTTACAAATCACGTTTACTTCCTTAAATCATTACTGAAATGCAGGCTGGCTCCAGGGAGTTTTTAAATTTCCTCACTCCTGAGACACCACGGCAAATCTCAGAGTCCTAGTTCCTCTGTAGAGGATGAGAGCCAGGGCTGCTCCCAGGAGTATCTAAAGCTGCTTCCTGGCCAAGAGCATACACGAATCAGTATAGCTATTTCTGTTTCCTTAGAGAAATACCCCAACTAATGAAAGAAATTACTTGACTTTCCCAAAATAGACCACTTACAGAAATACATGCCTGTGGCAAATCTTTAAAAAAGCTGATGCATTTGGTTCCCAAATAAGTGATACTTTTGCTAGTGTCAGGATTTCCTGGAAATGGAAATTAGGCATTTGAAACAGCTGTGCAGGTGGGAGTCCTCCCACCCTTACACCAGCAGGAGTGTGTTTTTCCAGTGGTGTTAAGGTGTCAAACACACGTGAGCGTTACAACCCACAGAGGAAGGTAAAGTTTTTGCATTATGCTACAGGACTTGAGCTCCTAGAGTCAATCAAACAGTTTTCAGCTACTGTCATTGTCTCTCAAAGCAACAGCTTTGTCAATGTTTTAAGCAAAAAATGTTTTGAGAAGGAAGTAAAAGAGGAAAACCTTGAGGTACGTCTGTGAGCAGAATCTGTCCTTTACAGTCACAGCCATGGCAGTATTGCACTTTGAAGCCTTTAAACATTAACCAAGAATAAAGAACATTTTCTGCTGTTTGAAGCACTTCTGTTACATGATCAAGGTCTCTTAGCAGTTGAGGGGATTATCCCAGTTCTCTCTTTCATCTGCCTCTGGTTTGCCAGGAACGGTATTATCACACACAGACTCCAAGTCTCAGTAGCGGGTGGATTGCCTTTGCCTTGAGTACTGAGCATTCCTGATGTGCTTACACTCAGCTTTTTGTCTTCTGAGCGTTATTTGCAGATCACATATCAATTTATGAAAGCAAGAAAAAAAGAATTTGTCCTGTCTTGGATTGTCTAGGAGCACCAAGGACAGGCTCCTTCTAAGGGAGAATGAGCCAGGAGCTGAGGGTGATCCCAGAGGAGGCAGTTTCCTCATGGACCAGGGCATGATCCTGCAGCACCTGCAGCAGAGATGGGTGCTGGAAACAGGGTCCACCCACAACTCCAGAGAAGGCAAAGCGATAAATCACTTTCAGGGTCCATCCAGAGAGTTCAGTCAGGAGCAGCAGGAGGCAGGGCTGCAATACAGGTCTGAGGGGTCCATGTGCAAGATGTGACTGGGGACAGCCACTCCTATGGGATAGATCAGGCAGGGACTGGGGGCTCAGGCCTGAGCTGAAATGGAGCTCCAGGGCCCATGGGCAGAGGGTATGAGTGGGAACCACAGGTGAGGCTGGTCAGCATCATTAATAACAATTATCACCCTCAGGGCACTGATGTGAATATTTTATCAAATCAAATAGGGACCTGATTCCACACACTTATTTCTGCTCCTGTTTTGGCTTGTTGTATCTCTTCTATCAGTGACTTTTTTCTTCTTATGTGCCAATTTCTTCTTCAAATGGTCACAATGAAAGTTTTGGCCCTGACAGTTTTGTTTTTGTTTTTTTAATCATTAAAAATATCCACAAGGCTTGCTCTTTTTGAAGGTTCCCAAGTGCTGGAATGCCTCAGTAGGGCTGCAGCATCCCAGCTCTCAAATGCAGGGCAAAGTGACTAAAAGTAAATACAGCAGGAAAATATATATTTTGTGAAAACATAATTGATTGTACTCAAATTATTAATTGTACAACTCTATGTGAAGGCCCCGCTAGATACTCTTGAAAAATCCACCTATGATCAGGTATAATCCATCCATTCATAAATTCCAATTAATATCCCTTTGTGTTAAAATTTTAAATAAACATGTATTTCATGGATGATTTTCTTATATACACAAGATATTTCAGTTTCATCTAATTAAAAGCCTGAAGGTCTTTAAATGATGTTTCTGTGCATTTAAATTGAAAGCCAAATTCTGCCTACAAGAGGCCAGAAAATCTCTGATTAAAAAAAAAAAACTAAGTGAATAGTGACTGAAAAATGACAATGCATAAAAGGATAAATACATTGGAAATAGATAATAAAAATGCAGGTAAAAGCTATTCAAGGCCTGTGATTTTTTTATTATTTTGGCGCACTTTTTTCTAAACCTGCTTGCATCTATAATCATAGCTGTAGCTGTTGTCCTCCTAGAGCCTTACAAAAATCAGAACTCAACTTTGATTTGTGTCTCATTCAAGGAAATTCTGAAATAGCTGGTAAACAGTAATGAGCTCAGCACCTAGGAATGTGGCAACCCTTACAAGGAGGGCACTGGCACAGTTTTCAGGAAGCTAGTGCTGCAACCCACTTTTCAATAGTGTGAAAGTGATATGGGCAAGAGAGTTAACACTCAACTTCTCATGAGTGGCACTATCTGGAACTTCACTGGCAGACAGGAGGACAGGGAAAAGACTTTCTGAAACTCATAATTCTCAGAAAGTGTTTGACAGTCACTTAGCAGCAGGTAGAGGTATGCAAGTCTGCTGATTAGCACAAGGAAGTTCCCAACTTGGTGCAAGTTTAATTGTATTTAATATCAAACTGACAGTTATTAGTGGTTATTCCAATCAAAAAAAGAACTTCAGGATTTCCTAGGAATATAAAAGAAAAGTGTATCTGCAAAACAAGATTAAAATTGCTTGTTTAACTTGAGATTTCCTGTGTACTGGTTTGAGAGAAGATTAAGATTGTTTATTTGAAAAAACTTTGACTGAAATCAGTTCAGGGTTCATTTGCCAGCATTCCTCATTATGGATGTACAAGCTTTCAGACTGGCAGCTGGAGGCTACAGAAAGGAAAACAGTCCAGGAGTTTAAATCTCATCCTAGAAAAGCTTTTTCTTTTCATTTTGGTAGCTAAGATCTTCGTTGTTGTTGTTTTCTCTGTTCTTGTCATCAATGAGGAAATATCTGTATTAAAAGATTGTTTTCTTGAGATTTCATACAATCCATGCATTTTCTGTTGTTCCACTGAGACAACAGGTCACCTTTGTTTGCAGTGTGATGCTATGGAGAGGGGAATGAGGTCACCAAACAAATATTTTAGCTTGTGAATTGATTCAGTTTCTCAATTTGAAAAATTCAGAGGTCGTACACTGTTGTCATAATTTGCTTTGCCAGCCAAACCTGGCTTTGCTACCAGCCTAGTCTGCAAGACAGACAGAGAGGTCATGGTCTGAGGAGGATTCATTGTCTGTATTAAACATGCAAATGTGGAATAGATACTGTTTATGCTCCACACAAACATCAGTGATTTTGGCCAGATAGGAGCATCTATTCATGAAAGGCTAAACTAACCCTGCAAACCTAGTTAAAGAAATCCAGCTTGCTTTAGATTAAAACTTAATGGTTTGAGTTTTACAGTCCACTATACAGTAATCATGTAACTGAGCAATGAGACACAGCATAGTGTGCATCCCAGACTCCTATGCTGAATCCATTGCTCAAAAGGAGCCTGCAGATCAAATGTTGCCAATCCACATATCAGCAAGCATAAATTTTTGCGGAAATAATTTGAACCCCTGAGCATCATATATATCCTGTGAGATTTTATGTAAAAAAACTAAATGAGAGAAACTAACCAATATTAAATGCAAGAATGTGTATTTTATAAACATTATTCAAAGTTTCAATTCTATGTTGAGGAAGCTGAAATTCAGTTTGCAGAAGGACTGTGATTCAGACTTTGTGCAAATAGGCAGCAACTACCATGGCAGCCCCTAGCAGGACAGATATGTACAGGGAACACAGCAGTCTTCTCTCTGTATTTCCTCACTGCCCTGTGAGGGAAGGGATGCTATTGGACTCTGCATGGTGGAGGACCAGTTGCCTCAACTTCACAGAGTCCAGGTGACAGTTGGCTCTGATGCAGGCCACAGTCAGCCTCCACAAAGCTGACAACCTCAGTTCCAGCGCCAGCACTGAAAAAAACTTAAATTCCCTCCCATCTCTTTAATCTGCCCAGACTGTACATTGTTTGCCCATCATTCACATAGGTATGGGACAGTCTTTGTACTAGCACTGCATCTATTTAGTTTCTTACTCTTCCATCTGTTTATAAAGAAAAGGAAAGAGAGGAGATGTTGTTCTGTAATTTATTGTTCAAAGACCTCAGCAGGGTTCATGGACACACTAGCAGCACTAACAAGAATCTCCTGTGGCTCTGTGTTACTTATTGCTGCATGTTCCCAGATATTACATGAGCACTCACTTTGTCCTTGAGGTCAAGAAAAACAAAGAGCAGTGGTGCCATTCTTGCAAGGCCATTTTTCTGAGCCTCTTTTAATTGCTTGTGGAGTGTTTTTGATGGTTTTGTTTCACCACAGTTAGCAAGGTCTGTCTCCACCCAGGCCTCAGGCAACCTGTACCCAAGGCTTCTGTTTATTACTGGCAGTCTTGAAAAGAGGGCAAAAGTGGAAAATCCATGTGAGCTGGCCTAATGGAACTGAGTGGTACACATACATTCTCAAACTTTTTTTTTCATGCTGGATTTTGACCAGTCAAATGGAGTCTGCTACTTTTACTTAAACAAAGGCTTTATTTTTAGGTCACATTTTTGAAGTCATTGGCATAGAACTTTTAATCACAACCAACTTGCTTGGGTTTGAGTTCAAAGAAACATTAGGCAATCTCAGTCACAGAAAATCATAGTTTAAATGATGTCATCTGAGTTGGCTAAAACAGCACAAATAACCTTATGAATATCTATCAAGAAGCCCTTAAAAGCAAGAAAAAGCACAATCTATTCCAACATCTTCCAAAACCTAATCTTCATGGTGTTCTGAAGACACTGAAAATGGGCCTGTAGACTGCTATCTCATCCATACCTACATATTGCCACAAATACGAGTCTAAAATACTCTAAGCTCTTCAAAACAAAATCTATTTCTTCATAGCATGTAAGACAGTTCAGATTGTTGTTCTTTCCTTTTTTTTTCTTCTCTAGATGACTATGAAATACTCTTAGAGACCTCACAGTGTCTAAAGCCAGTAAGATCTTCCACCAAAGTTCTTCAGTAAGATTTTCCACCAAAGTTCTTTAGATAATTGGAGTAGTTTCCACCTTCTTTACAGTACTCACAAAGCTATTCATCTCAGAAGAGAAGTAAGGGTATTTAAAACAAGTATATCTTGAAACAACAACTTGTCCTCGCTGACCTCTTACTGACAGTTCTAGCACATCAGACGCTAATATGTAAGTGTGGAGCACTGTGAGATCCTAAATTCTATTTGGTTTCCAAATGTTCAAGTACAAAATAACACGGAAAATTCTCAGTACTTTTCTCTGGTGTTTTCTACACTATTTCATCTGTAAATTCAAAAGAAGGTGATTTTTACTGGATAAAATGCCGTTTCTTTCAAGTACTGTGTTTAACTAGTGTTCTGCTACCCTCAAACTTATAGCACTGGCATGATGTATGTTTACTCTTATTATAAACAAAATTGTTACTATAGGTTAGGATTATCTGCAGCAAAGCTCCTAGTGATTTCACTGGGACCAGTTGGCCCAAATCAACCTGCAGTGCTGCAGTACAGACAGAGAAAGATGGGCTGGTGCCCGTTCTTTAGTGAGTGGGTGAGTAAAAGCAAGTAATAACAACAACATGTAACAAGCACGTAACAGCAACAAAGGTATGATGTAAGTTACAGATCTGATGATAATAAAATTCAGGAATCCTAACCTCTAACCCTTTGCAATGCCACTATTTTCTGCATAGGATAGTTAAAAGCAAAACCAAAGCCTAGTCAGAGTGAATTTCGCTGGAGTTGGAGAGTAAAGGTTCCCTGGATGCCAAGAAGAAACAACTGGGAAACACAAGAAGTGCCATTCCCAGAAGGGTCAATTATCCTAAGAAAAAAACCATTAGCTAATCAAAACTGATAAGCATATTTAAGTTTAATATTTTTCACTTCCATGACTTCAAAGTGGATAATCATTCCTGTCATCTGTGAAGAAAGAGAATGAGTCTGGTCTGTTTTCTCTGCAGGCTGTTTTTTCTCTCTCTGTTACAGTGAATAGTTCTCAAAAGCAGCGTTATCAAGTGAAACGAGAATGGGAAAACTTGTTATAAGCCATATAATTATGCCAGGCCTTCTGTCTACCATCATTTTGATAATGTAACTTTTAAAAAAACGCTGACATCAGTAATGAAAAAGAAAGAACAAAAAAGTGCAGCTCCCTTAGGAGTACTTCTTTGGAAATTTGGAGCACCACAAAATCTATAGCAAGCTAGAAAAGATAAGAGAGCTGTGTGTGTGCGCGTGATCGCATGCGCATATGCATGCATGAATGCACACTTGAGAGAAAACGCCTTGGTTTTCAACCAGTTTCTTCTCCACCTCTCAGAAGCCATTCGCACTGATGAGAAACAGCCACATAACGTACTGCAAACATGATCGCCACAGGCATTCTGGACTTTTTTCCCCCATACTGGTATGCCATGCATTAGCTGATGATTTTCAAAGACTGTGAAGTTTATCAGTGATCTGAGGAGATTCCATTCTTTGCTACAGTGCACAGGATGAAACGTTACAGGTATATTATTCTGAATGTATATGAAATGAATGTCATCTCCCAGTCTGATTATATATTGATTATGTATTAGTAGTAAATAGCAATAATAAACAGAAGTCTTTCAACTCCGAGAATTTGGGCCTTTAAATGCAAAGTTTGCAAACCAAGAATTTCCTTAGTTTTTTTGGCTCAATTTATTTATTTACTCAATTTTGCATTAATAGTGGTGGCATCCACTTGACAGCATGAAGTAACAGCTTTCAAACAGTAAGGCTATTTAAAAAGCCTTTGAGACCATGTAATTGATTTGGCAGCTTTTTCTTGAAATGAAAATCATTCTGTAATGTTACACATAGACTGGAAACATGCTCAGGCCTAGAACAACCTTTGGTGCTTTGGGCGTTAATGGGCAGCCAGATAATTGTCTTTCCATGGCCCGGAGGGGTACCCGTTTGCTAAAACCTGGAAAGGGGGGAACTAAATGGAAGGGAACAGAGGAAGAATGGAAGGGTTAGTTAAGCATGTAGTCCCATGACTGCTTTATTCCCAGACAGAAATTGAGGCAAAAGGTAAAATAGTTAAGAGCATAGAATCGTAGAATCATAGAATTGTTTGGGTTGGAAGGGACATTTAAAGGTCATCTAGTCCAACCCCCTGCAAGGAGCAGGGACATCTTCAACTAGATCAGGTTGCTCAGAGCCCCGTCCAACCTGGCCTTGAATGTTTCCGTAATAAACATTATGCAATAATTACCCCCAAGTCCTTCTCCTCAGGGCAACTTGTAGTTCATTCTCCCCCCAGCCTGTATTTGTGCTTGGGATTGCCCTGACCCTTGTGCAGGATTTTGCACTTGGCCTTGTTGAACTTCATGATGTTCATATGGGCTCACCTCTCCAGCCTGTCAAGGTCCCTCTGGATAGCATCCCTTCCCTCCAGCATGTTAACCACACCACACAGCTTGGTGTCGTCAGTGAACTTGCTGAGGGTGCACTCTTTGCACGCCACCATCTTTGTTGCCAGCAAAGATGTTAAACAGGGCCAGGCCCAATACTGACCCCCAAGGAACACCACTCGCCACCAGTCTCCACTTGGGCATCGAGCTGCTAACCACAACTTTTGGCATGTGACCGTCCAGCCAATTCCCTATCCACCAGGTGGTCAGTCCATCAAATACATGTCTCTCCAGTTTATAGAGAAGGTTATCGTGCGGGACAGTGGCAAATGTTTTGCTCAAGTCCAGGGAGATGACATCAGTTGGTCGTCCCTTATCCACCAACACTGTAAACCCCATTGTAGAAGGCCACCAAATTGGTCAGGCATGATTTGCCCTTGGTGAAGCTGTGTTGGCTGTCACCAATCACCTCCTTGCATTCCTATGTGCCTTAGCATAGTTTCCAGGAGGATCTGCTCCACGATCTTGCTGGGCACAAAGATGAGACAGACTGGGCCTGTAGTTCCCCGGGTCTCCTTGTTTCCCTTTTTAAAAAGATTTGTAACTCCTTCTTCCAGGTTTCTTCTACAGTAACAGGGAAGGCATTTCAGACAATTCTCAGACAATGATGCATGAATTGATGCAGTTATAAGCATAAGTAGAAGGTGTCTTCACTAGAGGGTGATTATGACCATTCCTACAGAAAACACTAATGGAAAGAGGCCATATGGTGAAGGGGAAAGTTGAAGTGAAAATGCAGTAGGATAATTCTTGTTTGGTGATTGTCCTTATATTTTCTCTCCCTGTTCTCTCGGAAGGTGGGGGGAGTGAGAGAGAGACTGCGTAGTCTGGTCCGATTGGGGCTGAACTACGACAGTGATCTTGCTTTCACTTGTTGTTTCTATAGTGCTTATAGCAGGACAAGACAATCTCCCTTGCTTTGTTCCTTGCTTTATATCCAAGCAGAGTCCTGCTGTGCAGCCTTATCGCTGCATGTTCCTTTTGGCATCTGTCTCTGTTATAGGCTAACCTTCACTGCATCAAAAAGACATTTAATGGTTTAACAATTAAGGATGTGAGTGGGTGTATGCTCCTTCCACTCTTTTCCTAATTTCCTTTTAAATGAATGTATTAATATTAATTTTTGCCATCTTCAGTTCGTATCGATTTATGAACCAATTTACCCTGTATGGATTATTGCTCTTAAGATGTGAATATTGGCCATTTTTGATAAATCCAGCACACTATCTTGAGAATAGTAATTTTTCATTCTAAATTGTTGCATGCAGCTTGCTCTCTTTATTTCTTTTCAAGATTAGTTGAAACCTAATCTTTCTGAGTCTCATACTAAACACGTTTGTCCCAACATACTTGACAGGAACTACAAATTGCTGTTGGCCCACTTTTAGTTTGGTAATTACACTCCAGCCAATGCAGGTAGAATAAATAGCTATTGGAATACGCCTGACATTTGTGTGCTGTTGTAGCTTGACAACCTCTTTCATCATGATGGAAGAACTGAATTCTTATTTTTTTTTTTATATGTCTGTGATAAGTTACAATGACCACAGATTCTTTTAGTTTTGGTAAGTGGAAAAATTAGGGTAACAATTACGTCTCAGTTTTTAGAATGCATTTGACCTCAGTGTCTTAATGCAAGTTTGTATTCTCCTTAGTGCTCATGCTTCCTGTGGCATGGAAATTGATATCTTAAAATTATGTCAATACATCATTAAATCATTCTTGCATGCCTGCTTGCCAAAGGCTATTAGCACAAGAATGGTATGTTACTTTATTTCCTTCCCAAATCCTATTTATTTGAGGAAGGAGCTGATTTGCTTTGATTTGTTGGGACATCATTGTCAACCTTCCTTCCTGACTTTGACTTTTTGCATATTTTTAGCCTGTGCACTAAACCCAGACAAATAATTTTGGGAGACGGCATTTAAAAATTACCCTTCTTCTGAGTTGTAGTTATCACTCACCATCTCTCAGTCTTTTCACTTTATAATTATAGACACCTTATCTAATTTATATCAGGGCCTACTTCAGAAGTGGAAAGTGGTCTAATAAATGGAGTTTCTAAATCTCAACAGTGTTGAAATTTTCATACAACACAAGGAAGTTTTCTTTAGTCATTTGTAGTCCAGAAGTAACTGTTACAGCAGTGTTGTGATTCTGTTGAATATGCAATAGAATGTCCTCCTTCTTCTTTTAATTTCCTATATTTCAGCTCTAAGAACATAAGGATGGATTAAAGCACATCTCTTAAGTAACCAGTAAAAAATACCTAGAGGAAGAGAGCATGTGCTGAGAAAAGCTTCTTGTAGAATACTCTTTGTCTCACATTTGGTAATTTCGGGACAGTCTATGATCAAAGTCACATATGGACCATCACAGTTAACGGCCCTTGATGAATCTGTCCTTCGTGCCATATGTATTCTCATTTTTTTTGATGGATACATCTTCCAGAGAAATAAACTCTGATTTCAGAGTAACCAAGAAATGGAGACACTACCACATAACATTGGTAATGTGATCCAATGACTAACTGTCTCTGTTGTTAAAATGTCACCTTATTTTTACCTCGAATTTACGCATCTTCGGCTTCCAGCTGTTGCCTGTTCCTGTGCTTGCTAGATCAGAAAGCTTTTTGGTATCTGTAAGCTTTTTCCTTATACAGACCAGGAAAGTTTTGTTTTGTTTCCTGGTTTAGTTTTCATTTTGGTTTTGGGGTTTTTTTTTTTTGTTTCGTTTCAGTTTTTCCGCTTTGTTGCTTTTTTTTTTCCCCAGGAGACTGAACTTGCAGCAGGTAAAGTATCTTCAGTTAAAAACAGAAAAAGGAAAGAAATCTCCTGGGAGCTGCAGATTGTAATTTTTCACTGGGCTTTCAGCAGGCTTCCTTTTTTTAAGATGCCTATTTTGGATCTTTTCCCAATTCTCTTAGGAGCACTTGCCTCCACTTTTTCTTCTGTAGTTGGAAAGTATCTGGATGGTCTAAGCTATTTGCTTACCTTTCTCAGGTTCTGACTTGGTGTTTACTAGAGGTCAGGCTTTTTCAAAAAACATTAAGATCTGGCAGGATTTCCCCATGAAATTGTAAGTACCATGTGTGTTTTTATGCATGAGTGACCATTAATGACTGGATAAGAGTGAAAGAAAGAAAGGAATGGCGAACAAACAAAGCTTCTCGTTTTAAAGATCACTCTGATGTGATCTTCCTTTTATGCAAAATATGGATATGTGAATCATCCTTACGATTCAGACTGAGCTTTATGTGAGATACTATCACATACTACTAAAAAGAGGAAGTGATCAAGAGATGCTACAGCTACACAATACACCCGAAATCTTAAATAATGTGTTCAGATGAAAGATGTTTGGAACACCAAGTCCACACGTTAAGTAGACTTCAGTAGAAATACATTAAGTAGTTGACTTCAGTAGAAATAATGCTCGAGTTGTAGCAAATTTTAGTCAGTATGATAAAATCCTAGCAATTTAAAAGCTGATGCAGATCTGAGGTTAGTGAGAAACAGCATATTTATTGGTCTGATACAGCCATGCCAAGTTACTGTAGCTGATGACCTCAGTGTAAGTACATTGGCAGATGCTGGGTTGAAGCTTTAAGCCGCAATAGTGAGAAATTATTAACAATGTTAGAAATAATCTGCAAAATGAAGATGTAACAGTTTTGAAAGCTTTCTGGAGATGGCTTCGACTGTTTTTTTAATTTCAATCTGTTGCAGAGATCTGGGATTGCGAAAGACATACAGTTTCAACCTCTCACAAGGTCTGATTTGAAATGCTATCAGCTATGAGAGGAGACAGTAGCAATGGGAGACTTCGGTTATACTCCCCTCCTCGTGTATATCAGATAAATATGGGTAAGTGTGTTATCATGTGATGGCAAGGTTAAATTTGTAGACAACATTAGTGATTTTAGTGACTAGTAGTAACATTATTTGTGTGTGGTTCCTCCAAAAGAGGAAAAGTTGCCCTTGCCTTATTCAAGGGTTGCACAGGGAACCCAGTTCAAATGTCATTATCCAAAAACCTCTCTGTAAGAATGACATAAATGGCTCAGATTAAACATTGCTGCAGAAATAAAAAAGACAAGAAAAATTATAGTCACACTTAACTTCAAAAAAAGGAAAATAAATAAATGGAGGGCTGTTGTTAATGTAAAATTAAATAGATGAAAGGACAAAAATCTTATGTTATCTTACAGAAAGTGTAAAGATACCGTGGTAACAGCTCAGAGTAAATACATAAAATAGATAAAATCAGTTATTTAAAAAGTACTGGCATAATTAACCAGAAGGCAAAGGGAAATTATTATGAAGACATCCCTCAAAATCGTGGATAAACAAGATAAAAAGGAAAGAATACAATTTCTAGGTAATTAAGGAGAAAACAAAATAAAGCTTTTTAAAATGATATGGTGAAAACTTGATGAAGGTATAAACAAATCCTTTTTTCAAACAGATCCAAGGGAAATGACTAGGGAGAATGTGGCAAGACTAATATATAATCATAATGTAGAAGAAATATTGATATAAAATAAGGCCACAGGACAAACAATATATAAATTCTACATGGTTGTGCACATTGAAGGTTCCCGTGACTGACTTTTTTCCTTTGCTCTGAAGGGTGTTTCTCAGATTCAAAATAATTGAAGATGAAGAGTACAGTGACTGAGCGGTAAAACTGGAAGTCATATGAGTTGCAAACATGTTCACAATAAAAAATTGAGAGCAAAGGATGATGCTGCTAATTCTTGCTTTTAATAGAACAAAATAGGACAATGTCAAAAGCCAGCGGGAACATTTTCTGAGGTGGACTGCCAGTCAGCTGAAATTTAAGGGAGCTGGCTGCAGGTACTCAAGCATTTATAGAAAAGGCAATCAAATGGAGAAACAAAGTTAAGAAAAGGGAACCTAAAATCCAGGAGATGTTGACCTTGATAAGAACACTCAAGACCAAAACAGAACTGAGACAGGGAATAAAGAACCAGGATTTTTTTTTTTCTGAAATCTATGTTTTGGGTCATTGACCAGTAAGAAATTGTTTTCACTGGAATTTCAAATTCAGGATTTTGCCTTATTTAGTTCCTCAAAGACATGTCCCAGAAGGAATGTGAGGGCCCATGGGCTTGGAGCATTAGAGTTTATCTGTTAGGGCACTGGTGAATGTAGGAGTTCGCACTGCTGCAGGGGCTAGGGCAACTATTCTGCAGGGTTCCTATCACAAAACAGAAAGCAGTATTAATGCTGATGATTAAGCAAGCCCAAGTGCCAAAGAAGCAAACCATGACGGAAGTGCTCTATCTATTTGAACACAGGGCCTAGATATTTGATAAGATAAAAAGCAAGACTTGGTCAGCTACATGTTTATAATTTCAATAGTTGATTTTTTTTCCTAAGAACCACAATATACTGTATTTATATCAATGCTTAGCCTCCTGAAAAGGGAGATCTCTTGCTATCAAGGAGACAGCAAAAACACTAACAAGCACAAGTAAGTCAAATAGAGAAGCAGACTAAGTCTATTTAGGTAAATATGTCTGAATTGCAAAGAGATAATACATGCAAAATAATTCAATTATTTCTTGGCATAATATCAGCATTCATCTTTAAAGATCAAAACATACACACGTTTTATTTAATTCCAAGACAAAATGAATCAGCCAAATAGAAAATCAGTCATGACTGAAAGACTGTCTCAGAACAATTACCTTCACAGTAAAAAATTAGGACATTGTCATAATATAAATTTGTAAATAACATTTACTCACAACATTTATGGAGTTAAAAAGATAAATGATGCAAGAAAGGTTTGTTCTTTTGTTTTGCAAAATGAAGAAAAGTTTCTTTCGTCTTGCTCCAGCTTCTGAAGAAAATGGAGATCTGAATAGCAGGCTAAGAGTGAAAAAGCATTTCATTCCATCCTACACAAGCACCCTTCTTTCTTTTTTTTTTTATGAATATTAGCTCGCACTGTATGTCAATAACAAGCTACAACATATCTTCCCAAAATTCTTAATAGAGTTTTTTTATGAAATAATTCACTCTGATCACAACATGCATGACAAAATAATACCATTAAGATCATCCACTATTTTAAAAACATGCAGGAAAAATTAAGATACATGTGACTTCTCGCTCTTAAACCATGTGCAAAAACTCTCAAGAGTCATCCAGGATTTGCCTGTTAACTCAGGAGTCTGTGTGTTGTCTAATCATCCTTTCTGAGACAAATCCAATTATGAAATCTTACCAGAACAGAATGACAAAATCCCTGATTTGATGACTCTCTTAACCTTCAGGCAACCAATCATCTTCTGTGTTTGAGGGCACTTCTACGCAACACATAGAGAGAGCCATGCTGTTTCTGCTTAGGCTAACCCCAAACTCACACCTAAATGGGAGTGTGATGCAACAAATTTTGAGACAGAATGGAGTCAGAAGTAATAGGTAATTTCCTGAATGAACAGAATATTTGATGAATGACTGTAGAATCAACAGCTCCTTTGACAATAGCTCTGCTAATAGGGAAAGGAGCTCCACAGAATTCCCTTTCTAGGGGCTAACCTTGTCTTTACAACTCTACCAGTAGAAGTAACTGTGTGAAGACTCACAAATTTACTTCAAGAAAAGTCAGGAATATAATTGTCAACAGTCAGTGAAGATGATCTAAGTGAATCTGGCTGATTTCTCAGAGGAGATGAGTATATAATTTGTTTCCCTGGCAGATCTATAGGAACAGTAATGTACACCTTGCTGGCAATCATAAGTAATCGGAAGAGGTAAAACCTTCAATTGACATTGCTGGTTAATGCCAGAAAGAGTGCCTTTTCACTGCCTAAGGAACTTGCATCACTGAAAATGGTGTGAGGAGATAAGCTTATTTGTCTCCTCAGTATTTCCTGGTAGCTGTCACCCACTCCTGATCTAGCTTTTGCTGATCCGCTTCTTCCAAGTAGTTTGATGCATGCTATAGGAAGCCTCATTGCCCATAAAGCTAAAGATTGTACTGGGCAGCAAGGCATGTAAAAGGTGATGTAACACCACTGCTAAGATCGTGTGTGGATCTAGCCATAAATTTGCCATAAAATAAACTCTCTGAGTATATTTTTAATGGTTTCAGGTATCTGAAATCCAGTAGTGTGTTGTGATTAGTTTGTTAGAGTTCACTTCTGAATGATAGTTTTACTTATAAAATAGGTATTTAAAAATTTTTTTAAAGGTGGAAATTGGAAAAAGAAACATAAAGAAAAAAGGCATTTTATCCTCTTCAGTGCTTGTGCAAAGCTGTGCGTGTCACAGTGAAGTGTTGAACATACTGCTCTTTTAAAAAATACAGTGCAGAACTTGTTGCTGTAGAAAAATATCCCACTTCTCTGCAGACCACAATCATCAGTGGCCCCTTCAGGTATGAACACTTTAATCAGCCATTTGAAACAAACAAGGATTGAGCTGATTCTTAACAGCATAGCTGAGAGTGGCATGGTATACATTCTTTCAGGAGAACTCAGTACTTCTCTAAGCATCCCTTCAGATATTATGATTTCAACAAGACGAAAAATTAAATTCCTTCAGGACTGAACTTAGTGGGAAAACATTACTGATTTTACTGGGTCAAGAATTTCAGAATTCATTTTTGGCAGCTTGATATAAAGAGTTTCTATGTTCAACAGTATCTACTTCCTTTGTATATAGGCATATTTGTGAGACTGGAATTCATTCTGCTAACAGAAAAATTTCTAAGGAATCAGGAGCTAATCTGAAAGAAATACCTTTGAAAAACCAGACCTCATGACTCTGAGGAAAATTTATGAAATATCATTTCCTACAAGCAAGCTGGTCATATCCGGAAACTGTTATTTCTGCAGGCAGGCTGACCAATTAAACATGCATCCGTCTGCTTTGAGCTCAGATGTCTCTTTGCACATGTAAATGATCATAAAATATGGCATTTCAATGCTCAGATTAAAAAAAAAAAATATTCCAAAGTTTTTGACCCACAGCCTGATCTTGCTTGTGCTGATACAAATCTCTTCAAGTACATCTGTTACACTGGTGTTGAGACCCAGTGCTATTCTCCTTGGATTTGATTTCAGAAGGGGCAAGGACTTATAAAATTGTATTTGCAAATACCATTTTCTGTTATAAGCTTGTGGACTGCCATGAAACTTTGGCTTTGTTCCATTTTATATGGTGCTACTGTTTGAATTTCAAGTGCCGTATTAGGTACAATCAGTGAGACTTTGCGTTTGAGCTGTTGAATCTACAGCAGTGATGACATGGCTTTATTACATGTTTTCTAAAGGCAAAGGGAATGAAGGGTTCTCTTTGATGAACAAAATTAGACAGCACTGTTACTATATAGTCTACATACAATTAACACTTGTCCTGGTTCTGGCTATGATAGAGTTAATTTTCACCTGAGCTGGGACAGGAACTGGAGCAGGTGGCACCTGTGGCTGGGGGACACAGCTGGGATAGGTTACCCAAATTGGCCAAAGGGCTGTTCCATACCCTGTGACATCATGCTCAGTATGTAAAGTGGGAATGGGGCTAAGGGGAGGTTCCTGCTATTGGGGGGGAAGCTGGGTGTCAGGGTCCACTGTGAGTTCTTGTACTGTAAATTATGTGCTTCAGTATCGTCTATTATTGGAGGGGGTTTGATTGTTTGTTTACCATCTCCATCTTTTTTTCTTTTGTTTTCTCTCCCTCCTTTTTTTTTTTTTAACCTCAACCCATGAGTTTTGTCTTCTTTTCTTTAACAATTCTCCTCCTTGTCCCATTGTGGGGGTGGGGAGCGGTGAGGGGGGAGTGAGAAACTGTGTGGTATTTTAGCTGCTGAGTAGAGTTAAACCGTGACAACACTTTAATTCTTAAAACAGCCTTCACCTGTTCTTGCATGTGGTTTTTTTTCAACCCCTTTTGGAATACATATGAATCTGTGTTCCAGCCACCATCTAACAGACATGCCCTAGATCAGCTGCATGGGTAGGCAAGATTTCTGTTTCAGCTACATCAGATTAACAATAATAAGAGAGAAAAATTATGAAGGAGGTGGTGCAGTCTAAGAGTTTATTTAGGGATGTAGGACTGCTTGTGCAAGGTTGTACTAACTTTGTCTTTGTACTAACTTTGTCTTTTACCCTTGCTAGCTAGAGCAAAGGTCTGGTGCGTAGGCACTCATGCACTGACACATAAACAAACAACTCACTTCTTCCATGGTCATGGGCTATCAGGAGGCTTCAGCACAGTTGAAACTGTTGAAGTGGTTCCAGGTTGAGCAGGATGCTGTGCATTCTGGTCCAGCCTTTGCTCACCCCATATCTCTTTGTTGTGTATGTTATTGCTAAGGTGGTTCCTACATGGAGACTGACAAGAGGTGCCACATAGATGGTTCTCAGCTGCTCTTTCCTCTCTGAGCTATGGGGAACGCCAAGCTGCCAAGAATGAGTTTCTCTTGCAACCTCAGTGCAGAGCTGTGTTCAAGCAGCAAAAGGCCAACACAAACTTGGCTGGAAAATCAAGGTGTTCTTAGAAGTGCCAATTCAAAGAGAACTATTTCATGGCCAGTTTTCCAGTATTACTATTTGCAAACATGTCCTTGAATTTTGCTCTTTGTCTAGCATATTGACTGTGGAGCTTCATCACCAAAAAGGTCTAAAGAGTGGTACTGAATTTCACTCTAGGATACTTTGGTAGCTTATCTTATCTGAATAGACACTTTGGATGAAAAAGACAAAGTGCAATGACATAGTGACTATATGAGAGTATCTATTAACATGTAGATAAACTTTTTTTTTCCACTTGATTTTCAGTACCTGATCTGTTGTTTGGTTTTTTAATTCATACAGCTTCAATCTAATCAGTCAGTCTGGGGTGGGGAGAAGGAGGGAATGAAGCCAGCTATGAAAAAAACTCAAATTGCAAATCTCTTCTAAATACTTTTATAGACTTGTTTCAACTTTCTGACATATCTAGTTCAAGTGCTAAATTGACATTGGACCATCTGGCACCAGTGCTTGTTTGAAGTTGCTGATTATAGTTCAGATGGAGGCAATGTTTCTATTGGCATGCTGGCGTGACTTTCAGACATGAAGGAGTTTTGTCTGTTTCTCTGTATCATGACTGAGTCATGGCAGAGGGGAATGCACATCAGTACTGGCATTTGGGTGAGAAGTGTTGGGAAAAAAAAAATTTTTGTAATGTGTTTTGCGATCAAATAGAAAAGGAGAAGAAATTCACAATTTACTAACATTGTACTGAACTGGAGATGAAAATGTAAAACCCTGTACAAAAACATTGGCAAAAATACTAAGATCAGCTTGTAGGGTTTCATAATAGAAATAAAAGAATGGTATAAATGAACTATGAATACAAATGTGTGCGTGAGAGCACCAGAACAAGGGTTAAGAGAATTGCCTATACCGATAACGAAGGACACTGTTCCCAGGACACTGCTCCAGCAAATCTTTCCCAGAAGCAAAATTGAGGCATGTACTGTGCCTGCCAAGATCTGGAGGCCTGTGCACTGATAAGACCACAGCACAGATGACTTGTCAACTGGATAACTGCAGACAGGTTGCAGCAAATCACATATGCTTGTCTTATTAGTCCACCAGGAAAACAGACACAGATTTCAAACAGACAAGGAAGAACAGAAAATGAGATGTGACTTTACTTGCAATTTATAGAGGCTGAAGTAAGCAAGATTCTGAAGCAGAGGACTGTCCTATAAGAACTCCTAAAGAGTGCAAAAGATCTGTCCCCAAAGTATTTCGCCATTGCCTGTCAAAAGAGCATCAGAACACAGTAACTTACATCCTCTGTGCAGGTGTTCCTGGCCAGACCACTTGGGCACACATGTCCTGATATTTGTGGGTATGTGGATGTGAGCCTGAATGAAATCTGGGACTGAATGCATGCAAATTGGTAAAATCAACTTACTTAGAGACCATATATAAATACATATTGCCTTCCTCTGCACAAGACTTCACATTTATCTTTACACTACTTTCTTACATAGATCATGGACTCACTGCTTCTTGCAACTTCAGAATACTGTTTACTTTACCATTCCATTCAGAAGGACAAAACCAGAAAGGACTAAGTTAAATTTTTTCTGTATTCTCCTGTTAGAGGAAATACATCACTGTTCCCTTGGTGATTGAAGGCTGCACATAGAACATGTAAGCACAACTCCATGGCCCCACAATGGCTCTGTGACAACCTTCAAAACATTGAGCTGTTTTCCTGAACTAGAATGTTAACTTCAGCATCATCATATGTGGCTTTTGGGTTGGTGTTTTTTTTTTTTAGCTGGCTTTTTGTAGAGGCTGAAAAGATTCTCCCTTCAGAGGAATTAAACTATGAATTCATGATAACAATTTAGAACTTTTACTGGACTTTGCACCAAGCCTTTAAAACAAAAGCCTGCCTGATCCCCTTGTATGCTGTGTGATCAAATATAGCCTGATGTCACAACAACTCACTTGGCCTTCTGTCACTTAGTTTCCAGAATAACTGGAGCATAAACCCATCAAAAATGCCCACAGATTTGTGCAAATAGAAACAGTGAAGTCACCTATACACAGTTTCTGCATGCTGAAGAGCTATATGATTGAGTTAAAGTAGCCACAGCACTCTAGGTGCTGTGCCAAACTGTCCAGGTAGATATTTTGGTAATAATGCTGACCCTGAGATAGAGGAATAGATAGTTTAAGTTGAAAACAATTGCTTTTGCATTAATGAGGACAAGAGATAATGGTACCAATTACGCTTCCAGGTCCTGCTGACAGCTCTATTAGCTTTAGTGGGAATAAATGAACTGCATTTGCCTGACTGCTTCTAACATCGGAAACACATGTCCAAAGCAAGGCTTTCTGCTGTTAAACTTAATGGATCCAGCACAACCCACACTGATCTGAACTGGTTAGTGAAGTGAGATTAGATGTGAGCCACAGTTGGGAGTAGGGGGATCTTCACTGGTTTAGGCGCTCAAAGGCTATTGTCTTACTGTTTACGTGAAATGCGAGCAATAGTGTAAATACAAGGACGGTATATGCACATTCTCTTCCTTGACCCAGGACTTTCCTGTCTTACGTCAAAATATGGATGTGGAAGATGTCTCATCTGACCAGATGTTGATTTGCTGTCATTGACATTTCTGTATTATAGTGAAGGACAACTGCATGAAGTGCATGTTGCCTGGTGGGCATCAGATCTGTCCATGTGATGTGACACACACAAGTATCCAGTTACCTATCTAAGGTGGATGTCATGTTGCTTGCAAGAGGGGTGATCACCTGACAGGACAGAGCCTCAGGATGTGGTTTTGAGCACCTCCGTAAGCTGTCTGTGGTCCATCCTGTGCTTACTGGAGCTGAAGTTTTATCTGTGATTTTCAGCTGGTGAAGGAACAAAACATTTGTCATGAATTACATCCCACCTAAGTTTGCAAAACAGACTGTATATTTGATAGACCCACTGAATGCCAGTAGTTATGAGGGCAAATAAAGTAGCAAGTCAGATTTTTTTTTCCCTTGAATTAGCCTTTCTAGAAAAATAATTCATTTTGTTATTGCACTAGTTAACAGGTAACAGTGAAAACTTATCTCAGTTACCTTGATGACAAGTGACTCAAATTCAATAATAAAAAGGCTCACTAGAAGCCAACTTTGCCTGGACCAGCTGTACCAAAAAGCATTTTTACAGTATCAGAAATTATACTTCTGACTTGAATTCTCATAAAGTATAGGTCAGTGAATATAGGTCACATCTCTTGAGCCACAAACCAGTGGAGATCCAAAAAGATGCTTTTGTTTCCAATTAAATGTCTCATCTGGCTGCACTAACATTGGAAGAGGTATGCCAGGGACCATCAATTATGGTGAACACATGTACTCCAAGAAAGTATTAGTCAAAGTAATGGGGTACTCTGTAGCTGAGAGGCAAGTTTTCCAGGACCAATTCAAGGCTTAGTAGCATGAGATGCAACACATGCTTAGAGAGAAACCTCCTTTGTCAGTTACAGCCTATGCCTGATCGTATGTGGGGGATGAACAGGGCTCACATGAAAGACAACTACAGAGAATGAGCTCTGGAACAGAGGAATAGTTCTGCAGTGCTGTACTCAGACATAGGTACAAGTCACTCACAGGTGCAATTGTTAATTACCTTTTTTTTTTATTTTGCTTTTTAATTTTTTTTTGTCAGCTTTGAGTGTTTCTTTGTATTCTGAGATTCCTTAAGTTTTACCCTGACTGTACTTTCATCTTCATTTTATCTTTTTGTCTTTGATTATTTTAAACATTTATTTCCATCATGCAATAGTTTAAGATTTCAAATTTCATTTGATGGCAGTATGTTCCATCTTCTATACTTTGATTTCCAGTTATTTCCCTGTGGCAAGAACTTTACAGCATTCTCAGGTATAACTTATTTTGGATTAAGCAGCAAGAGATCTCTTTTTCTCTTTCAGTTCAGTTTCCATGATATTATGAGATGACAGGCTGTAAATTCACTTCCATTATTTAGATATAACCTGATCTGTCCAAGTCTGTATCATCAGTTTTGACTTCCTAGGTTTTGGCTCTTGGGTGTGCCTTGTCCATAGCATACAGGTTTTTGTTTCTCTTTGGTTTAGGAATTTATGTCTGTCACCTGGAGTGAACAACTGCCCATAAAATGCCAGGGGAAACTTGCCACTTTGGCACCACTCCTTTCCAAATACAAAGCAGGCTGGTGTTGCTGAGTGAAGGCACAATTAACTCCTCTCTCTTTGATTTTAGCTTGTAAAGGGCAGCATCTGCTGAAATTACAAGGCAGCATTCACGTTGCCCGTTGTTTTCCATAGACAAGGACAGCCTCAGGCTCTGTATCATGTTAACTATAAAAGTATGCCCCAAATAATTTTTACCTCACCACACCTATTGTTTGAAGTGAGATTCATAAATGTTTCAGAACACTCTATACCACACCCTCTTTCCACTTGTCAAGAGTTATGGGATTGCCTCTGGCAAAGGAGATTTCCTCCCAGAGGTGCAGCGTTTGGCATCACCAGGCCTTGAACTGGTTCTTGTTAGATCCATGGAAAATACAAATTTGAGGTCTGTTACATATCTTGGGTAATCAGTCTTCCCAGAGCCATCAGTGATAATCCACTGTTCCCAAAAAAATGCACATTCAGTCTTACCTAGAGGCTATGCTTATTAGAAGATAGAGTATACTTGTAGGAATGTATCTAGTTTATTTTATCACTGTAGAAGGTCACTCTTTTTGTAACAATATCAGCAATTAAGTTACAGAAAATTAAAAGATCATTAAATCCAGTTTTAGTGGCTACCCAAAAATTTTAAGTCCGCTCTTATTTCTTCATTAACATTTCTCTCTCAGGCATCCATCAGCCATGAGGCTGAAGATGAGACTAAGTATGTGTTGTCCCTAGCAGCAAAATTAGTCTGTTATGGATGGAATTGAAGGAGTAGCAGGCATATGCAAACTAACTGTAGAGACTTGCCATTTTCCTCTCCTTTATGTAGTAACGTCAGCTAAAACAGGAGTATTGTTTTTTCTCGTTGCTCTTAACTAGTGGTATCTGTAAATCAGGAGTCTGTCACCTTTGATTTACTGCTTTTTATAAGAAAGTCAGCTTTATTCAGTACAAACACTGGAGGGACGTTTTTCCGTTCTCCCAGGGGCTGAATCTCATAATTTCTCTTGTGCTTGTTACTGCCTTTTCTAAGATAAACCATTTTTTTTTCACCCGGTTATGCTTCCTTTTACACACCTTCTATATCAGGACACAGTAACTGCATGTCTTAGTATCACAACAAAATATCAACTCATTCTGGAGTTTATGGAATTAAAAATTGTACATAAATGTACTAAGTGATGAAACTTGAAATGGGAGATCTTGACTGAATAGCATCTCCACCAGTGCATTGTAAATGTTAAAGAATCTTATCACAGATATTGAGAGCTGCCATGTCTTTGCTTACTATTCTCATTGAGCAATGAATACTGTATCCTAATTGAGCTACTTTGTTTTCTAATTTTCTTGGCTGTCCTGACTCCTTAAACATATCAGAGAGAGGTACCAGCTGAAGGACTGAACCATTCTTTTCCAACAATCACTGAAGTTAAAAACTGCTTATTTTAAGTTGTACTTAGAAAATTCAACAGTGATAATCACATTCTGGAAACATTCATAGAAGCATAAAATGAGTCTTAAGAGATATTTTATGTCTCCCTTTGCCATCCTTGGAGAATGTAAATATCTTACTTTGAATAAGTTAAAGCATACAGTGAGCTCGTTGTGAGATAATTTATTATTTTAGCTCTGCTTCCTCTTAATCATCAGTTCAAAGGTTCTTTCAGACTGACCTTTTCAAATGTCAGTGCCCAAAGCAAAAAGTAAGGGGTCACTTAATGCATCACTGGACTTAATATGTGCAAAAATCCTGACCAAAAGTCCTTTGAAACCCATTAGAAGGTTCCTGTTGACTTAATAACTTTAGGTCAGATCCATAATTACTAGAGCTCAGGCTAACTCAGGATTTTACATCTAAGCACAGATCATCTTTTTAAAATATCAGGTCCAGAGGTGGTGCTAAGCTAAGAACTCAGTATCATCTTGATTATTTGCGTTCTGCAAGGGAATAATAATTTACTGTTTTCACTTTTTTATACAGAGAAGAGATGCACAGATCTAGATGGAGGGCTGAGGTGAAGGTAATAGTCAGGATCTGAGATTGCATCAAATGGCAAAGAGCAGTCAAAGAAAGACCTTGCAGGAAGGAACAGCACTTAGACTTCTGGTGCTATGTCGTTTTTTTCCCATACTTCACAAAGGGCTTTCTGGCTCTTCATAGTCTTGAGTGAATCTCTCAGTGCAAAGAATAATGCTGCATTTTCACAGACTAAAGCTAGCCTTTCTAATTATTCCCAGAAAGACAAATTACCTAGGAGAAAATTACATACAAGGAATTGCAGAGAGAAAATAGGATGATTGAATCTTTCCCTTATTATACTATTTCTGAGACTAAAGACAGTGAAAATAAAGTGCTCAGCCCTCAAAATTTGTCTGTTTTTGTCTTTGAACAGCTCTTCTGATCCTGTGTGTTGAAGCAGAGATGTACAATTTGGCAGTGGGTTGCTTTTATATCAGATATGTTCTTTTGGTCTCTCTCATGAAAATCTGGCTGTGTCTTAGACCTACTGAAGAGCTCAAGATGACGGCAATTCAAGCAATAAGGCCCTTCAGATAATCGATATGTACAATTCCAAGTACAATAAGTGAACAACAAGTTTGTACGACATCCAAATCCGCAAGTACAATCAGGTTATGGAAGTGAATGCTATTGAGTAATGGGGCCCCGCACAGCAGCAGAGGCCGCGTGGGTGACTGAGTCTGAGGTCCAAGAAACGGTGCACAGCACTGTCCCATTGCTGTACCACAAGGCGTAGCAAAAAGTGAATACGGCACTGGAAATAGAATTCTGGTGGCCACCTTGTCAGAAACCTGAAAAATTTTCAGACAGCACAGTTCTATAAGCAAAGATGGTAATGAAAGGACGGTGCAAGTGAAATAAAGACCACATTGAGTTGTTAAGTGGTCATTCCATCCTCTGTAGGGGGCCATTGTACTAAGTATTATGTTTTGCAGAGATTTTCATATAATTAATCATTTGATAAAGGCAAAGTTCTGGAAAAACAGAAGGCAACTTATTGTTCCTAAGGAGTAAGTTTTTGGGAAGTTTTGCCTGCTTTGTGAATCCAGACTATCACTTGGGTTTTTTTGTGTGTGACATGCTAACTTCAGCCTAGATTTCTTTAAACACATTCCAGACGCTCAAAATAAAGAATAACTTTCCCAGATGGTTTATATACCTGAGCAAACCCTAGGGCCAACCTGTCCTCCTCACAAGATTGCAATGCAATATCTCTTTGATCTGGCGTGCATTACAGAAGTGTTGTATTGTTGTGGGTTTTTTCCCCACAGTTCTATTTCTAGACCATTTTAAATGTCAACACAATAGAAGTTTTTTTAAAAAAAAATTGTTTTGGTTAGACATAAAATAGCACTTGCTCTGTAGTTGTTCACATTTTTCAAAATGCTTTGACATGGAAAAAATGATTGTTATTATTTTTCATCTACTAAATTGATCCTAAAATGTTAGCTACAATAGATCCAGTGCAGAAAATGTGGTTATTAAAAAGGCTGGAAGGTATTTTATTAGAGGTAAAGGTGCATTTCAGAGACATTTTATTTTAGTATGAAAAGAGTGTTAGGTATTACACTGTCTCCACTTGTCTATAATGAAGTGTTACTGATTTTTCCTTTTGCAATACTAATCTCCCAGCAATTACTAAATAAATGCAGTACAAAGAAGGCGGCTTTTTTAAATTCTGCTTAGAAGTATTAAACATTAAATGCATAAAGACAATAGGTTATACTTTCAAAAGTAAACTTTAAAAAAATGCTTTTAAAGAAAGCCATTCCCTTCAAGAAGGGATCTTCATTAAGCAAAGGTGGGTCTACTTCTCACAGTTCTGTGTATCTTAGGGTGCCTGAACTTGTTTGGTATCTAGAGGACAGTCAGTGGCATCAGCACAGAATCTGAGTTGGCTAAATAAGTATGATAATTTGGCTCAGCTATACTGTACCATGCTACAGGCTAAAATACTGTCAGAGGATCCAAACCAGTTTTTTGTTCAGTGCCCAGTTTGACTCCAAACAGGATCTAGGAAGAAAGCGAAACACAACTTTATAACAAGTTCCTTTATTATTTTTACCCCAACAAGCATTTGTTTGCAGATCAACAACGGGCTGAAGTGGGGCCTATTTGAAAACAGAGTGCATGGCGAAGGTAAACCTGCCTGGCTGTGAGGAGAGGACAGGTGACAGCAAAGCTCTTTTGTCTTCTGCCTTGATGCCCAGCTTGAGTATGTTGGTTCCCTTTTGCAGAAGCCTGTGGAAAGCAGCACAGTTCAGGTCAAGAAGGAAAACATGCCATTGCACTATCGAAATTTATGGAGTGATTGAGGGAAAGTCCTTTGAGTAGTAGCTTTGTGCTTTGGGAATTTGTCCCTTTTATGTAGGCTGTGAGTTTCAGGCGGAGACATTCTGAAAGCCTAAGAGGTCTGGATCCAGCCCCCACTGATTTCTTTTGAAAATACTGTCATGCGACACTGAGCATTCAATAGGATCCTTGGTACAGAGCAGAGAGATGGGAGTCACAATTTGGACTAGCTAGAGGTGGGGAGGAGTAGCAGAAGGAAGAGGAGCTTTGCCTGCTGGGTACAAGAGGATGGACCTGCTCTCTGGAGGGGTTGTAAGGGTCTGCAGTGTGGCTACAGGGAACTTCTGATTGGAATGTCTTTCCCAAGGCAGTCCTCAGGAACTGCCTTGTAGAACAACAGAGCTGTGAACAGCATAAGGGGACTCTCCATGTCATCCTCTGAAAATAAACCTGAGACAGAGTCCCTGCTGAGTAGAGTTTATTTAGCCAGTTCCAGCAACTGAGTTTTCTGTTGTTCTAACTACAAACAGTTTTCATTGAATAACAGAGTAAAGAAATAAACTAAGGCTTGGTTCCACTTTCCTTTTTACCTTTTGCAATGTCACTGCTCCATTGTTCTTCTCATTTAGGGCTACCATTGATGTCTGGGACACCTTGATAAAGCCTCAGAAACTTAGAGGCCATGTATCTGCTACTTTGCTCTTCTGCATCAGCTGTTGCTCACTTGTCTATTAAACAGACTACAGAACATAAAACCACATAGAATGATACTAAGCAACATATTGGGGGACAAGTAGAATAGGTTTCCAGCAGAGAAGTCTTTCAAGAATAAAAAAAAAGCAACCTGCACCAAGTGTTTAGCCTGTTCTTGTGCTCCTGCTCATTTGTACTGGTTTCATACTTACTCTACACTTGTGATACCAAAGTGAGGGCTTATGTTTCAGCCTACCCTCTCTGTCAGACCAGCAACTCAGCAGTTAGCCTCACTCTCTTATGAGATGATTGGAGGTCAGCTGAGAGCATATCCTTTAGAAACTGTGTTTGTAGAAATACTCCCTGTGCAACACTGCACTAGAGTAAGAACAGAGAGAGGTACAAAAAGAGAGGAATCCTCAAGGAATCAAGTTTGATTTCAATATCAAATATTTCAATACTGAAGAACGTGTAGGGATCTTGGCCAGGTGCATGACATAGGAAAATCTGACATACAAGAGGTTTTAAAATAAATAACATCATCACTTCTCTCCAGAGTCAGGGAGTACACAGTTCTTTGAGATTTTAAGAGCTAATTAATATCAAAAGATATAAAACTCGGAGAAACCTTGAAAAGCAAACAAAATAAATCCCAGAAAATCCCAGTTTTATTCTTGAAATGGTGGACTGACCCTTTCATAAAGCAAAGCTTTGTGGAACTGAGACACACGTACAGTGTAAAGATAGAAGTACATAAATGAGAAACATAGTTTTAACATATCTGCTACAGCCAGGTACCCCAAAAGAAAATCCATTGGTATTTCTCATATTAACTCTGTATGTAACACAATTAAATAGACTTACCTCACAGGCAATCTGATTCTTATCACCTCTTGTTTAGGTTGAGTGTTACCATTCTCATTGCTCCTCATGAAGATGGCAGTGCAGTGGTGCAGAAGGACTTCTTCATGTCAGATTCCAGGAGGACTTTCTATTTTGGGTTAAGTACGTTGAACAATTCCCTCTTCTGCTGATCACAGAGGTTCATCTTGCCTCTTGCTGTTTTGGCACTCATACTTTGACTACCTCTTTATGTTCCTACTAGACATACCACTGAGCTGTGTATGAGTTGTTTTGCTGTTGAAGTAGTTAGGGGACGTTCTGTCACTCATGTTCCTTATCATTTTCCCTGCATTGTTTGCCTGCCCAAACTCCAGTTCTCCAAATGCTTTTAGGTAGTTTCTAGTAAAAACACTAGTTTAGGTGAATATTTTGTTGTTTACATGGTACAATTATATCCTTCTTCTGTCTTACTTTTCTTTCTCCCTACCATGTTCATGTTAATTTAGGGCCTTATTAAGTTAAAGCAGTAAAGGGACATTGAGTGTCTCAGCTCTGTACAAGGAGAGGGATTTCACTCATAAATGTATCAATGGGTGGATGTCCCATGGTGATTCTTCAGATACCTGCATGACTCCCAACTCAGCTGTTTCAGTCTCCCTTTCCCCCCTCCATTCTCTCTGGAGTCTCTTACCTTCTTACCAAGATACTCCAGAGCCACAGATGTCCCCAGTGCCTCCAGCTCACCCAGAACTCTTCAGACTTCTCACTTCACCTTTCTCAAACCTGATTTATGGGTCTCCCAAGAGCAGTCCCAACTTGTCAGAAACACCTCTTTCATTCCTATCTCAAGTCCTGCCTTATTTCACTCTCTTACAAAGGAATAGCTCCACTCTTTCAAAAACCCTGCCCCGGATCACTTCACCAGCTCTGATAATCTCCACCAGTCACAACCCCTAGGCCCATTTTTATGTCCACCATCCAACTTAATCTGAAACATGTCTGCTGTACTGCTCTCTTACAGTTTCCCTTTCTCCGCCTGCTACTTTGCCCATACGCTGTTGATGGATTTCTAATTTCACAAACACACTGGCATTTTTCTGTGAGCTGCTTGTATCTGCTGCCATCTCACATTGCCAGCTGCCAATCCAGCTGCTCCAGTCTTGGTTTCCCCACAGCAGCAAAGCTTCCTGCAGACAGCCAAAAGCCCGCAATCAACATTTACCACAGCGCTGATTAGGACTTTGAGAGAAAACAAAGACTTAACACCCAGGAAATATGTTTCTGAAGGGATATGATGTGTAGAAGGGGAAAGACTTTCACCCTTTACTGCTCCACCTAAAACATCATGAACCTTGGCAGCTGCAGCCAGAGCAGTGAAACTACCCCAGCTTTCAGCTCAGTGCTCTTGATTGAGGGATATTCAGAGTATTATGAGAGCTCAGCGAGAGATGTACGGCGAAGTGTATCACAGCACAGTATGGTGCAGTGCTTATTTGAACACTTGGGCCTTCCTCTCATAATTACCACTAACTGAGAGATAATCAGCCACCAGATCCAATTCCAACTGTCCCAGTTATCCAGTGAGTAGCCTCAGAGGTGTCCCAATTAAACAGAATGTAAAGACTATAAAATATGTGCATAAGCTTGGCTCCTAGTGAGACCTCTTGATTAAAAAGATCATTATTTCACACCACTTCTAATTAGCTCTGACAATACCTCTGATTTCAGAAGAATTTGATTGCTTCTAGCTTATTACCACACTGACAACTGATGCAGTCCTGTACACAGCACCAAGTGTCAATCTGGAGAACAATAATATAAAGTGACCTCACATCACCTCTTATAGTTTTGCTAGGACAGATTTTGGTGCATAAATGTCCACCCTAGCTAGAAGCTCCCATATCAAGGGAACATAACTGTATAACTGCAGAGAGCAGAAATTTTGAAGTTGCAGTTTACATAGTTTTCATTTCTTTATTGCCCTAGTTCTGTATATCCTGCTCCAGATCTTATTGCAAGTTAATCACAAAGTGGTTATTAATGCACAGTGTAAAAGGAAACAACCAATATAGCACTAAAACCAGAATTACAGTTGAAAATTTACCATGTTCTTTTAATTAAAATGTGCAAGCTACTTCACAATTACACTAAATTAAGAAAAACCAGTAAGAACTCATTTGTCAGGGCCATAATCAGACTCCACTAAACTGAAAATTAATAAAATGGCACAGATTACATCTGTCTGTAGATTGTTCAATCATAATATAAGCAGAACAACTGAATACTGGTAAGTGTTCCTGAATTGCAGGCCCCTTACTTAATCACAGTTTTTAATACATTTTTAAAAACCTGTCATTTCTGTCTTATATACAGAGTGTTATCCACACAGAGTCCAGGAAGTAGGGCACAGCAAACTGTTTGTATTCTGTCTTATTTACAGATCAGGCCTTACTGAAAGTAGCAGAGAGCAATACCAAATATTATTTATTAAAATAGATATCCTGCTGGGAATATTTAAAACCTCTTTTGAAGGATTGTTACAAACGTAAGATCCATGATGGAGCCTTCTAACTACATGATTTCTCACCTTGTGCGGTTTTCTAGAATGGGCACATAATTTCTGCCTTAAAGTGAAAATTACATACGTCATGGTTTGATTTCTTTCCCCTGCCTTTGGCTACAGGTGAACAAATCTAGGTGAATTGTAGCTGTACTCAGTGCAATAATTCAGCAGTCTTGGAATATAATCCCCCAGTTGCTAACATCATCTTTAAAAGGCTGAGTGGCATGTCAGCTTTGAGAGTACCTTTGGCTCATCTTACCTAGACTGGCTGCTGGCACTGAGCAGCACCAGTGTCCTACGTTACGCTTCAGCACACCCATTCACAGCAAGAAGCTCTGCTGTTACACCAGAATTTGACCCTCTATATGTGAAAAACTGATTGATAAGGCATACTATATTGTTCCAACATGCAATGTTAAATATACACAATTACTCTGAGCCATTTAACAGATCCAAATAACTGAGAGACTTCTTTTGAGAAGAAATATACCATTCTTCTATCCTTGTTGTGACTAAAAAGATATGATTGCCTGGCAGCTTTCTGTTTTTACAGATCTGTGCTTTGAAACAGACTTTTGAAATTGCACCATTTCTTGTAACTGCATCTTCTCTGAGAATTAACTTTAAAGACCAAATCTTAATTGCAGAGTGTTCCTCCCATTTGCTGGTTGTCTTTCTGTTCTGCAAGTACCTGAGATATTTTTCCATATAACTGGTAAGCATTTTGGAAGGAAAAAGATGAGGCTTTCCTTAAGTTTTTTAATTGCAGAGGTGTTTTTCAACCATAATGAGCTCTCAGAGTACAATGTACAATGGAAAGTCCAATGCAGTTTTTCCAGAATTATGTGGCTTTTACTTGAAGTTTATGACTAATCAATTAGGTATACAGCACCGGTAATTGAAGATGGAGTGCATTCATTCAAGCCAAGGAAAATTTGACAATCTTCAGCCTCCAATTATTATTTTAAAAGTCTGGCAGCTGTGCAATCTACTCTGCAGTAATTTTGTGAACAGTGTGCTATTTGTATGGCAAAACATCTTAGTATTTTATCGCATGTTACCTAGCCTTCGGATAATGTGGTTTTCCTCACACTCTAGCCTAGGAATAGTGGAACATTTCCAGTTTTCTGCAAGTCCAGAAGGGATGCAAATCCTTGTGACTCAGATTCAGACTAAATGTGATGCTAAAAGAAAGCTGCAGCAACTGAACAGCTCTCTATCTCCTTCCAGTCACTGTAAAAGAATTTAAGAGGATTAGCCCAGAAGTACATGCCTTCAATGCAGATGTCCATAGTTAGATAATATGAATTCTATTTGACTAGAAAGAAAAGACAGCCAACTAAATGCTAAGAAAGCATTCATGTGGCTGTGATATTAGAATTATGCAGAATTAGTCAGGTGAGCACAATAAGAGAGACTTAAAAGTGGTAGAGGATGCAGGGAGAAAGAGGATGAGGATGTGAGAAAGTGGTTTGCAGTGGAATGCATTACTATACATTATACCAGTGCAACTGTCTGTTCCTGTAGTCTCTTCTGGGCTTCAAGTCTACATTTGTCTCAAAGAGCAGCTTCAGGAGTGCTGGGAAATACAGCTTTCTCTTACAGCGGCCCCAGGCTCTCTCTCCATGTAGGTTTCTGTGCATCAGCAATCTGCCCAGATGTGTTCGGTGGCCCTTTAATCTGCCCAGTGATAAAAAACCTCTTCATAGCTAATGAAGAAGACATAGGCTTCAAACGGTCTTTCAGGCTGTGCTGGGTGGCTTGACTGCAGTTTCATTAGCATCAAAGAGCACAGCAAAAGATTTGACACCGTTGAAGATTACACGAAGCTAACTGCCTCTTCAAATGGCAGTCAATTCTGGAAGAACAGGATCGTATTAGAGATGAAATGCATGATTATACTCAATTGAATACATTCTGTTGAATAATGAGATTGTCTTTTTTTTAGACTGCAAACACTTACATCAGAGAGTATTTTTACACCAGGCTCAAACTACAGGCAAGAGCTGAGGTGCTAAGCAAATAGGTGCTAAGAGAAATAATCAATATGATTATCATTGAGAGTACTGTGTTTTTCTTCCAAGACTCGTGGAAGACTTCAACAATATCAATTTCATATGCTTCACAACACCCTGCCAAGGTCAGCTGTACTGAGAAACTATAACTCTGTGCTGCTCTTTGGGTCATTATCTACACCAGCTGCAAAGTATATAGAGAGCACAAAGCTCTACCTCAACAGAGAGGTATGTTATTTAGCAGGTGCCCTGCACAAATGAGAATTACTGCTGCAGTGGTGTAGCCTTGATGAGTGCTCCAAAAATATCACTGGCATAAATTAGCTCTGTACCCTAATTGAAGAGCAGGAGGAAAACCTGTCTCCTAGTTCAGTGGCTTAGCTGTAAGATTTTCATTTTTCCTTTACATTATACATTAACCTCCAAGCAAACACTTGCACTGCAAACATTTTCAAACAGAAGAGTAGTCCCAGTGGAACAATTTGTGTTCATCGGGTTAAATATATGCACATAGTAAATCATAGGATGGGAACAGCCAAGTTGTACCTGCATTGCGAGGTACTGTACCATCAAGTTTTTTGAGCAGGATTTCCCTTTGTAACTAGTGAAGGGTTTTTATTTATAAGTTATTTGCACAGTAATACTAAAAGTATTTACTCAAAGCATGCCACTGAAATACATGAAACCAAAGCTAGGGTGTATATATTCCAAAGCTGAATAACGAAATGAAATGTTAATACTAGAGACTGTGGAATGTGCAAACACATTACAAATACCCATCTGAGTATAACCAGTAGTAACAAATAGGAATCTTGGAAATACAGTGAACTGGAATTAAAATAAAAGTATTTGTTTGCCTAGGTTACAGTCATGACTTGGAGCAACAACATCTAACTTCAACCAATTATTTCAAAAGACTCTGACTCTCTGTGCTGAGGTTTGCTGCTCTTGGTGGTTAGAGAAGCTTATGCTCCTTGAACTGAAATTTCATGATGTTCCAGAAATGTTGCTTTGTGGTTTTTCACATATTTATTCACAGGAAAAACAACCCAAACTATCTTGTTTCATTGACACTTTTGTATAAGTATCATTTCAGGTGTATGCATGGGGAAAAATAAGCAAATGAAATTATTGATAACATTCACAAAAATGTTGAAGAAAATGCTATATTTTGCAGTTAGTAACCATTTGAGGCTGTACAAGTTTTACCAGAGAGGAGGAATTTTGTGTTGGTTGCAGCCTGAGGAGATAGCACCCAGTCAGTCTCAGCTGCTACAATTTTCTATTTGTGCAAAATACTGACTTCGTCTCTAACATAGATCAAAAGAATGGTGTTAGTATGGAAGATCAGCCACCCAGCAAGGAGATAAAACATGCTGGAACTCTAGCGAATGTTTAATTGTATTTACTAAATAAAACAGCTCAAACAAGAGACAGTGAGAAATTGTCTATTTCCTGCTATATTAACACCAGAATACTTGTGGCTTAACTGTTGTCCCCTAGAGAGGAAGCATGGGCAAGGTTTAGATCCTGCACTGGATCCTGAATTCCATGTTCTGCTGGACAAAAGGAAGACAAGAACTTCTCTATCATTTTGGTACTTCTAGCCCAGAAAATATATTCCAACTTACTTAGCAAAAGCCACTTTGAATTGCAATTTTAGAGAAACCAAATATCAAAGCACAAATTTTGCCATAAGCTTAGTTTTCACTGAAAAGAAAAAAGGCTCAGCTTTAATGATATGAATGATAAAATTGCATGAGGGTTAAAATACCATTAAAAAAAACACTTGTAAAATAACGGTGACTAACTTATTGAGCTAGAAAGGTGTGGGAGCTTTTTATTATTATTATTAACTGTAGCTTTTTGAGAATGTCTTATTTGAAACATGCTTAACTATTTTCATGCAGCTATCTAAAGTGTACATCAAATTCATCCATAATAATTTGAAGATACACCTACTATTAAAGTATATTGTGGCTAGATTTTGATCTCCTATATCATTTGACATGGAAATGGAAAATGCAATTTAATGAAAAAAAAATGTGTAATATTAAGTCTGAGGTCAATAAAGCTAATAGACAGTACATACTTAATGTCATAACTACAGAGAACATTGACCAGTAAATGGATTAAGAGTTATGCTGTAAATAATCACTATACCACCATCTCAGCTCAACAGTCATGGAAAAGCATTTCATAGGGGTACTAGGACACCAGAGTACCTTTAGCTTCTTTCCTTGATAATGCAAACAATCTTCTGGATTGGGGAAATGTAGTAACCTAAAATGAAACCAGTTATTCATTTAATACAGGGACAGAAAATCATTAGCAAAACTTGGAGGGGAAGGCTCAGTGCAAAGACTGTAAAGCAGGTCAAAAGCTAACTGGGAGATAATAAGACCCATCACAAACAGAGCAAACTGGTTAAAATGGGATTCCTTTTGATGTTGCTTAAGGGTAGATGGAAGCACTGAATCTCTTTAACATTTCTTATAAAGACACTGGCACAAAACACTGAGTCGATGAAGTTTCCTGAATATTCAGTGACGGATGTAAAGTTAACATAGGAGCCAGCAGGATTATATTACAAAAAGTAAAACTAATCTTGAAGATTAAAGGAGTAGGAACAAGGTTAAAGTTAGCTGCAAGGAGTACAAAACAATGTATTAAAAGGCTTTTTACCAGGAGGTCAAGTGTCAGTGGCAGTCACTTTTCTGTCCTTCCTTGTTCCCAAACTGATAGGCATGTTGTGACAGTCGCAATCACAGCATACCGATGTACTTCAGCAGCAGACATCATGGCAATCCAGCCAGCAGCCTCTGCTCAGAAACCTGAGCTAGCGTACTGGGCACTCAGAGTCAGACCTCACTTGCTGATATACTAGATTACCATCCAAAGCCATTTGTAACCCAACTATTGGGATTTCTTCTTGGAGCTGTTTTATCTTCTGTGAAATAGTTTCATGCTAACTGGAAGAGGAACAGGAACTCTTCCAGTCTTCTCTTATCAGACAGACACACCCTTCCCAATTTACAAGTTCACGTCCACTCTTTTTACAGTTCAGTGAATACTGAATGACTGAAGAGTTTATGTAATATTTGATGACAATTCAACAACTTGATTGAGAATTACCTGCTACACATTTGTCATGTATCACAGCATTTCTTTCAGTGATGGTTGACAGGAGATCAAGCCTATAATTCATAGAGAGGAAGTATTTGAATCTATATTCTTCATCCTACATTAATACTGTCAGCACTGAGCTCTGATGAGTACAATTCTGCCAGCCTTCCTCAGTTTCTGGGGAAGAGCTGAGCTCCAGGTGAAGCAGATGTTTCCATTTAATAGAGAGACATCTAATTAATTCTGTGCTCTTTGCAGCACTTTCTATTGGGAAGGCTGGGCAGCATTCTACTCAGTTTGGTAGCTCCTATGAATATCAGTCTTTGGTGAATGTAGGCTGCAGAGCATACAGATGACCAAACTTGCAAGGCATGCTGTACCCCAAACCTCCAGAATACCAAAGGATGTGCAGAGCATATATGTCCTTGCTCCTCCTCTATTTTCTCTGGAAATAGTTTCCAGAGCATCAGTTCCAGCAGTACTCCTCGACACACAAGTCAGAGAGCAGCTATGGATCTTTCAGTATAACTCTTTGAAGCCCCAAGTCCCTCATGAAAGTTCCTATTACACTGACAAAATTAATAAAGGAGTACAGAAAACACAATGTGCAAAGGCACACCGACAGACCACTTTGACTTTTTTCTGTCTTGCTAATTGGATTAATTTGTATTCCTTCTTTATCTTGTTTCCTCTGTTCCAACTACCAAATCTATCAATAGTATCTACACACCCATCTTCCCTTCTCCCTCCAGCTCTTCCCCTAGTTCTGCATCAGAAAAAAAGCAGTTCTCTTTTGAACTGCCAGACTACTAGCCAAGACATCTGCAGAGTAAGTTTGTCCCATTAAGTCTCCACTTTTACTTTGGTCCTTCCATCCCATTTGTCTACTGTCATCCATCAGTACCTATCTTTCTTTACATAAAAATAGAAGCCCCACTTCAGAAAAGATATGGATGGGCAAGTCCCTGAAACTGTGTGATGTCTTACTGTTCACAACCAGTTCATACCCATGCCCAAGTGGGTGTCTACACTCCAGCCTTTGCAGATTTCAGGTCTATTGAGTCTGAACGCTTTGGTTTAGACTCTTGCAATTCATTTCAGCCTTGTGACATCCCTGAAGCTAGTTCCATATCTCACTCATTCACAGCACAGCATCATGGTTTCTGTCCTACTCTAAGATCCCATGTGCCAGATGCACTTGGTTTGGTCTGGTTTGTAGCCTACTGGAGAGTGTGGAGGAATGATCTTAGCACAACTCCACATTCAAAGGAGTCACTCCCAGCTGTAGCCTCCTTCTGTCGCAGAACTGCCACACGCTCTCCTGTTTGAGGAAGTATCTGACGTCTCTGATTTAGAAGGTCTGGGCATCACAGCTTTTGTTCCTGTCTTTATTCTGGAAAGCACTATGCACCAACTTAAATCGCAGCCTGAGTAACAGAATAAGAAAAATCATTATTAATGACACATGCTGCCCACCATCAATTTTGAAAAACATCCAGGTGGAAACAGACAAACCTCATCTAACACTGTTTCTGCTTCCAAAGAGGCCTTTAAATTGACAGTTTGTCTTGAATAGGAAAAAAAATAGCATTGCTTTCCAGACAGCTACCCAGAAATGGCTGTAGGCACTGTGGCTGGATATGCTGTTGGTCTGCATCTCGAACACCTAGTGTGGCTTGGAGGCAGGAGGGGAGAACAGGACAAACAGTGTGAGTCAGAAACAGATTTGACACAGCCAAAATTTAAGCACACTCATTTTTTCTCCCCTTGGATTTAGGGTCATCTTTGCATAGTTTGTCCAAGAAAAAAAAATTCTTCTTGCTTCAGGAGGAGTTTTCCCTAGAGAAGAGCCAGAGTACGACACACTGGTTCAGGAGTATCCTGGAGGGAAAGGATGTGTTCCCTCATTGTTTGCTCAGACTCAATCCATTTCAATTTTGCACATGTTGGTGATCACATGGCATTTTGGCAGACACCTCCAGAAAGAAAGGTTAGGAAAGGGCTTATCTAACTTCTCTGGAACAGTCAAATAAGTAATGATAAAAAGATGTATGGTTTTCTACATATGATAATAAGGATTGGTCAAGTCTGTGTGCATTGTATTGTGTGCATTGACCTGGCCTGATGCCTTTTGCACCATTAAAAAGCAATGTGCTGTACCTTTTAATGCCTCTCAGTCCACACTAGCTACTCTGCAAAAACAGCACAAAAAAGTAAAGAAAACAAATCAAGCCGAATATTAAGAACTTTTCACTTAGAATCTTATTTATTAATTTTAATAAGCATGAGATTTGCTTTTATCTTATTCATTAACATAATATAATTTAATTTTATTCCACTATCTTTAATAAAGACAGATTTATCTCCATTAGTTCTTGGATTGGCCACACTACAATCATGGAGGTGAAACAACTGCAAATGAAATCTCCGCTCACATCCTCCCTATCAGTTAAACTCGTGTGCTAGCAGTTAGAGCATTATATGAAAGATACCATTTCTGTAATATCTTTTCTGTATGCCGTGTGTTCAGACAGGTTATTGATAAGGACTGCTGTTAATAGCTTCCACATTTTTTTACCGTCTTCAATAAATCAGTAATGTTTGCCAAAATGTGCCAAGTACAAGACTCAGTTGTAAAGATAGAGCTGTTCAAATTTGTGTTTGGACATAGTGTACCCAAGAACACAGGATGTTACAAGAAAGGTGTAATTTCTGGTAATCACTCAGGACAACAAAACCTTTTTTATGTTCAGATGAATTATGAGAAAGTCATCATGGTAATATGTGCAATGTGTTACACTGAGATAGGAAGTATACCAGAGGAAAATAAAGTTCCTCTGTAATTGAGGAACTGTTTTCATACTCAGTTTGGATTAATCTCTTTTCTCTGTATCAGATGTGCTGTTTGACTGGGCACATTAGGACAGGGATATATATTTACATTCACCTGCCACCACGTCTCCTTAGATTTTGAACTCTTATGTATAGACAATCTCTTACTATGCAGAAGTGCCACCTCTCACATTATATGGTCCTTTCTGTTTGGTTAATTATTCATCTTGCTATATTTATACCTGTTAAAGTAAAACACATACAGTAACTCAGAATTACCTGTGTTAAAATATTATTTTAGAAGTCTTTTGCAATCCTTTTCACAACAGAAAAATTCAAAAGATGGAAACATTCCCCTCCTTTACAATGAGAATAATACCAAAGGGAGGAGCTGGATTCCAGCAGTGATTTTTTATCCTAGAAAACTAGTGAGCATTGTCTGAAGAATTTCAGTATTTTCAGGATTAGATACATTTTAAATACATTCCAATATTGTGACAAAGCCAAACATCTGAGGAGAAAAGGAAGTTGCAGATGTTCAGGATCTGTCTGGATTTTATGTGACAGACCTCCATAATCTTCACATACTTCAAAGTATGATAGGGATTGTCCTGCTTCAGGGATTATTCTCTCTGGGGTAGATTCTGTCTCTGTTGTAGAGTAACCCTTAATTCCTGGAATGAAGCATGGGCAAAGTGGAGACAGATACATGACACAATTACCCTTACCATATTTCTCTTGTTCTTTCAGGATACTCTTACCATCTTTCCTGATGTTGTTCTTCCCTTTTCTCTTTCATCTGTATCCTTGAGGAGGGGAATCGGGTGCTTTTAAATGGGTGAAGTTCCTGTGAAGCTAAGACTGGAAGGAGTCCTCATTTCATGATCAAGTAAAGGGAGGGAAATCCACATGAAAAGTCACGAAACAGTAAATAGTGACACCTGAGCAGATCAGCGTGCTCTGAAGTATGCAGTTTCAGGAAGGCGCAAAAGTGAAGAAAAATTATATATTCCGCAGAGCATTCAGGATGCGCTTTTGAGCTCTGTAGGAACACAAGAAAGCATTATGTTCTTCGGAGTAAGACTGAACTCAATGTCTAAAACCAAACAGCTGGTTCTTCTAGCAATGAATTCTTAAACACACAATATTATTTTTATCTCTCCCTCAGCCTTAAAGCAGAACTTAGAAATCTTGAGAATTCATCTTTTCCAAACCACACACTTTCATCCAGCTAAACAAGTTTCAGGGAACTGCAGATGAAAGAAGAGTATCTACAAGTCATTAGAGTGTCAGGACATCCTCAGTGCTTTATGGCTTCTCAGCATTATAAATTATCTTCTCAACACTGTAGATGAAGTCTAAATGGCTAATTTACAATGAATTAAAACACGAAAAAGAATGTTATCCTGGATGTTACTCCAGAGATGCCAATGAGCAGGCACTGGAGTTGAACTGAAGTGACAATGCACTGTTTTCTATGCACACCTGCAATTTGCCTCATGCCAACGGCGTATTTCTGATCAGACAGCGACACAGTACATGCGCCCTTTCTGTTTTCATTTGTGCTTTATCTGCCTCAAGAGTCTTGTTACAGCCAATGAATAAAAGTTACTGTATGGGACATTATCATTAACATTAAAATACTGAAGGAAAAACATAATCTTATTTATGCCAATTTAGTGAACCAAACAAGCCTAACTCCTGCCCTTGCAGATGTGGGGACTGAAATGCCAGCACTGGGCTTTCACTTCCAGTCCCTCTAGCATTAAACTTACTGTGCTCTCAGAGAAAAGTATACCCAAGAAAGAACAAATGTTATGTGTTTGTAAGATAAAAACAATATGTTCTCACTTCTTTCTGTAAAGATCAGCTTTGAACTGAACACAAATTGGCTCACCCCAGATGACACCATCATTTTGTATAGTACCTAAAGGACTACCAAGGCAGCATTTTGCATGGGATAGAGTTCTTCAAGCAGTCATATTTTGCAAAAAGTAATATGGAATTTCTCAAATCCTGCTTTATTCTCAATATGCTGGGGTGACAGCCTCCCTGGCTCTGAAATGGTCTGTATGTCTCCCTGGGGACTCAAAGCTGAGAGACAGCCACCAGGGAGCCTGGCAGCATCCTTGTATTCTCCAGGAACATGCAAGCACCGGCAAAGCCAGCCTGGGAGCACTTGGATTCCACCCAGTCACCAATTTTGGATGGAAAACTATTCAGATGGAAACATTTTAACTAGCTCCAACATCAATATAGCAGCCCTTTAACCTTAGGTTTCTTTTCAAGCTTGGAACCAAGGTGCCAGCAGCAGTGAAACTGTAGCTTTGTCAGCATTAGCAGAAAGTAAAGAGGTTTTCTGCAGAAATACTTGTTCTTTAATTTGCTTGGCCCAGCTGCATTGGGTGACAATATGCAAAAATCCAACCAGTCCTATGGCTGACATTAACGTATTCCTGTCACTTTGATTGTTCTGTGACTGAAAAGCAGAAAGTCATTTGTTCAGGTCTGAGAGAAGGAATTAACACTGTTAGAGAAAAACCTGATGTGATTCATACAGGACCTGATCCTGAAAAAGGTGAAACACCTTGGCTTGCTGCCGACCTCCAACGGGAGCCAGGAGATTTACAGGTTCATTATTCCTCAGTCTCTCCCTTGCTATAAGCATCAACCCTTTGAACTCTGGCCATGATACCATGGCAAAAAGGAAGACAGAAGAATTGTTTAAATTGGAGTGTTGCATTTTGCTAAAAATAAAAGGATTCTGCCTTTGAAAAACCTGTCAAGTTATTATCCCCTTCCCCTCTGCTAACATATATCCTCAGCTTTCTCTTGTAAGTGGTGATATTTTAACAAGCTGGCAAGAGCAAGAGAATATAAAAAAAAAAAAAAAAGAAAGAAAGAAAGAAAGAAAAAGAAGAAGAAAGAAAAAAAAAAGTAGAACAAAACTATTTTCAAAACTGTCAGGTGAATCCACCACATAAAGTGTCAAGGGGGTTTAGTGTTTGTTTGCTTTGTTTTTTACACATCAGCTACAGAGCATTGGACCAAATCCTGATTTTAGCTGTACTGTACTCTGCTGTAAAGTGTAGGAGGTGTTCATCTGCAACTATTTCTAATAATGTAGGGTCTGCCCCATGACAGGGGTTTTAGATATCTAGTGATGAGCATCTTTGAGAGAAAATAAAAGACAAAAGTCTTTTTCCCTTGTGTGAAATCTGCTTTGATTTAATTCTCAGGAGAATAAATCTTGTGCCTTTGGAGATATTTGTTCATGTCATAGAATAAGGCTCATACGGCTTATGAAAGTGCTGGAGTCTCTACATTAGAAAAGGTAATAAAATTTTCTTTTTAAGCAAGTTTAGTCTCATAAACTTGAGTTACTTTTGCAGAGTGTGGCACAGAGCAATAAAAGCATAGGAAGAACAAGAAAATGTTTTGCTGGCCTCTGCAAAATACCTCCTCCTTAAGTGTCCGCTGCTCAACTATGAGCATAATTAGGGTAGGAATCTACTGAAACTGGGCCCTGCTGAAAGAATAGGCTCTCCACTGCCTGTCTTGTGAAGGCTTCAGTCTACCCCGAGTAAGGCAGCCAGGCTATGAGCAGATTGCTTCTTCATAATCCAGACCAAGCTTAATCACTTTACATCAGCTAGTAGAGAGCCAAAAGGACATGACCCTCTGCTGGGACTCATGGAGTGCTGGGCTCAGTTTCCCTCAGTTTCTGATGTCCTAGAAACCAGCAGAATACAGACACATAGTTATACAGAGTGTTTTTCAGTTCGGTCTGTAATGCAGTTAATATGTTTTCTAAGAAGGCAAAAATATTTGCTTCTGTGCAGACGAAACTCTTTGGTGGACATATCTAACTTGAAGCATCTGTCTACTTAGTATGAATGAGAAATAAAAGGGAAAAAACTATGGCTTGAGGAAAAAATATTCAACATTTGTAATATGGTATCTTTGAAAGGTATGAGTTCACAGCAATTTGAGAGTATAAGATGAGCTGCTGCATTCAAAGCTGTTGTCATCTGACTTGTCAGATTATACTAAATTACTGTTTGTCACATTATTAGTGTATAATTTTGGCACTAATTATCTTAAAAATTAGAACCAACTGGGACACAAACAGACAGCAAGGGGTGACTTACTTTATGATTGTGCTAAATAAGCATAATCAAACAAATGAGTAGGAAATTCCTTCAGAATATTTTCTCAAATCTGTATAAACAGTTTTCTGATGATAGAGAAATGGTGGCTTGGACACATGTTTTGAGGAGTTAGAATCACATATAACTTCTACGTTGTGCATGAAGATGCATGTATTGCTGAAATGGATTGCTATATCTGTCCAAGCTGCGTTGTGTGACTTTTTGTTACATGTTTATATAGTGCACAACACAATCAGACTTTGATTCATTACCGAGGGTTCTACAGAACATGAGGATGAGAATCCTGGACATCACCACAGTATTGCTTGTTAGCATTAATTCATGGATAATTATTTGGTCATCAATGTTATTAAACATCAATGGATTGAGACCAGCCCTGAGGAGGACTTGGGGGTGTTGGTTGATGAGAAGCTCCATATGAGCTGGCAATGTGTGCTTGGAGCCCAGAAGACCAACTGCATCCTGGGCTGCATCAAAATGAGCGTGGCCAGCAGGTCAAGAGATGTCTGCTCTCAAGAGACCCCCACCTGGGGTACTGGGTCCAGCTCTGGAGCCCCCAACATAAGAAGGACATGAACCAGTTGGAGAGAGTCCAGAGGAGGCCACAAAGATGATCGGAGGGCTGGACCACCTCTCCTATGAGGACAGTCTGAGAGTTTGGGCTGTTCAGCCTGGAGAAGAGGAGGCTCTGGGGAGACCTTGTAGTGGCCTTGCAGTACCTAAAGGGGACTTATAGGAAAGATGGGGAGAAACTCTTTAGCAGGTCCTGTTGTGATAGGACAAGGGATAATGGTTTTAAAATAGAGTGAGGTAGATTCAGACGAGATATAAGAAGAAATTTTTTACAATGAGGGTGGTGGAACACTAGAACAGGTTGCCCAGAGAGGTGGTAGATGCCCCATCCCTGGAAACGCTCAAGGTCAGATTGGACAGGGCTCTGAGCAACCTGATCTAGTTAGAGATGTCTAGTTGCATGGGGGTTGGACAAGATGACCTTTAAAGATCCCTTCCAACCCTAACTATTCTATTATTTTATGCTTAAAGTATGCAGAAATTGATTATTTGGAAAATCATTGTACTGAATGATCATCATTCCCAATCTCTAATCCTCCTACCTGTAGTACATTTTACAGTATGGGCTCAGCACCCTGATCTAAAAGCCTGAGTGAGACACTCTGCACAGTTGGACCTTGTGCCCTGTGGCACAGTGAGACAGGCACCTCCAGAGATCCCATCTCAGATCTGAATCACTCCCTGAAGTGACCTTTCTATCCATCAATTTAAGGAAGTGGGTTGCGCAAGAGAAACACCTCAGTTGAGTGACCAAATTTAAACACAATTATCCTAGGCCTTTGTTACTTTTTTGTAACACTATGCACTTTATGGCATCTCACAGCTGACACATAAACACCATAAGCATGGTATGTTTTAAAGGACCCTGGTTAAAAGACTAATGTGAACACATACATTGGCAAATCAGTTTGATGAGCTGTATGCTGTTTATCCAAGACTTTCACAAATGCAGATGCTGGGATGCCAATATTTCTCAGCTGTTAATATTCCTGAATATTAATGTAGGGTATAGAGCACCAGGGCATGAATGATCACCACTGTCATTGACAAACACTGCCATCTGTTGTCACCGCACCAGCAGGACCATCCTGTCCTTGCCACCTCTCCCAGGTCTTTCACTCCTGGTAGCAGGCACAGGGTGTGACTTTCTCCCTCCAAGCATGAGACAAGCACTGCTCTACTTTGAAACAACAGAAACTCTGTTGCTGCTGAGGCTACACCAGCCACAGGCATTACACCTTTGACTGATCCCTCAAGCCAAGTGTTAAAGGTTGGAGCAAATGATTCTCCAACATAAAGCTCTTACAACAATCTCCAAAATTATTGTTCTGAATTTCAAAGTGCTCTGAAGACCAGGAAAGAAAAACAGATCCTCTAGTCTTACTTCTGCTTATGTATCAAAGGATTGTGCTAGCCTCTGTTGCCTGTCTTGACTCCTAGCCATTTCTTCCATGGCTTTGCAAGATGTAGACCTGCATTATCCAAGCATGGCCTGCATTGCTTGCTCCTAGAGACATGGTTCTGCTACAGTGAGATCCCGGGTGCAGAAATGCTGGATCTGCCCTGCAGAGTCTGGTTCAGATAACCTCTTTCAATGATGATTCCTTATCAGAACCTACACTTTAAAGTCTTCCAGTTAACTAATCCTTTGAATTGCATACTTTTAAAACTCATTTTTAAATGTGAAAGCCCAGCATCTCACAAAAATAACATCTATTATATCATTGCTGTTACCTTCAGCTACCCAATTTGCAATCTCCTTAAAGAATCTCCTACGAGATGAGATCTATTCTCCATACTGCTCTTCTGGAAGATGTTAATTATATCCCTCTCCCTATCCCTCCCATGTCCTTGAGAAACAAGAACACATCCTTGGTTCTCCTAGGAATGTTTACTAAGCATTCTGCTTTTTCTGGATTGCTCTTGACATTTTCATCATCTCAACCTACTAAGAGAATAGCACCACTACTAGCATTTGTTTTGTTTTAAAATCAGCTTATATTGGTTGTCCTAACCTGCCCTGTATAATGGATTTTGTATTGTCTTGAGTTTCCTTGTGAATTTTTATCAGTTGTAACTTCTAATGTCAATTCTAAAGCTGCTTTCTATTTGCAACATATTAGTTGCTTATTGCTGCTGATTTTGTTTCTCGCTGATCTAGAACTAAGCTTATACTTCTAAATGTTCCTTCTCTTCACTGTGATGTTAGAACTTTTTGCTGTTACAGTAATCTGGTCTTAAAAAATCACACTTTTTCCTGACAGCTTCTTTCTTTCTTCTTAATCAATTATACGCAGTTTCACTCACTGTTTTCCCTGATTTTGGCCATTTTAAGCACCATATAATCCCGCACAGCTCTATCCTTCATTTGCCCATACTGAATGCTGTCAGGTCTACTCAAAGCATTGACTTTCCAGTCCAGTTACAACTTCATTTTTGTTTGCTGTAATGAAGCTTGAGGTAAAGTACAGGAGGGTAGACACCTTTTCATCCAAAAATTTTCCTTTCTTTTCAATTTTTAGAATTCTAATTTTTTTTTTTTTTTTTTTTTGCAGCAGTGCTTGTCACCACCTGTCTATACCTTCAAGACTGAGGTCATTGAGGATATAGTTTTTTCTTCTGTATATTACCAAAGCAAGTGCACGCACAAGCATTCAGCCAATCCTCTCATATAGATCTATGATTTATTACAGAGCCTACCTCCACTTCCCCCTGAGCATTTGAGTTAGTACATTGATTCATATGCGTTCAAGATGTTGTAGTTCTGAGTTATCAATGGTATCTTTAATACAGAATTTCATTTTCTCACTACTTCCTAAACATAGAGATTTTAACATTCTAGTCATACATGTTCTCCCACCAGGTTTCAGTAACACCAGTTAAATCGAATTTCTTCCCATCAATGAGAATTACCAGTTCCCCTAGCTCATTAGTCAGTCCTGTAGCATGGATAAATGATTTAGTGAAAAGTGCCTTGCCTTCACATTGCTTGCCACGTTGCATCACTTTATGACATGCTGAATTTAAACAGGTGCACTGCCTTTGCTGCCTTTATACCCCTGGTTCTTGTTGCTACTTCTCTTCCTACTTATTGAGTCTGATCTTCAGCTGAGAAAATTAGCTTCCTACCCATAAAATACAGCCTGTTCTGGACAGTGGCACCAGTTCCCAGTAAACCATGATAAAGTTCAGTGCTCCACAAATCCAAAACCTTCTGTTTCCATCAGTCAGCTGTCCCACTAGTAACCTCCAACATGTTGTTGTTCATAAAACCAGAAAGATTACTTGAACTTTTATCTTCTTTGCTTGTCTTCGGTATCTCCCACACCTTTATTATTTGTGCTGTTCCACTAAATTTTTTTAATACCAATGTGTACTTTCAGCAGAGCAAGATTTGCCTGACTGATCATCCCATCCAACATTACTGTTACATTTCCACATTTTTGCATTCAGAAAACAGGAAATTTGTTGTCCTTCCTTCCTTTATGAATTTTCTTTATATTTACTTTTATTTAGACTATGGACAGAATCTCTTTGCATTTAAGACATCTTAGGAAGCTCTTTGTTCCTGTTTATTTCCTATAGTAAGGACGATGTTGGAGAAGTCCCTCTAAATTTATCCTCTGTTCCTCAGCAGCAGACTCATTACATATCTGACATTAAGACAATACCATTAGTTGGATAAAGCCTCTCCTAGTTACAGACCACTGGTCCACAGACTCAATTTACTACCTAACCAGTTCCCTTGCCACTAACAATTTTTCTGTGGAGTTTGCAGCAATGAATTCCAAATCTAGTTGCCAGAAAAGCAGTTCTTTAATTCTGCACTATGCTGAACTTGGCATCTCCATATCACATATCTTATCCTCCAGAATAGCCATCAGTTTGCACTTTGTGCATCAGAAATCTCTCCAGCCTTTCAACAGAAGGGTATAGCATTGCAAACACAAGTCACAGTAAGGATTTCTTTATCACTCATATTAAGTGCACAGCTCCCGAGCACCCTTTCCCTTCCAGCATGGGCTCTGCGTAATGAAAATACTAATAATGAACATTCGTGAGAAATCATATGTGTGTGGATCCAGACCCTCACTGATCCAGACCCTCACAGCAGTATCAGACAGGGCTGCATGCATAATAATGTTTTAAAGCACTGCTCCAAAACATTTGAATCAAGGGACCTTGTCAATCTTTGTCATGTTTTACAGTCCACTCTGAAACTAAACAACTCTAAATGTTGCTTAGAGGTGTTGTTGAAGCCACCCAGACAACCTCCACTCAGAGCAGAGCCTTGGAAAACCACTGTTAAATGACTAACTTGTGTAAGTTCATGCACTAACTGGTCTTTGCATGTCACTGAATTTCTTTATGATAAATGCAAGATTTCAACTGTCTGCATATCTGTCTATGCTACAAAACACTACAAAAATACCATGTAACAAAACATGGCACACACAGAAACACACCCTGAATTTCACAAATGGAATTTTATCAGAGACCTACCTACATCTCCAAATGCTTTCTTTTAAATTTCTAGAGTTTCTGAATTTCTTATCGTAAACATCAAAATGAAATAAGTAATGAAAGCATTTTCAGGAATAAAAGATGGCTAACAGGAAGTTGAGCAAGACCTGATGCAAGTTTTTAAAAAGTGCTGGAGTAGGCTTCCGAAAAGGAATGAAAGCAATATGTGATGTTTTCCCAGAAATGTCTGGCTAATAGCCCGCAGACAAAAGCAATGCCTTCGCTGTTGAGGCAGCTTTAAAAGGTGTCCTGAAGGACTGGCAAACTCAGCTGCAGCACCAGTCTGGGATGGAACAATGGGCCAAGAATAAGAACTGTCTCTTCAGGAACAAAAGTTACCAGGAGCACTGCGAAGATCTGCTGGAGGGTTTCAAAAGCACTCGAGTTACCTAAAATACCTACTGTGATTTGGAAAGGCCCAACAGTACCTTCTAAAAGAGCAGGATTTCCTCTCTCAGGGAAACAACGTTGTCTCAGGGGCTGGTCCAGTCCCTTGGGTAAATTCCCCCATGAACTGGGAACTTAGAACATCACTGACATCCTCACCTTCTCCTCTAAGGTCCAAGCCGATTTCCATCTATTTTTACATGGTTGTGTAAAAATCTATCCCAATAAAATGCTTGTCAAAACAAAGCACTTTATTGAGCACATTACACTCCCTCCAGAGGGGATCAGAGGACAAAAAAATGACAGATGGCGGTTACAATGCTTAATGCACTGGTGGATAGTACTCAAATACTGTGGTGATAAATGTTGTAGGAGAGCTGGTATAGAGGAAAACAGGTAGAACAGAGGATGCTGGGGTTATACAACAAGGCACTGACAATGAGAAGGTTGGCTGCAGTGTGAGTTCAGTATATGGAAAAGTACATGCAAAGGATTCTGTTGCCTCCACCACAAAATCACATATCATTGTTAAAAAGGTTTCAGTGATCTCAATCTTAATAGGTATGTGTTTAACAGATTTTAACTGAGAGGATGACATACTAGTTTAAAAACTTGCAAAGAGGACTCTACCCCTCAGAGGAGTCTTTTTTTCCTCCATTCAGTTCCATATGTCTTTGCTGTTGTTCATCTGATGTATGTGTGTTATTAAAGGGTAGCTGGTAACCTGGTAAGTTTGATGAATGTACAGAATGAGGTAAATGCATGCTCAGCTGCTAAGTACTCTGACACAAATAGTTTTACTTAAATAAATATATTTAAAATATTTGAGCACTGCTTGCATTTTAAAACCGGGGGGAAGAAAAGAAAAGGGGCAAAGAGAAATAGTTTTACACTAATCTGCATTTAATCTTATTTTCTATTCTGCAATGAAAGATGGTCTCTCCCTCCTGCCTAATTTGGAGATGGAGGTGCTGTAGTTCAGCCCTGATCGGGACCAGACTATGCAGTCTCTCTCTCGCTTCCCCCACCCTGCGAGAGAATAGGGGGAGATAATATAAGGAAAAACGGCTCAAGGTTTGAGATAAGGATGGGGAGAAATCCTTAAAATTACCGTCACAGGCAAAACAGATTTGACTTGGGGAAAAACACTCATTTATTTCTAAAACTAGCAGGAGAATGACACAGGGAACAAGATAACCTCCCCCCACCCCTCCCTCTTCCTGGGCTTAACATTATGTTTACTACCTCCCGCCCCACCCCGAGCGGCACGGGGGGAAGAGGGAATGGGGGTTGTGGTCAGTTCATCACGCGTTGTTTCACGCCGCTGCTTCATCGTCGGGGGAAGAACTCCTCGCATTCCTCCCCTGCTCCTTTGTGGGGTCTCTCCCACGGGCCGCGGTCCTTCATGAAACTGCTGTGGCGTGGGTCATCTCTTCCGCAGGGTGCAGTCCCTCCAGAACAGCTGCCCCAGAGGGCCCTCCACGGGCTACAGCTGCCTTCAGGCATCCACCTGCTCCGGTGTGGGGTCCTCCACGGGCTGCAGGTGAATCTTTGCCCTTCCATGGACCTCCATGGGCTGCAGGGGGACAACCTGCTCCACCACGGTAGTCACCACAGGCTGCAGGGGAATCTTGGCCAGGAGCCACGTTACTCCTCCCCCTCCTTCCGAACTGACCTTGGCATCTGCAGCCGTTCCTCACAACAGGCTGGCAGACGCCTCTCAGGATCCTTTTTACATCTTATTCACTTCTCATCTCCTCTCCACTTCTTGCAGCGAGGCCTGGCCGAGTTGGGCCCAGTCGGCTGCCCAGCAGGAGGCCAGCGGGTGAGGCCTGCAAGGCCCACAAGGCTCTTTTTTGTAATAAATTGATGGGTATTTCTAAACACCCACTGTGTCCAGAGAGTGAACATGTATAGATAATGTTTATGCTAATCCTCAAACATTGTGCTCTCTCCCTGTATAACTCATGATCCATTTCCAAATTTAGCAACTCTAGTTGCACCTTCAGTAGTCAAAAGTCAAAGTCCATAAAGCAGGTATGGAAAGCTACTGGTTATTAACCATGTGTATGCTGCTATAATTCAGACCCCTCAGCTCTATGCTGATCGACTAGTGGTGCAGTTTTCAGTTCAGACGGCAGCTTTTGTTCCTTATTGAATCCCTCCAGCCTTGCACCACCAAACTCTTACGTAAGTTCCCCACCTATCAACCATTCACTTGATGCAGGTGTCCAAGATCAGCTGTGCACCTCAGCACCTGAACCCAAACCCAGTGCTGCAGTACAGCCCCTGAATCCACACTGTACACAGGTGGTAGGAGCCACAGAACTGCCTTCTCCACTCATGTAGGCTTAGGGACACAGGAATGGAAGAAGTAAAAAGGGTAAATTTGGATATTTTTTAATGACTATATATATATTTTATATATATGTATTCTACATTAAACTATATTTTAAGTCGTGAAGGGATGGCAAAAGAAATGCATTTCTTGTGGACCTGATTCAAAGCTCACTGAAATCAATGGCAAGACCTCATTGACTTTAAAAGACTTCAAATTCAGCCGTTGGCATTATTCAGTCCATTAGCCTATGTCCTTATTGTGGATTTGTGTGATATCCCTATGATTTCCACTACATATTACTTTGAACCTCTTACTCTGCTGTTATAAAACAAATATTCCTTTTGCACAACAGTATGTTTTGAAAAGAAACTTGAAAGCAATTTCAATTCCTCCTGTCCATTTTTCTGAAAGATCCAGCTTTACTGCAAAAAAAAAAGTTCCTAATCCTTTTGCCAATACATTATTTCTAATAAAGACACTGACACATTACTGTGTCATAAAAGCTATATGTTTTAGAGGAAAAGTCTATTAAAAAATACTGAAAGAAAAGCAATTGGACAGCCCACAGCAAAAATAGCTTGGTTATTGGTTCCTCCAACTTTGTTGGTTTTTATTTTGCTCTGAATTCAACACTGCAGGTAAATTAATATGGTAACAATACGCAGGGGACCAGTATAATTAATATATTCATGTGTGACTATATTGCATTTCAGACTTTATGGGAAATGAGTCAGAATATTGTCCTATGCCAATACGTACACACAGTCTAAGTGTTATAGTCTTGTGCTAAATGACAACCTGAAAAGCCTCAGACTGGTTAAAAAAAAAGTTCCAGAAGACGTGTTTTGTAAAATTATAACTTTTTTTTTAGCTTAAACTCCTTTCTTAAAGCAAATATACTAATATTTTCATTTAAAATAAGTCACATCTAGGTACCATCATAGTTTCAGAATATTTGCAGACATTTTTAGAATTTGAAGACCCATTGACTAAGAAGAAAATGGGCAGAAAATAAAGGATAAGAAAAATGAGACCAGTAATGAAGGATTTCCAAGGAAGAGAAAACTAGACTAATAGAACAAACAAATAAAAAAAAAAAGATAGCTAAACACTTTGTAAAACACAGTTTGTAAAGATTAAAGCTTCTTGTGAGAAAAAAAAAATCAATGGAACTTCCTATTTAATACAATTTGATGAAAAGTGTTTATGTGGTTAAAACAAACCATATGGACATTTTCAGGATGAAGTTTCTATTCCTCATTTAAGATAAAACCTGATTTAGAACTATATTTCTCATATATAAAAAAAAAAAAAGGAAGGGAAGATTTCCTGACATCAAAAGTACAGCAAAATTTTCAAATTCCCAAGGTTAGTTCCCTCTGACTATAAGGGATTCACAATCCCTTTCTTTAGGTGAAAGGATGAAAACCTTGTAACCTCTCACTCTTTCGAAACAAGAAAACTGTTTTTCTTCTGCCTTACTTCAGAGCAGTGACATCCAAGGAAGGACTATGTGAACTGTTCGGGTTTCATCTCCCAGCGGGGAGTTATTTGTTACCAGCATTGAAATTTTTTTTTACAGTGATGGTGGTAGAACACTGGAACAGGTTGTCCAGAGAGGTGGCAGATGCCCCATCCCTGGAAACATTCGGCCAGGTCGGATGGGGCTCTGAGCAGCCTGATCTGGTTGGAGATGTCCCTGCTTCTTGCAGGAGGGTTGGACTAGATAACCTTTAAAGGTGTCTTCCAACCCAGACTGTTTTATGACTCTACAACTGCTCAGAAGAGCTGCTCATTTTACTTCCTTAGCTCCTGAACCTGAGTGTTTAGGGCATCTCCTACCTACTTGTGGAGCAAGAGCTTCTGTATTGACACTCATGCAGTCACAGACTCTTAACTTCCCTCTCCTCCAAAGACTTGCCTCTACATTACAGTTATCCCTGCCCTGGTCATATGCTATGTACCTCCACGGAACAGAGAGGAAGCAAGAGAAGCTTAGTTATGAACATGAGTCTGGGCTAAGCTCGTGATGAATCCCAGTTTCAGCACAGAGATGGGGAGAGCATAGGTGAGAAGGGGCAGTAATGGGGCCATATGGTAGCATCATCTTCAAGTAGCACTCAGAGCATCTTAAAACTTAGTACAGTCACACTGTTCAATGTAACCTTCTACACTCTGTAGAAGAGGACATTCCAGGAAATACACAGCAGCCTGCAAAACTGCTCTAAAGCAGAGGGAAGAGATTAGCTGAAGGCAGGCAAAGGCAGGGACATGAGCAATCACAGATGACTCACTGTGATGCAACGAGCTCATGCTCATTTCAAACAGATATGTCACACTGGTTTAGAATATTGTAAAGTATTGCCTTAAATAAGTAATTAAAATTGAAAATAAAGACCACTTAAATGATAGATGAAAGTTTTTTTGGAAAGCACATAACTTGCTAATAAAGCTAAAATTTACAATTCTTAAAATGTGTCATAATTTATTTTTTAAATATTAGAATCTGATCTTTTAGTGAATAAATATAATTACAAAGTTTGTACCAAATATAGTTATGCTGCTAGACAGAGAGAACTGAGAAATATTCTATCGTTCTATGATAAAGATTGTTTACTTTCAGCAACTAATTAATTATTTTAAAGCATTCACTAATCGACCTAACATAAAGGTGCATGACATTTTCCCAAGTCTCTGTTGTCTCAAATGATAAGACCATGACTTCTTATGAACAAAGCACTGGCTTCAGCTGTGCCTTTGGTAAATCTAATGAACCAATGGGTTGCCTCGAACTTTTTTGTTAAAAACTTCATATGTCACCATGCTGATAATTAAGCCTAGATTCAGAAGGGAAATGTTGGATCCCTGCTTTATATTTTGATATATATATCAACAAAGTTGAAAAACAAATAGTCAAAATCAGCATTTTGCAAAATTTTGCAAAACATTAGTGTTCTGCATTATCTGGGAATTTATTTGTTCCATGACATTTAACTTCTTCCTACTCTTTTCAGGCCAAAGGCTATTCTCAGGGATGGATGTGAGCCCCTGTTGGGAAATGTCTTTTTCCATTCATCGAATAGAAAGGGATCTTGGACAACCAGCATAGACTAGATGTGTAATTTTGACAAGGCCAAAGCTAGATGTAATGAACCCTGCCACATGTGAGAATCATAATGAACTCACAGCAAAACTTGCCACTAAGCTGGAGTCTTTTTACATCAATACGCTATTGAATGGAGCTATAATGTATATTCCTGAAAACAGCACTTCAATTTAGGACAGATTAAAACAGAACATTAGGTATCCAAGGATCCGAGATTCAATTGTGATGTTATCCTCAGCAAGACCCTTAATTTCAATTTCCTGTTGCTGAAGTGTTATCTGCTCTTAAGGCTTCATTCACTATTTTTGAACACTCTTCTGAGTTCTTTAGGTCACACAAGGTGCTACAAAAAGAGAAAGGGAAATAATAAGTAATAATAATTGCTAGCGACTGGAAAGAATTTGCAGTTGCTTCTTTGACAGCCCCAACTGCCTTTCACTAACAGAACTGTATTTAAAAAGCAGGCAACTGCATTCTGTTCTTTGATATTTTATGTGTAAAAATGAAATAAAATGTGTCTTTACATTAGTTCCTCCTCATCCAGGAGTTAGAGCTGTGTATCAGTGATTTCCAGGCCGTTATGGCACAGCCTGGAGCGCCTCTAATGAGATTTACGAGTGCAGACTCTCTGCTTTGTTGGATTGTTTTTAAATACATTTTTTCCAATACCTTCTAAAATGTCAGTTTCTCATGCAAATGAAACACGGTGCTGGAAAATCCAAAGGCTGGTGTGGGGGTGGAAAGGAAGTGGAGCCGGGGAGCAAACCAGTCCCTGAACTACTTTCGTCGCTTATTGTGTGGGATAGAGAAAGAAGCGGTAATTTAACAAAAGTACAGAGAAATCAAAGTGCTTCTTGACATACTTCTCAACCTAGCACACACATTTAGGCCATTAATGACAACTGGCAAATACAGAAACCAGCACTATATTAACACACAGAGCAGGGAGGTTCATTTGATAGACTGTGTGTGTGTGTGTGTGTGTGTGTGTGTGTGTATATGCAAGTTTGTATCTTTTCCTCTCCATGTGACTTTGAAGGACTGTAGGCAAGATCATGAAAAAGGATGCTAAATATTTGTTATTAAAATGATGATAAAAATAAATTTGTTTTCATCTTGACAGGAGTTGGCATTTTTTTTTCCTTTAAAGCTGAAAAATAGGTCACTCTGTCCTAAGAATCTCTAAATTACAGGAAACACTAAAAGTTTGCTTTTCCATCACTTTATACAGAATCCACTTCACAGAAGTAAAATTACTTTGTAATGAACTGCCTTTTCAGAGCTAGTTCAGTTTTAAAAGCCCAAAGAGCAGATTTTAAGGGCACTTAGGCATCTTTTTTGCTTTAATGGGAACCAGATGCTTAAATGTCTTTGCAAATGTAGCTGCTGATTTTGACTTCACATCTGACAACAGAGTTTTACTGGACTCACTACAACGATACTGGTTTACATGTAAACTGGGAATCTAATCTTCTTCCTACCAACTTTAAATCAAAAAATACACTTTCATTTTATGAACTTTTTATATTTTTAAAATATATTGGTTTTTTTCCAGCATGTATGGTACTGCATCGTCATCAGAAAAATCTGCTAAACCCAGTTTGGTGGTGCTCTGTCTTGTCGCTGTGTGAGACTGATCAAGATTATCATTGCATGGTATGGAAATGAGACAGGTATGCTTGAGAGCTCTCATGCTTGAGGCAGCTGGAGAAGAGGCAGGGGAGTAGACACCTTCCATTGTACATGCTTTTTTTCCGTAGAAGTGTAGCCTTACAGTTTCATTACTGAAATAAGAACTTGCATCCAGAATAATGTCAATATTGCTCACTGGAGTCAGGGAATGAGAGCTAGTAGTGCTGACACTTCTCATTTTCTTCTTCTGACAAGAAGCATGGAGAAAGTGTTGATGCATTTTATGCCTCTATATGTTCCAGTCTAATGTAGTTAATGTTAATTGTTTGTGTAGTAAAAACCACCACGTATTTATCAGCTCTGCTATGATCACAGGACTGGTGAGAACACAATGAAATATTGAATACAAATCCAGATGAGGACCTACAGCATTACCTATTTCCTTCTATCCCACTTGAAACTTGATATGCAAAATATTTTGGTATCCAGCGTACAGACATACAGAGAATTTAAAGTCGAGCTGACTAAGCAAGGTGCCAGCTTTCAGTCAACCATATGCACAAAACCTTTGAAACAAATCTTATGCCTGGGTCCTAAAGCCTTGCTTGCTTTTGAATAGAGTAACAGAGAGATCCCTTTGCTGAATTAAAAGTGTTAAGTACATAAGAACCTAAGATCAGTGCATACAAGATGAAAGTTTTATTGCAGCCCCTCAGGCATTAAATTACCTCCTACTTGCCATACTTGGAAAGATCAGCACTGGCTTAGGGTGTCTTCCTTCTGAGTCATGGTGTGGAAAGATAATGTTCTCTTCCCTGAGTACTCTTTTCTTCTTCATATCTTTTACATCTTTCTCAGATTTTGCAATACTAATTTCCTCCTTTCTTATCTCTTCTGGCTTCTGTCCTGTTACTCAGATCACAAAGTCTCTTTCTGCTACAGGTAGAGCTGCCATCTCTGTCCGTCCAGAAAAATGTACATCCCTGCAGAGAAGGGAAGGCATAACGACCCAAAAAGTGCTGCAGCTATTGAGGAGAAAGAAATGTCCAAGCAGTAAGAAGGAAAGCAGGACCCCTGGACTGAGACCAAGACTATGTTGAGGGCAGAAGGTGAAAAGAGTCTGTGGTAAAACTGAAACCTAGGAGGGAATCCATAGTATCATGAGTTCTACTTACCATTAACCTATGATTGTCAAGACAGTTTAATGTTCCTCTTTGCTTTTTCAATTTCTGTTCCTTCTTACTCTTTACACAGTAATAACATGTGTGTGCTATAGAACTTAATTAATGAAAAATAAAGTCAAATGTAAATAAAGTGATTCCCACTTACTTGTTACGCATCTGCATTCTCTGTAGATTTGTTGAATGCATCAATTCCTCATTTGTTAATTATCACCTGAATATTTCCTAGGAAGTAGGCAAGAAAACAGATACACTTATATTCTAAAAAGACTTTGTAGCTTTAAAATCAGGTGAAGGAGGTTAAAGTGAGACTAAGAATATATGAATGCACATTTCAATGTCATCAGAAAGCAGTGTAAAGTTCACATTCACTTCTGTTTTAAGGCAGTATGTTAGCAGCCAGACTGCCAAAGACAGGTGTTTGTTGACTTTTCACCACAAGTAATCCACTCTGCTTAGAGGGAGAGGTAAGTGTCTGATATATCTTGAAAATGTGAAAATATCTTCACAAAATTATGATTCTCCTTGGAGTTACATATTTCAGAATAGATAAATCTGAAATCTGCCTGCATTGCCAGATTTGTAGGTGTGTGAGTGCCTGGCATTACTTTCCGATACATATTTATGTCCAGCAGGTACCATATGTCCATGTCATAAGCCTAACCCAGCTATCTGGGAAAGAACTTACTACAACTCCTAACCAATATGCTAGGAAGTGTTTAAATCCTATCCATTCTGTTGAGTACAGTACATTTGTTGTGGGTGACATGTCAGCTGCATTTATTTTCTCATGCATTGTTACAATGCATTTAGGTTGTCACTCAATTTGTCTTCTCTCCAGAACAGCAACAGAAAGTCAATGGATAAGTATTTATCACCACTACATTTCCTCTCATCAGCAGCATGATTGATTCCATTTATATTTTTAATATGACCCAGGGACATAAGTGTTGATTAAGACAGAAAGAGGAAGCACTATGGTTTTGTGTACATAAAGGAAATCTGTGGCTCCAGATACACAATTACGAACATAAAAGTAAAACATCTTGTATATGCAGGACACCTACATGGCTGAAAAAAGTCAACACTTCACCAAATGTTAAAAATCATGTTACTCAGATAAGTTTGTCTCTAGCAAAAACACTGTATTTTAAGGACTGCAAATGCCTTTTACACATATTTCCATTCAAAGTTTAGAGTTTACTTTGTGTGACCATGATGCTATCATTATAAAAGTTTCAGGAGAACCTCTACAGAGGATACAAGGGATCGATGTCGAATATTTGTGTTTGTCACAGGTGCTGGGGATTTTAAACTTGATCCCATCCAAAGATTCATAGAGACAACAAAAATTAAGTTATACAGGCTTCTAAATGATGGGCAATGTTTAACCTAGTTAAGTTTTATTTTAATAACTTGATAACATATCATAAGATTTACTCTAAAAAATTTGGAAATAGAATCTCAATCTCCATAACAATTTACATCCAAAGATAAAGCACAGAACTCTGTACCCATACCATTCAAATCTCTTAGCAAAAGGGCAAGCAAGATGAAACAAATTAATTTGTGTTGAAGATGGGGTGTAGAAAGGACAGAATAAGGAGACAGATATTATTCTTTTACTTTCATTTTAATTTGAAATCTCAACAACATATGCTCCATGCGATTGAAACAAGCACGCAGGATATTTGAAGCATGTATTATTTATCATTCAAGCAACCTTTTAGCCTTCCATAACTTAGTTTGTTAGTACTTAGAAATGTCCACACTAGAGACTGAGTCTTCTGGTGTGTACAGTCATGATTTTTCCTTCAAAATCTCATTTTAACAAGATTCTAAAAAACGTATTTCAGATTTGATAGGGACATACAAAGAATCTATTCCTAGTATCATAAGATTGCCTTTCTTGCTGTAGCTGACTGGAAGTTTCACTCAAATTTCAATAGCATTGTTAAGACAAATTCTGCTTCTGTTTTTTACATCTAAACTTAGCTTTTTGTAAAAGGGAATTAATAGCTTGTTGAAAGAAACTATAGATGAAACATGAATGTTTACCTTGTTCACTCTTTCTTGTGGTCTCACACGTGCACACTTCAGGGCATGTTCCACCTTCATGCCAGGCTTTCAGGAGAGACAATTTGGGTGGGTTTTACTTTTCTACTGATTGCCATTGGGAGCTCTCTAGGAAGAGAATCCTAATACTTTCCAAGCAAAGAGATTAACCTGTAGTTTTTAAAAGTAATAGATTAGACAAGTGCCAGCAGCTTGTCACTTCACCTAAATCCTTCTTTCAAGTGTATTAGCTGGGTGTCACTACCTCAAGAGCGAGCATTAAGAAGGCCTTTGTTTTTCCATGGCTTAGTTCCCATCAGTGTAACAGGAGTTTTCCTAGAAGTACTACACAATGAGATTCAGGTGGCAATCTCAATATCCAAAGAACTAGTAAATTCTGAAAAATCCCCCCTACAGGGGAGCGAAGCAGCGCATACCTGCTGCATGGCTACAACTACTCTGAGCTACTACGTCATGCACCACAGAGTACTGGGCATGAAACAGTGCTTGTGCTTGAGTAACTCTTCTGTAAACCATGAGCTCTCATGTTTGTACCTACCTCATGATACTTCAGCCTCCAGATCTCTCCATTTTGGCTCAGCACAGCTTGTCCTGCTGAAACAGCTCATAAAAGTTATTCAGGATTATAGTATCTTGCTTAACTCTAATGCAGGATTTATTTCTTTTCTAAACACAATACTTTCTGTAAACTGTTCAAAAGTCAGTTTTTATTCAACATACAAATTATCTACCTTTCCTTTCTCCCCCATTACTACTGCAGGTGGATGGCATGGTACAGACACAGATACATAGCTGTGCAGCTTGTACTGAACATCTGGTTCTAGTCCTCACACTGCCAACCTGTCTGTTAAGACCAAAAACTCTGCAGTGATAAATGCAGCTACTTGGGTCATACTTGAAACTGGAAATAAGAAATCTCTGAGACTTTTACTAGCAGAGCAAACTTTATTTTTATTAATAGCTTCCCAACACTATCATTTAGCGTTTGTTTTGCACATACAGAATTTTCCAGAGGTTAAAATATTAGTTCTTGATCATTGTGTTTGGATACAAAAAAATAAGTATTCATATAGTGTAGCAAATTCCTATTTACTTACTAGGGTGTTTTGCTTTATCTGTTAGCAAAAATATTGTGCCATTTTCCAGGAAAGAAAGACACCTCCTGGCTGAAGAGTATGGAGAGAAGGACATTAATTGCTTTGCCCTGGCTGTAACTGCCTGAAACAACAAATCTAGAGCTGTAGTATAAGGTTTCCAGCTTTTGCATACCACCATTGCAGTTCTTCTCTGGCCAGGTGCCTCTATCTAGAAAAGTATGTCTCAACTGAGCATAAACATATGCACACTGGACAGTAGATTGCAAAATACAGCAGGATTTGCCTGTAAACAGGTGCATACACACAATTTCAGAGTTCTATCCATTAGGAGCAACATAGGTGGATGGGAGAGAAAAACTGGGTCCTGGGTGTGCCACATTAGCAGGCAAGTTTGCAATGAAACCATGGACCAGTTCAAGCTGTGGAACACTATGGAACTATCTGCATATCCCAGCATCCTCAAAGTAAATTCCAAAACCCATTTTTGACAGAAATAGACACAACTATAAAAGGAAAGTAAAGAATGGTGTAAGTGAGGATAAGAGAAAGTGACTGGGTCCAAGAGAAGTTAAATCAGAGCCAAAACATTTCAGATTTTCTTCTTCATTATCACTTTTTTTTTGTTCACAGATCCTGGTAATGAGAACTCCAGAATATGAACTGGACCTATATAGGATTAGTAAAATACGAAATATTAAACATAGAAACAGAAATCATGGCATCTGAGTCCAAAAGCCCCTAGTTTTGTACTTAAAAAAAAAAGCCCTCATTTATCTGCAAAATAAGCTCGAAGTTTTTTTACAAAATTTTGAGTTTAAAAAAAAAAAGTTTTGTAAAAATGTTACCCTTAAAACCTGCTTTAAAAAAAGATTGCTGCTTATGGCTCTGAGTGTGCCTACCAGCATATGGAGAATATTCATTTTCCAGCATAGCTTTTGGCTTAATACAGTGAAGACTGCACTAATAATTGTTGTCATGACATTTCCCTCTGCAAGATTAAAGTGTTTCCATTCTAGCCTCCACAGCTATTATTGAAATAACATAATTTGCGAGTTATATGAACTTGCCCCTTGCCTAGGATAATGAGTTGATGAGGCATTTGTATGAAGAACAATCTTTCATTATTAGCAGTAAAGATATGAAGGTCTTCACAATGGGCTTCTTTGCAACTTGTGCATGATTCTCTGCTTTATTTTCATGTTCTGATGTTGATGAGAAGAAACAGCAGTTGTGCTGTGGCAGCCTAGCACTAAGCAAATTTCACTCATAACAGCTTCTGCAGTGCGTGGCCATTAGAGAGTAGTAGCAAACCCCAGCAGTGCCATCTGAAACACTCATCCAGTGACTCTTCTCTACTTGGCAACTTCCTCTGTTCTCAGTGCCTGCTATCCACATTCCTTGCAGGGTTTCTGTAGGACACCAGCTGATTTCAAGGCAAATTTACTTTTTTTAATAAAAGTTAAATTCACAGCCAGCATAATGGTGAAGGCACTGGATCGCTCTGAAGCAAAACATGCAGCACAAGGGACACATAGAAGAACAGTTGGTTCCGCAGCCAGGAAGACTTCTGTCTTTGTCTGTTGACTACAGAAAGTGTCTATGATGATTACGTTCTTCTATTAGCTGTCTCAAATAAATGCCCAAAGCACTCACAACATCCTTCCCGTAGGTGCCTGTGCCATGCTGTTCTACTGCAGTCATGGATGCTAGTGGCATACCACATCTTGGTCATTTAAGACCTTGAAAAGCCTCTTACAGTAAAAGATGAAAAAAAAGGTTGCTTTGCAATACACCGTGAAAGATATTCCAGGAAAACAATTAAATTTTAAATTTTTGGATGGCTTCTACAAGCCTTTCCCAGGTGATCAAAGGATGTTTGCTAGTTTACCCTTCTGAAATAAAGCCTGAAGTTAAAGTGAGTGAAAACATGTATGTTATAGACCACAAGAAGCACACATAGTTTGCTGATCCATTGTTTGTCAAGCACATGTATCAGATCAAATCATACTTCTGATCATCCTTTTTGATCAGAAGCTAGGACATGTAGTGCTATCTGTGTTTACTTTTGTTAATTCTGACTGTAGTCTGCCACATTGTTCTGTTCCCCATATTAAAGATCAAATTAAAAGGCAAAAGATATTCTCTAAAACTCAGTGGCAAATAAATTCAAATTGACAAAGGAAAGGCATTAAGGCTCAGGTATTGCATGTTAATCAAGCCTGAAACTTATTTTTTGCATGTAAATAACAATATTGCACAAAAATTGTTTTAGGAACATTGATTAAAATAAAAATCAAACATCCTCTGAAGGCATTTCTGACTAATATTGTTCACCCTTAAGGGGAATCCTCATATAAATAAGGTTTTCTTCACAAGAACATTTTTTTAGGGGAAAAAAAAGGTAAATGCACACAAGTACATATTTGCATGATTATTCACTTATACAGGCTGATAAGCTGACTCAGAGTTTGTGAATTTAAAGGGAAAAACAATGCAATGTGCTTTAGGTGGTGAAATGTGAAGTGCAATTAGTAATTTAGAAGTAGTAAATATTTGAAGTGTGTTTTAATGAGAAATGCACGTACTTGCAATATGAATTACTTTGAATGTTGGTCAAATGCTTAAAAACTATTCATGGATTGTTTTGAAGCAGTGAAAGAATATGATACCTAAGATTTTTTTTAATTGCAAATATCTTGTTGTTTTCTACTTGCAACTTTCAGATAAATTACTTTCAATTTGTACAATATGCCATTCTGTTCAGCTGAAGGCAATACAAACATGCTGCTTAATCTTACTTGAGAGAAATTCCTTAGTCTTTCAAATTTGTAGCAGCTTTGCCTACCTCCTTTTTTTAATTGTGAAACAAGAGCAACCTAAGTGTCCTATAAAGATGTCTGAACTGCTGCAATGGAGATAAAGGTGCATTATAACTATCTCAGGCTTGGTGCCTATCAGCCAGTGGGAGATGCTCAGATAAAGTCTGTCCTAAGAGTGGGATTGAATCAGCCAGGTGCTGGGAAAGATTTGGTGGAAAAGCAGCCATTTGGCGCGGGCAAGTCAACTCATTTATGTAAGAATTTTCTGCCACATTAACTACAGCAGACTGCAATGAGGTGTGCACTTGGTTATCCAATATGACACTGACAGTTTTGATGGTCTTCACTGGAAAATGGAGAGTCAGCAAGTCTGAATCAGTATTTTTTTTTATCCCTACCTTTTATCACTGGCTTCTCTGGTGCAAACCATGTGAATTTTTTTGCAGAATGGGGAACCTTGGAAATCTTGTTAGTTGAGGCTGGCCTTCTGGGCTCTCTGCCCGTGTATTTCTGGAAGCCCATTTGTACTGGAAGGAAGCTGAAAACAGGGTTTCCAGCCCAGAGCTAATCCACCAATCTTGTCATGTTTGTTTCAAAAAAAAAATCATTCTGCTTATCTTTCAAAAAGAACCAGACCAGAGTTGCTATTCTACAGGAAAATTTGAAAATCAAATAGGAAGCTTTCCTTTTGCATCATCTTACAGGAGAGTGGGCTGCTTGGCAGGGTGGGAGGGAGGCTGTATTCCCCTAGCCACAGCTTGTGCATCCACTTTGAGAAAGGGGTAAGTTAAATCAGTGCCAAATATAATTTTGTAGCTTTAGAAATGTTCTTGCTGAGGCTGACAGAGTTCAGCTACCTTGGTTAAAAAGTTGATACCCTTCCTGGAACAGTGATACTGTCATAACCTTCCTAGATACGGCCCCATTTGCCACAGGATGTGTAAACCGGTGAGTCTGTGAGGTTTTGGTGACCTCTGAAATGAACAACATACATACTCAAGTGAAGTGCAGTCTTTTAGCTTTGTAAGGTCATTCACTCCACGCTTACTGTTAGAAGAACTGCACAGGTCAAACACAAGAAGTATGCCACAGTAGGTATATCTTCTGCTATGCAAAAGTTTACAAGAAGCATATGAAGCCTGACAGAGTCTTCAGAGGAAGAGAAGAGAAGAAAACTTTGTCTGTCAGTTTCGGTGAAAATCAAAGGAGATAATACAAGCAAAACCAGTCCATGGATTTCACTGTACAAGAAGCTTCCCATGCAGGGATAAAAAATTGACTCTGTCCAACTAGTCCAAATCTTGGGAGCAAGCTGAGAACCTGAGGCATTTTTTCCTATTCTTGCCAAACCAAGTCAAAGACATTCATCATCATCATCATATTTGGTTGTTTTCAAGGGCAAAAATAATTACATCTATTGTTAAAGGCCATGGGAAACCAAAATATCCAGACCATGAAATATACATCATATATCACAGAACATGCAACTCTATTTCTAGTTCTTGGCTCACAACAAATTAAGAAAAGGTGTATGGTGTGCATACCTGTCGTAGTTCAGGCCTGATAGGGACCAAACTACGCAGTTTGTCTCTCACTCCCCCCCCCACCCTCCAAGAGAACAGGGAGAGATAATGTAAGAAAAATGGCTCGAGGTTTGAGATAAGGACAGGGAGAAAATCCTTAAAGTTACCATTACAGGCAAAACAGACTCGTCTTGGAGAAAACTATTCATTTATTACTACAAACAGCAGGACAATGAGACAGAGAACAAGATAACCTCCCTCCACCCCTCCCTCTTCCCGAGCTTAACATTATCTCTACTACCTTCCCCTCCCGAGCGGCACAGGGGGGAAGAGGGAATGAGGGTTGCAGTCAGTTCATCACGCGTTGTTTTACGCCACTGCTTCATGGTTGGGGGAAGAACTCCTCACGTTTCTCCCCTGCTCCAGAGTGGGGTTGGTCCCACCCCTACGCCACAGTCCTTCGTGAAACTACTCCGGCGTGGGTCATCTCTTCCACGGGGTGCAGTCCCTCCAAAACGGCTGTCCCAGCGGGCCCTCCATGGGCCACAGCCTCCTTCAGGTATCCACCTCCCCCAATGTGGGGTCCTTCACGGGCTCCAAGTGGATCTCTGCCCTTCCATGGACCTCCATGGGCTGCAGGGGGACAACCTGCTCCACCATAGTCGTCACCACAGGCTGCAGGGGAATCTTGGCCAGGAGCCGCATTACTCCTCCCCCTCCTTCTTCACTGACTTTGGCGTCTGCAGCTGTTCCTCTCACAAGACGAGTTCTTCACAACAGGCTGGCAGACGCCTCTCAGGATCTCTTCACATCATCCAGCTCATCTCCTCTCCACTTCTTGCAGCCAGACCGGGCCGAGTTGGGCCCAGTCGGCTGCCCGGTGGGAGGCCAGAGGGTAAGGCCTGCAAGGCCCATGAGGCCTGCCCCTCCCCCTCTCCGCCTCTGCCCCCGCTCAGCTTCTTCACATCTCCTCTTCTCTTTTTTTTTTTCTGTTTTCCCTTTCTTAAATATGTTATCACAGACGCGTTATCACCGAACATTCTGCTACCAATCGGCTTGGCTTTGGCCAGCAGCGGGTCCACCCTAGGCCCAGCCAAGTCCACTAAACAAAGGGGAGCAACTTCTAGCAGTTTCCCACAGAAGCTACCACCTTAGGCCCCCCCTCACTAAACAAAACCACAACAATACCCCAGAAACATCTGCAGGAAACAGGACTGGAAAACCATCAGAATTATTAATAAAACATACAGTGGCCCAGAGGACTGAAAAAAAATGGTGAGGAATGATACAGTTCTTGCTTTGTGCAATGGGTCAGGTTTAGAAAAAAAACTTTTTTAGAAGCAAGTGCTGTAGAGAAACCATTTCAGTTCAGTAACAGTTCAAGATAAAGTTTTTAATGATTTAAGAAAGCTAATTTTAAATCCAGAATCTGCCTGTTACTAATGCAGTTATTTGGCTTAGCAGGCATGTTTAAGTATGACTATCAACATATGCCCTAAACCTAAAAATAATTAATCCAACAGCAGAACTGAAGCAACTAGTAACGATGTTTACAGATGGAGAAGCAAGCACAGGGCACTCAAATACACGTTTGAGATTCAAAGCCGTTTGCTCCTGCCTCAGTGACGCCAATTACCTCACCTCCAGAAACGTATCGCAGCTCACATTGTTTAATAAAACATATTTGATTCAGACATAAAACTCAAGCCTCTGCCAAGTCTCAAGCCTTCAGAAGGTCTCAAATCAAATACATACACTTAGCAGAGGAAAAACATCCTCTGTTTGTCAGGAGAAGGTCACACTAAGGTCAGACTGCAGATCAAGCTTTTAGCCATGTGCATGGAATGATCACAATTGTTCAAAGGCTAGTTTTGACCCATGAATTCCATGAGAACTGCCAAATCTTTCCTCCTAAAGTTACACCACTACCTGTATTTAGTGGCAGGTGTATTAGACTCCAATATTCAGATGTAGTTTGGGCAGCAGAAGGAAACAAAGGCTTGCTCAAAGCTTGCATGATTTGTAGATATTTGTAGATATGAATGTGCAATGGTAAAATCTGAGTTTTTAGGAGATTCTTAAAACAGTGACAAAGACTATTTGTGTCGCTACCTTGGTTTGGTCAGCAAACTGCAATTGGTATGAGGCTTTATCCTGAATGTCCTAGGTAAACTGAGAAGAGTTTTCTCAGCATTTGGGTAGAAGGTTTTCACAAAGGTTTATCCAAGACAGCCTAAATAGAGATAAGTAAATTTTGCAATTTTTTTCTATCCCAAGGAAAGGTTAACATTTAGGTTAATAATTTTCTTTCCAAATCAGGATAAATTTAAAGTTTATATATGATGGATTTTAGTTTAAAAATATTGGGAGATGTCAACGTGATTTTATCTGTACCTGAAATTATTAGTTCCAAGTGATTACTTGCTTCAAATGCTCTGTGATTAAATTAATCATTCAGCTGAGTTTTTTCACTTGGGGACTTTGTATGTAAGGTATCCGATACCCGTATTTTACTATTAACATATGTAAGTCCCTGCTTCTTGCGGGGGACTTGGACTAGATAACCTTTAAAGGTCCCTTCCAACCCAAACTATTCTATGATTCTAAGTTTTTGGGAACTGACAAGATGCATCCCAGACTTCTGAGGGAATTGGCTGGTGTAGTTTCCAAGCCACTCTCCATGATATTTGAAAAGTTATGGCAATCAGGTGAAGTCCCTAGTGACTGGGAAAAAGGAAACATTGCACTCATTTTTTAAAAGGGTAGAAAGGAGGACCCTGGGGACTACCAACCTGTCAGCCTCAGCTCTGTGCCTGGGAAAGTCATGGAACAGATCCTCCTAGAAGTTATGCTAAGGCACATAGAGGACAGGGAGGTGATTCAGAACAGTCAACATGGCTTCACCAAGGGCAAGTCTTGCCTGACCAACCTAGTGGCCTTCTATGATGGAGTTACTACATCAGTGGACAAGGGAAGAGCTACGGATGTCATTGATGTGAACTTCTGTAAGGCCTTTGACACTGTCCTCCACAACATCCTTCTCTCTAAATTTGAGAGATATAGATTTGGTGGTTGGACTGTTTGATGGATAAGGAGTGTGCTGGATGGTCACATCCAGAGTGTAGTGGTCAATGGCTCAATGTCCAGATGGAATTCAGTGACAAGTGATGTCCCTCAGAGGTCTGCATTGGGACAAGGACTACTTAGTATCTTTATTAATGGCATAGACAGTAGGATCGAGAGCACCCTCCGCAAGTTTGCAGATGACACCAAGATGAATGGTGTGGCTGACACACCTGAGGCATGGAATGTCATCCAGTGGGACCTCAAGAAGTGGGCCCATGTGGACTTCGTGAGTTCAACAAGGCTAAGTGCAAGATCCTGCATCTGGATCGGGGCAACCCCCAGTACAGGCTAAGGGATGAAGGAATTGAGTGCAACCTTGTGGAGAAGGACTTGTGCGTACTGGTGGATGAAAAGCTGGACATGAGCTGGCAATGTGCGCTTGTAGCCCAGAAAGCCAACTGTATTCTGGGCTACATCAAAAGCATGGCCAGCAGGTCAAGGGAGGCAATTCTGCCCCTCTACTCCACTTTGGTGTGAACCCGTCTGGAGTACAGCATCCAGCTCTGGAGTTCTCAGCACAAAAAGACATGGACCTGTTAGACTATGTCCAGAGGATCCCATCAGAGGGATGGAACACCACTCCTATGCAGAAAGGCTGAGAGAGTGGGGATTGTTCAACCTGGAGAAGATAAAGCTCTGGGGAGACCTTATTGTGGCCCTTCAGTACTTACAGGGGGCTTATAAGAAAGATGGGGGCAGATCTTCTAGCAGGGCTAGTTGTGATAGGACATGAGGTAATGGTTTTAAAATAAAAGAGAGTGGATTCAGACTAAATGTAAGGAATATTTTTTTTTTATTATGAGGGTGGTGAAACACTGAAACAGATTGCCTAGAGAAGCTCTAGATGCCTCATCCTTGGAAACACTCAAGGCCAGGTTGGACAGGGCTCTGAGCAACTTGATCTAGTTGAAGATGTCCCCGCTCCTTGCCAAGGTGTTGGACTAGATGACCTTTAAAGGTCCCTTCCAAGCCAAAGTATTCTATGATTCCATTATTTTCTCCTCTTTTTCCTCACCTTCAGTGTGTCTTGGGGAGAGTGTTCTTTTCCACAACACATGCAGAGGCATGTGCCTCTAGTGATGAGACACCGTTTTGTTTGAAGACACCTGCAATGGATTACAAGAATTTTTTTTTTTTTGTGGGAGCACTTCTTAGAGGAGAGGCTGGGAATTCGAAAAAAAAATCCTTCCATAAGGAAATGAGATGCTAGTCAAATGCAGCTAGGTGCTTTCAGCTGAGTTGATATGACAGGTTTAATTTTGAATTTAAAAAAAAAAAATCTCCTGATTCATGTGAAATCCGTTTGATCTAAAATGTTCCAAATTTTAACAACTTAAATGATCAGAGAATGTAAAAAGACTATATTACAGCTAGAAAAGACTGAGAGGTATCATTATTAAATGCTGTAAATATCTTGAGGTTTAGACAACAGGGAGAGAGAATAGCTATTGATCTAGAAAAAGCAAACCAGAACTGAAACTAAGGCAAATAAATACAAACTGTCACAAATCATAAAATCATAGAATCATAGAATGGTTAAGGTTGGAAGGGACCTTCAAAGGTCATCTAGTCCAACCCCCCTGCAAGCAGCAGGGACATCCCCCACTAGATCAGGTTGCTCAGAGCCTCATCCAACCTGGTCTTGAATGTTTTCAGGGATGGGGCATCCACCACCTCTGTGGGCAACTTGTTCCAGTGCTCTACAAGCCTCATTGTAAAATTTTTTTTCCTAGTATCTAATCTAAATCTACCTCCCTTTATTTTAAAACCATTACCCCTCGTCCTATATAAATGACTACATAAATAAATATATAATAATATATTAAAATATATTTAATATATAAATAAATATAAATATTTATATTTGTGTATCTAATAAATAAATATATATATATATAAATAAATGAAAGCTGTAAATCAGAAGAAAGTGTGATGTGTTACTTCTAATAGGTGAGCAGGTATGAGAAACATAGCTCTTTTAAAGATGGAGTGATACTTATGGAAAAACGTTTGCTGTTTATCATGGAATCACAGAACGACCCAGATTGGAAGGGACTTCGAAAGATCTTCTGGTCCAACATTTTGTGGGAAAGGGAGCCCAGATGAGATTATCTAGCACCCTGTCCAATTGGATCTTGAAAACCTCCAGTGATGGGGATCTACCAAGTCCCTGGGGAGGTTCTGGTGAATGACTGTTCGCACTGTAAAAAAGTTTCTTTCTTATATCAAGATGAAATGGCAACAAAGAACTTTGTGACACCAAAGAACTTAATAAATCAAGATCCCACTGTATCGATGGCTCACTCTTTCTCTCTTTCCTAATGAAAAAAAAATGGGAGTGTAAAATCAATTTCCCAAGAAAACTGCATTTTTGGAAGCTGAATTTCCTGTGTGAAAGCCATTCTGATATGCCACTACACATACACCATACATCTAAGTCTTTGAGATAGCTTAAAAACAGGCAGCACAACCTTGAGCTCTCTGTCTCTAATCCTTATCAGTAAAATGCAGCTAGTGAATCGTTCTCTCTACTCTCCTAAACTTTTCATATGACTTGTCAAGGTGGATGAAGATATATTTTAGGTATCTATTTCCTGGTGTGTTCAATCTGAGTTAAATGTCAAAATACACCTGAAACCCTGTCCTGTGCTCTTACAGCTCTCTCTCATTGTGTATTCTTACAGTAACTAGTACAATGAAATTTAATTTGCTGAGATTTCATGTTTATAATGAATAAATAGTGTGGGATTCCCAGAAAAATATCTCTTTCTTAATTAAAAATTAGAATCATCTATACATTAGGAGAATATATACAATAGTTGAAATTAAAAAAAAAAAAAGTGGTGTGAAAAAGAGAGAAAAAAATATAGTGTTTGCCAATTGACATCAGAAATTTCAGAGATTTCCTAGAGGACTGTCAAACAGAATCCCAGTGTGATCATGTTGTCAGAGGTCCTTTATACTGCAAATCTTGGGCAGGAACTGTGGCTGTTACTTTTAAAGAAACAATGCTTATTACTTTAGCATCAATTCTTACAGCTGCTTTCTGAATCTTGTAGCTTTGCATTCTTCTGTTGCAGCTTCTTTGCCCCAAACACTCTGCACAAACTCACAGAACTGAGGAAGACTGAATTCTGGCAATATCTAATAAGCTGTTACCAGTTTTGTTAAGCAAGCCACCTCGCTTGGTGGTTTTTCCCTGTAGAGGTAGACATACTTGTGTATGTCTGGTGTTTCTCTTAGAACAAGCTGCTCAGATAATGTCACTGCTACTAAAAAATGTCAAGGACATACTTATGTCTAAGTTTAAATTCTCTTCATTAAAATGAATGATTGGCTCATTTTCGAGCAAACTGCATAATTGGTTGCCTTTATGTAAAGCCCTCACTCTTCTCTTTTAAGAAAGAAACATGTTCCTCTTAGTGCCCAAAACATAGATCCCAACCCTTGTGAAGGTGACTCTAATACTTCAGACAAACCAATATTGTCTGACCCTGACTTCACGCTGGCAGGTTTCCATCTCCATAATAAAGTTCACTAGTCAAGGTCTTGTGAGCATTTCATTTTGAACTCTATGTAGAGGGATGACTGTTCCACTATTAAAAAGAGGAAAAAAAGAACAGCCTTACAGCTTAGAACAATTCAATTATACCTTTAACCTCCAGTGAAGAAAACTTCTGAAGTTTTCTCTCCAGCCCCAGAGAAAAAATGCTGCAAATTTTATTTTTAGTCTCCTGACATCAGAATAAGTCAAAGCATTTTTGTTGCCCTGAAGAGGATGGGGCATGAAAATTATAGGACAAGCAACATGAAGTTGGCACATAGGATGTGTGTTCAGCACTTACAGATAAGATGTGATTGATGTGTCTGGAGTCAGCCCTTACAGACTATCCTGCAGGTGAGTCTGAGGTTGAACTGTTTTTAATGCCCCAGAACCCAGAGGGCCCAGACACAGCCTATGTGATGTGGCAACAACCAACATGCTGAAAATTCACCGTATGCCCTGAAAGACTGTGTTTAGTAAAACTATGCTACAGCTTGTGACTTATAGCAGCCACATAGAAAGGCCCCATCCTTCTCAGAAAGGCTGTGAGCGACCCCTTCCAGAGGGCAATTTAACACCTCAGAAGTCCACCGATAGGAACGGGTGCCTGTCCCACCCTATGCATTAGATTTCACAAGCAGTTCAGTAATAAACTCAAACTTCAGAAATTACAAAGAGCAGCATACTTAATTAACATTCCCATGAATCATTAAGAATCATTACTTTAGTTGGGCTTCAAAAGGCTTCTAGAACAAAGGACATTTTTTTCAGGATGTTCACCCTTGGTTTTGTTATAAATTCCCAGTTGAAATCAAGCACTTTCAGACACAGCCCTTAATGATGTCAGAAGTGATGCACTGTGCCCTGCCACTCTGGAAAGAGAAGCTTAGTAAGAAGAGCAGATATTAGCTATTAGCTGATCAGCCAGCAATTCTAGATGAATAATATTCATTGACGTGTGGACTGCCCAAATATTTCCTAAACCTTTCGATTGTTTGACACTGAGGTAAATTTAGCCAATTTACAGGGAGCAATTGAGTTTCACAGCTGATGGTTTTTCAGCCCTTGCTTAACTGCTTGTTCACCTGCAGGACATGGAGGTGGACATCTGTGAAGCCTGAGCTTTATTTGCACAGTGTCCAGTGAAACAAAACCTTCCCCTGTGATTGTGAGCAATAAACATCATTGACAAAAAAAAAGGAAGGGTAAATCTCAGGTTGCGTTAGTCAGTAACAGCAGTTATAGCTACATAAAAATCAGAGCACATCCACACAGAATCGCTTTCAGAGGTGGAAAATCACACAAAACCCCCCATTATCCCCTTTGCAAAACCAATTGGTTTTCAGATTTCAGCACTTCAAAAAGCACAGACATCTTGTGGGAATAGACACTACGATTCCTGACAAAGCTTCACTGAGCAGCAATATTGATAGCTTAGAACAAAGGAAAAATAAGAGAACATTTAAATCAGGAAGAGCCCAGCGAGGCATGTAATTGGGAGAAAACCTCTGGTGAATGTCCACTGTATCAGTGGCAGGAAAGGGCATTGTTTTAATGATTTACATGAATGAGAAAAGACAACATCATAATTGCCAGAAGCATACTGGGCTAAAAAGCTAAAAAGAAATTGTTAGAAAAGCACAGGAGTAAACACAGAAATTTAAAACGGCAAACTGAGGAAGCCCATTTCTACCTGATTTCTTGCAATATATAAAGGAAAGTGGTAAATAATTTATGGGAAAATTTAAGATGTTCATGTTTCTTTTCTAAAGCAAAGCCTATGCATGCAGTCACAGTTTATGCTAGGATCTGCTTTCTGCTATGCAGAAAGCTCTGTCTTGTGGCACAGATTTCCAAATAGTGCCAGAGCACTCCAACAATTTCAGTCAGGGGAACGTGAGTCATTGCTGAAAATCTAGTACATGATTAGTACCCTTTCTAACCCAGTGGTATCTTCAGATAGTATAGGAGATGTTATGCCTGTAAACGTACATTTTTAGCCTCAGGGCCTCTGCAATGAGCTCTCACAGAGACAACTGGCAAGATATTTAGTCAGACCTTTGTGTTCCCTAACACGCACACAGAGGCATTTTAAAAAGGTAGTGAGTATACAGGACTGCACGCAGTAGGTTTTGGGGAGTTCTTTCAAACCAATTATGAAGGAATGAGTTGTCAGAGCCAAGCTTTTTAAAAGATACATATTTGTTCATAAATGGCATACTTTTAAATGTCTGCTAAAATATAGTTATAAATAATTTTCTCTAGTATTCTGATTTCTGTCCTATTTCTGAGATATGAGATAAGAAGGAAGTGCTTTTCCCTGCTGTGGGATTTTGTCTAGATTCCTGTGAATATCAGAATGAGAGAGTACTTATGCTAAAGCCAGGTTCCCATACTGCAGAAAAATTGAGATTCTTTGGGGTCTATTCATTTTTCCCACTGGCCTGTCTAGTCTCCAAACTGTCCAATTTTTTTCCTTAGTTAGGCACTTCAAAACCTGGCATGTGGCTGAAGTAGACTATTTTGTCTACTAATTTTTAGATGTTATGCTACTGCACAGCAAGAAAATCAGTGACTACCCATCAGAATGAGATTAGGTAGGGTACAGTAATGTTACTCACAGATCCCTTCTGTGAACAGGAGTTGCTCCTTCCATCTCCACTCTCAGGGCAGCTTGTATTCAATACGTCATCAAAGCTTAGCACTTTTCCTAGCATTCTCGGGTTTCCTGTTCATCCTCAGCCCCACAGGAACAGGAAAGTAATTTCATGAGAATGCCTGGATAAAGAATAGTCACAAAATTTTAAATCCCTTGCAAAAAAAACTTCCTACATCCACAATGTTCTGAGACGGAAATAAGGGCATATTTAGGCTGGTCTAAGTACTTTCTGGACCACCTTACTGCCTCTGACATCTTTCCACAGCAGGATGAGGAATGGTACCAGCACTGGTCACAACAGGTCTGTTCAGATAACATGTCCAGTTTTGATCAGCCATAAATATATTGCTACCTAGCAGACTCTGCTCTGCAGAGGTCACTCATTAGGGACTGCAGTTACTTCTTCATCACTGTGTGTGTTTTAAAATCAGACTATCTTCTGTACCAGCATGGCAACTACACTGGCAAATGCCAAAATACCAGTGTTTTTTCACTTAGTTTTGAGTCAGAGGACATGCCAAATACATCATCATCAACAAAACTGTTCTTCAGAGGTGGAGTCTGGCTATAGTAAGGGATCTCTCCTATACTTTACATAAGACTAAGTGTCAGCTGCCATGTGGTCTCACCACATACCTCTTGTGTCACACTGGTGACATCCTCTGAATCTACTGGCAGAGCTGGGTGGTAGAGGAGGTAAAGGCACTTTAAGCCATCCACCATAGACTGGGAAACACTCACAGAGTCACATTTTCTCTACTCATGGAGGCCTGGTACAGGTTTTCCTCTAGGTCCTTTAAAAATCTGAGTGGGGAAAAGGGGTGGAAAAAGTGAATTAATCATTTCTCTGGAACTGCTGACTCCTTTCCAGAGAAAAGCGAGCAACAGTGAAGCCAGTAGTTTGCAGTAATAATATTTCAGGAAAGATATAGCCCCAAACTGCACTCATCCACAAAGTGCACTATTTGGGTAGCTGTTGGTAAGAGGAGACAAATTCTGAAATGCGAACACCAGGCAGACCAGCCTGGTCAGGCTAGTCAAACATTGCTGCTCCTGTCCTGGCTGACCCCAGTGTCTCTTGGGACACTGGAAAGCAAAGGGGAGAGCTTGAAGACAGAGCCCTTTACTGATGCAGTGATTGTGAAATAGCCATTATTTTGTAAAGATGATGATGAGGAACCTTACAGAACCTTTTTCTGTTACCCCAAACTATTCTGAAGGCCCAGACATGACTGCATGAAACAGATTTCAGCAAACAATTCTGCTTTAGTGTTTCTATAGTACAGCGGTAAACAATATCTATGACCCCTCTAAGCAGAATTGCAAGAACCATTAAAACTGCAAAGAGAGACTTCAAGTCACTGTTATTGTACAAATACCACATTTATTAATCATTGATTGTGTCTGATGATCCATCTTAGCACCAGGGAAAGCCATAACAAGTATCAGTTGCAAGTCAAAGAATCTGGAAAACATATATTAAGTAATTTAAGCAGTTCAGAAATCTTTTTGTTTCTAAAGCTGCAAAAGATGTTTGAAACCTTCAGGGTGTGCTATGAAAGTGACACCAAAAGAGGTCACAGCAGTTACAGAGCACTGCTGTTGCTGTGTTTACTAGCAGGACTTCAATTTGTACCTTGAAGCTGTATAATTGACTGTGCATAATATTAATCTATACGCTGGTTGCTCGCCTGTACTGTCCCTAGTTACAAATAACTTTTCTGACATGCAGTAATAACCCACATGTTGCTATTGCAAACAGACACACCCAGATTAACGTGTAACACAAGAGGCTACTTTTATACTACACAACTCGCTTTCCCGTTTCCTCATGGGGGTTATTTATGATTGTTAGAAGCACTTTTTAATGGGACCGTACAGAACTGGATCTTACACTCTTGTTTTACAGCATGTGTTCTGTGCTTAACAGCAAGAAGTTTGGGGGCTTATTGCTTTGACAGAAAGCAAGCCTGTGTGTTTTGCTTGGTTATAGGTTCATAAGCCATCAATATTATGTTGCTGTGAAAAAAAAGGGAAATGCAATTTTGGAATACATCAGATGAAGTATCTCCACTAGAGATAAGCAACTTCTGTTCAAGATCTAGAGAAGAAGCAGAGATGGACTCATAGAATAATCAAGAAAGGCTTTTTAACAGGGAGAAAACAGAAAAAAAAATTGGCTGTTGAATCAAAGAAACATAATCTCAAGCGCCCATAGGTATAAATTGTTCATGAATAAACACAGGCTCAAAATAGAAATTGATGAGTGTTGGCTCTGAAAAAGTCTGTTGGTAGGAGCTGTGAGAACAAAGGTAGTGTTAGATCTACATATTATCAAATATATACATAAATAATAATTTGATCTGTTTAGGAAGTTATTTTATAACTTAGCTACAATAGCAGAGGACATGACTCAGTAATGACAGAGATCCCTTTCAATCCTACAGCTATCACATTATGGCAGAGCAGTTAGTTTAGATACCAATCCTGTACTAGATAATGGAATTTACCATACAACGAATAATTTTAAAAACACCTCAGGGGAACTTCTACATCCGTACTGGCATTTTCATGTAAGCCAAAGCTTATATCTTTGTGTACCTGCAACATGTGCTCATATAGCACCAGGCTGCCAAAGAGGACAAATAAAAAGAGAGGCTCAGACCCTGCTGTTGACAGCAGTGGTCCTTCCCAGGGCAATTTGCAGTTATAAGCAGACAAACCCTGTAAGAGGAGCACTCCTTCCGAGAAGGGCAAACCCTTTCCATGGACATTCCATCTCTGTCAAAGACAGAATAAAAAGCTACATGAACTATCATTCTAACCCTGCAGGGGTCTTGTGCCCATAAACAGGAATTTGGCAGCCTTTTTACTAAAAGGCTTTTTGCTAAAACCTCCTGTGCAGATTCTACAGTTCCGGTATTTTGCAATGAAAATATTTCCTTGCAAAATCAGCAAGAGTTATTATGCTTGATGAAGTACAAACAACTCTGTAAAATCCTCAGTAAAACCAGTCTCCAGGGTTTTCAAATCCATGATATCACAGTCCTGCAATGTGTGAGAGGTGAGATCTTTTATTGTTACTCCACCTTTCAAGTTCTTCCAAGATTGAAAGATTAAAAAAACAAAAGCAATCCCCTCTCCCTGAAATAACTGTTCACCTATAGCGAATCTAAGACTATTTCTAAGAAATCTTTTACAGAGTTAAAAGCTAAAAGCAGAAAAGGAGAGATTTATTTGCCACGAGGTTGGTAGTTGGCTTACTGCCCTACAGTTGATAATGTGCCATTTGAGGAATAAGGTCCCAAATTCTGAGAACTACTCATCCTATGTATCCACTTGTCTCAAAAGTATCCCTTTATGAACCTATGCTGTGGTTATTAAAATACATCAAGAGCAATGAAAAACAGACACTCAAACTGTAGTGTTCCATACAGGTAACAAACACCCTGAGAAACCTTTTACAGCCCATAAGCTTTGCACAACTGCAAGTTCTTGGCTTCTACAAGAAGTCTTCTGTTTGGAAACAAATCCACTTCACAGCCTAACAAAACTGAAAATAAATTGAAGAGCTAAGTGGATACTGAAGCACTTTTCTGAAGTTCTTAGCTAAGAAGCAGCATTCACATCTGAAATGTTTTATGAACAAAACTTTTGCCTGGAAATAGCATTTCTCGTAGCTAATGCATCTGTTCTACGTCATACGCTTCTCAGCATGGATGTACGTGGAGCAATAAGTTTACAGCTGTTCCTATGAAACCTGGCTTCTGAGACATGAACAAAATATACTTTAAAGGAAGAAGAGAAAAATGAAAGAGATTGAAAGGATTGCTTTAATGTTTCCTTTTCTGCCTGTTTTATCATTTGCTTGTAGAAGATTATATTCATAGAAAATGGAGAACATGCACACAGAAATGGATTTGCTTGTGTTGTTTACAATATTTAGATATCCTTATGCTGATTTGTTTGTGTATTATTGCTAGCATATAAGCCCTGAGCAACACAAGAACCAATACTGAGCTCTGCAGGGACAATAAAACACCTCCCAGGTATTCTCGAAGATCCAAAAGAGATTGCTCACATTGCGAACAAGTTTGACAGCAGAGATAAAGACACAGCTAGTAGCTGGGAACCTGAGGTCTATGCTAATGATACATCAAGAACTAGTGTAAAGTTTTCCCTGCAGATGGTCAGGCAGATGAAACATTATAAATTAGCAAAAAATAATTCTGATTTGAGACTTCTCCTCATTCCTGTCTTAACATCTCATTTGGAATTAATTTTCCACAAGGACAACTGTGCAGAAGCAAAGCCAGAATGGCATGCCTTAAAGCCTTTTTGACACCGCTGTATACATCTGCACTTTATACAAGAAATATTCCCTATTACAAACCTGACTAGCCTCCTGATGTCGCTAACGTTCTGGTATTTTATCTGATTCCTTAATTATCTGACTTTTAAATCCAGCTTTTAAAGAAAACTAGTCAAGTATGAAGGAATTAGAAGGACTTTTTATTTTCTATCTAGACACTTTCTAATCTTTATACCTTCTTGCAACCCCTGGCCAAATATGCATTTCTAGTGTCAGTCTCCATGCATTTCATGAGTTATTTAGGTCAAGCAAAAAATAAGGTGATTCTTTTAAAAAAAGTTTAAAATGGAGCTGCATGCTTTGAACAAGCACGACAACCTTTTCCTTTCACCTCAGTTTTACAGCTACTGAAATGTAGTTATTAATTGAACTCTTTCTCTGGCCTTTAATAAAACTTGGCTTTATTGTGTGCCTGGAAGAATAGTTCTTAGAATAATTTCCAATTAGTTTTCACTCTAAAACATGCTCTGATTAATTACCAATTGCTTTACATAATTTGCTGGACTGTATTTTCGGTTTGCGACAATTAAGTCCTCTTTAAACAGACGGATGCTAATATATCACACAGCCTTGAAAACTTCTATTACAGTGGATCTACCTAAATGAAATGCAGCTTCATTTCAGTAACATTTGCAAGGTGGTGCAATGCTTTTATTGTTTTGTATTGGGATTATAAACTTATCTTCTTTACATGCTTAGAATTGTTCTGCAAAATTTCGACCTAATGTTCAGTTTACAGCTGGGAACACTGAGCTTAGGAATGAGCCTTTTATATATTAACATTAAATATAAGAAATTTGATCCCTTAACATATTTAACTACTATTTATGTAAAAACCAAGATGATTGTTTAATTTTAGTAGTTATAAATACCTATTTCCTAAATTAAATACTTCACTGTGGCTTTCTAAAGCATGCTGGCTAGAGTCACCTCAGACTTCCAAATAAAAATAAAAGTATTATTCTGCATTCTTAGACTGCTCCAATAAATTTAAATTTAAATCTGGGCAGTCGCTATCTAACTCTAATACAGTCACCATTAAAAAAGCCAAATACTCTGAAGTCTTCAGTATTCCAAAAGTGGAAAAACACTGGTGAGTAATTCTGACCCTGTGGGCTCTGGGAAATGGCTGGGCAATCTAGCAGGGAAAAAGATGGGTCTCTTCATGGAGGCAGCCAAGAAAGTGGAGCTTCAATTTCACCTGACTCCTACCTGCTCTAAGAGTTATCTAAGCCTGCAGGCCCTCCAACACTCCTGTGAGGAATTACTCATTAAAGAGCAATCTCAGACCTGAGTTTATTCTGTGGATTTCTGTGGTTTCTAGATGTTCATGGATATATGTCTTTCTAGATGTTCCCATTCCTGGAAACCAGGGGCAAAAATAAACCCAGTGTTAGTCAAGGGGAAAGGGCTTCACAGGAGTGTCCCCTTCATCTTCTTGAGTCTGAAGACAGAGGTTTGTCCCCATGGCAGGCCACGTTGGAGGAGCTGAAAAGAAACTATGATTCTGTGCTGCAACTAGGGAGTATTTGAATTGCCACTGATTTGGGCAAAAATCAAGAAACAGAGGCTAATGTACTCTTTAACTCCACAAAATGCTTTCACTGAGACATCAGTGTCTGACACAAGTTCAGGGCTAAGATTTACTCTGTGTCTAGAGCAATGCAAGCACTTCGTGGTCAGCAGTTAGTATATCCTGCCATTCAAAACTAGTCTCCATAGTGTCAGAATGGCTCTTCATAGCCCTTCATCCTCAATTAGTCCAAAGTCTAGCCAAATATTCCAAGGTTAACAGCAGACAGGAGCCCCTGTCATGGGTCAATACCCACTGAACTAAGTGCTAAAATGATAAGAACAAATATGACTTCTTCCGCACAGTAAATTAGAGCAATGCCAGTGGAAGGAAAATAACAAAAAAAAAAAATAGAAATGCCCAGCTAAAATCACTTATTCACAGAAGCAATCATTCTCAGTGCCCTCAGAGAGCACAGGAGAGAGGTACTAGTACATTCAGGCCCATCATCTTCCCCCGTCTTCTGTATTTTGCAGGCTGGAAGCTTTCTGTGCATATGAGGAGAGCAAGAAGAGTTGCACAGCTGATGTGCTGCTGCATCCCTGCGGACAGCATCATCTCCACATACAAAACTGGTAGCGGTTGCTGTGGCACTTACAGAGCACTGCTATAAAACAAGGTTCCTGTAGGGGAAAGGCACAATAGACTCAATATTGGTTATTACTGAGCATCCATAACTGTTTTGTTTTGCTGTTATAAAATTCATTCAGTGACGGTGGAGACACTGTGGAGATTATACAAAAGAATTTATCTCGGCGCTCAGGAAAAAAAGAACTGAATATTCAGCATCTCAGCTCACCTTATGGAAAATTCTGAGTCTAAATACAAAAATGCATTAAAGGATAGTGAGGGTTCCCACACACCCTTAAGGGTCACATTAATACCTTAAGGTCAGCTGTACAAGAGGAGTTACCCAAAGCAAAACAACATCTGTAATTGCTAAAACTAGGGATGAGTCATTGCGAATTCCCTGGGCATTTCTGCATGGCTAAGTCGGTCACAGACATTGGTTTACACCACACGTCAATGAGTCAGAGTTGAATGTTCTAAAATTGGAAATGTCAGTGGATGGCATGCTAACACTTTTTTTATCCCACTCTAGGTCTTGATGACTTGTGTCCTTCACGTCTCTGTTTTGTATTCCTGTTCCAGTCCCACATGAACACCAGGATAAGCTGGTATTGAAGCTGCAGGTGATTACATGCTATCCAAGTGCCCGAGCACTCGTATAGCGATGAGAATGTTAGACATCCAAAAGTGCACTTCTCCTGTCAGTAGCATTGTGCTGTGCCCCTGGGATGTCCCTGCAATTTTCAAGTTTATGCTTGTAGCATTCTTGCTGCTTATGACTAATCTGTCTGTAAAAAAGGCATAATGAAGGTTCATCTACTCAGATTATAACTGCAGATGCCATTTTTACAATATTCAAATCTGTTGCTCCGCAGTCACAAAAGAGGTGGCCCTTCCAGGCACTTCTGCTTGCAGAAGCCTGATATGACGGGAAAATAACACCAACAGATTTATGATAGAAACCAACAGGCATACTGGATATCACCAATAGCTCTGTTTCCTCCCACGTACACAGAACATCCTCACAGAGCACTGGAAAAACAGCTGAGTTTTACGCTGATGAATTGAACCTTGACATATGTCCGTGGATTCCAGGTACCTGCCTCCCAAGTGCGTCTGTTTACTTTCAAGGATGCAGATGTAATAAAAGCCAAATCTATCTTGTTCCACTGTGTCTCAGGTACTTTAGTGCCTTAGCCTTAGTAAAGCTAAGAGCTTGCTATTTACAGTTCTGCAGCCTTTTACCTAAGGCACTGAGGCAGCATTTCCAAAGTCTCTGTGTCAATACTTTTCCCTTGCTGTTGCCATCCAGTTGTACTCTTATTGTTGTTCTCACAGCCTTGTACTTGCGAATCCTGATGATGTTGTTTGTGGCAGGTTCTCATGTTCAGGTACCATGGGCACCACTGGCATGAGAATCACCCCTCTCCTTGCTCCCCTCCTTTCATTCTTTTCTTTTTTTTTATGTTTGAAAAATTCAAAGCACAGTGGAGAAGGAAGCGGCTAATAGTCATTTAAATTCTCTAACAAATATTATCCAATGATTTATATGCGCAGAAGCATTACAACCAATCAATGTGCAACACTGGCATCTGGTCAGCATATGCTAATCAGCACTAATAACACTGTAATTAGGAACAACCCAGAGAGAGTTTGTGTGGATGCTATGTATATATAACGCTATATATATAGCGTTAGAGGAAAGATGTCAAAAAGTCATAAGAACATCATCACCATCATCCTTGCTGCCTCCTGCACTGGAGAGAGCCCCCAGAGGAGGATACTTGTCTGGGACTCTGTCCCTGCTGTTCCAGCTGGGTACTGGGGAGAGTTTTCCCTTTCCCTTTTTTTATTTTCTCTCTTTCTCTTCTTTTGATTTATTTGTCCTCAAGAGCAACTTTAACCAGAAGATCCATCAACTGTGGATTGACCTCACATATAAATCTTTTTATAAAGGAACCTGTCTCAATACCCTTCAGGTAACAGCCTCCTGGGCTACTCCCAGTTACCACTGCTACAAGTAGCATAAACAGTGCGTTTCTTCCTCTCCAGTAGCAGTAGTATCTCTGTACAAATGCAAGTATGTATAAATTCATAGGTATTTATTTATGCTTCCAGGCGCATTATGCAAAATGGCAAAAGAAAATCTTATACTGTTTTGGGGCATCCACCTCTTTTATTGTGTCAGCACTGATGTTTCAAGAAATCCTTCTTTGACCTATTTTGACTTTTCCAGTGTCCTCTTTTGTCCCTTCTAACTTTATCTCAAACTTGTAAAGTGGTTGACACCAGATGGTTATGCAAAACCTTTTTTGTTTGCCCTGATAGACTTGTGAAAGCAAGTACAATATGCCTTCTTCAGTGTTCCCCATAGCCACATATTCCCCTCTCTACCCTAAAAAAAGTAACCATCTTTACCCAGTCTACTTTCTGTCTTCAAAGTTACGAGTTTGCAGTGCTATACAATGAAGATCAGCTGCTTCCTCTTGCTTAACGATGACTGAAAACAGCACATTCAAGCCCAGTAAGTCAAATGCTAGTCCCAGATGATAGCATGACCGCTGGAGTCAGTGGTCATCATCTGTTCAAATTGCTACTCCTAAAGACAGAACTGAAAGCAGGTTGCAGGGAGGCAAGTGTTGGTCTCATCTGCCAAGTAACTAGTGATAGGATGAGAGGAAATGACCTCAAGTTGTGGCAGGGGAGGTTTAGATTTGAGGTTTAGATTTCTTTACTGAAAGAATAATCAGGCAGTGGAACAGGCTGCCCAAGGAAGTGGTGGTGTCGCCATCCCTGGGGATGTTCAAAGAATGTGTAGACGTGGCACTTCAGGATGTGGTTTAGTGGACATAGTGTTGTTAGGTTGATGGTTGGACTTGGTGATCCTGGAGGTCTTTTCCAACCTTAAAGATTCTATGATTCTATGATTATCCTGCTGGAAATCCTCAAGGCTCCTTTGAAGTGAGCTTTGTGCTGCAGGTTTAAGACAGAGGCAAGTTACAGCAGAAGGGCAGACTGAGAGGCTCCTAGCCCTTTCTCTCTGCCAGTCAGCTGTATTCAACTGACACCAAACCCCAGAAACATGGAGGCAAAAAGACTCAAATCATGCAAGTATTTCACTTGGGCATGTCCTGCACAGTCTCTGTGATGAACCCAACTGCAGCAAGTCAACAGCCTTGAGGTGCAAGTCTAAGGCTCAAAATTGGGCTGAAACCATAGTGAGGAGTCTCCTAATGTAGAGATACCAGGACTAATGAAAAGGTCTTAGTGTAACAATAATATTTCTAGTAATCATAGGTGAAATCATATAATCACAGAATGGTTTGAGTTGCAAGTGACCTTTAAAGGTCATCTAGTCCAACCTCCCTGCAGTGAGCAGGGACACCTTCAACTAGATCAGCTTTCTCAGAGCCCCGTCCAGCTTGACCTTGACCTTGTCTCCAGGGATGGGATATCTATCACCTCTTGGCAACCTGATCCAGTGTTTCACCACTCTCATAACAAAAAATGTCTTCCTTATGTCTAGTCTAAATCTACTCTCTTTTACTTTACCATTATGCCTTATCCTATCACAACAGACCCTCCTAAAAAGTTTGTCTCCATCTTTCTTGTAGGCCCCCTTTAAGTACTGGAAGGCCATAATAAGGTTTCCCCAGAGCCTCCTCTTCTCCAGGCTGAACAACCCCAACTCTCTCAGTCTATCTTCACAGCAGAGGTGCTCCAGCCCTCTGATCATTTTCGTGGCCTCTGGACCTGCTCCAACAAGTCCATGTCATTCCTGTACTGAGGGCTCCAGAGCTGGACACTGTACTCCAGGTGGGGTCTCACCAGAGCAATCTACTATATGCAGCTGGAAAGGGTCATTACAGCATCCTACCTGCAAGACTTTTTTTCCCTCAAATATTCTTTTAAAGTAATTTAGACGTAAATGAAGTTGGGCTAAAAGTCTGGTAATATCTTGCTACTTCAAGGATTTTGCATTTCTGCTCTCCCAGTGAGAAAGAGCATTGCTTCCTCAGCTCCTCCAGAAAAAGCTAATACAATGATCATATGAAGCTAACTATCTGGTTAAATAGGCACAGAAGAATTTACTATCTACAAGGTCTTTAAGAAAAAGACCAAATGAAAAATAGAGCAGAGGATAAGATTTCCACTTGAAAGTCTTGGCTTCATTTAGTAGATTCCAATGTAGCCAGTCATGTATGAAGCACATAGGATCCTTTCAGGCTTTCTCTGTGGTTTCTCTGGGGAAAAGGAAAGAGTCCAGACACTGCAGGTAAATGAGATGTGCTTCATTTTAGATGCCTATAAAGGCAAGGCAATTTTAGGTTAGATTTCTGTAAGATCCCTCTCTGTGGGAAAAGCCATCTTGTAATGCATCCTTCCCTGCCCCCTGTAGCATTGCATAAATCCTTCTCCACAGGAAACCGTATGTTTCAGCTGTCGTGTTCCAAAACCTTCTAACTGCTATAAATTTTAACTCTATCGTGATACACCCAGTCTTAACTATTCCTTTCAATAAAACATTTTTTCTTACTCTCATATCTAAAAATAAGGTTTATAAATGTCATGTTTCAACAATGAGAGAAATAACATTGTAATTACAATCACGTTATGAAAATAATTTTATAGTTTTGTTTCCTAAAGGAAACCAAGCCAAAGAACATGATACAGAAGGCAATTTCACTGGAAAAGCACTGCCAAAAATGTTCATAGCACCTCCTATTGCCTACTAATATATTAAAACTTGCTGATAAGTGTATTGGTATACAGTAACAAAATTTCAGGTATATGTCTACTATAGATTATATTTTAAAATACAGATCAAATAACTCAAATAAGCCACCCTTTAGCGAAATAGCAGATACACATAAAAACTTTTGAGGACCTTGAAGTCTTTGAAACCTGTTGCTTCAGTCAGAGTTCACACTGAAGACCTCATTCTGTTGCAAGGAGACCAAATATATTGGAAATAAAACATGAGCTGCTACATTTCTGTACCTAAGGATCAATTTCCCCCCCTTCTTGGCCTTGGGTATAACCTAGTTCTGTAAGTCCTGCTATATTTGATGAATGTTGCAATTTAAAATTGACTTAGGTTGTGGAAATACAGAGGAGTAATCAAATAAAATATTAATCTAACTAGTATTGCTCTGAATTGGGTTATGATCCTTGCCTATGCAGAGGTGATGGATTATTGTGCTTTTGATTAAGTGATTGTTTTAGAAAGACAGCAGTATGACATGCTACACTTCCTCTGATGGACTGTCAACCTCATTTAAAAGCAAACTGGCCATTAAAAATAAAAATTAAAAAATAAAAGTATCTAGCATCCTGTCAGACTTATCAATGCACCTTTTGTAACATTGTTCCTCTCATATAAAAATGTATGGATGGAAAGCAGACAAAATCCTGGGCAAGAACTTGGCTTTCAAAAAACTTTCAAGAATTCATATCCTCTTAGTCTCCTTTTTTTTTTTTTTTTTTTTTACTTCTTTTTCTTTGCCTTTTTCCATTCTGTACAATTCCCATAAGTTTAAAACAAAGACATTCTACACAAGCACATTCTGCATAAAAGTCCAGAAAGTAGCTTGTGGTGCTTTGTCATCTACATCTTCAGGTCCTCTAACCTGTTTCTTCTTAATCTTTCCTAAATTCACCAAACTCAGAGGACATCTTTACAAGGGAGTGCTATAATTACAATTTACCTCAGAACATCAGTCAATTTTTGTTTCATGTGTGGAGAATAGCTTATTATTGTGGTGATTTGACCTTGGCTGGACACCAGGTGCCAACCAAAGCTGCTCTGTCACTCTCCCTCCTCAGGTGGACAGGGGAGAGAAAATATACTGAAAAGCTCATAGATCAAGACGAGAACAGGGAGAGATCATTCAGCAATTAGCATCACAGGCAAAACAGACTTGAGTTGGGAAAATTAGTTTAATTTATTACCAATCAAATCAGAATAGGGTAGTGAGAAATAAAAACTAAAACTTAAAACACCTTCCCCCCACACCTCCCTTCTTCTTGGGCTTGACTTTACTCCTGATTTTCTCTACCTGTTTCCTCTGAGCGGTGCAGGGGGACAGGGAATGGGTGTTGTGGTCAGTTCATCACACGTCGTTTCTGCCACTCCTTCCTTGCAGGGAGGACTCCTCACACTCTTCCCCTGCTCCAGCATGGGGTCCCTCCCATTGGAGACAGTCCTCTCAAACTTCTCTAATGTGGGTCCCAATGGGGATTGTGGTCACTTCATCACACGTTGTCTCTGCCACTCCTTCCTTACTCTTCTCTCCGGCTGTAATTGTTGTTGTGCAGGGTTTTTTTTTTCCCCTTCTTAAATATGTGTCGTAGTTCAGCCCTGATCAGGACCAGACTACGCAGTCTCTCTCTCACTCCCCCGAGAGAATAGGGGGAGATCATATAAGAAAAACAGCTCGAGGTTTGAGATAAGGAGGGGGAGAAATCCTTAAAGTTACCATCATGGGCAAAACAGACTCAACTTGGGGAAAAATACTCATTTATTTCTAAAACTAGCAGGAGAATGAGACAAGGAACAAGATAACCTCCCCCCACCCCTCCCTCTTCCCGGGCTTAACATTATCTCTACTACCTCCCGCCCCACCCCGAGCGGCACAGCGGGGAAGAGGGAATGGGGGTTATGGTCAGTTCATCACACGTTGTTTTATGCCACTGCTTCATCGTCGGGGGAAGAACTCCTCGCATTCCTCCCCTGCTCCTTTGTGGGGTCTCTCCCACGGGCCGCGGTCCTTCATGAAACTGCTCTGGCGTGGGTCATCTCTTCCGCGGGGTGCAGTCCCTCCAGAACAGCTGCCCCAGAGGGCCCTCCATGGGCCACAGCCTCCTTCAGGCCTCACCTGCTCCGGTGTGGGGTCCTCCATGGGCTGCAGGTGAATCTCTGCTCCTCTGTGGACCTCCATGGGCTGCAGGGGGACAACCTGCTCCACCATGGTCATCACCACAGGCTGCAGGGGAATCTTGGCCAAGAGGCGCATTACTCCTCCCCCTCCTTCTTCACTGACCTTGGCATCTGCAGCTGTTCCTTACAACAGGCTGGCAGAAGCCTCTCAGGATCCTTTTTACATCTTATTCACTTCAACTTCTCATCTCCTCTCCACTTCTTGCAGCCGGGCTGGGCCAAGTTGGGCCCAGTCAGCTGCCCAGTGGGAGGCCAGAGGGTGAGGCCTGCAAGGCCCACAAGGCTCGCGCCTCCCCCTCTCTGCCCCCACTCAACTGCTTCACATCTTCTCCTCCTTTTTTTTCCTGTTTTCCCCTTCTTAAATACGTTATCGCAGAGGTGTTATCATGGAACATTCTGCTACCAATCGGCTCGGCCTTGGCCAGCAGCGGGTCCGCCCAAGGCCCAGCCAAGTCCACTAAACAAAGGGGAGCAACTTCTAGCAGTTTCCTACAGAAGCTACCACCTTGGGCCCCCCCTCACCAAACAAAACCAGAACAATACGTTATCACAGAGGTGTTACCATCATTGCTGATGGGTTTAGCCCTTGCCAGTTGTGGGTCCATCTTAGAGCAGGTTGGCATTGGCTCTATTGGACATGGGGAAGCTTCTGGCAGCTTCTCATAGAAGCCACCCGTGTAGCGTCCCCCCCACTGCTAAATCCTTGCCACACAAACTCGATGCAATTGTCCATCTTCATTCTTAGCGCATTTACTTAATTTGCTGAGGCAAACCAGCCAAGTGTAAAATCAAATTGTTTAAGGAAGATTATAGGATAGTAGTCGGTATAATAATCATAATAATGTGCATAATATTGCATATTCTATGGGGTTTTTTTGTGGAAAATACAGCAATATGCTAGTGAGTAAACTGACTAGAATTTTCTAGTGGCAGAAATAAGCTGGTCATATATTGCTCTTCTGTGAGTAACTTTCCCTTTCAAACCTCATTTAGAGAAGGAAAAGTCCAACAATTGCATCAAAAGGCATCAATTTTTGACAACGAACAAAGTTTAAGTGACTATCTTGTGTGATTTATTCTGAACCCAGTAAAAATCAACACAAGTCAATAGAAATTATTCTCGCTGCAATTTATGTGCTTTACATCATTACATGTAGATCCCAATAGATAGAGTCTGATCTTGGAGTAACCCTCCAAGACATCAGTGAGCCATCATCATCAATGATAAAGTGAAAGGTTAATTTTTAAACTTTGTTCTGCTGGAATATTAAGATTAAGGCCTTTTATAGTATGAAATTATTTTCTTAACCCATCTGCCTGCTACATGACAGTAACTCACTAATGAACGGGCAAGGACAGTATCATAGAAACAGGAATGCCTGTGTAAATCATGGAGATGCATTGTGTCTCTCTGTGGAAATCTCTTACTTCAAAAATAATCCTTAAAAGTTTTCATAAGAAAATAATCAATAAAATTGAATATATAAGACAGTTTAAAGCATAACTCTCACTTAGGTTGACTTTGTAAGGTTGAACACAGATAAAATAATCCTGGACAAGACTTATAAATTCATTTCTAGCAAAGGTGTCTTTTTTTCTTTTTTTTTTTCAATTGATTGATGTGTCTCTTTTGATTTTTCTATTTTAAAACAAGGCAAAAAAAGCATACAAAAAGAAGCAAAAATTACCGCTAAGTACATCAAGACAAAATTCCCATTCCAGCAATTTTTTTCCTCTAGAGATATCAAGAGATGTATCTTCTCAAGGCTTGCGAAAGTGCTTCAGGATATATACATTCATATTCACATTGCTCCAGTTAGGAGTTTTTAATAGAGAAGAATTTTCAGTTAGATTTGAAAGCCATGTAAAAATTATTTTATCCTTCTCCTGTACTCTTCTATGCAGAGTTATGCCAAAAGGATCAGTTTTCAGCCATGGATGCCTTTGTTGGTGGAATTCTCCAGACCAAGCTGTTAATCTCCTGCATTTCTCCGTTTGTAGTACCAAACAGAAAACTTGCGCATGCACATAATATCCTTCTATTTTCACTTAATTGATTCCTCTGTTCACATAGATATGCCCATGCTGATGTGCTCTCCATCTTTTTAATACTTTTCACTGGGTCAATTTTCTCAATTTCAAACACAAAACTGAAACAAATGTTAGACTTTTTTTTCACAGCGTGCATTAAGGCTTCAGGAAATGTTACTAAATAATTACATTTTAGTTAATTGTGGATTTTATGAGTAATATTCATTAGCATTTCTGATACCTCTTCAAACATTTTTAAATTAGGAACTCTCCTCTCCATAGCACAATGCTGCATTTCACTGTGTTTATTCTGTGCTATAATATAACCAGAAACTGCATCATCATTATCAGACAGATCTCACAGACTTCACTGGGATTTAGGCACAGGATTAAAGCTTTCCTGAGAGGGATAGAACTACTTGTGTGAAAATACTTCACTCTTTTGTGCTCACGGCTTAATTTCCTGATCCCACAGATGAAAAGATCTATATGTCACTGTCTAATCCTAATATCTTGACCCACAGTATCCTCCCTTTGGAAAATTTTCAGAACCTGAGAAATCTGTGACCTGATAAGATTTTTTTAAAATTGAAAGTATGTGAACTTTTTATCCCATCATTATCCTTTATTGAAAATACTTGATAAATATAAATATATTATCACATCAGCACATATAAATCTGTTTTATATACTTATGTATTTTATGCATGTATTTTACATATATGTTTTATATATATATTTCCATATATATGTACTTATATCCATTTTCCATGCTTTTCTTAAATTTGGCTCATCAGCAATTTACCTCTATTTCCTCTCAATATTGAAAGAAAAGTCTATGCTAGAACAGTGCCTTGAACAGTGCCTTCATCATCGTGTTCCTCTCCTCCTCTCCCCTGCCTGAGCAGTGTGCGCGAAACACACACAGATGCCATACTCTTTATCTTCTGTAGAAAAATATATCTAAAAACAAGGGTGGATGCAGTGCAGCAACATAGAAGCTACTGAAGCCCTCTCTGAAGCACCATACTTGCCACATAGCACAAAACAATTAGGAGATGAGAGATGCTAAGAGCCAACACTGATTTTTAATAACATGCTGTGATTCATTGGGCTACAGAAGATGTAAAGTACATTGCCCACACAGTCAGTAAATAGAGCTAAACAAAGTACAGCACAAAGCTAATTTCTAAATAGAATTTTAAGCAATCATTGTTTATCATTTTGCCAGCCACAGACTCTAATGTCTTTGGGGCCTGTCTGGAACAACTCGAGGGATCAATCAACAGCTATCCATTAAAAATTACTTGCCTTTTATTTATAATCAAAATTTACATAGATGATTCACAAGTCACAGAAAAAGAGTATCAGAAATTATGTCCTGTCCTTGCCTCATGCCAGATCTTCCCAAATAACAGACTTGCTCTTTCCTCTCCTCATCTTCTTTCTGTTTGTTTGTATTTTTGGAAGCCTATATCTTCAGTATTTGACCTCCAAACAAACATAAACTAAGCCAATCAGGAAAACCTAGTCACAGGAAACTTGAATCCATCAAAATGAGTCAGTTCCATCTCTAAGTCAACAAACAGGTTGCCCTTGATTTCATAAAATGTTCAATTAGTCCCAGAAGCATCTATTACCATCCTGGCACTTGCCCTGCATGCTCACAGTTGCACAGCAGTTCAACCCTGCCTTTCCTCACCAGTTGTCCATGCACAGTCCAAATTTGGATACCTATTACTGAAATAATTCAGTGATTAATTTTCAAAATAAGCACCAAGCATGAAACCAAAATTAATTAAATTACACATATTTCTATTGACTGCAACATAGAAAGGAAATGCCTAATTGAAAATTCTTCCTGGAAACAAAAAAAAAATCTCAAATAATACACATGAAAACATCTCTTCCATAATAAACAATCCAATATTTTACTGGGTTCCCAACTACATAATTCATTAAACTGGAAAAATAAAAGAACATTAATGTTACCCAGAAGTGTACTTCAGACATACACAGATGTTTCCTCTAAAACACCTCCTTAGTCTAGTGACAGGAATTATACTGGTACAGAGAAATCAAAGTGATGTATGTACGTAGGGCATCTCTCCTAAAACAAGAAAAATCCCAATGATATTGTTGCAATACTATCTGTATTGGGAAATAAAAACATATTACACTAACTAAAATTAGGTCCTTTGATTCTTTTCAAGTAACCTAAATTCTCAGAATACTTTATATTTGATTTTTAGCAAAATTGTAGTGCTCAAAAGTAAAAAAAAATCACTTGAAATAACGAATGTCATCACAAGTGGGTGGAGGTTTTGGATCATGACTCTTGCATAAAATTAAACACTCTTTTGTGCAAAAAAAATAGTTATTCCCCTTAAAATAAAGGTAGTTGAACTGCTGTGATTAAAGTTTCGCCATATACTACACAACTGGTCCTTGTACACCATAGGTTAAAGCACCAAACTACTGACACTTAACTTTAGATTAAAGCATGGATGCTGGCATGGAGAACTGTTCCCTCAGAGATTATGTGTGCCAAAAGATATCACAGAGCTTCAGAAAGCTTGCAGAACATATGAGGACAGATGTATTTTACAGTGAACAAGGAATAGTTTATTCATAAGAAGGCAAACAAAAAAAAAAGAGGGAAGGGGAAGTCAAACCATTTTCTTACTCCTTTCACATAATCAATTAAAAAAAATTGTTAGCATCGTAACATGTAGTTATGTCTCAGCCTGCAAAAATTCCAAGTCCCTTAGTCTCGTTAGGAAACCAAGACCCATTCAACAGGTCCAGTGAAGTCTGGCAAAATATACAGCCTACAGCAGAACATAAAGGGTCAACTCAGAGATGTGTCAGAGAGGTTGTTTTCCTTTCCTCAAGATAGGTTAGTTTGCAGCCAGGCTGAGAAATAAGGGGTACGATTTCATGAAACACTGCAGGACTGAGAGGAAATAGAAGTACTCTTAAACAGTCTGAACACTCTGAATCCTTCAACAAGTCACTAGCACAAAGCTATATACAGCTTAGGCAGAGTAGATACAAGTGTGTTTTGGAAAGGAAAGAAATTATGCAAGCAGGCTGATGAGACATTTGGTATTACTTTGCTTCTCATGGCAAGTACCAGCATAGCCCATTTTTAAGTGCATCTGTGCCTAGAGTACACTCTGTTCTAAGCAGGTTACATGTTAAATGATGTAGGTATGCTACATCTACAGCTTTCCAGTACCAGTTGTGTGCTATATTTGTGCTTTCTTTCCAGTGTCACAGTAACCCAACAGAAAGCTGAGCAAGCTGACCTGATTTTTCAGCATGTGAAAGACCTACCCAAAGTACTCCTGACTGCCAGATCACTCTTTAATTTATTCCGCATTCCAATGTGGAAAGAGTTTGGTAATATTTTTGGTTCACTGCATCTATCTTATTTTCTTCCTGCAAGCAGTATATGAAAAGGAAAAGAAAGTAAATTCTATTCTAGACTGACTAGGTAGACTGGGAGATGCATGGGTTTCAGTTATTTAAAAATACAGTGATTTCCAAGTTCATTTAAAAATTTATATCGTTTTCTAAAGATATAAGTGTCTTGAAGGGTTAATATTATCCTCCAAATAAAGGAATTAGTAGTGCAAATATTTGCTTGGATTGTTTTGAAATTAAATTTGTTTCTTAAAAAAAAAGAATCCATACTAGACCAAGTCTAATGATTTTTTTTCTTTTTTTTTTTTTCAATTGTGGTTATTATGCTACAGTAGTTATTATTCCCTCAACTCTAGCCATCCATCTTCTAAAAACAGCCTTTTTGGAGGCAAACAAACAAAACAACATTGCTAATATTTTGGAAATTTATTCTCAAAAAAAAAAAAAAAGATTGGAATCAAAGTGATTCTCTAAAACCCTCTACAAAACCCCAGTCAAACAAATCCTAGTTTATGAGTATTTATGAGCCTTCACAATACCCTAGTACCTCATTCCAGAGACGTTCCCGTTTGAAACTCTAGTCTGGTTTACCCACTTAGATGAAATTGGATGATTCAGCATTAAGCTCAGATTACTATATTAGTAATTTGGAAGATGTGATAAACTGCCTGTGAATTTAATCCATGGAACTGGAATGTACTTCATATACTGGGAAAAATAAATGAATATTACAAAGCCACCCTTTCAAGTCTTAAACACTGGCACTGCTACCCTCTTGCTTCTTTCCAGCTCACCAGTTTTCTTTCATCTGCGATGTGGTATGCAGAGCATCAAAGCCCATTCCCAGCATGTGGCCCAACATGCATCCAATATATCAGGACTGCAGTGGCATGACAGACACATTCAGGCTGTCTCTGAAGGACTATTACAGAGAAAAAATGGTGACTAATTAACAAAATACAGGATGGCATGCAATTATGTGAATCTGAAATAACTGCTTAGAAAACTTCAATGTAGGAAGGGACAGCTGCAATAAATAAGCTACAAGAATGTGAGATGAGAGATTCAAGTTCACTTTTCAGCTGAACCACAGACGTCCTGAATAGCTTTGGACAACATAAACAGGCCAACATTTTTTAATGCAGGTGCCCATATTTGTGCATTAAATGTCATAGTATCACTAGTGTTAATACTTCTGCGTATCTGACGGCCACTGCATTTTGGCACCACAAATACTTGTGAAAAATAAATATTTATTCTAAGTGTTTCAGCTTTCACACTGAACATCACGTAGTAGATGGTAAAAGATCTGCTATGTTGGCTGAGAAACTGATGGATTAATGATGATAATGATAGCAATGATGACAAAAAGATGAAAACCCTAAAATGAAATAACGTATCAAAACATCAGTGTTATAGCAAGCTTCACACTGAGGCCCTGAGGAAAGATCTTTCCATTTGACGCAGCATTAATGTGGCCATTAGAGTTGTAATTTAAATTATTTACAATACCATATCTTCTGCTAAGTGTATTTCAAACGGGAAAAAAAAAAAACACACTGGTACAATATTTGTTAGATTAACAACTTCCATCTACCTTTATTTGGAAATAAATTTAAAAAAATATATATGGTCTGTAGGACCTAGGCTGCGTAGCGATGCCCTCACACTACACCCCAGTTCTAGCATACCACCACATGCTCAAAAGAACATGACATAGTTGAGATAATATATAAACAATCTCATTTTTGCACATCACCGTTGTCTATGGTGCACTTTGTGGTGTCACCTGGGTTGTTCAGGATGTCCCTTAGCCATGTCCAGTGCATAGCCAGCGAAGATTGTCCAGGCTTCATGGCTGTTGTGATGGTGGACTTTTACAGCATCGTAAAAGAGAGGCATGGTAACAGTTTGCAAATAAATCTCAGTAATTCCTCATGCCATTTCTTACCTAAAGAGTTATTTCCTTACCTAAAGAGTTATTTCAGGTTTTCAACTGTCATTTCAACTTACTGCTGATGCCTGAAGTTTAAACAACCTTGCTGACTATAGTGAAAGTCACAAGCTGAAAGGTACTTTTCAGCAGGAGCAAATAGAGAGAAGATGCAAAGTAACGTAACAGGATATCGTTTGTTTCTTTAGTGTCTGTTTATGCTTTTGGAAACAAAAATTTTATGTAAAAAGTAAGACTTACCTTACTGACAGACTCCTATGCACCAGTTTCTCGTATTTCAATGCTATTTGCTATAATTATATTTCTTGTGCCTGTTTCTCCATGCTGACCACTTGTCTTCTTACATTTTGCTGAACACTGTCCCAACAGAATTACAGGCAGCCGCAGTCCTGGTCCAAACAGGTGAGAGATGGGGAGTGAGGGCAGTGGTGGAGCTCACTCAGTGTGATGATAAAAAACGTCATGCTTGGTGAAAGCATGCCACAGCAGTGGCAGCTAAATAGGAGCAGATAAAAGGATAGCCCAGGTATACTCCAAAGCTGAGATGAAGAGGGTGCAGAGGAAAGGCAGGCTGGAATAAACTGATAGTCCATGTAAAACAGGGAAAGTCCAGCCTGAACTGCTGTTTTTTCATTATTCTACCATAGGTGGGTTCATTGCAGCTGCGTCAGCTCAGTGAAGTCTCTAGCAGTCCTCTACCTGCAGAAGGTTTTGCCCCCAAATATAATTTTGGGAGACTTCAAGGGATTACAAATGTCAAATCATGCATCATAATAAATAAATAGTTTTTTTACTATCTAGACCAAGAGCACAACTCGTCATACATTTTCTGGATTTTGACCCAAAATTGCATAGTACCCTCCATGCCCTAAGTTAAGCACACTGCATTGGTAAGGAAAACACAGATACTGAAAATTGTAATTCAGTTAGCTATTTGAAATGCTGACTAAGCAACAAAGAAGGTTGCTAGAAGAAAGGTTTAGAAATAGCACTTTTTTTCATATGCTTTGTATTCATAGTCAGGGAACTGGGTACTTGGCTCCTTCTGCCTCCATCTACCAGGATTTCTCACACAGAGTATACTGGAAATCACACCGATGTTCCACTCTGGCAATTCTGATTTGTAAAATGACACTATAATAGGTGTGCTGCCATCTATGATTTAGAGAAACTCTGGAGATACCCCCAAATTATGGTGGGGACTGCACCAGCCTCCTGCAGTGTCAGCAATCATGAACACATGCGGGAGCTAAGCTAGCCTTGCGCGTCCGGCCTCTCCTTTGGTTTCCCAAGCAGAACAGCAGTTAAGCAGAGCTGACCTAACCAGCTTGTTCAGAAGACAATAATGAAAGTGTACTTTAGAAATCAAAATACCATAAAAAGAAATCCTGTGGAGAAGTTTCTATGATCTTCAAGCAATTACCCACAAATACTGCTATATACAGAAAATAAATTGCTTGATTAGCTTCTGTTTTGAAAAGGTAGCCACTGGGTCGTGTTGTCACTGTAGCAGATAACAGAGGTGCTGCGGCCGCAGACAACAACATTTGGGCACAACACAGAACAGAAGGTAGCAAAGTTACCTCTTAGAAATGGATCAGTTTTTGAACAGGAGCCTGGATGTTTAGGCAAAATTCTGCTTCTGCTGCCATGAAGGTACTAATGGATTTTTAAACCCCCAAGAATGCTGATATGAGTAGAGCGACACAGATGTGCACCAGCAAGAGATCCCAGTGCTTGCTTTCTTAGAGTTCTTGTGTTATAGAGAACATAAGACAGATTTTGTCTTTACTTCTGCCTTTTCTGCAGTGCACTGCTAACACACACTCAATTCAGAGTTGCTCTAGCTTCTTTTTTTCAGTTGTATTTACTGACATAGCAATATACACACACTTTGAAAACTTTTGTTCTCGTCTCTTTTTAAATCAGTCGGTTTGTTTGGCCTTCCACACACCACTTCTTTAGCCTGCACCTACCTGAAGTCTCCTTTCTGAGTCTTTTCTGCCTTCTCCACTGTGAACTCTAATTTCTTTTTCAGATTACTACAACTCCCATGTTTATTTCTCAGACAGGCATACGGCAGAGAGTGCTGCCATGTACCTACAGCTTCCTTTTGCTTCCATTTCTGCTTTGAAAACATTGCAGTTGAAGCAGGGCATGCAGATAACATCTTGGCCTTTCTCTAGACCAGGGTTCTATCTTCCCAGGATAATTTAGAGATCCCACATGCTGACTTAACACTTCATCGATAACGATTTCCCTTTTTCCTAACCTTGCTTAGGAGTCCAGCAACTGAAATGTGTGCCACATTCATTCCTTCTAGCCAAATTCTTAACTTTCCTTTACAAATTTTCCTAAACATTTTTGGGATGTAAGCACAGACTTATCAGAGGAGAATTTGGGTCTCTGCCAATGCCCTTTATTAGAAAATGACGTTATGTTGTCATTTATGTACTAAACACTCACTGCATGGCACTAAATATGCTTAAATTTATGGATGAGTGTTAGAAAATATCCAAGAACTTTGTGTCGGGTAGATCTATGCTCTTGTCAGCGCAGGACATCTCCCTGTAGTCCAGCCTCAAAGCACTTACCCACTGTAAAGTTTTAGGAGTTCAGGAAAGTAGGAATTCCATCCATCACTTCTTAAGAGTCTGTCACCTTCAAGTGGCCATTACTGATATAATACTGTTCATTAACTCATCTCCTCCATTTGACTGTAGTAAGATCCCAGGTAGATTAGGCTTCCTAAGCTAAAATACATTCTGTGAATATAGTCCATCTTTCCTATAGACCCTCATAGTCAACTTACGTATAGTTATCTTTGTAAAACATAATTTTCTACATAAATCAGCTCTGCTTGACCTTTGATCTTTTCCTTTTATTGTTCTACAGGATTCAACTGTATCTAAAAACTTCATTGCCAAGCAATGCAGGTGGTACTGCCTGTGTCAGTCTAAGATGGGGTGTTTCAGTATTTACACCTCAGATCTGCCACTACTTTTCCCTCTTGCTCATATTCACCATTACATTATAGGGCACTATGAATTCTAGTCGTACTTTAGCATAACTGTTGCTATTTCAATGTGCATCCCGATATTTTTCAGGTACTTCCATTTTCCAAGAAGTATATGCTTCCACGTGCCACTTCTAATCCTGCACAAGACTTTACATAATTGCTTTGACTTGCTAGGTGTTTTTACATTAGGTATATTTGTGAATTAAGCCTTAAAGGAAAAGACAAATGAGCATATCTAAAACCAAGCCTGTAGGAACATGCCAACCTGCTTCCTAGATCCCCAAAGTATCTTTGAACGGCCCAGGATGTTCACAAGGCACAGCACAGCAACAGTGGACAAATAAATCTCACTAAGGTGGAGGCCGTCAGCTGTAAGGCTGATCCAAGAGATGAGGAAGATGGCATTTGGTACCAAGCAGGAAACTTGGGTCAAGTTGGGAAGCTGAGAGCAACACTGTGAAGGTGATTAATGAACATGATGCAAAGCTTATGGAGAAGTTTCTGAGGGGTTCATTTAAAAAGCTCCAGATGAAGCATGGCATATCAGGAAACTTGCAGCTGCAATGGGGATAATGAGTTATCGCTTCTTGATCAGAGTGGAACTCATGTTTCACGGAAGATCAGCAAGTCCCTGTGATAACACAGAGCAATTTAAGCACTGGCTGCTCATTGCTGCTTATACACAAGCAATTACCTTGAAGTACTTCACATGCTAAGTTTATCTGATAGCTTATCTCCCAGTAAAGTATTAGTTTTTCACTATTATGAGCTGGACTTCTCTACTGAGACAAAATACCTGCTTATTTGTGTTTTCTGTCAATTTCTGTCTTTTTTTCGCAGCCAAAACCACCTTTGATCTAGCTACATCTATTGAATTGCTACTCCACTATGTTAAACTTTAGTTCCATTAAAAAAATGTTTATGTATTATGTTTTACTAATGACATTTCCAGGGAGTAACTGTCAAAACAACTTGATTAGTTTAAATAATCAAGAACATGAGTAAAGGCAGTTCTATTGCATTACTCCTCACTTTATTATGGACAGATGATCCCCAATAAAAAGTGATCATTTGAAGCACAGTTCAGGTCCCTGTTCTAGAAATGCAAATAAAATGGAAAAAATATGTTAACTTGTATAGCACTGAGTCAGTCTAGCAGCTCCATAGCAACTCTTTTCCTAGGGAAAAAGGACTTGTTTAGCATGAACCTGTATCAAGGATCAAATTAGTCTTTAGCTGGCTGCAGCATGCTGGAGACAAAAATCTGCCTGAGGTTCATTCCACATTTTCCAAAAGCAGCAGCTTTAGACGTGCAAGTTGTAGCTGCCTATGACTGCTTGTATTTTTGTATTGATCTTCTACGGCCTATGTTATAGAGGAGGTTAAATTAATTGACGTCACAGTTGGTTTTAGTGTTATAATTGAAAAATCTACGTTAACAGACTAGCTTAGAAAAGACAGTTCCTAGCTTCCCAAGAATGATAACTAATGGCATAAAATAAAGTAGAAGACAGGCTGCCTTACAGTGGGAGTTGTTTTAGTTGTACTGATGGCAAATAATCAATAATCAGAAGACACAGATATACAGAAACAATTGTTTATTCAGTATCAAGTAAAACTGTTACCTCTGAGGAACACAAAACATTATCCTGGAGAACTAACAAGTTTAATTTGAGACTACCATCATTCTCATATTCTACGTGATTATCTGAAGTATGTTTGTGGAACAGTAAGGCTTTCAAATTCTTGATTAACTCTGTTTCTGTAATGTTAATTACTCCACACTTCTTTCTTTCCTGACAAAAGATGATTACATTAATTTTTACTTATATATTAATGTATTATTTACATTAGCTCAGTATCCTGTATGGATTCTGTACACAGCCAGCAAAAACTGTAACAGTTTTAAACTTGAAGAGTAAAAATGGATATAAAGTTGGCCATCTCCATCTGTCTTAACCTCCCAGTTGAGTCAGAGACAGATAAACATCGTTAATATCCCATAATAATTCAGAATTGGGCAAATATAACCAATTCCAAACTTGATTATAGAAATTATTCAATGAGTTCTGATCCTGTGAGGACATCTAGTGAGCAATTCCATATAGAAACAAAAGAGTAACTATTCCTACAACATACACTATTAATAAATATTTTCATCAAATTTTTGTTGCAGACAAATATTATTATTACTGTTTGTATTACAGCAGCTTCTAAAGCCAGGCAGCAGTTGCAAAAGGCTCCCTGTATACTTTTCTATTAGCATACAGAAAAGAGAAATCTGTGTCCCAAGAGTTTACGCTCCAAGAGAAAATTAGTTTATACATTTTCACAAGCAATTATACAGTCTCTGGTAACATAACTTTTACAGCCAGGTTTAAATATTTATTCTGATATTATTTCTGTGACTACCACAGGGCTGGAGCAGGAGCCTTCTGGAGGGGCTCTCTAAAGAGAGGGTTCAAGGAGCTGGCTGCCAACCAGGTGCATCTGACACTGGGAGCACTGGACGGAGACACTCTGGACGAGCAGGGAAAACATGTGAGATGTAGCAGAAAGGATAAGGATCAGGTAGCATACATTTCACACAGACTGCACAAGATTTTATAAGTCTGTATTTACAGAGGGAAAGAAAATGGCACTGAGACCCAGAGCTTAATCCAGCAACCCTCTGGATTCAGTTAAGAACAAGGCACAGTATAAAGGCAGGCTTTTTTTCCCTTGTTTTCTCATTTTTTTTCCAGGCAGAGTGATTCTCCCGGGCACTGCCATACTTTAATCTGCACATAGTATTTGAATGTGATTTGTTTATCAGACACAAAAAAGGGAAAAAACTCTCAAAGTTTGCAGTTTTGATAAATCATTCCAATGTCTAACCCTCTCTAGATATAATATATGCAAGCTTTGTATTGGAAGAGGAAATACAATTAACAAATGATCAGCTACAGAGTACATTAGCTACAAAATATGCCATAACATCTTAATGAAATTTTAAAGGGAGGAAACATATGTCAAAGCAAGTCTGTTACATTGTGTCTACTTTAACATCTAAAACTTGGAAGATTTGGAAGAATACCACATTCAGCCTCCAAAGACAAAGTTTCATTTTGTACAGTACCTAAATAACATGTTTATTGAATTGTGCATACAACTGCGCTTCCCTAAGGTTCTTCTTGTTCTCTCCAAAGACAGTAAAGATGGCATAGAAGAGACTCTGAAACTGTTCTAAATTAGTAACACCCCAACACTGTTTATGGCAGAAGTATTAGTTGATAAGGCCTCCAATTTCCACCTAATTAGTACACTAGCCAATTTCTCCAAATCATCATTAATATTTAAGAAGTTGCCAGGTAATGCAACAAGCTCAATGAAAAACAGAAATTAGCTACAGAAGGAATTTTTGCTACATCTCACAGCATAAGCATAAGGAATCCAAAATACCTGAAAATCTTGTGAAAGGAAGAGCACAAATGCTTCGGTAAATTCATTAGTTCTGACTTGTGCTAAGGTTTTGCATGCCTGCCCTTTTTGAGTCATCCAGACACATTTACACTTTCAAAAATCTTCCAGTCTAGAAGCAGTAGCTCTGTCATTACACTGCAAATCACTGCCTTATGTTAGTGGAACTAGCAGAGAACAAAGGAGTTAGTTTTATGTACTTGGAAAAGTTAGTTAAGTATGTTGGAGAGATATCTTAATCTTTTGGGAAAGGCATTCACAGAATAAACAGTAATGTATATGTGTAAATAATCAAGATTTATTAATGGGTATGGAAATTCTGAAAGCGTGCATTTTTTTCTAGCATATAAGGATTGAATATTAAATAGTACTTACTGAAATGGTTGGCTGAAAACATTTTGACAAACTGTAGAAAAAGATACTTGATGTTGATTTGATTTATGTAATTATGTTAAATATCTGAAGGACAATTGTCATGTTACATTATTTGATGAGATATTTTGTAAATAATAACCTAAAATAAGCTTATTATCTGGTATTGTTTCTTCTCTGAGACTTTTTAAAGTTATCCACAGACAGTCAGAGTTACTTGAAAAAACTAACACTTGGGAAATGAAAACATTTTTATAAATTGCTTCAAAAGTACTTTCAAAATGAGTTTTCATGTCTGTAGTCATGAACTGTCGGACCGCTCAGAACACAGTAATATCATAGATAATATCATAGACCTATAATGAAGTGAAAAATGAATGTTAGAAAGAACAGCAGAGAAAACGTTAAATAATTCTCTATCAACTCCAATATCCAGTGCCAGCATTTAGTTTACTAAAGGAAGAAAAAATACCCATTGATCACCAAAGCACCATTGATTCTGCCTCTCACAAAGTCTAGAGCATTTAAAAGGAACCTGACAGATTTGAACAGCTACCTAGGGCAAGAGCTACTCTTGAACAGCTACCTAGGGCAAGAGCTACTCACCCGTCAAAATTAATGCCTGCTAAACGACTTTGAAAAACTCACCCTTGACAATCATTATACAGAATGCATAATATACATAGAACTGCCCATTAAAATGGTAATGCCTTATTTCATTCTAAGGGAAAGGTTAAAACATGACCCCTCATTTTACATAACATCATTTACAAAACTCTTATTTGAATAAAAGACTACTTAACTTCATCTTTGTCTAATTTAGTGTGGTTTAAATTGCCCAGAGCAATAAATATGAAGATCAAATAAGCTGAATAATCAAGGAGTGCTTTCTGTCTGAGTAGCCAAACCACCTGTAATGCATCAGGTGACGTAGCTCAGGCTCTCATTTTTCTTATTGTTTCTGATTTCATAACATGGCCAGACATCCTCATCCAGACCTGGCTAAGTTGGATGAAACCAGTCTTGCCCTCACTAACTTATTTCCTCAGCTGTGTTTGACAAGGGGACATGGTGTGCCACCCTTAAGTTGTGCAAGTCAGAACGGTGTAGCTGAAATGACTACGTCCACCTGAAGTAGCAGAGGAAGCATCCCATCATCTACTTCTACCAGCAAAGCTATGAAAGCTTCCAATGTACCTCACAGGGTGAGGAGGGGTGCTATCACTTTTAAGGAGCACACTGCCTTGGAAATGAAGCAGTTTAGGTGAGTGGGGCTTTATTCAGGCACACTGCTTTGCAAAGACACCTTTGTTGCTTCCACAGTAGGCTCAGACCCTCTCACATGAGGCAAAACCAGGGGGGATCTCGAGGACTTCATGCAGACTTCCACACTCCATTCTTACAATGAAAAGTGCTGGGAAGCACAGTGTGGGGAGGCTCTGCACAGGGTGACTGAGGTCAGATGGGATTTCTAAAATCAGCCATGCCATCTGTCAGGTGGTGGTTTTCAAAGCCTCCCTGAAGCCTGTTTCTTCAACTTGCTCTCTCCCAATGCTGTGTTCAAGAGTTCCCTAAAACAGATGCAGTCGCACAACAGTGCAAAGATCCACCTTGTGTTTGTTGCTTCATCTGGCTTCACACTTCCCTTTGAGAGCACTGAGGAGCAGAGAAAAAGGAGATACTTGATATAGCTCTACAGAGGCCAGCCTACATCTAGCACAGCTGATGTTACACAACTGAATCAAGCCGTTGGGACACCACTGTTGAGGAAGTGTTTGTTTGCTTGACTCAAGGGTGTGCCTGAGTTGGCCATCTGTGTTTGCTCCAGCAGCTCTCCTAAGTAAATCCATACCTGATTTTATGAGAACTTTTATATTCATGCTCTTTTTCAGCAGCAGTTTATCAAACTACTCACTTCAGTATGGACATTTTTTATACATCTGACATCCTACTTCCATTTTGTTTGCTGTTTCCCCAATTTTCACTACAGCCAAAACACCTGAGTATTTACCACTACAGTACTGTAAACAAATTACTCCCTTTTACAGTAACCATGCATGCCTTAATGCCAACCATAGGAAGTGGAAAAATAAAGCGGAAATCCTTCCCTTGGTTGTTTCCAAAGCTAAATGCATTATCTCCTCATTAGAAATCGTACTAAATTACAGGATAAAAAGATGGGATGCAAATACCAACCTTCAGTGCAACCTACAGCATGCAATAACATTCCTCTTTTTCACAGTTTTCATTCATAAATGTATTGATCTCAGACTTTCATTCATTTCAATGAAAATATCTTGCATTCAAGAAGTGAAAGCTACATAAAAGCTTTAATGTGTTCATTGTCAATGAATTTTATAAAATCTTAATACCAACTGCAGCTGAAAAAAATGCATGCAAAATTCAATTACCAGGGAAAATAATCATGCTAGATTCTGAAGGAGCTTTATTTGCTAATGTCCATAAATAAAAACATTTTCATCAGCATATAAATCCGATGTGCTTGTCACAACTCAATTAGTTTGTTTTCAAACCCCCATAGATATCCCCCCTATGAAGTAAGATTATTACTGTTTTATTTGTTCTTGTCACTATATCTTTTTTTTTTTTTTCAGATAAACTCAATTAGGAATTTTTTTCCTACTCATTATAGTTAATTTTCTTTCTTAGCTTAGAAATTGAGCTCATGCTTGAATCTGAAGAAAACCATCTGGATCACATGCCTGGAGAAATGAAGCATCAGGGTGAAAGGGGAAAAAGGAAGGAACTTTCTCAAACATCAGACAGCATTTTGCTTTAATTTCTCTCTTTCACCACAGCTATGTTCTGTTGCAGTAAAACAAATTACTCACAGGAAAACAGAAATGGTAAAATCATGTACTTCTAAAAATTAACAATAGGTTCTAGATATAGCTCCAAGTACACAAAAAATGACATTGAGAATACTGAGCCAGGAAAACTAAAGCATTCATCACTTACTGGAAATAGGGCACAAGAAAAATCACAAGTTTGAATAAAATTTTCAAAAGATAATAGTCCCACATTGATTGAAAGGAAAACTGGACTTCGTTTTTATAGACAATGGAATGAATCTGAAAGCTTTCTACAGTTCAGAGAGAAATAGGAAATAAACACTCTTCAGAAGTTATATTCCAAATGATACTTTGTTTTTAATGGGCTAAGATTTTAAATTTTAAACTAATTAAAGTGTTATTGCCTCATTTAAACTCCTTTCAGCTCTTTGAGTACAGTAAAACACAACTTGTCAAAACAGAAGAGAGCTGTTTCAAAGTAAACTCAAAGTATGCTGTTCTGTAAACATGAAAATAGAATGCAAATTAATTGTTTTATTTTTCTGGGCTTTTGTCTAAACAAGAATTCACTGACATGGGCATACTTCCATAAAACATCTGGGTTTAATAAAAACAACCTTTTTAATAGAAAAATTTTTCTGTTTGAAAATTTCTGATTAATGCTAATCATACTGTCTTTAAATGAAAGTTAAATTAGCAATCAGCTATATCCCAGATTTTCAGATTTATATAGGCACCTAAATACACAGATAGTCCCCAGCTGGAATATTTCAAAGTACTTAAATGTATACATTGCTTTTGAAAACAAGAATTAGTTTTCTAAGCCTTTCAGATACTTTTCAGAAATTCATTTAAATCTAATTTTGCTATTTTGAACTGTCCTTGTTTCCTTCTTTCTCAAAGAATATGCAGAAAATTATCATTTTAAGCTCAACAGTTACATTTTTAAATTATATTTTGTTTAAAGGAAAATCGTTTTGGAAAATCCTGGCAACTATTTCCCAGAACAGAAGGTAGGAAAGCTTCACCATTCATATTGGACTGTGTTTTGCCATTCCTACTTGACAACACAGAGTCACATCAGTAGCTGGACTAATGGATCATCAGGGAAGGACTGGGATATCAGCATGGTTGGCTCTACTTTACTCTTGGCTGCCTTGTTTGTTATAAACAAATAATCCATCTGTTGTTATTTTCCAAAACTTAGAGGAGGAACTAATAACCAGAGCTAGGGAGCTGCAGTTGCCACCAACCCCGTGGCTGGACTAAACTGGCTGCTCTACACATCATCCCAGTTCCTGGCATCGGACTGAAAATACTGCCAGTACTGCCAGTGTTTCTAAAATAGCCAGCTCTCTTCATCTATCTAGGTTCTAGCTTTCATTTCTGCAGTATTTCAGACCACCTCAATACTTACAAATGCAGCAAGAGTATGTTCTTCTACACTTTGCTATGGTATAACAAATATCAGAGAGAGTGAAGCAGAACAAAAAAGCAGAGGAAAGAAAGAGGGTGTGTGTATATAACTATTATAGCCAAATTTCATGAAGAACTAGCCACCTGCATCTGGGCAGGCCTGATTTACCTCACTGACTTGTGTATCTTAGTACATAAATCAGCCATGTTGTTCACATTTAATTTTCATTTTGCTGTTCTGTGCAGCTCCACTATTCAGTGTTTGCAATCTTGTTTCTGACAGTCCGATCAGTACCTGTGACATCTGCAGCATCCATTGTAACCCAGCATTTCTGCGTGCAGACTGCATAATCTCAGCAGAGGCATGTTATCATCTCTTCAAGACAACAAGCTGCTTGTGTTCTTTCATTTGCATTCACCTGCCTTTCTCAAAATAAGAGTTATATGGCCACCAGCACCCAAAACAAGTCTTGGTTGGCTCTGTGCCTCCCTTCTACCTGAGGGAGAATGTCTGAGTTGCCGCATGGAGGATGCCATGCCAGAAGTGCAGTAGTTTACCAGGCTGAGGTGTTATGAGCACTTCTCCACACAGGCCAGGAACAGACAGATGTTCTCCCAGAATACACTCTGAAGCGTTCCACAGAGAACAGCTGCTAAGAGAAGTACTAAGGACTCAGGATTTCAAATGCTGAAATAGCACATAACTGCAGTTCCTTTACGAATGCAACTGCATGGGTATGGCTCAACATCGCAGACACTCATATTCCCAAATCCCAGATAATGGCAGCAAAGAGAGAAGGAAAAAAAAAAAAATCCGCAGTTTGTCAGACGGGGATGGTAGGGTATAACCTAGGTGTTAAAAGCCATCAACACCACAGTAACCACTAGAAGCAAGCAAGCAGCACAGTGTCACCTGGGATCTCAGCGACTCGCTGCAACCACACCTCCATCCTTGTTCTGGCACAGCAGCAATTGCAATCCCAGAGTAGCAATCCTGGTAGGCCTTCAGAAGATGGTTACCTGCTCTCCTCTACAACATCTGTTGCAAAAATGGCCTCTCCTGATCAGAAATAGGGCTGTCAGGTCCCTTTTGCACTGATCCAGCCCTTTTACACAAACCTCTGCAAAGCCATGAGGGCAAGAACCCCACTCTGAGATGGAGAGCAACAGCTGAAAAAAGTTGACTACATACTTGCAGCAGACTCATACCCTCATGGCTTGGGTTTATATCTCCACAAAACCAATCCTCTACCTTCTGCTCATTTCTGATATACATCTCCTGTTTACTTTTTTAAAAATACATGCACCAAAATTTTCACATTTACATTTTAAAACCTGAGAGACTATTTGCAGTGTCCCTTGATACAGAAATAAACACTGTAATACCTAATGAGATTAGGCAAGTCAGCAAGTTTACAACATTGCTGGAAAATAAAATGTACTTTTTCCCCTCTGAGCTCATGAAAACAACCAGGAGAGAAGGACAGAATATTAGATAATGCTATCATTAGAAAACAAGGCTAATGGTTCTTTTACTAATTAGCTCCCTATTGAGACTACCTTAACACATTTGTTCTGCTCGATACGCAGTTTAGTTACTGAAGAGCTAGTCTTCAATGATGCAGATTTTATATCTTTACTTCATAGCTTCTACATAGCTCTAATTAGAATTAAAGTACTATTTGGAAAGCCTCTAGCTAAATAATCTTCAGTTTTCTGAGATAACTGGTTATTTAAAGACTAGCGTATGAATCTCATTAAAACACAAAGTTTATAGTTGATAACTGCATGGACTCCAAGCTCGTCAGTCATCAGCATGAAAACTAGGGCCAGCCAAAAAGTTTTAAAAGCACAAATAAGATACCATTTGTGGTTTTTAAGAACAAATGGTTTCTTATTTATATTTTTCCACTCTGTCCTGATTCAACTCCCTGCCTCCCCAGTAAAGGCACCAGCTGGCATCGCTGAAGAGGTATGTTTGCTGCAGTGCCTCCTCCTCCTCCCAAGACAACTTCCTGCAAGAGAAGACAGGAGAAGACATGAGCCTCCCCTAGCCCTGCCCTTGCTCAGCAAGTGCCCCACCTGAAGCTGGGACAGGGTTCATGGCATCCCTGCAAGCAGGCCTGTATCCTGGTCTCCTCCAGGCAGCCCCTCTCATTGAGGGCAGCCTAGCTGCAGGGACCACGGGCCCTTGGGTCATTCCCCTTTCTTTTAGGTGTGTTGAGAAAGAAGAAAGGAACCTACATGTCAGGAACAAGGATCCCCACATGCATCATCTCAGGAAGAAATGTCTCCTGGTCTTTGCAGTGGGGACAAGGAAAAATGCTTATTGCTGCCTGGAGAGCTTAGAATATCTCTCCAACACTCATAGCCACCTGACACTTCTGGGGAAGAGGGACACCTAACAGGAGCAGAACCCTGCTCTGCCATGCCCTTGAGACATGTTCTTCCTCCCTTCATACCAGACATTTCTGTTTAAAAACAGTAGAGGCAATGTCCAGCTAATAGAGGTGAACCTCTGTAAACTCCTCTACACCACACAGATCCATTTGGGGGAGTTACTCTCAAGTAAAACACCATATGAGTTTCCAGTCCGTTTTTTTGTTTCGTATTATCTCTCCATGAGAACAGTCTTAGAAACAGTACTCTTATGAGACCACTAAGTGAAGTTGCACATATTACTTGACAAAACCACTTCACTGCAAAGTTGTTTGTATGTTATAAATTTACATTTTAGGAATTGAAAATAAGCTCTTTGCCGCACTGCATCACTATCACAGAGATCAGGAAAAACTGGTAAATAACACTGTCTTTTCCAATAACAGGTCAATCACACCATTCTAGTTTTCATAAACAAGGGGAAAAGTAATGGCAAGGGAGTATTTGTCATTCTTCTGTAGCTTGTAGATTTGACTCAAAACTCGATCAAGCTCCTTTCACTGAATTTAATGAATTCTGAGTCAGGATTTTAATGACCATTATATGCACATGTGCATCTAGTCACAAAAAAAAAAAAAAATAGAAGACTGCAATTCAATTAAGAGCCTCACCCACTAGATAAGGCAGGCTTGCAGCTCTGAAAATGTCTGATGCCTGCTTTCCTTTTATTGGAGTTGATAAAGACTTGCTCTGGAAGATCACAACCTCTGCTTGCTATTCTAAGCTTGGGGTGGTGTGGTTTTTTCCTCAGAGACAAAGCACTTTACCTCTTCCAATTTCTACAAACAAAGCTTTGTGTCCATTTTCCTTGAGGAAAGGGCAGAGAGGAGGAATCTCTCATGGAGCAAGGCATGGCCACTTTTTAGCTTTTCTGTTTGAATTCCAGCAGAGAGCAATGATAAGCCTTTTCCCTTTGCAACAAAAAGAATTTACTGACTTGGTAGACTTAATGAAAAGAAACATGCTGTAAAATGTAACTGCTGGGAGCAGTTAAAAGGTTCCACACAGTTTGCTTTTCTTTTCCGAATGCCTCAGTTTGTGGAACAGTACCGTAAAACCAGCAGAGAAAAAAAAATCAGGACAGGAAAGGAAAGGAGTTGTTATTTAGAGCTCGTACTACTTATTACCTGTATTATTGCATGTGTATATACATATATATGCGGTGTGGTTGCACACGTGTTCATATCCATATGTTTACATTATAATATTACAGTTTTATGTTATATAATACCTTGTGAGGTGTGGTAATCTCCGTTATCATTCCGTTATAAGAGAACTGTATATAGCATATCAAAAAGGAAGTGAGAGAACACTGGCAATTAAACAGGAGGCACTGCAAAAGAGCAGCATACCACAATACCTCCTCACAACAGTCTTCAGAGCCAGCAGCTGCTGGTGTAGCGGGTTTGTTACCGGCAAGGAGAGCTGTTCCACTCGAAATTGCTGACTGCCATCTTCTGGTGGTCTGTCTTAAAGTCACACTGTGTAAGAGACTCATTTTTTTAATAACATTAGTTAAAACATCACTTTTATTCACATTAACTTTTTCAGAGCATATTTTGCAAGCATATTTATTCCAGTATATTTTTTTCCTGATATCCCATGAAATGGCTCAGGCTGCATTTATATTACTTTTCAAGGCTTGGTCCATTGCCAACTCAAGTCCAAATTCAATATGTGTCCACAGAAGCCCATGCTCAAACCGTGGCTTGAGGCTTAGGGTAGGATGGAAGATGTAACAGGTAACTTGAACTGCAAATGCTCTTACCTTAAGCGTAGTAGATGGCCCAGGTACACCATGGCTCACCATACCAGCCAAGACCACCTGGTGTTCCATCTGCTCTTGCAGCAATGGTACACAGACAGTGTTAAAAAAAGAAGACAGTCAAAGCATCCCATACTAAGAAACACCTTCTCTGTTCAGTCATAGGCAGCCTTTGCTCAGTAGTGTCTATATGGCACTGTGTGGGCATTATACCAGTCCTGCATCCTGCTTCTCACAGTGTGCTCATACAAAGTTCAGGCAAGTTTAAGGTTGAGCCAGAACCTGGTTTTAGCTCAGCCTTATAAAACGCAGTACAGGTGTTGCACACACAAATAATATAGGAAAAATGGCATATTTCTCACTGAAATTAGAAGCACATTGCCCAGTTTTCTTATTCCCTTCCACCGGGGTGTATTGCATTTGTTTTAATTTGCTGAAAATGCTATCTCAGCCATACAGTCTTCAGCACTAGCTATAAATTTATTTTTAGAGATTAATAAAATTAGATATACACCATCCAGAATAAAAAAAAAATCACAAGCAGAAGAGAGATTACAATAGTCCATATTATTTAAGTCAACTCACTTTATCAATAGTGAGTCATAACCGCTTGTATTTGGTTTCAGTTTTTAAATGCCGAAATAAAAATCATAAGTGTTCATTTCTGCTTGACATTCAAGAGATTTTAAACTAAAGAAAATCTACAGCGAATATTGCAAGAAAACAATCCAAGGGAAAGGTTTGACCTCTTTTCATTCTGATTTAAGTTTGATGATGCACTATACATGATGAGGGTACTACCATCTCACAACCCATCAGCCCGTAATTCATAAAGAGGTCAAAGAAAGGAAAAGGCCATAGAATCATGCATGATTTATCAGTTTCATCAATAAACAATTCTTCAGGTAATAAAAAAGAGCACTGAAAGAGGCATCTGGAGAAGGAGAAAGGGAACAAAAATACCACCACCACCATCTTGCAAGCAAACTTTGACTTTGTATGCATACAGGAATCTAGGTAAATAATTCCCCAATTTGCATCAGCAACCATGATAATCATGCATGGAAATACAGACACACATATATTTATACTTTGTACATTACACTTGATCAACTTCGGTAGGTGATGATCTCGCAAAAATAAAGAAGGCAAATAAGAAAAAGGAACAAGAGGGGAAAAGCAGTAAATTATTCAATCACCTTGAACTTCTCCAATGATAGGACAAGAGGAAATGTCCTCAAGTTGCAACAAGGGAGGTTCAGATTGGATATTACGAAAAATTTCTTTGTTGAAGGGGTTGTCAAGCATTGGAACAGGCTGCCCAGGGACACGGTTGTGTCACCATCCCTGGAGCTATTTAAAAGATGCATAGATGTGGTGCTTAGGAACATGGTTTAGTGGTGGACTCGGTAGTGTTAGCTTAACAGTCATATTCTATCTTATAGGTTTTTTCCAACCTAAACAACTCTACAATTCTGTGAAACTTAGCTTTAGTAACATAACAATTAACATTAAAGACACAAAAGCAAAACCTCTGAAGAGTGAAACTCTTTACAGAAACTCATAGCTACAATGGTCTAATCAGACCTGAGATAGTTATTCCAATTCTTTAATTCTGAATTTTGCAACACAACTGGGAAGTCTACCACATTTTTTTTAAATTATAGTTATGAAGTGTGGTAAAACTAATACTTCTAAAAGCTATTACTAGCAATTCATATTTCAGAGCACTGAAGAACAGAAAAACAGAAATTGCTTTTTGATCATCCCATGGTCATATATTTTAATTTTAAGAAAAACTGCCATTCCAAATAGATTTCTAGTAAGTAACCCTTTAATGTGTAATACTAGAAAGAAATATTAATATGTAACATCCTACAATGTCTAGAAATATTTTCATTTATTGTCAGAGGCATTAATCATGAATAACTAACAATGAAATACAGAATTTTTTGAACTTGTTGTAACTTTTATACATCAACTATGATGCATCTATTCCAGTCAGCCTTATCATCACAGATCTCGCAAGTGCAAAGTCTCATTATGCTAGATGTTAAAAAACAAGATAAGGGATAGAGTCAAATGCTTTACTAAGTTAACTGCTTTTAGCTGTCATACTCTGAGTTTCCTTTCCATTATACTTTTTTTTCTCAGCCCAAATATCATAGGGTGACAAGCATAGGAATTTTTACAATGTAATATGATATTACAAATGCAAAAATTTAGATACCAGAACAAAGTTAAAATTCCAGTCACTGTCTATCACATTGGCTAAACACAGACTGCATAGGTAGGCAAGAACAGATATTTTACAGAAATAGCATACAGTAATGTGTTAAATACTCAGAAAATAAAATGTAATTCTTTGAAACAAAGCAATGACAAGATTTTTTACTTTTATCTCAACAGCACATAAATGAAGAAATCACTTAACTCTAGGTGTACTAAAAAAGGTCAATTATAAAGTTAAATGACCAATGTAATTCATTAATACTAATTTGATATAAATTAGATTATTTATTTTTTATTCTATTCTACATTATTCTCTACTATCTAGGCATTATTCCACATACAGAACACTAGGTAATTTCAGGCACGTATCAGCACAGGTTAGGTCAACTGTTTTGTGAAGGTCCCTCTCACCTTTTCCTTTTGCCCTTTTTCAAGAGGAAAATTGACAGTATTTTACATCTAAGATAAATCAAAATTACACATACAATTCCCACACCACTGAGATTATGCAACGAAATGCCATTTGTGCCTTTATAAATCTTACCAGTATCTCAAACCGCAGGACTGAATAAGACCTTAACTTTCCTTCTTTCTTCTGAGAAAAAGACATCTGTTTTGCTTCACCCTTTTTCTATCTTCTCCACACTATGCCAAACTTGGGGGTTTGATTTAGTATGTGGGTAGGGTCTGACAATTTTTAAATTTTGGTCACACAAATCCACATTTCAATCTTCATGCTTAGGTGAGAGGCCATTCTTACAGCTCAGAACACAAAACTGTGATCTATTATTTATGCATTTTTTCCCTGCATCTTCAAGTTGGCAAGTGTAATATACCTAAGTGGAAGCCAGTAACCTCAACTTTTTACTCACAAACTGAATCATGCCATTCTCAAATTTCAGTTCTTGGAGTAGTTCTCACACACTGCAACAGATGGACCTTGCATAATGGCTTTCCCCTACCATGTGAGTGACAGGGAATAGGAAATCTTATGCAAAGGTATAGAAGGAAGATGAAGAAGAAAGTGAGACATAGTTAGCAGTCATAAGCATTTGGTAGCCGTCTTAAAATTTTTCCTTCCCAGATGGTCTGGTGACATATAATTAGCATCACTGTAAGCATTTATATTTGAGGGGAAGGGAGAGTGCAGTCTTTTATCCTTCTATAACCGATATGCTTGAGGTCTTTACCTACAAATTTATCTTTTCTGTCCTTCATTTTGCATACAACACAATCAATTATCTCTTGACACTAACAAATAAAGAACAATCTATAACTCTTAAAAATTAAAGTAAAATACACACACATCAACAGAAGAAAAAAGAATTCCCCACACCAAAATCAAAATAATATCCTCACAACACCAACAGTGGGTAGACAATTAACAAACAATTCACCACTTATCCCTTCACCACAATCAGAACATAAATTTTAAGGCATTCTGTTCTTAAATAACTTGCATTCAGCTGGCTGTCAATTACCACCCCCAGGCCCTTTTCTGCCAGGCAGCCTTCCAACCACTCTTCCCCAAGAGCATAGGGTTGTTGTGACCCAAGTGCAGGACTCAGCACTTAGTCTTGTTAAATCTCATACACTTAGCCTTTGTCCATTGATTTGACCTGTCCAGATCACTCTGTAGAGCCTTTCTACTCTCAAGCAGGTCAACACTCCCACCCAACCTGGTGTCATCCACAAACTTACTGAGGGTGCACTTGATCTCTTCATCTAGATAATTGATAAAGGTACTAAACACAACTGTCCCCAGTACTGAGCCCTGCGAAACACCCCTTGTAACCAGCTGCCAACTGGATTTAAAACCATTCACTATCACTCTTTGGGCCCAGCCATCCAGCCAAATTTTTACCAAGCAAAGAGTGCACCCATCCAAACCACGAGCAGCCAGTTTCTCCAGAAGAATGCTGTGGGAAATGGTGTGAAAGTCTAGGTAGACAACATCCACATTACAAAATTATTACAAACTAAACATAGATTTAGTTACTGGGAGAAGTTTGTCTGTATCCAGAGTCGCTGAATTTCATGTTAGTAGCAATGACAGAAGTAGCAATGGAGTAATATAGCTCAGTTATTTTGAAACAGAACAAAAGATTTGGTTTTTACTAAGATCAAGATAAAAGTTTCATTCAGCTCTATGAACCATGTCTATTCCCAATGGAAATGCATATGGAAGCCAAATACTCTTTCAAAACATGCTCTACAAAGAGCATGTTCATTAAATTTCATTTTTATATATAGAATAAGCTACGTGAATGCTGTTTTCTGGGCACCTAGATATCTCAACACAAACACACATACAAAAACTCAAAAATTTTTCAGACTTGGTAAGTCAAGTATTTTTGCACAACTTCTTGCCACAATTTCGGCTTTGTCAGGAGCCCAGCTGAAGTGTCTATATATCAATGCACGCAGCATAGGAAATAAACAGAAAAGGCTGGAGATGCATGCACACGAGCAGGGCTACGACCTTGTTGGCATCACGGAGATGTGATGGGACGACTCGTACGACTGGAGCGTCAACATGGAGGGGTATAGGCTTTTTACAAAGGACAAGAAGGGAGACGAGGAGGGGGTGTCACTCTCTATGTCAGCAACCGGCTGGAGTGCGTGGAGCTCTGCCTGGGGATGGAGGAGGAGCTGACAGAGAGCTTATGGGTCAAGATTAGTGGACGAGGACGGACAGGGGACGTTACGTTGGGGGTCTGTTACAGGCCGCCTGGCCAGGAGGACAGAGCAGACGAGGCGCTCTATAGCCAGATAGGAGCAGCCTCATGGTCACAAGCCCTGGTCCTCATGGGGGACTTCAATCACCCTGACATCTGTTGAAGAGAGAACACGGCAGGGCACAGGCAGTCCAGGAGGTTCTTGGAATGCGTGGACAATAACTTCCTCCTGCAGGCGACAGAGGAGCCGACAAGGAGGGGTGCCATGCTCGACCTTGTGCTCACCAACAGGGAGGGACTGGTGGGGGATGTGAAATTGAAGGACAGCCTTGGCTGCAGCAACCATGACACAGTGGAGTTCAAGATCCACGGGGCAGTGAGGAAACTACATGGCAAGCTCTCAGCCCTAGACTTCAGGAGGGCGGACTTCGGCCTCTTCAGGGACCTGATGGGCAAAGTGCCATGGAAAGCGGCCCTGGAGGGAAGAGGGGCCCAGGAAAGTTGATCCACATTCAAGGAGCACCTCCTCCAAGCTCAGCAGAGGTGCATCCCGATGAAGAACAAGTCAGGCAAAAAGGCCAGGAGGCCTGCGTGGATGAGCAAGGAGCTCCTGGACCAACTGAAAGTGAAGAGGAAAGCTTATAGAGGGTGGAAGCGGAGACAGGTAGCATGGGAGGACTACAAAGAGGCTGTGCGAGTGGCCAGGGATTGGGTGAGGAAGGCTAAAGCCCTGATGGAATGGTATCTGGCCAGGGATATAAAAGGCAACAAGAAGGGCTTCTCTAGGTATGTAGGGGACAAAAGAAAGTCCAAGGAGAATGTAGGCCCCCTCCAGAAGGAAACTGGTGTCCTGGTTACCCAGGACATAGAGAAGGCTGAGGTACTCAATTACTTTTTTTGCCTCAGTCTTCACTGATAAGGGCTCTTGTCCCGCCACCCAAGCTGTGGAAGGCACAAGCAGGGACTGCGAGGATGAAGAACTGCCCGCTGTACTGGAAGAGCAGGTTTGGGAACATCTGAGGAACTTGAAGGTGCATAAGTCCATGGGACCTGATGAGATCCATCTGCGGGTCCTGAGGGAACTTGGCGGATGATGTTGCCAAGCCACTGGCCATCATATTTGAGAAATCGTGGCAGTCTGGTGAGGTCCCCGATGACTGGAAGAGAGGGAACATAACCCCCATTTTTAAAAAGGGGAGCAAGGAGGAGGACCCGGGCAACTACAGGCCGGTCAGCCTCACCTGTGTGCCTGGCAAGGTCATGGAGCAGATTCTCCTGGAAACCATGCTAACACACATGGAGAGCAAGGAGGTGGTTGGTGACAGCCAACATGGCTTCACCAAGGGCAGATCGTGCCTGACCAATTTGGTGGCCTTCTATGACGGGGTGACAGCATCGGTGGACAAGCAACAGATATCATCTACCTGGACTTGTGCAAAGCTTTTGACACTGTCCCGCACAACATCCTTCTCTCTAAACTAGAGAGGCATGGGTTTGATGGACGGAGGTTGAGAAGTTGGCTGGATGGCCGCACTCAGAGAGTGGTGGTCAACGGCTCAATGTCCAAGTGGAGACCGGTCACAAGTGGCATCCCTCAGGGGTCCATGTTGGGCCCGGCCCTGTTTAACACCTTTGTCGGCAACATGGACAGTGGGATAGAGTGCACCCTCAGCAAGTTTGTCGATGACACCAAGTTGTGTGGTGCTGTCGACACGCTGGAAGGGAGGGATGCCATCCAGAGGGCCCTTGACAGGCTGGAGAGGTGGGCCCGTGCCAACCTCATGAAGTTCAACCAGGCCAAGTGCAAAGTCCTGCACCTGGGTCGTGGCAATCCCAGGCACAAATACAAGCTGGACAGAGAATGAATTGAGAGCAGCCCTGAGGAGAAGGACTTGGGAGTGCTGGTGGACGAGAAGCTCAACATGAGCTGGCAATGCGCCCTTGCTTCCCAGAAGGCCAACTGCATCCTGGGTTGCATCAAGAGGAGCGTGGCCAGCAGGTCGAGGGAGGTGATTCTCCCCCTCTACTCTGCCATGGTGAGACCCCACCTGGAGTACCGTGTCCAGTTCTGGAGCCCCCAACATGAGAAGGACATGGACCAGTTGGAGAAGGTCCAGAGGAGAGCCACAAAGATGATCAGAGGGCTGGAGCACCTTTCCTATGAGGACAGGCTGAGAGAGTTGGCGCTGTTCAGCCTGGAGAAGAGGAGGCTCCGGGGACACCTTATAGTGGTCTTCCAGTACCTCAAGGGGGCCTACAGGAAAGAGGGGGAGAGGCTGTTCAGTAGGGCCTGTTGTGATAGGACAAGGGGTAATGGTTTTGAAATAGAGGGAGGTAGATTTAGATTGGATATTAGGAAAAAATTTTTTACAATGCGAGTTGTAGAGCACTGGAACAGGTTGCCCGGAGAGGTGGTGGAAGCCCCATCCCTGGAAACTTTCAAGGCCAGGCTGGATGAGGCTCTGAGCAACCTGATCTAGTTGGGGATGTCCCTGCTCCTTGCAGGGGGGTTGAACTAGACGACCTTTGAAGGTCCCTTCCAACTCTAACCATTCTATGATTCTATGATTCATTTAGAATGGGGCTCTGTTCAGCTGCTAGTGATACACATTATAAGAAACAGTTCCATTCTATAGCCTGGTTGGGGACCAAGCTATGCAGTCTCTTGCTCACTCCCCTCACCCTCCAGTACAACAGGTAGGAGAACTGGTAAAGAAAAGAAGGCAAAACTCATGGGTTCAGATTAAAAAAAAAAAAAAAAGTTAAGAAAACAACAGAAGAAAACAAACAGGGATGGAAAACAAACAAAAAACCTTATAACAGAAAATACTTAAGAGCATAATTTACAGTACAAGAGCTCACAGTGAATCCACACACCTAACTTCTTCACAAGTAGCATGAACCTCCCCTTACTATCCTCCTCACTTATATACTGAGCATGATGTCACAGGGTATGGAACAGCCCTTTGGCCAGTTTGGGTAAACTATCCCAGCTGTTGGCTAACGAGTAACCTATCCCAGCTGTGTCCCCCAGCCACAGGTGCCACCAGCTCCAGTTCCTCTCCCAGCTCAGGTGAAAATTAATTCTATCCTAGCCAGAACCAGGACAACAGTTTATATTCTAATTTACATATTCTTTCAATTTTGAGAATCTATTCTCAAAAAACACCCACAATTAATTTATCTCTTCTTTTTAATCACATCATAAAATCTGATCAAATTAGGTAGAAAACATACTAGCAAAAATGCACATATACTTATTCTGAATTATGAAATAAAACTAAGTAATTTGTTATTATAATTTTTAGTATGTTATCAAGCATAATCATGACAGGTAAATAAGGATACCTGTTGAAATGTCTTTCTCAGCTAGCTCATATTACTTTAATCCATTACAGAAATTGGCCTTGTTGAAATACAGTGCTGCAGACTATGGGCAGAGACAAATTGCCTTCTGAAAGTCTTCTTTTGCTTCTTCATTATTGTTTAGTAATGTATTTGTAATAGCACGATTCATAACAGCAGATTCATTTCTTGGGTCATTGTAATGCCTTGGAATAGTAGCAATAGGCCTATGAAACACATGAATTAGAGACAAAGTACACTGATAAAATTTGAGGAAATGGCTTATGTACAACTTGTAAATTCCAGTTTGTTTCTTTAAGCCATTAGTATTCTTTACTCATTCTGTTTAACATTCTCTGTGTATAAAAAAGAGACACAGCACCAGCACGTTTATCCACAAACAGGTCAATTGCCACCTAAACAGACTTTTGAAAAACGAACAGTTGTTTACGCTGAATTGTAATTATAGCACAGAATAAATTAGCTAGACAATAAGGTCAATTTGAAATAACATAGAAAATCATTTATAATGCAACACACCTGTTCTTGAACTTGAACTTTTTTCTTCATAATCAGACAACCCCTGTAAAACAGCATAAGGGGTCACAGAAACACAGTTAAGAGGAAGAACAGCCTATGCAAGACTGGCCATGGAAGAATGATATTAGATGCACAAGAAAAGAGATTACAAGATCACACAAGAAGCCATTTTCAGGGCACTGACCTTCAACTCCTAAGGAATTTCTGATCCAAGTCTAACTAATGCTCAAGAGCAACAAGGAATCTAACTGAGAGTGCTGTGGACAACCTTGAGGGTAGAGAGGCCTTGCAGAGAGATCTGGATAGACTAGAGACCCAGGCAGTCACTAACAGTATGAATTAATATATGGATTAATTAAGCAAAGATTGAAGGCTAATCATATAATTTCCCACATCAAAATACTTCTCCTCATGTGTCTATATTTAAGCCCCAAAAAAAGTATAATCAGGCTAAAGAGAAGACATCTAGTGAGATTTAGGCCTCTCAGAAATTAAGCATCTGCCACTATGTGAACCTTCTGAGTTGCCTCCTGCGCCTAAGATACCTAATTCCTACCTACTCACCAATGTAGTCACTCCATGTTTTTCTCTTGCACAGTACTTCCCAAAGCACTGTGAAAGCATCAGTTAGAATTTAAGTGTATTGGCAAAACTGTATTAGGGAATTTGCATAACATCTATGCAAGACCACCTGACATAAGCTACTAACATTAGTCCCTTGTTTACATTGGCAAAAAATAATTCACAAGATTCATGACAATTCAAGACATTTTAGGCAACTGGATATAATAAAGCACAGTAACTAAATGGCAGAAATTAGATACAGACAAAAACTGTCAAGTCATATCATATATTCCTTAGCTAGTATAGACGTTAATTTTCTATGTAGTTTAGTTTTCAGAGATCACTACATGTAAGGCCTTTACCAAGGGATTTTAGCAGATTTGCTGATAGTATAGTTTGGATAATTAGGACACACAAGATTTTGGTGCACACATATTTGTCAACACTTCAGCTGCTTTTTATTTCAGTAAACAGCTCATACACAGAAAACATGCCAGATCTTAATTCTGGTCTAAGAGTAAGCCATGTGGAACTCCATGCTCACATAAAACTTGATTATCTGAGATAGCTGAGTAACAATAAAAAGGATTAAATATCTGAAGTGTCAATGAATGACAGTAAGTCTCTTTACACATAAAGCAAAAACTTTAAAGTGTCAAAGCACAAAATCATTTTACCGATACAATACTGAAAGATAAGATATTGTTTGAATATAAGCTACCTGTGTCTACTTGAAGCACAGCTTGACTTCTTTACAAAAGAGGAAAGATTAAATAGATTTACCTAACAAACAATTTTAAGGGTTGTAAACCAAATGCTTTTCAAAAGCACAACACTTGTTGCAAAAACAAATTAGGGCTTCATTCCAATTATGTTGATAGGCAGTCATGAGGTTACAGACTGTGGGATGGATCCCAAATACATCTTAAAACAGGTTATAGAGCTGAGTTATTGTCGTAGTTCAGCCCCGATCGGACCAGACTATGCAGTCTCTCTCTCACTCCCCCCCACCACTCCGAGAGAACAGGGAGAGAAAATATAAGGAAAAACGGCTCGAGGTTTGAGATAAGGACAGGGAGAAATCCTTAAAGTTACCGTCACGGGCAAAACAGACTCGACTTGGGGAAAACTATTCATTTATTACTACAAACAGCAGGACAATGAGACAGAGAACAAGATAACCCCCCCCCACCCCTCCCTCTTCCCGGGCTTAACATTATCTCTACTACCTTCCCCTCCCGAGCGGCACAGGGGGGAAGACAGAATGGGGGTTGTGGTCAGTTTATCACATGTTGTTTCACGCCGCTGCTTCATGGTTGGGGGAAGAACTCCTGACATTCCTCCCCTGCTCCGTTGTGGGGTCCCACCCCTACGCCACAGTCCTTCGTGGAACTGCTCCGGCGTGGGTCATCTCTTCCACGGGTGCAGTCCCTTCAGAACAGCTGTCCCAGCGGGCCCTCCACGGGCCACAGCTGCCTTCAGGCATCCACCTCCCCCGGTATGGGGTCCTTCACGGGCTCCAAGTGGATCTCTGCTCCTCCGTGGGCCTCCATGGGCTGCAGGGGGACAACCTGCTCCACCATGGTCATCACCACAGGCTGCAGGGGAATCTTGTCCAGGAGCCGCATTACTCCTCCCCCTCCTTCTGAACTGACCTTGGCGTCTGCAGCCGTTCCTCACAACAGGCTGATAGATGTCTCTCAGGATCTTTTTTACATCTTATTCACTTCTCATCTCCTCTCCACTTCTTGCAGCCGGGCTGGACCGAGTCGGGCCCAGTTGGCTGCCTGGCGAGAGGCCAGAGGGTGAGGCCTGCAAGGCCCATGAGACCTGTGCCTCCCCCTCTGTGCCTCTGCCCCCGCTCAGCTTCTTCACATCTTCTCTTCTCTCTCTTTTTTTTTCTGTTTTCCCATTCTTAAATACGTTATCGCAGAGGCGTTATCACGAGACATTCTGCTACCAATCGGCTCGGCCTTGGCCAGCAGTGGGTCCGCCCTAGGCCTGGCCAAGTCCCCTGAACAAAGGGGAGCGACTTCTAGCTGTTTCCTACAGAAGCTACCACCTTAGGCCCCCCCCTACTAAACAAAACCACGACAGTTATATAGTTACCAGTGACTCCTTTAGACAGTTCAATACAGATATGGGCACCAAAATCAGGTGCTAAGTTTTTAGAAGGAGGATTCAGCATTCCTGCATAAGTTCTACATCATCCAGACACTGTGAAAGATGGAGCCAGTTATACCCTAACTACAGGCATAGTAACACAAGACGTTTTTATGCAACAATCTTGAATATGTCCACCTCCACACTGCCTCAGCTGTAACAAGTTTAAGAAGTGATAGATGGCAGGGTAACTGTAGAATATAGTAGATTAGGCTAAACTAATAGGCAGATAGCTATTAAAATTTCCTTTTTATCGGGTTTTTTTCAGTCTTTGTAAACCTCAAAATCAAAATCAAAAACCTCAAATCTCAAAATCATTGCCATAATTCAAAAATAAAGATGTTTGTCATTCATAATTCAATTTTTTTTCACAGAAAACAGTAATTCAGCATAATGCTAAAACTAGAAGTGTCAAGGTAACCAGTGGAAATTAGACATAGAACTATGTAATCCTTAAGGACATTCTTCACTTTGAGCATGTATTTAAATCCAGCTCTTTAGAGCAAAGCACATATGCACGTGCTTAAGTCCAACTGACTCTATATTTGCATGACTCCAGTGGGATATGAGCACATGGTTCTGTGCTTAGCTAAATTAAGGTCTAGGAACTAATCCAAAGTCATTAAAGCAATACAAAGATTCCCCAATGAATATCATGCCCTAGAAGTCTTATTCTATTTCTATTAGACACCTCTTTGGAAAGGCAATTTCTTTATTATTGTTTAATGTATATTCAGTCTTTTACATATTAATATTATTTTAATAATCCACTTAAAATTCACATACTTTTGTCAAACTATATATTGTACCTTGCCTGAGCATTGCTGGGGTCTTCCTTGATCACAGCTGTAAAGTCCTGAATACCTGTAGTCAAAATTGAATGGTCAACAACATGTACTCCATGTTTCATAACTGCATCTATTCTTTTTTGGTTATACTGAAAATACTATAATGAAAAAACTAAAGTAGTACATGATGTTATTCCTTGTTCTTTTATTTCTAATGATTACAAGTCTTAATCAAGCATAAAAATAATATATTCTTTTATTCTGAGATTTTCTTTTTTATTCCTTTGTCCTTTAACATCTATTGTCATTTCCATTAACTGTAAAGTGAAATTTAAAAGTAGTGATGCAAGCTTATTAGTGGATGATAATTTGTAGACACTAGTAATTTATCAACTTAGTCAGCAGGAGTAATATAAATTACTTATTTATTTCCACAACACTGATTTTTTTTTTTAAAAATCATCTATTTGAAAGGATATCTCTTCTCCAAGCTACTTACCAGATATATACAAATACAGTTTACTTTTACTGAAGTTACACAAAGTTACTACATGCTTGTAACATTACAAAAAAAAAGTGAACTTACTTTGGCATAATCATCAATGGCCAATAACAATCGATTTTCCTCAAAATACAGGTTAGCTCTCCTAAAACAAATGTAATCATCTGTAGGGCTCCATTGTATTGCAGAGCTACAACTGATGATTGCCAATGTATTATCACCTCGCTTCCTGTAAATTTCAGCCATTGAGAGGTACGTATCTGAAAAAAAACACCCAAAATATAAAAGGCACTATTTAGTAGCCCAAAACAATAAGTCATCTCCTCCTTACAGGGTAATTAACACAAGCAGTAGGAAAAAAACAGTAGATTATACAACAGGTCAGGAAGTCCTGTTTTAACTTGAGCAACAGAACTCAAAAGTTTAGAGCTGTGTGCTCAATTGTGGAGCCTAGGCAGCTGCAAACTGATAGCTCTTGCTATCAGGTACTAAAAATCTTTTCTCTCTGTAGAGCTCTGCAGAAATGGCCCATTGAGCCATGTAGCGTAGACCTGTTGATCACAGGCAAACATAAAGAGATTTGGTTTAAATAGGCCCATACAATATTTATCCCACTATATTTGGTCTAGTCAGGATAGAGTTAACGTTCTTTTTAACTGCCCCTATGCTGCAGCGTTTCAGATTTGTGGCAAAACCAGTGCTGATTACACAACAATGTTTTAGCTCTTGCTGAACAATGCTTGCACAGTATCAAGGCTTCATTTCTTTTTTCCCTACTCCACCCTCTCTCCAGCAAGTAGGCTGAGGGTGGGTAAGAAGTTGGGAGGGGACACAGCTGGGACAGTTGACTTAAGTAAGCCAAAGGGATATTCCATACCATATAACGTCATGCTCAGCAATAAAAAAAAAAAAACAGGGTTAGAGGAAGAAGAGGGACAGTGTCTTCCAAGTTCGTGTCAAATTAAAATGTTCTTTGCTGCAATCTGTGACCATTGTCTCCTGGTTTTCTGTGCATCTCTCAGAAGAGTCTGACTGTGTTGTCTCTGTTACCACCCATTACGTAGCTGAGAACAGATTTGTCTCTTAGCCTTACCTTCTCCAGGCTAAGTCACTTCTCTCAGCCCTACCTCATACAACTTAGGCTTCAGACCCCTGACCATCTTAATGGCTTTCCAATGGACTCTCTCCAGCTTGTGTCTCTCATATCAGGGGTTCCAAACCTGGACAAAGTACTGGAGGTGCAGCATCACAACCTGGCAGAGGGGAATCACTTTCCCTGATGTGCAGGGCCTGTTGGTCAACCAGGTGGCATCTTTCCCTTTTAAACTCCTCCTTCCCCATTTAAAGGGTATGGCAGAACAACGCTGACTGAAGCACAATAGCACACTTGTTATCAGCTTTCCCCACTGAATTATTATTTTAATTTCTGTTTTTTCAGCAATGTTTTTATTCTGTTTCTGTTGTTTCTTTCTAGTTGTGCAGAGTCTTGGGCAGAAGTAATCGCAGGTTTGTAGCACTATAAAGGGAACATAAAAGTGTTGAAAAATATACATAGAAAACCACTAATATTATTGTATAAAATTTTAGTATCAAATGATAGTTTAATTATAAAGAGGAAGTACATGACTTTTCAATTTACTGGCTTACTATGCTTTTGCAGAAATTAAAAATGTATTTGTCAGCTTTGCCAGCAGCAAAACTTGAAGCAAAAGACTTCTTGTCCTTTTTGTCTATCCTATCTCCAACTGCACTTAGGAGTGTTGTATCCTGAGCAACGGTCTCCAAAGAAATATGATGATGCTTGGAGAACACTAGGGTAAATAAACACAGTTTATTAAGATTCTGCATCTTCATCCTTGGAGGACTAAAATTGGATCATGCTGTCACGCAAAGGTAAAAGATGGCAGCATTCAGCTAGTTATCAGCTCTCCTGCTTCTAGTTCTTCACCTGTTGAAGAACTCAGACACTTAGTTTAAAAAAAAAAAAAAAAGTGCTTGGTAGAAGTAAAACTTGACATTAAAAAGTCATCCATAGCTGACTTTAACTTGTCTAACTTTCTTTATATTGCTCTGCATCTGCAGTAGTGAAAAGCTGAAGGATGCTCTTCCTTTTTTTTTAACTCAGTCAGTCTTCTTAGTTCTTATTCTAAATCTTACATGCTAACTGTTGCACCTTCAAGAAGAACAGGTTGTACTGAGTCAACTAGTTCTACTTGTAGATTTGCTTCTTTAGAGTCCACCATCTCAGTTCCTTTTAGTAATTCAGTATCCTTCTCCTCAGAAGCAGTCATATTAGGAGGGAAAGTTTCATCAAACCAGCAGTTCCATATTCCACTGACCCACATGCGAGCGGAAGTTTATTTTGGAATTCCACACCTCACTTTTGCAAACTTTTCAAAATCTAACAAGGCATGCCAGGGCTCTGATACTGTTTGATTGCTGAAGACACCTTGATACTGAACTTATTATGAATAGAAAGTCTTCCCAGAGAAATAGACCTAAGGAAAAATAAACACAAATTAACTAGAGGTTCCCAGATATATTAACTATATCAAATTGCAATCTGCCAGTCAATAACTATTCAAAAACCTATTGTTAGCTCTCTTGTTAATGACAATTTTTTAACTTATCAGTCATTTATCAAAAACTATTATTGAAACTGCAGGTAAGCAGAATTGTTCTGAATGATTCATGTGCCCAGAACTTTCAGCACTTATCCATACTTGCATGCTTATATTCTCCAAAAACTTAGGTTTACAAGGGCAATGCTAAACCTAAGAAAGGCCAATATTCCACAGTGAACAACTACCAACCTGGCTAAATGGTGATAAATCCTAGATAAATTAATATATTAATGATAGATCCCAATAATTCTAGGAAGAGGCCATGAGAATATAAGCAGAAGCACCACTCAGAGGTGAAAAAAAAACCACTTGAATTTATAAGGACATTTCCAAAATGACAATCTGGCAAAATTCATAGCTTCCAAGATGAGAACCTTCACAAATGTTCAATATCAACATCTGCTTTGAGACATCAAAATGAAAGAAACAGAAGTCTCTACCAGAAACACTTAATCTTTATCACAAAAAATACTTAACCTTGCTAATACAGAAGGGAATACAGAGAAAATATTTTATACATATATATATTTATAATACTATGCACCTAATATTTACAATATTTCATACATAAGTATCCTACTAGGAAAAAAAAAGGGAAATTAAATAAAAAATATAGCAGGCCCACGCATGAATGACATGCAAAGTAGTACAAAGATGAAATCTCCTTGGTTTAGCAAAACTGACATGAAAGCTTTAGACAGCAAAGAACATACAGCACCCCTGTCTAAAACAACACTTTCGAAAAATGTCACGTTCTCCCTTAGTCACAGCTTACCGTACCAGTATATCACACCACTTAAGGACTGTTGATTTTCTTAAGAATAAACCTACTGAAAGATGCCTAAAAACAGAAAAAAAATGAGAAGTTGAATGGAAAACTGGCCCAAAGGTCCAAGTCTGAGCATCAGTGTGAGTACAATGTGGACACATAATATATGACTGTACACAAAAATAGACAACATTTGGGGTTTTTTTCTGCAGGTCAGACTTAAAGTGTAAGTTTTTAAGAAATATCAAAAAAACTATCAAGAACATTAATTTTTTTCTTTTTAATTTTTTTTAATACTTGGATATTTTCTAAGGTACTCTATATCTGAATTAAGTAAATAATAAACATTCCTCAGAAAAATATTTAGAGTGACACATGAAAACAAAAGGTAAAAAGCCAACTACTTGTTTGATGTAATCTCTGAAGTTCATGATAGAAAGGAGGTCAGTTGTAGTAGTTTAGTCCCACTCATGACCAAGCTTTGTTCTCTCTCATTATCCTGCTTTTTTTTTTTTGTTCTCTCTCATTATCTTGCTTTGGTTTTATTAATAGTAAATTGAAATTGTTTTCCCCAAGTTGAGCCTGTTTTGCCCGTAAGGGTAACTTGAGTGATCTCTCCCTGTCCTTAACGCAAACCTTGAGCTTTTTGTTATATTATCTCTCCCCAGTTCCCTCAGAGGGTGTGGAGAGTGAGTGAGAGGTTGCATAGCTTGGTCCCAAGCAGGACTAAACTACAACACCTAAGGACTTAGAATTTCCCCCTTGTTTTTCGGAAGAAGTTTGACCATTTTAATCATGCATTTACACTTAGATTAAAGTTCTTCTGTTGTTGCCTGAAGCAACATAATTTCCATTTAAAGTGCAATATATACTAAATGTCCTAAAGATACCAGAGCAGTATGTATGCTTTCTTTGCATTAAAAAATATATATTATTCCTAACTAACTAAACTTTATTACTTAATTTCAGAGCAATATTTAATATTTAAAAAGATAAAACCTGTAATTAGATAACATGGCTACAAATTAAAATACACTCTTTAAAAAGGTAAAACACATGAATTAAAGAAAACCTTTTAATAATCTTTGGGGAGGTGACTTAATTTCTTAATCACAGCTTCTAATTTTCTAGGGTTTATTATTTTCTTTGATTTCATTGTTTTCTTTCTTTTTGGGAAAATAGTGTATTTAATCCCAATCTTTTGAGGTCACTCCACAAGAACAATGTCATTCTCACTATCCTCTTGTTCAGTTAAAGTAGGCATTTTTTTCTACTGGTATGTATGTCTGCATTAACTGAGAATCATGACAGATTTGATTCAATAGAGTCTTGGTAGGGGAGCTTTTCTCGATTTCTGACTCAGCCTCTGGCTCAGCTATTCGTTGCTTCATAACCTTCAGCTCTTTCGTGCTGGTTTTGAAATTAGCTGACATATTTAACATAGTTTCATCTTTGAAAGCAGTCATCTTCAGAGCTGAGACTGATATTTTAATCAAACTTGTCTGTTAAAAAAAGGAAATTAGATTTATTTAGATGTTAATTTGAAATAAGATTTATATATCACATTTCCTTTTCCTTACTTTTAATGGACTAGATTTCATTTTATATCAAATTGTAAAGAAAAAAAAAAAAGAGTGACAAGGGGACTATATTGTTGAAAAAAAAATTATAGTATTTAATGGGAAAAAGACCTGCATACCTCAGGATATGTGTCAAAGCAAAGAGATCTGAAACATTAATTCAAAGTTATCTGAAGCTCATAAAGGGGTAAAATAAATCTTCTCTAAAAAGTATCACAAGAAATTTGAATTAAATACCTCCAGTCCTTGCAGGAAAGTTAAATTTTAAAATAAAAAATGTATGCCACTGGTGGTGACATTTACAAAAAGATGAACTGAGAGATACTAACGAACTCAGAAGAAAAGACAGGAGGACTCTGTATAATGTTTGGGAGTACAGCTAACATAACTTCAGTAGCCATAAAGGTACATAGTGCTTTACAGATTGGAAACTTAACAACATTGATGTCTTGATATGTCTGTAATCCAAAGATCTGATACCACAAATCTTTACTCAGATATGTTGTTCCACTCATTTCAGGTTAGCTAGAGTACAGACTGCTCACACTTATCTCTATCCAAATGCCTGTAAAGTCAACAGGGGTTCTCATTGCAGAGCTATATTCTCCTATTTAATGTAACAGTTCCACTTGAAAAAGACCTTTGAGACTCTCACTTTCGCATCTAATAGGGAACCATTAAGTTCAGTTCATTTCAGTGGAAGAATTTCTTCCACAAAAAAAATACAGTTCAGGAACAAATACAAATAAATATAAAATATTACCTCTGAGCTCTCACTGTCAGGCAAGGATTGGCATCTTCTCAGTAACCTTTTTGTCTATGAATAAAACAAAAAGGAAAATAAGTCTAAATTAGTCTGAGCCTGATATGAATAGAGTTTTCAGATACATTCTGCTTTTAAAAGCAGAGACTGACAAAAATAGAGCTAATGTCCAAATAAATCTGTATTTTCACAAAAAAAAAACCAACCCATCTTTGCCAGAGTGAAGTAAGGACTGCATTTGTCTGGGTTTCTGGATGTCTTAAGCCCATTCCACTGCCAGATGTCCAAAAATCCCAGACACACTCAACATATTCATAAGATGAATGCTAAAGAGTAAGCACAGTCAGTGGATATACTCTACGTACGTGTTGTAGTGCTCCAGTCTGTGAATAAGCCATATTGTTGATCACCTAGTGAATTTACTGCTTGTACGGAGATGTCTTTCCAATGAACATGTTTTAAGCTTGACACTTCTTAAAAGCGTCATATTCAGTCCGCATTAAATGACATTACTCACACACACATTCCTGTCTTGGGAATCTCAGGCCAAAAAAAAGGACACATAACATCACCACAACCATAATTTCCAATGAGAATATTACTTTTTCCTGATAATCTGTATATGCTTCATATGTTTTTAATTGTTGTTGTTAATAGACCTACTTGTCTCATAGCAACAGTTTTCTTTTTCAGTAAAAGAGACGTTCCAAATTGGTCCACAAGTAAACATGGAATAAAATACAATATTTTATTATCTGCAGACTTAATTACTTCCAATTATTATATCTATTGGCCCAGTCAACCTGCAAGTAAAGGACTACCACTATTTTTCATCTCTGCTGGACAATTTCAAATCAGTTTATAGTTACGTATACAGTCATAATCACTTTGTGCCTGAAGTGAAACGTGATACAAAATTCCAAATAGTTTTTAGCCAAACACAAAATAACTATTTTAAGTTGCTGCTGCCAGAGGATGTAGGAGTTGTGCAAAATTGACCACAGAATTCTTCCTTTTTGAAATAGTAAATAAGATTCTCCTTATTATTTCCAGCCAGCTCCTGCAAGGAATGTTCAAACCAGCAATGTCCCTTTATCATAATCAAATTTATCTTTTTGTTCCACTTTCATGTCATCTACAAGTCATATACTCTTGAATGACATATTCTCAAATACCCATAGTCACTATTAAAAAAAGTGTTTTTCAAGAACAAAAGCAAGCATGTCCAGCATGTTTCACCTTCAAATAGGAAACATATTATTCAACAGATCATAACTGCTCTAATAGTCCAAGCTTGCAGATGGAGCCCTAAATTCTAATATAAAGCAATGCCTCCAAACACTAAATTATACCTGGGAGCTCAGCTGCAGTAATAATATGCTAGCCTCAGTTTGCCCATTTCTGGCTGCAAATACATCCACTCATACATTAGTTTTCCACTGTTCCAGCTGGGGTCTCAGCAACATCGCCTGCCAGTTCCAAGGTTTCAGCTGCGTTTTAGCTACCAGAACACTCAGCTGTACCTCAGATTCTCTGGTAAATAAATATTTTCAGCTTACTCGCCACAGGATTTGGGTAAGCTTTTACCCACGTCTACCTCTCAGATCTATTAACTTGAAATAGCTAACCCTACGTAAACACCAATCACCACCATTGGGCACTTCAGGTCCTCTGTGGAGCCTATGGCTCTCATTGCCTCCATGACAGATCAACAGTGTTTGAGATAGTCAGGATTCTGTAAGTAGAAAGACCCATGCTGCAGCTTAGAGCCACACTTCAGTCTTTCACTTGCAAATCATCCGCATAGAATTGTTTGCCTATCCTTTAATATTGCATTCAGAGACATTCTAGATTTTAAAAATTCAGACTTGGAAACATCTCTTTTCCCCTATTTTGCTTCTTGATTCTTGCAGATTTTTAGATGCCTAAGCATAGTGGAAGATCCAGTAAGCCGCTCCATTGAAATATGTCATACTACTCAAACACTGTTGTTCATATCAGAGGCCCTCCCCTAAATCATCACCTAGTATTATAACAATGCAAAATAAGAAACATCTTTAAAATATGCAGTGACTCTTTCCAAGCACAGTCTCAAGTTTCAAAAAGTGAGATTCAGCGTTTTCTAACTATTAAAAAATGAACAAATATCTAATATAAGATTGTTTCTAGAAATAACCTATATAGAAATATTTTGTCTTATGACTAGATCTTCAAACTATTAATTGTTTTGATAACTTTAATTTTTAATGTTACATTAAAAAAAAATTGTACTGTAATACACACCAGTCCATAATCATAGAAATCATTATCATCTTGCTCAGCTTCTAACTCTTCTTCATGATCAGTGAAAAAGTCTTCAAATATAACATCCTCAATAACATTGCTGTGAAATATTAATATATTTGCATATTTGAATATGTGCAATACTATTATTTTAGTCAGCTATGGAAAACATAGTAACAGATAAAGCCTACAACATATTTGAGCTAAAGATTTATGAAGATCAAGACCAACATCACAGAAGTCATTTATCCTAGCGTTCTGATGGAGCACGTTCTTCAATATGATCAAGAATTACATGGTGCAAAAGGAGCAGAGACCTGAGGAAACTGATTATTGCTACCTGATTCTCTAAATTTTTTATCTTTAACTTTAGTAATTTATGTCAAGTCACAGTAGTCCATATAGTAACAAGAACAGAGCTCTCAACTTGGTCACAGTAAGGCTAGGAGATGGGGAACTATGTCAGGTTTATTCCTGTTATCAATTAATCCATGCATAAGTGTGCTTTATCTCTTACACAGGAGTGTGAACTGGTCATGAAATGCTAGTTTCTCTGCAACCTTTGCCATACGAAGGTGCAGAGTGTTACAAATACGGGCATACAATAGGCATGCCCTTTTACATGAATGGGTCATCTCTTGCAATAATGTAATCACAGAGGAGATTTTACATTCAAAACATTTCAAAAGGCAAAAGCATTGGCATTTTCTAAAATGGACTTTGTTAAATATAAGAAATATTTTATTACATTTTAACTGAAATCACTGCCAGAATAGCATAGCAGAAGAAAAACTATGCAAAAGTAGCTTTCAACATAAAGACATTAAGCAAGAGAACATAAAAGTGGTAATTAACAATAATTACTACTAGAAACTTTATTATTGTAGAAAATTAAACTAAACAGTACTATTCAATATATATTATTACAAATTGTACAATGACTTATATAACGTGCTTACAATATACAGAAGTGTTAATAAGATAGCAGCATAAAATACAACTATTAGACTTAACAAATATAGTGTAAGAAAAATATGTATATTTCTGCAAAAGACAAGAACACTAAAAATACATTTAAAATATGTAGGAAATAAAATTTCCTTTACTGAAGAAATTGGAGCAGAGAATTTTAAAGTAGCTGGAGCCCAAAACATTTTTAAAGATTCTGGATAAATGGAAACTTTCAAAACCAATACAGTTCAGTTATCACCTAACACAAATCCAGTTTATAAATGCCTGTACTGAATCTGAACTATTAAATGATAGAATGCCATCTTCTGCTAAACACAATTTTGTCAAAAACAATCCCACAAAATCCAATGAAATCCTGAGAGGTAAAGGGCTCCACAGCCTGAAATGAACTACCTGGTTTTCTCTTTTAGTGGTTTTGTTTGTTATTAATCAGCACATTAGCATATTTAATTACTTCAGAGAAGGCATTAAGAGCTGAGACATGATGTTTCAGAACAACACTCCCCATGGATTAAAAATTCCACATACATTTATATATTGCATATTGTCAAATGTTGAAAAATCAGCAGAACTTTATTTCCAAGGTGTTCTGTTCTTTTGTTTCATGACACAACAGAAAAAAAAACCAACACTATTTTTCCCCCTAGATTTTGTGTCTTCATTTGTAGCATTGTGCACATACAGCACACATTTATTAAAATTATTTCTTACTTTCTCTCCTAACGGTTGCAGTTGTGGCTTATTAAGACAATATTCAACTACTTTTCAGCACTGAGTAAGACTTTTTGTTGTATAAGGGGGAAGAAAGTGAATCCCATCTGTCCAATTATTCTGGAATTGCACTGAAATAGGAACTCCTTCATAACAAAGTCTGTAACAATATAAAAGATAAAGAAATTGCTCTGATTGTGTCAGTTATTAACAGCACAAAAATAGCTTGGTTGTTTAAAGACAAATAGGTAAAATTTAAATCAAATTAGAAATAAATTATGAATGAAACTTTTTTTTCCTAAACTAAATATTGAAATGAGTTAATACACAATGGAAACCTGGTGCCAAACTTGCAGTTTTTTTAGTCACATACCAAATAATTCTAAGACGACTTTCATTATCAGGTCCATGGTGGATACTATAGAAGTTACAAGAAAAATACAACACTAAGCTCTAAACTAGTATGAAATACGTGACGTGGATAACTTCATGCACGGCAAATACACCACTCAGATGCTGTGCTTACAGTCAGACATACTTAAATGCCAAAGAGAACTGATTTCAGCAGGAAGGTCTGGCTGATTTTCAACAGTAACTTTTGTGACTACTTGGGGACTGGATTCTGAATTTTTTTTTCCCTTTTTAAAAATAAATCTACCTATGGCAAACACCTCACAAAAGGAATATTTCACTTTAAAAGTTGCAGTTTAATTAAACATCCAGTGAACACTTTACACAACACAATAAGTCATGTCTATATATGCATATGCATATATATCATAGAACCATAGAATCATAGAATGGTTAGAGTTGGAAGGGACCTTCAAAGGTCATCTAGTCCAACCCCCCTGCAAGGAGCAGGGACATCCCCAACTAGATCAGGTTGCTCAGAGCCTCATCCAGCCTGGCCTTGAATGTTTCCAGGGATGGGGCTTCCACCACCTCTCTGGGTAACCTGTTCCAGTGTTTTACAACTCACATTGTAAAAAAATTTTCCTAATATCCAATCTAAATCTACCTCCCTCTATTTTAAAACCATTACGCCTCATCCTATCACAACAGGCGCTACTGAACAGCATCTGCCCATCTTTCCTGTAGGCCCCATTGAGGTACTGGAAGACTACTATAAGGTGTCCCCGGAGCCTCCTCTTCTCCAGGCTGAACAGCCCCAACTCTCTCAGCCTGTCCTCATAGGAAAGGTGCTCCAGCCCTCTGATCATCTTTGTGGCCCTCCTCTAGACCTTCTCCAACTGGTCCATGTCCTTCTGATGTTGGGGGCTCCAGAACTGGACACAGTACTCCAGGTGGGGTCTCACCATGGCAGAGTAGAGGGGCAGAATCACCTCCCTCGACCTGCTGGCCACGCTCCTCTTGATGCAGCCCAGGATGCAGTTGGCCTTCTGGGAAGCAAGGGCGCATTGCCAGCTCATGTCTCATGTTGAGCTTCTCATCCACCAGCACTCCCAAGTCCTTCTCCTCAGGGCTGCTCTCAATCCATTCTGTCCAGCTTGTATTTGTGCCTGGGATTGCCACGACCCAGGTGCAGGACCTTGCACTTGGCCTGGTTGAACTTCATGAGGTTGGCACGGGCCCACCTCTCCAGCCTGTCAAGGTCTCTCTGGATGGCATCCCTCCCTTCCAGCGTGTCGACAGCACCACACAACTTGGTGTCATCGACAAACTTGCTGAGGGTGCACTCTATCCCACTGCCCATGTTGCCGACAAAGATGTTGAACAGGGCCGGGCCCAACACAGACCCCTGAGGGATGCCATTCATGACCAGTCTCCACTTGGACATCGAGCCATTGATCATCACTCTCTGAGTGCAGCCATCCAGCCAACTCCCTTACCCACCGAGTGGTCCGTCCATCAAACCCATGCCTCTCTAGTTTAGAGAGAAGGATGTTGTGCGGGACAGTGTCAAAAGCTTTGCACAAGTCCAGGTAGATGATATCTGTTGCTTGTCCACCGATGCTGTCACCCCGTCATAGAAGGCCACCAAATTGGTCAGGCACGATCTGCCCTTGGTGAAGCCATGTTGGCTGTCACCAACCACCTCCTTGCACTCCATGTGCCTTAGCATAGTTTCCAGGAGGATCTGCTCCATGACCTTGCCAGGCACAGAGGTGAGGCTGAATAGCCTGTAGTTGCCCAGGTCCTCCATGTTCCCCTTTTTAAAAATGGGGGTTATGTTCCCTCTCTTCCAGTCATCGGGAACCTCACCAGACCGCCACAACTTCTCAAATACGATGGCCAGTGGCTTAGTAACTTCATCCGCCAGTTCCCTCAGGACCCGCAGATGGATCTCATCAGGTCCCATGGACTTGTGCACCTTCAAGTTCCTCAGATGTTCCCAAACCTGCTCTTCCAGTACAGTGGGCGGTTCTTCATCCTTCTAGTCCTTGCTTGTGCCTTCCACAGCTTGGGTGGCGAGACAAGAGCCCTTATCAGTGAAGACTGAGGCAAAAAAAGTAATTGAGTACCTCAGCCTTCTCTGTGTCCTGGGTAACCAGGACACCGGTTTCCTTCCGGAAGGGGCCTACATTCTCCTTGGACTTTCTTTTGTCCCCTACATACCTAGAGAAGCCCTTCTTGTTGTTTTTGACATCCCTGGCCAGATTCAATTCCATCAGGGCTTTAGCCTTCCTCACCTGATCCCTGGCCACTCGCACAGCCTCTTTGTAGTCCTCCCATGCTACCTGTCTCCGCTTCCACCCTCTATAAGCTTTCCTCTTCACTTTCAGTTGGTCCAGGAGCTCCTTGCTCATCCACGCAGGCCTCCTGGCCTTTTTGCCTGACTTGTTCTTCATCGGGATGCACCTCTGCTGAGCTTGGAGGAGGTGCTCCTTGAATGTGGATCAACTTTCCTGGGCCCCTCTTCCCTCCAGGGCCGCTTCCCATGGCACTTTGCCCATCAGGTCCCTGAAGAGGCCGAAGTCCGCCCTCCTGAAGTCTAGGGCTGAGAGCTTGCCATGTAGTTTCCTCACTGCCCCGTGGATCTTGTACTCCACCGTGTCATTGCACGGTTGCTGCAGCCAAGGCTGTCCTTCAATTTCACATCCCCCACCAGTCCCTCCCTGTTGGTGAGCACAAGGTCGAGCATGGCACCCCTCCTTGTCGGCTCCTCTGTCGCCTGCAGGAGGAAGTTATTGTCCACGCATTCCAAGAACCTCCTGGACTGCCGGTGCCCTGCCGTGTTGTCTCTCCAACAGATGTCAGGGTGGTTGAAGTCCCCCATGAGGACCAGGGCTTGTGACCATGAGGCTGCTCCTATCTGGCTATAGAGCGCCTCGTCTGCTCTGTCCTCCTGGCCAGGCGGCCTGTAACAGATCCCCACCGTAACGTCCCCTGTCCGTCCTCGTCCACTAATCTTGACCCATAAGCTCTCTGTCAGCTCCTCCTCCATCCCCAGGCAGAGCTCCACGCACTCCAGCCGGTTGCTGGCATAGAGAGCGACACCCCCTCCTCGTCTCCCCTTCCTGTCCTTTGTAAAAAGCCTATACCCCTCCATGTTGACGCTCCAGTCATACGAGTCGTCCCATCACATCTCCGTGATGCCAATAAGGTCGTAGCCCTGCTCGTGTGCACACATCTCCAGCTCTTCCTGTTTATTTCCCATGCTGTGTGCATTGGTATAGAGACACTTCATATATATATAATCCTGTAATAACTGTTCTACTCCTATTTCCTTTGTTTCTGGCACCGTTAAAGGGAAATTCAGATTTGAAGAATCTATTACTACTACCAAGCTGATAAAGTATTTTAGAGATTAGTAGCAACAACTACTAACATGTATCACTTAAACAGAAATTTTACAGGATTTATATATAAAATTATAATGAATATTTTAATTTAACAGAGAGTGAAAACTACATCTATATTTTTTGCTATTCTTCTTGTAGCTTGTTTTATAGTACAATGATTACTTAAGTTCTCGCTTATGTAGTTCTTACTGTACTAGCAATTACAAGCACAGAATGCAATAAATGGTAAAATATTTAATATATATACAAAAGAACAGGAAAAAACACTCAATTTCATATATTCATGTATCCATATATATATGTAAATGCACATTACATGGAACACGACTTTTCGCAGCACATTGGCACATTGGCATATGCCAACACTGACATCTACTGGTGGTAGTCAGGTTTTGGGGTAGTTTTTCTGCAAACACTAAATTAATAATGAAGTTTCTTTGTGCATTCATAGAACTAAAGTGTGTAACTTCTGTTAGTTGCAATTTCACTGTCAGATGTATATCTGCTATATTGGACTTAATTCTTAAATTAGGAAAAAATTTTTTACGATGCGAGTTATAGAACACTGGAACAGGTTGCCCAGAAAGGTGGTGGAGGCCCCATCCCTGGAAACGTTCAAGGCCAGGCTGGATGAGGCTCTGAGCAACCTGATCTAGTCAGGGATGTCCCTGCTCCTTGCAGGGGGGTTGGACTAGATGACCTTAGAAGGTCCCTTCCAACCCTAACCATTCTATGATTCTATGATTCTATGCTAATTGCATAAATTCAATTTTAAGACCTATTTAAATTACCCGAATACTGTGTAAACGGGGAGGGTCTCAACATAACTGAGAAACAGTCATGTGATTTAGCAAACAAAATGCCTTCTGAAGTATATTTACATGTTAAAAAGGGATCCTTAAAATGTAGCACTAGCCTAGAAGTTGTAGTTCTTACACAGAGAGAAAGATTGCAGATCTGGGAGTAGTTCTTGAACTCTTTTTGGAATGTTCCTTTTTTCAAGTGGAAACTTTGTCACGAGACTTATTTCTTAAAGAGAAGAAAAACCAAAACTTAAAACCTAACTTTTGACAAATGTTTGGCCTTCCTATTTTTTCTTTAAATCTAAATATTTGGTGGTTCTGACTCTTTAAGGTGGCTGTCTGCATAAAAAGAACGTCAAGTGAAGTTAGACAAGATACAAAAAGGTATAAAACAATCAAAACATTATTTAGCCTTTGACAGTTAAAAGTGTTTTAAGTGAACAACATAAACAGAGCTGTCCCTGTTTAGGGCACTTTTGTCATAAATAGTTTTTGATTCAATGAGTTTATACGAAGTAATCAATTGTGAATTAATGTGAGAAAACATTCAGACTTTTCATTTCTGGAAGAGAGAAGGAACATGCAGGAAAGCTCCACGTAGTAATAATACTGATCTAATAATATTATGTTTCCATCTGCTGTTAAAAAATGGTAAAATCAGAATGTCTCAGGGAGATGCAGGCATTCCTACCTGAAGGAATCTTAACAAACATAACATGAAGCTACAAATCCCATTAAGATTTTTGTAGGAGATCTTCCTGGAACAGGTTTGACTATCCATATACAATCTTCATAAAAATATATTTCGCTTAATACTTGTCTTCATGGCTAAAAAAAAAGTAGTTTTTTTAACTCTCAGATAACTGATGCCTTTAGAATATGCCAAGATTAAACAGGAGAGCAAAAGCAAGGAATCTTTGCTATCTGATTAATTAAACTTAATACAGTCAGTCCCAGGAGAGTTGTAGCTGACCTTGGGAAGTTTACATCTTGATAAATTAATACACCCTGCTCCACAAGACATTTTTTGCAGATGAGAATGAAGAGTTATATGTATTTTTAAGCCTGTGGATATTTTTCATAGTGAAGACTTCAAAGCAAGGAAGTTATTGCTTTCTTGTTCTGATTTGCTATAAAATCCTACCACTGTAGGCTTCTTTGGACTTTGTTACAGTCAAACAAGATTCTTTCACAGAAGAACTCAGAACTAGTACAAAAAAAAAGTAAAGATAGATCTATTGCTATTTAAACAGTTGACAACGTCATTTGAATTTTACTGTCCACTACACAGAAATCATGCTTATCCTCACACAGATCATTTGCATTTGTGAAATTAGCTAAACACAGGGAATTGGTCAGCAATTAAATGTGGACAGCTTAAATGGACCTAAATTAGAGTCAGGTAAAAGATACCTATGACCTTCAAGGCTCACATAAGGCAATCAGTTTTAAAAATTAGAAACAGAAGATGATGGTAGATGGTGCCACTAGATGGCAGCGCTCCAAAGAATTTCATTTTCTAGATTTCAAACAAATTCAACAAATAATTTTAGTATGGGCTTCTTTTTAACTTTAACTCTCTTAATTTCCAGGTAATCTAGCTCTTAACGTAAAAATTTCTTCCCAAAAAATTTCTATTGATTCATAAAGCTCAGACTCACCCTCAATTTCTTTAACCTGTTGGCTAGTTCTTGATAATCAGACCATTGTCTTCTTCAAATCTCATCCTCCCATAGCTGCTACAATTCATCTCTGCTAGTTCCACCCCCATCTAAATCCTTCAACTTCTTCAGTATTTCAAGTGGTCCTCTACTCTCTTCTCTTCTCCCTCTATTTCTAGTAATGTTCTAGTCAAAGACCATGTACAGGTTCCCTCTCCATGGTAATGAATCATAGCATGATTCATCACTCTGTTCTGCACCAATAAAAATATCAGATGATCTTCCTCTTAGGAATGTCAGGCCATCACTGCTAGCTCAGCAAGGCTGAAAGATAAGGATCTTATAAGGCTTTCCCTTTTCAACCTTCATAGTCTCTTCACTACTTACTTTCTTCATCACTGTTCTGGTTTTATTTAGTGATTTGGGGGGCTACAGTGGTAGCTTCTGTAAGAAGCTTCTAGAAGTAGTTTCCCCTTTGTCTAGTGGACTCGTCCGGGCCTAGGGTGGACCCGCTGCTGGCCAGGGCAGAGCCAGTTGGTGACAGAATGTTCCCTGATAACATCTGTGCAATAACGTATTTAAGAAAGGGAAAATAGGAAAAAAAAAAAAAAAGGAAGAAGATGTGAAAACGTTGAGTGGAGGCAGAGAGGGGGAGGTGCAAACATTCAAAGGGCTACTACAAAGATCATAGTTGCTTGCTTGGAACGTTATAACGTTCCTTAAAGTAATAAAAAAAAAGATAAGCTCATACAAGTATAAGATGTTCCTCTGCTTTCTAAGTTTGGATTTTCTTCAGTTTTGAACATCATTCTGCCCACCCTCATGCTGCCTCTCACACCTGAGACACGCTCAATACAGCCATAGATTTATTCTCTCAGAATTTCCTTAAATCTTCTTCCACTGTGACCTGCAAAACAGTTAATGGCTGTGTTACTGGTATACTGAAACCGCTGCTTACAATGCTGATCAGTGTCCTTATTCTCATTGAGTCCTTATATTCTCTGTCTGTATCTGTCCAGAAGACAGAAAATGCTAATGAATCAAAAGCAAATGCTCCAGTTATGACCACGAATTATATTCATATGCTACCCAAATTCCTGAGAGAAGCAGAAGGTCACAAAAATTAAAGGGAAACATCAGGGCCTAATCTTGTACCCTGAAATAATTACATCCTTGATGGTTGGGATGATTTTAACTACATCAAAATAATTCTATTACTAAAAACCTTCATAAAGCAATTTCTGGATTTGTATTTTAACATCAGAGAGAAGCATCATGATTACCCAAACTCACCTTCTAAATAATAGAGATAATACAATTTTACCACTGTTCCTGCATCAAGTTCACAATTTGCTCTGTGAAACTCAGGATATACCTCAGAAAGGAATCCAGTTTTGATTTAAAGGCTGTAAGTAATGGATAATTTCAGAAGCTGCTACTTTCACTGCTATATATTGAAATCTCACAGCTAGTCTCAATTTGTCTAGACTGAAACCTCAACTACTGGGTCTGTTATGTTTTTGTTCAGCAAATCCTTTCATATCAAAAACTATACCATGCAGGTAACAGATTCAAACCAACTCTCTACCTCTTGTGCAAAACCAACATAATGATCTTTTTAAATATCTTAATACAGAACTGGTATTCCAGAAAAAAAAGATCACATACAGGGGTTGACACTTCTGCTTGCTCCTCTAGAATGGTATTTGGAACACTGTTAAGTTCATTAAGTGTACAACATCCTACAAATCTTCATATAGAAGAAGAATCACAGATTTAGCCAACAGGTAATCTGCTGCCCCTTTCTGGAACTTAGATTTTCCAGGGGCTGCAGGCAGGAATTTCCCTCCATTTCAAATCCAGAACATGAAGCCCTGGGTGCCTCCATTCTTTCAAGGAAGTGCAAGGTGATTTTTTTTTTTTTCTTTCATAAGACAGGAAAAAAAAGGAGAGTGGTGATTTCCACCTCTTTATGATAATTCATTATTGAAGCACAGAGACAGGAAATGAGAGTTCGTTGCTTATCTGAGGATTCAAACCTCACTCACCATTAGATTATTCGACCATTCTGGGTACAGGAAGTTGTGCTGTTGAGCAGAAAAGAATGCAAAAGTCATGTAGCCAAGAAAGAGAACAAGTGGTGACATGACTAGCTGTTAGAGCACTTACCTGGAACAGAAAAGCTCTGTATAATATTTCTAATTCCAAAACTTTTTTTCTTTATTATTGCTAATGTCTCATCTTTATTTTAAGGTAAACTTACTTAATTTAAAGTTCAGAGAGTATTACACAGCCATCTTCTGTTGCTTATCTTTCAAGACTGTAAAGCTCCTTTCACAGTTACTGCTTTTCAGGATACAATTTCCCCTCCTACAAAAGAGGACCCTAATTCCCTATTCTTATCCTTATGACCTTGCATTTGGCTGCACTAAAATGCATGTTTTGCAAGTGAGCCCAAGTTAACAAGCTCCACAAATTGCCCTGTAAAACTGACCTATCCTTATCCTTATTTACCACTCTACCATTCTTTAGATCACTACAGACTTTATGAGCAATAATTTTATATTTCTGGAGCTGGTGATACACAGAAACTATAAGTAGCAAACTGCCAGTCTGAAAAACCATCAAGAGTATTAAGGCTCCAATTCTGAATTTTTAAATGTAACTGTATCAACTAGAAAGGCACAAAGAACCCCAAAATGTAACTGAAGTAATATGCACATTATTTTAATGTAAAATATGTTAAAAAAAAAAAAGAAAAAAATTAAAAACCCAAACATTTAGGAATTCACTACCACCAAATATAAAAATCAGTAATACAGCAACATGTTAAACAGTAGGCTTTTTCCAAAATCCAACTACATTTCCTAATTACTTCTTATAGAACAATATTTTTTTACATATCTCTTTTTACATGCTGCATCAACCTCAGGAAAAATTAACTATTATGTGTTTTGTTCTACTTCAACTCCTCATACATTAAAGATGCAAGATCCTGCAGTTATCACATGAATGCCTTTTACATAAGCAATGAATGCTTTTGACTACAAGTCTATGCTGGGTCCCAGTTCTCTATGTGCTTAACTTTATGCATGTGTTGAGCTCAACAGAAGTACATTCAGTTACTTAGTTATGCTTGTTCCTAAGTGCTTGTAGAATCAGGATTGAGGTAAGATTGTCTCTGCGATAAAAGGTTAGTGGGTGTGCACTTTAAACCTTTTACTATTGCGGAATTTTACATTCACAGAAAGCCTACTTTATTTGCTCAGCATTTCTTGTTATTTCAATGGCACCTCTCATGTGAGCAGAATGAAGTGAAAAATTTATATATTTATAACCTAAATTGTGACATCTAACTTAAAATATGTCTACAAGATGCAATTTGTTTTTAAAAACAAACTATACTTCTTACATTCCAAGCAAGATACAAGCCTTTTAGCACCCTTGCTCTAATTATTTTAAAACATATCTACCAAATAAGGTAATTTTTCTCAATTTTTCTTCTTTGCTACTTCCATGAAACTACTAAATACTGAAACACCATGAAAGTTAGTTATAGATACAGTCCTTTAACTTACAAAATTAATTACATCATAATAACTCTGAAAATAAGTTCATACCTTTTCCTTTCAGCTTGCTCTTTCAAATAAATATATTTGGAATACATTGGTTCTTCCTCCTTATTGTCCATGTCCTCTGCTGTAAATAAGATATTGTGACCTCTTCTGTCTAAAGTGTGACAAACTCTAGAAACTCTGTAAATAAGGAGGCAATATAAAACTAGGAAAAGCAGTACATAGACGATGAATGCCTGGATAATGTTGACCCCTAGAAAGGAAAACAAAGAAATCAAGAATCTTAATATCTGTTCTCTATATTGTAAAGTATGTAGTTTAGCTAATACTACATTGTGACAGACATCAGACCATAGGATATAAATTGCTAACATAAATACTTAGCATAAAGTGCCTGGTAATTTCTACTAAAAGTAGAGATTATATTATTTAGAAAACAAAAAGCTAAAATGTTGGTAATAATTTTACAGTAAAAAATAAGTGCAGTAGTCACAATTTTACTTTCACAACTTAAGTAGAGCTTTCACTTCCTGCACTGAAAACGTAAATAATGCAGATTTACAGCTAATTGGGTATATGAATAAATGTTATGTTTAAATGTTACATATACATTTATCTGCAAATTCTCTTCCATGACAGAGTACCTTGTAAATACCCTTGAAACTTTGATTTAGTTTTATGATATGCTATCACTTGAACTTCTTTCTAGCTTTTCAATTCAGCTGTTGATTTTAGAGGAAACACCGGGTCTTCGACTATCTTTGAAAAGTTAATAACTAAAAAATTCTACCATTTAACCCTCCAATCTAAGTTGTACTGAAGGTGATGAAAGTCTATTGACTTCCACAGGCCATGGATCAAATTCTAAAAAGAGTCTCCGGCTACTGTATGAACTCTACAAAGTTAATAAATGTCTAACATGCAGACAGTTACAATATGAAGAGCAGTATATGGAAAATGTCTGAGATGTAAAAAACTCAGAAATGGCTCCCCAGATACATGCTTCTTTTCATTAAAGTTCATAAGTGCCTTCATATTTTAAGAGAAAATCTCAAATTAAAATTGTTAAAATTCCACTTTGAAATTAGACTGAATAGTTTTCAAGTTTAACTGTTTTTCTGAGGTTCTCCTGAGATGACACTTTCAACACTGTGGTTTTTTGTTTTGCTGAGAATTATGCCTTATGTTATAAACAGATATTATAAAGGGGAAATCAACAAGAACTACAAATGAAGTCAGGAAAAACACAAGATTGATTTATCATTAAATACATATTCAAGTTACAAAAATAATATTTTATATTTGCTTACATTTTCTAAAAAACAATGACAGCAAAAAAGTAAAAGATAAAAATCACACGTGTAAATTAACAATACGAAAATCAGCATAATGTAACAGAAATTTGACTCACAATCAAGAAATTACCACATCAAGTATACACCAGATATATCTCCATTATATTAATACAGTTTGAGTCCCTAAGTTTGACAACTCAACATGAGTGTCAATAAGGCTTTTAACTTTAATTAAAACTACTCAAAATACTTTTTGTCACGCCACATAACTTTAATATATAGAAAAGAGTCTAGTTACTTTATGCTTCAATATGACAGTTTCACCAGATCTTACAATCCAAAGTCTCTACTCAAATCAGTGGCATTTTTGCCTGAATGAGAACAGGATCAAGGTTATGAAATAAAATGTAAAGTTAAAGATAAAAATGAAATCTCAAATCTGAAAAGCAACTCAATCACACAATACTGATAAGGATTTAAGGCATGCTTACAGCAACCCCATTTAACACAAAGGATTTTTTTTTTAACTAATTGAATACATCTACAGCATAAATGGAAATAAGTAACTGGTTTGGAGTGTGAAATCAGAGACCTGTCCTTTAATAAGTAGATCACATTAATTTAAAATTAGAAAGAAATATTTTACACTGCTTTTTTTAACTCAATATAGAGTATATATTCTTCATAAGTGTTTATAGTAGTTTACCGCAGGATGCTCCAACACAGTTCACTTTCTCTGCAATGCAATTACCACACAATTAAAAAAAAAAAGTAAAAATAGATGTCAAACAGTTTAATTTTGAACTTAAAACATTTGTGGTGATTTCCATAAACAAAGGCAGGCAAAATAATTTTAAAATTCTCTAGGAACTTTTTCTCTAAGTTTTGTCATTTAATTTAAATAAATAAAAACAATTTAAATGTTATTTTAATCGCATGACCATTACTGGTCTTGTATAGAAGTTTATAATCTCATTGAATTAACTAACTGAATGCTTTATCAATGTAAACTGAAATATTTGGGGCATGCTGCAGGTAAAGGTGAATGTTTTTACAGCACACACTCTCCTAAAACAGACTATTTATCATTCTTTGAAAAAACGGGACATGAAAAAACAATACCATGTGTGTGGCCTACATTACCTTCACTTAATGCACTAAATACAGGTTTTTTAGAAAATCATGCAGTTTCTGCACCATTGATAATCTGACAGTAAGTATTTATTGAAGGTAAAACACTCATTGTCTGTTGACACTATTTGTTTTAATATATAATCTTGCTAACCAAATGATCTTTAAGCAATGCAGATAAGCAATGGCATGCAAAGGGTCACTTAAATGCCAATTTGACTGTTTCATAAACTTAAGCATTCTTTTCCCATGACTATTCTCAGCTACTTAATTGAAAGTATTATCCATTTACAAACTTTAGGCCTGCCATAAAAAGGCTCTCTTCTGTATCCAATAGACCTTTCAGGACCCTAAGAACAACAAAAGCTAATAATTAAAGCTTCTTCTTTTTTTTCCTCCTGTTTTTTTTTTAAAACCTCAGTAGAGAGGTGAAGAAGCAACCTATGGTACATCTAAACAAAGCTATCTATAAAGATCTGATTAGCAGTGAAGACCATAAAACTGAAGAGTCTCACTTGACATGGGATGGACAGGATCAGTTAAATTAGGACACAGTCTGTACTACTTTTGTAATCTGCACTCCTACTACAGAATGACAGATACAACCTATGGCAAGAGCAAGGTAATAAGCAGTTGTCCTTAAATTGCAGCTCTCTGTGTAAAATCTCCTGAATTTCAGACAAGCACTGACTGTAATACAAATTCAAGTTAATCAATTTTTCATACATCTTCTCTATTTAAAGATGATGACTTACAGCTGGCATTGCTTATATTAAATTTGTGGTATTTTCCATTGTTTGTTTTTAATTATTTTGATTAGATTATGCTTGGAATTGTATGGACAAATTCAGCCCCCACATAAGCAACTTCAGTTTCTGCTGTAGTCAAGAGAAGTTTCATCTGCATACAGCAGGACTGAGTAGGACCTCTGGATTTTAAAAACCATGAATCAGAACTATTTCAAGGAGATAAATAGCAAATTAAAACTAGACATACCAAACTAAACTTGATAATTTAGATCAGAAATTGGAAGTGTTCTGATCCAAATTTGGGGGCTTGGCATAATTTATTTTCCAAATTTATCTATCATACTATGCAGTAATAACTTAAAGTATTTTCAGTATATTTCTTATAATAATGAAACATGATTGAAAAATTACTTGACATTTGAAGCGTGAGGTGACAAAGATTGTTGCAAGCGTGTTCCTCTTGTAGCTCCTTCTGAACTCCATCTGGTTTAATTTTTGACACTGCTTTTCCTTCCACTTGTAGCGTGTTCAAGGGTGGAGCCTAAAATGTTCATGGAACAGAAGATAAACGCAGTGTTACAAACTGCTAAGTTACATGGATATTTTCACACTCACTCCGGAGCAGAAAAAGGAGCAATGACACACAGACAACTCAGACCATTAGAAAACACAATTCAATTACAGTAGTTTAGAACTGCTGTCACTACTCAGATCACAGCAGCACCCTCAGCTATTCAGGATATAGAATAAGCAGAAAAGTGTGATAAAACAAAATTTCCAATGTGCCTTACCTAAACTGCATTTCTGAACAGTGTATATGATGAGTGTATTTCAATATATTACAAAGAGAATAATCAAAAGAGCATCAAAATCATATAACTATTCAGAACTATTAAACATAGAAGAGCATGAACACATCTAAAATTTGCATTATATTTTAATGCAAATTCAAATAGATACACATGATTGACATTTTTAGAAAAGTTTCTTCAAGGTTATGTTTATTAAATAGGAACTTCAGCAGGAATACAGATGAAAAGAATTCCTACTGTTTCCATCCACAGCTGCTCATTCCTATTTATTAGAGCACCATCTGCTTAGTTGTGTCAAAAATTGTTTTTTTTCACACTGCAAAATACGTCAGATAACAGACCCATGTTGAAAAAAATAGTAAAAAAAAAAAATGTGGAGGGAAGGTAGAAACTAATCTAGATCTCTGACTCCCTTTCTAGAGTGTCCCCACAGAGAAAATTTGCCAGGGGCAGCTCACTGTAATCTAGGAGCAAGAGCAAACAGCAAGGAAAAGGAACTACTGAAGTCATAATTGCTGCCAAAGTGTCTACATCTGTTTTCATAAAACTCAGCTTCAGAATCTATACCCTTGTGCTGCTTTTTCCATACTGTGATGACCTCCAGAGGTCCCTTCCACCCTCAACAATTCCACAATTGTTTCCTGCAAACTGTTAAACATCTTCCTACAATAGATTATCAGTGCCATCAATAAAAAGAATTCTTCTGAACTCCACTTAAACACTTGCATACATGACACAGCAAAGCAGGCTGGAGAAAATAAAGAAGTATAATCATATCATCAGAAGTAAAAACAAAGACAGACAGAAACAGAACACCACAGTGGGGAAAACAAATTTTCGAGTGCTTTCTCTTGAAAAAAATGTCTCTCTCAATATGAAAATTAAATCCACTTCTTTTGCCCACCTCTGCCTGATACACCGTGGTAATTACTTCTGTAAGGCTGGCTAGCTTAGTTTATAGGAACTCAACGAATACAACTGTTGTGATCAAATGCCTTTCTAATTAAGATTTTTAGTCACACATCTGGTTAAATGAATCACAAGAGCATAGGATTTTACTCTTCATTCTTCACTTACGTACTATATTTATCCCAGAATATAACTGGGCACAATGTCTATGTCTACTGATATCTTCAGCAGTATTTCAGTTCTTAGAAGAAATGACTGCACAAAAAGTTATGGAAGTTTATAGTTCATAAACAAGTATATTAATCACCAAGTAAAAGATACTGAGAACTGCAGAAGACACCTAAATGAGTCACTACCTTCTGAAAAGGCTTATTCAACATTAAAATGCTTTCATATATGAAAAAATATGAAGGACTGAAGTCACTTATTTGATGGTTACCAGAGAAATTGGAAGTCAATAAAAATTTTACATAGAGAAAATAGGCTAACAAAAATCACGAATACAGAAAAGTTTGGAAGTAATATGCTTACTTGAAAATGTATCATTAAAATGAGCCAAATATAAGACTACGATTTGTTGATTTTGAATGTCAGGTAAATGCTTCTGTCATGATCTCTTGTCCAATTTAAAGAAAAAAAGTAGCCTGATTGGATGCATTGCCATTACCAGCTTTTGGAAAGCCCACATACTCACATAATTTGAAAAAAAAATGCCATGTAAGTGATATCCAAAGTAATAGAAGATACACAACAACATTTGTCAATGTCTTAGACACCAATATGTCTAATGAAAACCTTCAAAACTAAAAATAAAGCAGGTACTATTTTAAAATCATAAGCCAAAGTTCTGTGATCTCATCTTTTTCATTAAATAGATCATGAAGGGAGGCTTCAACATACTTTTGCTAATGAATTATGTAGACTATACTAAGTAAAGGGAAGTGCCATTAAGCCTAAAATCAGAGAACAAGAGCCAACACAATTGCTATTAGGTGGACATTTTAAATGTGTATAATCTCAATGCATATAATGAAATTTTATTTCATTTTCTTTGTAGAAATACCAGTGAACTAACACACAACTTTTTAATCAAAGTATTTATGTAATTCAGTTACAGAGGTAACATAAAATTACAATAACTAAAGCAAATACCTGCTTTATTCATTTGACTGCTTTGTGTAAAAGCAAATTTGCAAGTTCATCTGCACAATCAATCGATTTCTCTAGAAACTGCATGGGCCCTGCAGCCCACTAAGCAAAGTAAAATAATTTCAAAAATAAGATTTCACAAAAACATGCCAATGAATAGTGTTCTATAGAAATACTAATATACAGTACATTGCCATTACTCTGTATAGAAATAGTTCTGATAAGGATGCAATAGAGCATTTAGCTACTACCTATGGGTTCTTAAAACCATTTCTCTTTTTTTTTCTAAAATTTTTTCTCCATTATTTTTCCATGTATAAAAGGGAAAGCATGCACTTCCAAAATAAATAATATATTTATATTATGTAGTACTTACGTTAAAGAGAATCAAATGTATGTTATCTTTTCAGGTGCCAATCTTGCAAACCACTTTGTGTTGTAAGATCACTGAACACACCCATCAGTGTTGTTGCAACACCAGTGTATTACAGAAGTGGCATGCTGCCCAAAATGATACTGTCTAAAAAATATCATCACAGTACCCCAGTACTGTTTAAATAATTGGAGAACTGTTCTATTGGCAAATAGTATATCATTTAGAAGTGATAAATAATCTTAAGGTATTCTTGAATATTATAAAAATTACCATTGGTAACATTGTACTGTGCATTTTTTACACATCATTTAGCATACTGAGTTTAGTAACCAACAGATCACCTGATGTTGCAGAGTACACTCTTAAAACTACCTGCAAATATCATTATTAATATTAATTGTATAAAACATTATAGCCAAGTACAGATGGCATATGAAATTTCAGTTACTGAAGGATTAGAAACATTTCTGACCTATAGACAGACAAATATTGCAAGGAATATTTCAAAATACAATATTTTTTTCTAATTTAGCAGAATTTTTTTAAAGTAATGTAATTTCATTTTCATCCATTTTCTTCAACAGAAGAACTGTAATTCACCTAAGAGAAACAATTTTGCTACCACAAAAGTTAATAGAAAATATGAATCTTTAGCTGTAGAAGAACACCTGTGAACGGGAACTGCTCAGGCCAGCATCACCAAGTCACTTAGGGCTCTGCTTCACGTCCACTGGAGCCCTGTTACAGAATCCAACACCAGGACCGATGGGGAGCTTCTGCCATCTCCCTGTGACTCACTCATAGAGCTTTCCTGTCCCTTAGCTCTTCAGGGTAAGCTGTGCATCTTTAGTTCTTGGCTATCCTAAAATCAATCAGGAAAGTTGGTTGTTAATGCTTTGGAATTCTAGGCGCATTATCTCCCTCTGTCCCTTTCTCCATGCAGCTTGACGAGACACAATCAGAGCCAAACTACAGTCAGTGGGAGGAGCCAAAGAAGTAGCTGAAGTAAGGACTTTAGACACTTTGAAGGTTTCTCATTTTGACCAGACCTCTGCCCTATGATGACTAGACCTTGAAACAACATACTTATAAATACTGGGCCATCAACAAGCATCCCACATGTGTGTCTCATCCTCTATTCAATTTGGTCCCTTTATCTCCTTCTTTTCCACACCTATATCTGTCTTCCCATGCAGCTTATCCAATGTATTAATCTCATTTATTCAAGATTAGGCCAAGGCTATCTGGTATCTCTGCACGTAACACTGCCTAGTGGAAACATCTCATTCTTGGCTGTCCTTCACATTTTACCATTGTAAACATAATATATAGTGTTACTCTGTTTTACAATAAACATATATAATAATTTTAAGGTAAAATAATTACTCACATTGAAGCTGCACACAGAACCATGTTAGGGTTTTATTTTAGTATCTGGTTATACCCTTGAAATATCATAATGCTAGCAACTGACAACATATGAGAAAAGACATTATTTGGTCTTAGCAACCAATTTGTCCTGTGTGGTACTGTCTCTATAAATTTGCTACACGTTCTCCACTAAAAATCTAAGTTTTATAGAGTTGATATCCTAATAACAGTTTTCGTCACATGTGAAATGTTGCAAAACCAAAAGGATATTGAGCATTATGCCATTGCAGCCACTTGTTAAATGTAGATTAGGATTCTATTTATACGTTGTTTCATTTGTAATCTTCTTTCCAATCTCATAAAGAAAAGCCTAACCCAACATCTGACCGAATGAACCTTAATTTGTTTTTTCCTCTAACCTTAAGCTGCAAGACCAGTATGAAGACCTGTTTTATAGAAAATCTTCTTTTAAAGGGTAGGTGGTAAGGAAACAGCTTGCAGATCTCTGTATGCTCTAAAGCATCAAAACCTTAAGCATGGGAAAACTAATACTATCTCACAATAGTACTAAACCTGCTTACCTGCTTCACCTGCCTATCATATGTTAATTGCTCATCTTTAGGCTGAGATTCATTTTCTGCTGCTTGAGATTCTTTATGAACTACTGCTGTCTTCTGAGGGAAAGGGGAAAAAATAAATCCATGTAAGAGGTGAATATAAAATATTTTTTAAAATATATTTCTGCTCCCTGACAGGTAATTCAGTACAATATTTATTATATGCAAGTATTCTTTCATCACCCATGCATTTTATGAAGCACCTAGAACTTTGTATCAATTTTATCTTAAGCCAAATACTTCCTCAACAGCCAACCAGATTTCCAACAATAAATATAGTAATAGTCAAAGGTCTACAATGATTAACACTAAATAAGAATATTTATAGAGATTTCTTATCAAAGATCTGGTCTGTTTCTTCTACAAATTGCACTTGTAAGAAGAAATCACAAAATGTAAGAAGAAATATACATTAGCAATTTCTATCAAGACATCTATGAGCCTTTAAAGCAAATAAATAATTAATGCCTCTAAACATTAAGCAATCTCGCAAACATATCTAAGTTTAAATATTTAAATTTTAAAACCAGTTTGAATGAAAGGCATAGAATGATGGGCACCACTATATATTAATATAGATGAAAGTCTCATGATTCCATTGCCCTAAAAGGCATACTACTCAATATAAGCAAAATTCTTTATTTCCAGCAGTTGGAGAATCAAATCCCACAAGAAAAGGAATGAACAAGAGACAGAAAAGGAAAAGAGAGGAAAATAAAGGTATATTAGTGATTTATGAAGTACCAAAATGTTTTCAAGGACTATTTCATTTCCTTCCTAGTTTTATCAGTTTAAAATATGAACCACCTATCTTAACAACTCTGCAAGCAAACAGAAGCACTATTAACTTATTATATTTTAACATTCCTAGATAATGCAGAATGTTACCAGGCTTGCTTCATGAAAACTTGGCAGAACTTGAGATTCAGTTTTTATTTCCTCATGTTCAATTGGTGCCTGCTACATAAGCAAGAAAAGACTAGTGTCAAACAAGAATGCTAAAAATAAATATTATTCATACTACTTTACAGAACAAAACAACATCAAAACAATATATATGCACAAATTAAAGTTTAGGTCTTCATTACACAAATTAGTTTGAAAGCAACAAGTACATTCAGAGACAAATGATCTTAGGCTCATCTTTTGCAAACATTCACACACATACCTAACTTTTTACTATAAATAACTTGTCAATGGAAATGCTTATAATATAGAAGTTTAAAAGCTGAATACAATTTTCAGTTAATAATTTTCTCCAGAGGAGAAAATTATAATTGCTCCACTATCAGAAAAGCTACTACAAAATTTGAAGTTGTTCTCAGTTCCCAGAAATATTATTCTTTCTCGTCAAAGGAACAGTTCAACAAGTCACCTTTCAGTTACAGTATATCCATAAAAAAAAAAAAAAAAAAAAAAAAAAAGCGCAGAAATAAAATGCAGCAACAACTCTCAAAACAGATGGTAGCTTTAAGGCCAGTGTGCTTTCTAAGCATCTGGCTAACACACATGTACGTAACTCAGCACACACGTACTTTACCCTTTGTGCCATATACTGGCTTGAGGATCCAAGTTTTAAAGATAACAGTAACAAACAGAAGTATCACATCTAAACTATATTTCATTTTAGAATCCAGTTCTTTAAAACTGCTACAGAAATGTTAACTATTTCTAGGGGAAGTATTTCAGAGCCACAAGTTCATGCAAGAATGCATTAAAGCTATCAGTTGAAAATGTGTTAGAAACAGTCTGTCACCTCGTGAAAAAAATCCTTTGCTGGCACTGCAAATGTCCATTTGCTCTTTTAATGTAAGAATCTTCCACAAGAAGATTTTTTATTCCATTGAGTGTATTGTCCATCTAGCATCTAAATATATTTTTTTAAGGGCTAAGATTTTTTGCATTTAACTTTAATACCACCTAAGAAGCATATTCTCAGCTGTACCATTTTTTTCCTTGCATACTAGAAAGGAAAAGGAAACAGGCTAACACAACGTGATAGATGCATATACTACCCCAAAAATTTAAACTATAAAGCAATAAAAAGCTATGGCCTTGCAGAAGATTGTACACCTCAGTCCTTTGCTTTTAACCAAAGCCTTAGTAACTTATGTACCTTTGACAGAAAAGACAGCTTAAGAAAATAACTTCATATTACATATTTTTTTGATCAGCATGAAAGCAAGGAACAAAATAGAGGAATGTAGTAACAACTCAGACTAAAAGGAATAGATTCAGCATTATCTTCTCAAACTACACCAAATAACCTTCCTCTTCTTAGTAACACATGCATATTTTCAAAAATAGTGATTAACATGGACTATTAATTATTACAGTTCATCTTAGCTAACTGTAATTCTTTCCCTATGCAATTTATTATCTAGTTCATGGAATCTAAGATAAATTTTCACAAAGTCTTTCCAGACTGGATCAACTTACATTTCTAAACAATTGCATAATATGTAAATTACAATTTTACATATTAATTTTCCTGTTCTATTAAAACCAACAGAATTATAGGATTAAATATTGCCTTAATTTCTTTTTATACACCTTTACATGTTATGAGATTGCTTTCCTTTGTTGGGTGCGGTGTTTTCTCTTTTGTCCACTCCCCATGGGAGAATCGCAGGCACAATGCTATTGTGTTATTTTAATAAAATGATGTGTGCTGTGTATATATGTACTATGGGCTGTGTGTTTGCATTAACAAAAATAAGACCAAAGAGGTGTGAAATAAAAGTGTTGAGAACTGTGGCGACTCTTAATTCCTGTGGGAATCTGTTCTTGAGTGTTCTGCCTATTCTTGAGGAAGCTGTTTCCTGCATTGATATTTTAACCTTGAGATGGAAACTTCAACTGTGACTTTAAAAAACAGCTTTATTAGCCATAGCTTTCCTTCTGCAAGTGCAGAAAACTAAGCTGTGTGGTGTGGTCAGCATGCTGGAGGGAAGGGATGCCATCCAGAGGGACCTTGACAGGCTGGAGAGGCAGCTCGTGAGAACCTCACAAAGTTCAGCAAGGCCAAGTGCAAGGTCCTGCACAGGGGTCGGGGCAATCCCAAGCACAAATACAGGCTGTGCAGAGAATCGATTGAGAGCATCTCTGAGGAGATGGTGGATGAGAAGCTCAACATGAGCTGGCAATGTGCGCTTGCAGCCCAGAAAGCTAACCCCATCCTGAGCTACATCAAAAGCGTGGCCAGCAGGTCAACGGAGGTGATTTTGCCCCTCTAGTCCGCTCTTGTGAGTACCCTACCTGGAGTACTGCATCCAGCTCTGGAGCCCCCAACATAAGAAGGACATGGACCTGTCGGAGCAAGTCCAGAGGTGGGCCACGAAGACGACTGGAGCACCTCTCCTATAAGCACAGCCTGAGAGAGTTGGGGCTGTTCAGCTTGAAGAAGAGAAGGCTCATAGGAGACCTTATAGGAGCCTTCCAGTACCTAAAGGGGGCTTATAAGAAAGACAAGGAGAAAATCTTTAGCAGGGCTTGTTTTGATAAGACAAGGGTTAATGATTTTCAAATAGAGGGAGGTAAATTCAGACTGGATATAAGGAAGATATTTCTGACAATGCAGGTGCCCAGAGAGGTGGTGGATGCCCCATCCCTGGAAACATTCAAGGCCAGGTTGGATGGGGCTCTGAGCAACCTGATCTGGTTGGAGATGTCCCTGCTTCTCGCAAGGAGGTTGGACTAGATTACCTTTAAAAGTCGCTTCCAGCCCTAACTGTTCTATGATTCTGTCATTCTATTTAGGTACCCAAGTACCTTGATAATTCATTAGAAACCATTTTAACATTTTCAGTAATTTGGGGTATGTCTGTAGTACCCTTTGTAGTTGAAATGACTCATTGTAAGTCCTGACATACAGAAAATTAAGATTTATTGTTATTGTTTGGGGTTTTTTTAAATAATTACCTCTAAATTGATCTTACTTAAGTATTTTCATCTGGTATTTTTTGATTCCTCATTTGATAGTTACATGCTATTACAATAAATTATTTTCCTCTCTGTTTTGACAAGAAAAGTCTCCATGACCAGTGCAGAAAAGACTTTGATAAACGACAAAACAACGCCAATCTAGATGTGTAAACATACAAATATTTTAAAACATTTTTTAACATGGTGAATTTATACAAATTATTTATACAGAAACATAGCTAATCACTCAGTACCCCTCTGACAAAGCCTGAAACTCTGAGAGATTAAAATCTACCTGATTAAAAAGAATTCTCATATTGTAACAACAGCTTACTGACCTAACAAGGATTAGTCTCCCATTTTGTTAGACATCAGGGTAAAAAGATAGTCCTTTTTGAGGCCAAAAAATGTTTTTCATTTAGTTACCACCCTCACAAGTTAATCTGAGGTACAAAAGAACTGATTTGCTGAAAACAATAACTAACTAAAGATTATTTGCAGATTCATCACCAAGAAAGCTGAACACCAAGCTGAATACCAAGAAAATGCACTTCTGAAATTAATATAAACACCCTCTTATGGATACTAAATCCAACATATAACTAAATAACTCAATATACTTCAGGGGTAGCAAAAAGCCTGAAGGAAACAAAATTACTCCAGGCATTGGAAATTATGTTATTCTTATAATAAAAATTCTACTTTCTAACAGAAAGTGTGGTAGGAATCATTCATAACAGATTTCCCTCAAAGGAAACAGGGCCAAGTACTAATGTCCCACCAAGCTAGCATTCAATTCCGCAGATAATGCTCTTTTTGATGCTGGAGTAAAAACAGTGCTCAGCCTCCACAGCAATATTCTAAGCTATCGATGCTAACCAGTCATTAAAACAAGATCAAGAATAAGATAAGCAGAATAGAGGGGGGGTTTTTTGGTAAGAAATGAAAAACACATTTATTCTGAGACCTTATTTTCATTTTAGTGGATCTGTTCTTTTCCTAGGTATTTCTGTTTCATTTAAAAGAATACTTTTCTTACTTCATTAGAGAAGGCAAGCCTTGAAGCTCAGTGTAAAGTAAATAAACCACACATAATAATAATAAAGAATTGCTACAGTGTTCATCCTATTTATAAGGTCACTTAAGTTCAAAAGACACCTGCTGGAAATGCCTTTGATTAAAAAGAAATTTAATCAGTAAGGGTGTCATTCATCCTCACTAATGTCCATCTGTCCATACCTAAAAAAAAAAAAAACATTAAACAACAAATAACTGGACCAGAAAGTCATCTCCAAGTTCAAATTTTCATTTTACTTTGAACTGATTGATGTAGGTTTTAGAAATAAAGAATTAAACATCACGGTACTCCATAGGTCAGATTCTCAAAGCTCAGAGCCCAGTAGCTCGCACTACGAACAACAGAAAATCAGTTCAGTTCAAGTTAAGAACATTGGGACTTGCTAGAGGCCAAACTTTTAAAATCTTACCTAGAATATAAGATGTATTTATAAAAGAGTAAGAAAAAACACACAACGCAGCACACATTACTAATCACTAACAACTATTTGGGGTAAGTTGAACCATAAATGGTTTTCCAGATCTAGGATCTTCTTTAGCTCTCTTTACACCTGCCCTGAAGTATTTTCATATCCAGCTGACAAATTTCAACCAAAAAGAACAGTCCTAAATTATGACATTCCTAACCACAAGTCAAGTAATGAAGAAGGATCATCTCAATGCTGCTACACTGTAGAAGGACTTCTCCGATTTCAACCTCAGTTATACACCGGAAAGTATACAGAGAGTGGGAGACATGGTGAACACCTCAACCTCACAAACAGCTCTCAGCAGAACAGAAGAAAATCAAAGACAGGAACAGAAGAAAATCAGATCAGAGAATGTAACACTACTGGAAATGCAGTTTCAGACTATTGCTACTTACAGACTTACACATTTAAATTAACTCAGTTCAGGATTCTTTTACCTCCTAATTTCTGTATTTAATCAAAAGACAGTCAATCTCACATTAAGGGATCATAAGGTACTACACTTACATTCCATGAGAGATAATCTATGATCATAAAAGGTAGCATTTTGACAGTTGTGGGAAACAATGTTCTTTATCATTGCCTAAAACATAGTTGCATATGCTTTTCATCCATCTTCCATACTTCCTTGCAGAGGCAGTTACTGCTGAAAAGTAGTTCACCCTCCATGTGTCTGTTCATTCCATTGCATCCCTAGCAAGCGCTAGCATGAATATGAAGTGATTTCTGTGACATAAACTTCAGCCCTCTTGGAACTAGAACAAAACTATCAGTCTGGCTAAGAGAGGACAAAGAGCCATCTGATAGTAAGTTACTAGTCTAGTTAACAAATTAATCAGCAACCCTGTTGTGAAAATCCAGGCAAGTTTTCTGTAGCATCTACCTGATGCCTAGTATTACTGATATCTCTTGCTGTAATTAATTGAAGGGACTCTCTTGTAACTGCTTACACAATTTACCTAACTGTGACAATAAAGAATTTGTCTTACCGAGACTTCACAAGCTAAACAGTAACTAAAAGAGGCAACACTTCCAACAATATCACAAATGCATTCAATGCACTTCATCTATCAGACTGGAATATGTCATCTTAAAAAAGAGAGAGTAAAGAAAAAGATGTATTAAACTGTAAGCAGTATAATAAAACTAACATCCCAAAAGAGCTTATGTTTTAATAGATTTTGATATTGGCTCATTTTTATTTTTAAGGGACATCAAAAAACTGGCAGAAGAAACAGGGAAGAATATGCTATGATACATTAGTGTCTTTATCCATTTGTTTTGTCTGGCTTCTGTGTTGTAACACATTGTAGGAGCTGGGAAAAAAAAAATATACAACTCTTATAAAAGTAATATTTACCCAAGAGAAAAAATATTGCTCTTGTTCTGGTTCACCTACTTCCATTTTTATGTTGTAGTTCTGGCCAAGAACACTCTCCAGGAGTTCTTTGATGGTCTGGTCTGAGAGAGATGGAGAAGGAGACTGCAGGGAAGCAATTATTTCATCAACAGACCTTGCAACCACTTTCATAGGCAACGCTAGTGTGGAAGTAGGCTCTTCAGGTTTGCTCTGCTGGAAGTTCTTCTCATATATTTTTGAAGTGTCTGGTCTAGTCACACTGCTTGCCTCTTCCAACTGTTCTTGAGCAGACCTCACACTTGGCTGCTTGCTTCCTTTTCTCAGCATTCTTCCCAATTCAACATCTAAATCTTGTTGCTTTGCTTTTGAAATCACTCTGCTTCTCTTCTTACAGCTTTCCATGGTTATTTTTCCCTTTCTTGAAGTGTTTTTGCTTGTATCAGAACCTGTAGGGATAAACTAATCGCTGTCTTTGATCACAGTATCTATTTCTTCTGTGTTATCTCTTTTTAAATTCTGGGGATCCATCTGTAGCACACGCACTTTATCTGTTACTTTAGTCACAGTTTTTGTCTTTTCTAATGAGATAAGGTAGCTATTAACATGACAATTAGACCTGGCTTCTGAGGTGGTGCTGAGTGCTTGACCATTAGAATTTTTTAGTAGTACCTGCAAATGATGCCATTACTGGCAGTTTTACAACTGTGCTTTCATGACTACAGGTGGCATTTTCTCTGTTAACTTTTTCAGAGCAATTTTTCTGATTTTTGCAGCACTTTTTCCACAGATTTCTTTCTCTAAGTCATCACCCTGAGATGAGGAGTTTGTTTTTTCATGTCTCTTACTTCAGAAGATACCATTACTTCCTGTGAACATCAGAACACCCAATGAATTAATTAGGAATATTTTTATTTATATTCATGACAGGCTTATGTGTACTCTTTGACCTCTGGAGAGGATAATGTTCTTAACTGATGCAATTGATTGCGTGTTAAATCTTCCAATAAGGGCTAAATGCTCACGTTTCTAGGAGCAATAACTATTGCTTGTTCGATCTTCAGACTATCCCACTGGGATTCTCTGCCTATAGTCTCATGTTCCTTAATCCTATTCAGCTCTTCCACATAACTCAGTCCAACGTGCTCGTTTTCTAGCAATTTTTCCCTACTGTATGCAACCCGTAAATTCAAACAGAAATGTGTTTTTGTATTTTATATACCAACACAGAACCCAATCTTGTAAGGACTACTTCATTTTGCTGAGACCCCCATTGATTTTAACAACACTGATCTGGTCGTGTATAATGAAGCACCAGCAATGACCATTAGCATCCCACTATCTTTGAGAGCACAAAAGCATTCCACTATCTTTGGGAGCTGAACAGGAACTCCCAAGAGAGAGAAGAGAAAAAAAAAAAAAAAAAAAAAAAACAGAGAAGGGGTAAAGCTCAATGCTTTCTTGAAGTAACCCCAAAAAAGCTTGCCACCTACAAAAAACGGTGCCCCACTTCTCGTCCCTCGCAGCCTGACAGCCCCCGGCGCCCACAGCCGGGCCGCCGGCAAGAGGGGGACGGCACGGGGCAGCGCCCCCGCCACGCACCGGCACAGGCCTCGCGGCTCCCCTGGTCCCTTAGGCCCCGCACGGGAAGGCTGCTAGTCTCCCCCTTGCACGGTACTGGCGGCCTCGGGGACGACGACGAAAAGCCGGGCCCGCAGCCCCAGGAGGAACCGCCGCCGCTCCCTCCGGCACCGGCGGGCAGGGGAAGGACGCGCTCCGTTACCGAGCAACGAGGCCACCGCTGGGGGAGAGAGCGGGCAGCGCTGGCTGCCACCTCTAGCGAGCGCCCCCTGCCGGCGGGGAGGGCCCGGGGGGGCCAGGCCAGGCTGCCTCTCCCAGCGCGCTCCACGCAGGCAGCGTCGTGGGGGCGGCACCCGTGGGCTCTCCACCGTCCCTCCCTGTGGGGACGGACCTGAAGCCTTTTACGTGCAGGGCTTCGGTGGGAATTTAGTCCCTTGAGAGAGCTCATGTCTGAAGGCCCGCGAATTTCGGCCTCATCCAGGGGCGCAATTCAAAGTATCCAAGCTGAACCACGGGTTTCGGAAGGACACGTTGTGGCCGAGAGTGTTTGTACCATTGTCTGTCGCACTGTAGCCTTGTTTCTCTTCTGTGTATGGCAACCCTTGTTCTGCGGTCAACCACGGGCTCTTTATAAAGTTTTGCCCTGAAAACCAAAGGTGTGACTGGCATTGCTGGGGACTGGTGTGCCATGCAATGCCACCGCTTCCAAGTGCAATTACAGATGCGTTTTTTCCTGTCAAACTAATTTTCCTAATTGTCAAAGAGTCAGCTGGGATATGAAAGCCCAGCTCAGCTGCATTTGACTTGTTTATCAACATCAATAAAGTTTCTATCATCAGCATTTAATTTACCATACGAGGGACTGCCAGCCACGGGATAGACTCCATTTCAGATTCCATAAACTGACCAGCTTTGCAGTATTAACGTGAGCAAAAAGTCTGAAACCAGTTTTCTGTGAGAAATTCTGACTCCGTGTCTTACAATTTTACTAGCCTGTCCTTCAAAGAACAGAGGTATCAAATACATTTGACACTTGCCTGGTGAAAGTTACATTTTAACAGTAGTTCTTTTCACAGATAAAGTATGACGTAGAAGTGGACCAACAAAATATATGAACCTTTTCAGTGTCCAACAAAAGTAGGAATGATAATATATGCCAAAAATCACCAAACTTCAGGAAATAAATTTTTAAAATTAGTATAATGAGCATATAAATTAAAAGAAAATATGAAAAGTCAAAGTGAATCTATCAAGATGGTTATAACTGTGGCGCAACCCTATAAGGTCACATTCACCAGGTTCCCAAGAAGACTGGTTGTCTAGAACACAGGCAAAGAAAAACAGTTAATAGTGGTAAAGGGAGGAAAAAAAAAAAGGTTTCCCATATATAATCTGAATTCAAAGCACTGGAATTTCCATTAATTTCTGGGCTGCAACAGTTCACAAAATTATTTTTATAATCCACTTATGTCTTTTATAGTGGGTAAAAATAAAGTCTTTTTTTTTCCCCCTACAGTTTGGGTCTCCAAACACCCATGTGATAACAAGGAACTGCAGGGACTAACTGCATATATTGTATTCAAATATGTCACTTAACTGGTTGAAAGGCTCCACTGATCTAACAAACAAATGTCTTGTATTATTCTCTCCTTTCTTTGTAGCTTTCAGCTACTGCTTTGTAGCTTTTTTTTTTCCCTACCAAATTGTATTCCTGGAGTTCAAGGGGGTTAACCAATGTACTTCCTGAAAACAATGCTTCTGACACTGGGTTAGATGGCCCACTTTTAGCTTGCTAATGCAACTTAAAATTTGTTGAAGATTAAAAGCTCGTTAGCCAATCACATTACATCCCAGTTCATAGCAGGTTTTCCTCTTCTGATAGCAAGATAACCATTTAAAGCCCTGTAATATACCCTGGGAAGCCTTTCTCTTTGGTGTCTGATTTGTTTCTCCCTCTCTCTAGCAGGATTCCCAGTGCAGTTGGAGGAGCAGAAGGTGGAATATGAAGTAGCTGATCTGTGTTGAAGGATTCCTGTTAGCTGTCCAGGCCATTAGAGCAGTTCAGACCAGGGATGAAGTGGTCGATCGCCTGATTGAAGGTGAATCCTATTAGCAGTTTAATGCAGTTGTAAGCCTAGAGAATAGATCCATTTCAAATCAGTTAAACAGTAAGTAAAGCCTCAATAATTTCATTTAGCTAGAACAGTTCCTCTCTGCAGGAATCACAGTGGTATGTGGAAGAAAAGACCTTGCATGTGAAGAGATATTTGCATCAGGAAGTTCCAGTAAGAAGCTGCTGAATGGCAAGAAGTATTTGCATAAAAAAAATCTTAGGAAGAAGGAAAAATCCTTAGACATCAGTTTCCTCTTTAGGTTAATAGCTGTGGTAAAATGGAAAATGAGTACGTTGTGTTACCTTACTGATCTGTTGTCTGCTTGAAGCAAACTGGGGACTGGCTCCTGGAGAATGTAGTCAGGTTGCAAGAAATGATCCAGCCTTGGTTCATAAATGTTTCCTGGTTTACAACATTTAGACTCTAGGTCTTGTAAGCAAAGGGAGTAATCATCCAAGGGGAGCTGATGTCAAGTTAAATCCCAAATGCTGTATTTTTCCCCTACTAAGCCACATGCATTGCTTAGCAGTTATTCCAGAAGTAACTGTTGTCAATACATCCTCTAGATCCTCAGCTTGAGGACCAGAGACGACAGCTGCAGAGGTTCTTGTCTCTGATACATATGAAAGCAGGGAAATCTTTTTCCACTTTCCCCAGGTATTATTAGCATGTGCCCCTCTCTTAATGATCACAGTGATGTTTGCAGCCTGGAGGTATTTTTTTTATTAACATTAAGTATGTAGTTAAACAGGCTAAGCCTTATCTCTGTAGCTTGCAAAGTCCAAAATTTAATCAGTAGATGAATCCTTATACTTAGCAAATGGATCTAGATTTCAAAAATCTTGGGCAAGTTCAGTCCCTGGGTACACATTATTATTTTTCTTAATCAGGCCTAACTAGATCACTAAGCACATAATAACATTCTAATAGTACATAAATTCTATCATCTAGGTTATTAGTCTATTAATGTTACAAGGAAGGTTTTTTCCTTATAGAAAGAAAAACGATCATTAAAAATTGTTCAGTTGGTTGAAGAAAGTCTGAAAATGCAGTTTCTTTTCTCCTAAACTGTCTGAGTCCATGCCGTGTAGGATGTCCCACCCCCAGTGCACATCATTGCCACAACCCAAGTTCGTGCTGGAATGAGACTGAGATGCACGTAGCGCCCCACAGGCTTTGGGAGGAAACTGGAGCACAGTCAGGGGGAGTTAATGGTGCTCTCCAAGAGTCACCCTCACCTAGGCAATCAGGAATCAGGACAGCGTGGTGCATATGAAATATGTACAGCCTGGTATGGGCTCTCCAGAAAATGCCAGAAAGAGTCATTGGAAAGCTGAATAGCAATTACTTAAAGAAAAAAAAAAGGAAAGTAAGAGCTACTTTGCTAGTTCTTCTGTGGGTTCCATCTAGTTTGTCACTAGATGCCAAGCCTCACCTTGGCATCCTTTTTCAGCTGACTGTGAAGCTCTTTTCACCTGAAATAGTCCAAAAGCCCCCAGCCCTGCTGGGGGATGCTGCTCTCTCCCTGTCAGTGTGCTGCAGCTGAAGAAGTAATCTAGTCTGCCTCAAAATGGCAGTACACTTGCTCAAAACTGTTCACCAATGCAGTAATTCTAGCAAGAATAACAAATAGTTTCACCATGATGCCCAAGTAGCATTATCCCATTTTAGAGGCCAGGAGCTAGAACAGAGAGAGTCTGAATGACTTTCCAAAGTCCCCTAGTAGAGCCAGTAACAGAGTCATGACTGAGTCTGTGCTTCTGACTACCAGTAAATAGAAAATCAGAGGTACGTATCCTCAGGCTACAGGCTACTGTTTGCTCTCTTAGTGCGTCAACATCTTTGTTTTAATATCTCTGCCACGTATCTGTATAAAATGGCAATAAATACTCAAGGAAAATCAATTAATTATAAGCTAAAATACTGAACTATGAGGTATGGCCACTGGGAATGTAGTACACAAACTTATTTGACAGTTACACTGTGGGGATGGTAATCTGTAGCAGAAGAGTGGAGGAAACCGGTTGGGGGGAAATAATCTCTAAAATCAGAGAGTGTCGATACTGAAAAGCTTTTTCGTTAGTTGCAAGGGTTGGATCCAGCTGAGCTGAAGGAAATAGTTGGGGGTTTTTTTTGTGATCAATCCATATTGAATCCCTTGTGCAGCAAACAGCTGTAGAAAGGTTTTGTGGAATTAGTATTATAAATCACACATTCAATCCCTTTATGAGTGTTGAAAGCATTGTCATTCATCTAATCACTATATCCTATCTTTGATCCATAACAAATATGCACACCCAGCTCTACTAATCTCCATTATGATTGTGAGATATCTGTATTTGTCAGTACTATACCAGCAGAAATAGTTAAAATTTTTCTTCCTCCTACGATTTTGAGCTTTGCTCTTTTTTTCTCTCCCAAGTGAAACACATTCTTTAAATAATTACATTTCTTTCATAATTCAAAATAAAAATAAATGAAAAGTTGGAAACAAGTTGGAGCCCTTTTATTTAAAACCATATTTATAACGAGAAAATAATTACAATGAGAAAATTGTTTGGTCTTGAGTGATCATGAATCCCAGACTCATTTTTTAGTATTACGTGACTGTGCTGTTTCCAGGTATGTGCCACTTTATTATATAGCCCAAGAGAAATTACATGAGTTACTTCTAGAAGCCCATCACACATAGCCTTTATTATAGGCACAAGGTCAGAGACACTCCTGGCTTTGAAGAAGGCTGTAAGCAATAAACGGAGAAATTACAGCTAAACACCTGCTGAAGTCTTTGCTGGGCTCAGCCCTTTACTTGCTTTAGTTCTAAAATTTGATCATATTATCTCTGCTCTCCATTGTCTTTCAGTTAATACGGCAGATTTTCCAGTCGACTGTTCCAGTCTAACTCTTCTGTTCTCTTAGGACAACACCTTGACATATAGATGTAGATAGATAGTGTGTGTTTGTAGATCTCATAGGTTTCACAGCTGAAGACTCAGTGTTGGGGGACATAGAAATGCCATTTAATCGCAAGAAAAATCTTCACATTTGATCAGTTTCTTCAGCAAAAGGAAATGCCCTGCAAAGACTGAGGAGAGGTGTCTGCGGAGGCTGAAGTTCCAGCTGCCTCTAAGGGTAATGTTAAAAAAGATTTAAAGGATTTCTGGCACAGGATGGATGGTGAAGGGAGTAATCCTAGATATTGATCCTGAAAAGAGGAAAAGGATTGTTTGTTCAGTGGGTAATAGGAAAGCCACCTGATCCAGCTATGAAATTGTTGGGATGGAAGAGAGGATCTCTCTCTTTTGGAGGAACTGAAGGAAAGGTCAGGTGTTGGATTCCCTCCCAATCATCCCGCCTTAAGTCACTACCTAAAAATGAGTAAACCTGAAACCACACGCACTGCAGAAATACTTTGGCAGCTGCCTTGTTGGCTGGGGAGGGGTGGAGGAGGAATGAATTAAAACTGATTCTTCCTTGTCTCACCAGTAGCCGCACAGAGAGCTGAGCCCACATGAGGGCAGAAGGGAAGGCATGTGGTGAGCTAAGTGACCTTCCTGATATCGTTCCCTTAAATCTGCTCAGCAGGGAGATTCACCCTTGAAATGCTTGAAGCAGCAGCAGAAGCTTAGGCCAGCTGCTGGGAGGACCAACCGCTCTCCAAAATACTGAACAGCTGCTGCCCCTGAGGAGTCCTAAAATGTTACTGAATCCAGACCTTCCTCTATTTTCCCATAGATGCTGGTTGATTATCCTATTTTATGGGTCTTGCTTATGATTTTAGGGTGTTACCAGCCGATACTCATATTCTCACATTTCAATGTAAAACTATGTGATGTGTTACATAGAGCCTCTGGGCATCCTTTTCCAGGGCAAACATAATTTTTGCTATATGCAGGTTAGTGTATGTCCCCTGATGGAGTATGTGTGTTTGTGCTGCCACACATCCCACAATTGCTGGCTGTCCATGTTAATACAGCTCAAGAAAATGTGCAGTTAATGCAGCCTGAATTAATTTATGCTCTAGGAACAGCAAGATGGGTAAAGCTGTGGAACTGCTCCCTGGGGAGGAGTTTAAATAAGTCAGCCTTAATTTTGTACATTTGATTCTTCAGAGCTGAAGCCAGCCAAGAAAGCCTTTTATGATGGATACTGGTCTCTCCCAATGCTTTTCCGTAAAACTGCTGTGGAGACAGAGGCAGGGAAATAAATAATTCCTTCCTGGGAAAATGAGAGCAGAGCAAACAATTTGAAAATATGGTGCTATGCAGTGAAAGAAGGGTAGCATTCCTTTGCTTTCCAGCACTCAAAATCCAAATTAACAAACCAAGACCACCTTCTGCATAGGAGGGTCAGTTTGCAGAAGAACTGGAGTATTATATTGGCATGAATCTCACAAGCAGTTGATCACCTTTGCATCTCTTGTCCAGTACAGTGGTGTTTGGTTTACATCGGTAAAACAGATGTTCTTGGGGAGAGACCAATGCAAGTTTTGGAGAAGCAAGACTCGTGAAGAGTGAAAATAACTTTTGTTCAACCTGCAGATATTGTTGAAGGGGAAAAAAAGAGAAAAAGGCAGACTTTGGTCCTGAAGTCATTTGGACAACTTTAACAAAGAAATAATTCTAGGATTCATGCAAAAGTGTCTTTCCTACCAATCTTTGTTTCTTATACTGGTTTGTATAGATTAACTGCACTCACTGTCTTAGTTTGCTTTCTTGCTTTCTCATATGTGTATTGCAAAAAAAAAAAAAAATCTGTATATTTTCTGAAATACCTTTTTTGCAATTTGGGTGAGATTCTACAAAGTTAGTGTCATTGGCGTATTTGTGTTTATCTCTGCATAATCGAATTCCCGTCTCCTCTAATACTGTTTCTTCCATGCCATCTTACTGCAGTTACTTTAAAACAAAACAAACCACACAAAGCTTTCAAAAAGATACTGAGTAATCACATAAGAATTGCCACACTGATTGAAATAAATAAGAGAAGTGTTTCCATTTACGTTTCAGTAAATCACAACATAAATAAAACACCCAGTAACTGAAATAAATACCTACATCGCTGCTCTCGAGTCAAATTAGAAATACCAAGTGCATTTATTTTTACATAAAGTAAGTAAGACACACTTGGTCAGTCACGCACTGAAGTGTGGGCATCCTGCCAACTGGAGTTCTGCGTACACGCATCTAGCCTTACTAGCAAAAATAAAGTTATAGTGTGCAATGGGTCGTGATTTACCTAGTTAAGAACTATTTTTTACAGCAAAGAAAAAGTAAACAAGAAAATAGAGTCTTCTTTACTCTTATCTCTTCCACCCTCGGATACTAACTTATTTGTAGTTTTTCGTTTTGTTATTTGTGCTTCTTTTTCCTTTAACTGTGTATATATGAGTATTCTGGGGGAGGGAAGTATTTTTTTTTTTATGTCAAGAGTGTCGCTCTTGACATAAAACATGCTGAATGATGCCTAGAAAAATGAAATGCAATGAATTGCAATGAAATTTAAGAAATAAAATAAAATAAAATAAAATAAAATAAAATAAAATAAAATAAAATAAAATAAAATAAAATCCGGCAACGGAAAGTCGCTCCTGCTACAGTGTCTCCAGGGCTTCGTACGGCGCCCGTGAAAGGCGCACCCCGAGTGTGACCCGTGAGGGCCTGGCACCCTCGGTAGCGCTCCCGGTGGGTCGGGGCCTGGGGAGAGGGGACCGGACGCTGCGCTCCACCGGCAGCAGCGCGGCACCTGCCCGGGCTCCCGGCCGCTCCGGAGCCCCCTACGCCCGGCGGAGGCGGCTGAAGGGGCGGAAAATTGGAGGCCGCGCAGCAGACAGCGGGGAGGAAGGGCCCAGCGGGAAAGGGGTGCGAGCCCCCCGCCGCCCCCCCCCACCCGCCCCTGTCCGGTTCGTCCAGACGACGGGTGCCGAGGAGGAGGAGGGGGTGCAGAAAGAGTAGCTCCCTCCTACCTCAGGTCGGTCGGGAGAAGGGGGTCGCTTGGCTGTGATGGTCCTTGATAGAAGTTCACGCAGAAAAGGCCCCAAAGCGGGTGTTGACCCCACACGGGGCCCTCACCTGCCCCGGCGCTGCTCTCGAGCGAGGGGGTGGTAAACGCCACCTTACCGCATTGTACCGGGGCCGGGGGATGCTCCGGGCAGCGGGGGGGACCCCGCCGGCTCTTCTCATTGCGGGCTCAGCGGCAGGAGCGCAGAGCCAGGGCGGCTCTGTCTGGTTGAGAGGGGGACCACGAGCACCCCGGCTCCGCCGCCGTCTCGTTGGGCTCCCTCCGGAGCGAGGGGTGCTCCTGGCAGTCACCGCCCGGGCTCCCACCCGTCCCAAGGACCTGGCTCTGGGCAGCGGCGCCTTCCCACTCGAATACTCTTTGGGGGGCGGGGAGGATTCTGCGTTGGAATCAGATGTGAAGAGGGATCTCCCACCGTCGGGAGGGATGGATAAGGCCAGGGAGAGGGCGGGAGAGGCTGAGGGGTCCCACGGCGTTTGAGGTGACCCGTAGCGCAGGGTTGGGCCCGCCTGGAAAGCCGGGTACCAGCGACCCCTCTGCAGGAGACGGATCCGGGGAAAAGGAAAGGAAAGGCGGGTGCACAGTGAGAAGCAGGGGAGGCATCCTCATGCGGAGAACGCCTGGCAGCTCCTTCCCGAGCCGCACATCTGCCCCGCACAGGCACTGCCGAGAGATTCCCGGCCGGGAGACGGTGGCTTTGGGATAAAATCAAACAAGACTCTCCAAGTTAAACCGAAGGGGTGGCCGGCAGACGCTGCCCCTGCCAGGGGAAAAGTCGCTCTCACGCCGATGCGAACTAAATCAGCTCTTAGGAGTTAAAGCCCCCGCCAATTCCTACGGCCTCCCGCCCTACGCGTGGGACAGTACCTGCGGGCGGCGCTCCCGAGCAGCGCTGGGTAAGGAGCCCCGACGGGCTCCCGGGCCGTGCCGGGTCCCCGCGTGCGCAGCGCCGCGCCGGTGCCTGCTCCGGTCCCCACGGCGAGGCCGAGGGTCTCTTCCCACGGGCGAGTGAGTCCTCTCCACCCGGCCTGACAGCCAGGATCCCGCAGGGATGCGCTTCCCGCAAAGCAGTCCCTTGCTGCGTGGTCTTTGCGGGGCACAGCTCTCCCTCCCAGCGCTGGTAACACGGGCTCCCGTGGACGTCCTGCCTCCACTCCACCCCCTCTCCCCCCTCAAACCACACACACATACTTTCCTCTTTTAGGTCAGTTATTATGAGACCCTGCTCCCGTTTAGATGGGGAAAATACAGCCCACCTCAGCCTGCGCTTTCATCCAGGCTGCACAAACAGCTCCCCTGGGGAAAATAATAATAATAATAATAATAATAATAATAATAATAATAATAATAATAATAATAATAATAATAATAATAAAAAGCAGCTGGTGTAAAGCTGGGTCAGAAACTGGTGCTACTCTAACCGGAGCTGGAGAAAGGTTCGTGTAAATGGGGCCAGGGCTACCGTCCTGGAGCTCAGCAAACGCACAAGCAGCTGAGCGCATCTGGAGAGCTCCCGCCTGCTCTCACGCGTCTTCCATCCCGTCCTCCTTCCCACTGAGCCTGCTGCAGAGGGTGCGGACAGCTCACCCTGGGCTCTCGGAGCATCCACGCAGAGCTCCGCAGGGGCTCAAGTGCGGGTCGAGGGCAACTACCGAAATCCACCTTTTTTTTTTTTTTTGTTTTCCCTCCTGTGGCCGTGGGCAGAGCCGTCAGGACCCTTTTATTCACAGAGGGAAGGCTTTTCTCCATCGGAGCTGCAACGCAGCCACCTGGGCTGAAGGGAATTCCCAGCAGCGGCTGGCTCTGCCTCGGGCTTCTGTGCACCCAGCCGAAACGCGCCCTGAGGAGCCCGCCCGCGCTCTCACCTCTGGGAGCAGCCTTAGAAGGGAGCCGAGCCCCAGCCGCGGCCGGACAACAGGAGGCGCTGCGAGTTTGCACAACCCCCGGCCCTTCCCTCCCCTCCCCGGCCTGTCCCGGCCGGCGGGCATCCTGGCGGGGGCGTCCCGAGGGGGCGGCCGGCCCGGAGAGCGACCCTGCGGGGCGCCACGTCCGCTCCGCCCAGAGCAACGCCTCCATACCAGCGACCGAAGAGCGTGGCCAGCTTCGTGCCTGCTCTTTTTTCTTTTTTTTTTTTTTTTTCCTCCAGGTACGGAGCGGGCCCTGCATGGGCCACCCGCCCGGCGCCCCGGCGGGTGTTGCTCCCGCGGGGCTGGGCTGTGGGGAGCGGGGCCGCACCGCCCCGAGGTCACCCGGCGGGAAGGCACCACCCGCGGGGCCCCTGGGGCCGCTGCCCTCCCTCGCAGCCTCGCCGCATGCGGGGAGGTCTGAACGGAGCCCAGGTGCTGGAATGAACAAGGCACCACCCAAGGGTCTCTATTTTCAGACGTACAGACCGCTTCCTTTTGGGAAAGAGGGAAGGTGCCTGCACGAAGACCGCAATTTTGATATCTCTTAGATTTTCCAATGGGGCTTGTTCCAGTTTCCATGGGTGTAGTTTGACCATTCGAGAAAGCAGGGTTTTAATCCAGTGCTTTTATCTATTTTATTTCCTTCAAGATACATTTTCATCCCTTATTCTCGTTTGCTGATTCCAGAGTTTTGTTTGTTTCAAGGATTTGACTTAATTCTGTTGCCAGGTTTAAAGAAAGAAGGACGAGGAGGGAAAGAACAAAGACAGGGATAACAGAAAATGCATTTAAAGGACAAGTTAAAACATATTTGTCAAGGCAGACATATGCTATACCTCGTCATTTGAATCGTGGGTCTCTGCATAAGAAACTTTTAAATCGCATTTGTGAGGGTGACGTTTTCGCAGCTCATCGAGGACAAATCACTGTGGAAGCAGCTGTGACCCTGCTGGGCGGCAAACACACCAGGCAGAAATTCAGACCCAGATGTGTATTTGAGTTTGTGTGGTATGACAGGCAAGCCTTTTTGAAAATCCCAATAAACTTTATTTCCCCTTCAAATTCCCATTGCCTGGAAAGTTATTTGGTTTTGGGGAGGGGGTTGGTTGGTTGTTTGGTAGATTGGGGTTTTTTTGTTTTGTGTTTTTTTTTTTTAACTATCAGGCGATAGAAATTCCAGTAGCTGGGTAGGAACAAATTCATAAAGGACAGAGCAGAGAAACCTAAAAAAAGTCTGTGGTCTTAACACAAGCTCGAAGAGCTAGACAGGGCAGGAGCAGAAACGGAAAATGCTCGATCCGCCTGCACAGACTGGGAGATTCCCTCTATAATAATAAAGAGCGTTGTCCAATGTCAATTTGTTTTATCAATGGTGCCCCTTTTTGCCTTTTACCAGCCTATGTAGATTCCTCCTCCCCTGTTCTTTGCGATAAATGAGGTTAATGAGCAAGAAGTTGGTAATAAGATGCCCGCTACTTACTGTTGCTGCTCCTGGGTGTCTGGCACCACAGAAGGCTTCTTTCCACAGTAAAGATATAAAATGGTTCCAATGACTCACCTGATGTTTGCCAAGTGGAGGTTAATATTGGCGGATCCGCGTTCAAGCCTCTGTCCAGGCTGAACCAGGTTACCTGCCGTGTTATGTCTCAGCGGCGTGACTCACACGGTTTCTAAACGCAAAGCACCAGAAAAGCAGTGTCACCGTCCACACAGGACGGCAGCCCCGTTGGAAGGGCCGGGTTCAGCCCATGGTGGGGGGACCGTAGGGCTCTGGGGAGCACGGAGCCTATCCCCCCTCTCTCGCAGCCCGGGGTGCTGGGGGCGGTTCTCCGCCCCGAGGGCTCTGGGAGAAAGGGCCGCAGCGGGGTACCTGCTGTGGGGTGAGGGGTGGGAGCGGGGGGAGCTTGCGAACGGCAGGGCTCGGGACTTTGGAGCACGTCCCGGCCATCGAGTTAAAGGAGCATCAGTACTGGACTTCAGTAAACATCGCCTCTAATCTCAGGGGTTTAAGGCTGGACGGCCTTCTGCATTCTCTTCAAACAGAGGGGGCTGCCCTCCCCTTACCTACCTCATTTCATTTCCACCGATCCCTCCTAGCATTTGCCCTGTCCATCCGAAAGGGTGGGTTCCTCCCTCCGCCCCCCGCTTTCTTACTCTCTCCCCCTGTCCCACCTCTGTCTCTCCATCTTTCCCCACAAGCTTAAACCAATTACGCCGCTTTACAAATAAAGTGCAGCCCCGGGGGGGAGTTGCAGGCGAGGGGAACTGCCTTGTTTGCAGGTGCATCTCCGGCTTTGTAGGTGCGAACGCCTTTGTGCGGCGGACAAATGGGGAGAGGAGGAGGAGGAGGTGGGTACTTCTGCGACGTAAGATCCACATCAGCTCAACTCGACTCACATCCCAGCCGGCACTTCCTCACTTTCTCAACTGTCTCGCCCCGCACCGCTCCCTGCCTCCTTTTTGGCTGCTTATAGAGGAGAATTCAGCACCCACCTACCCCCGCCTTCCCTCCCCGGGCCCCTCCTGGGAGCTGGCTTCCTGCTAGGTCGGGCTTTCGGGCTCTTTTCCTGCTGCCCGCCGCTCGCTTGGAAGAGGGCTGGATGGTTACACCGGGCAGGTTGGCTCCATAATGTTAGGGACTGTGAAAATGGAAGGGCATGAAACCAGCGACTGGAACAGCTACTACGCCGACACGCAGGAGGTGAGTGAATCCTGGCGTCTGGCTCCCCTGCTGCCCCTCTGCAATTGCGGGGGGGGTGTTGGGGGGGGGGAGTCTGGGGGGGTCTGGGGGGGGGGCAGCAGACGGAGGAATCGCTTTGCGCTCCAGATCCTGCCAGCGCAAACGTGCCTCCCAACCCCCTCCGGCGCTGAGGCTGGCCAGGCTTCCCCGAGGAAAACACCGCTTCCCAGAGCCCCGGGGGCGTTTGAGGGAGACCTGGGGCCCACTGGGGGGGGGGACGGACGGGGGGGGATTGAGGGCAGCCCTTGATCTCGGCTATAAGGCGGAATCTCCGCTTGCGGCGAGCACAAAAGCGCCCCGTAAACTCTCGGCTCGGGGCAGAGGACCCGCCGCGCCGCCGGCCCCTGGGCTCCTTCCCGGTGGCAACGGGGGAGGGAGCCGGTGGCTAGCGCCCCCCGGGGCTGGGGCAGCTCTTCCCAGGCCCCCTCTACTCGCCGTCGGACGAGGCCTCACCTGTTAAAGGCGAGGGGGAAGAAAGGAGCGCGGCGGGCGGTGGGGGGGGGAACAGCCGTTTGTCCGTACTTTACAAGACCGGTCTGTGCTGCTGCTGCCGCGGGCCGGCGGGCGGCGCTGCCGGGAGCGGCCCCGGGGGCCAGACCGAGAGGGGGGCCCGGCCCCGGCCCCGTCGCACCGGCCCGCGGAGCCCCGGAAGGCGCTTCCGTCCCCCCGCGCCCGTTCGGCGAGGCAGTGCAAAGCGAGGGTGAGAACCGACCCGAGCCACGGCAGAGGAGAGGGCCCAGGAAGCGCCCGGAGCACCCCCACCCATCCCTCACCCCGCGGGCGCCCCACGGCCCTGTGTGGGTCCTGAGGTTCACGCTGCGGGTCTGCAGCGGGGGGTCCCCGGGAGCAGCCAGCGCTTTGGGGCACCGCCAGCAGCGACTCCTTCGGCTTCCCGCCCGGGAAGGAGCCGTTTTAAGGAAGTGTGGCGGCGAGGCAGCCACCTGGGTGTGAGCACCCGGGCATTGCATCAGCACACCCGGACGCGGGGCTTCGCGGTCCCCGCGCCTCGTCCCGGCACCCCGGAGAGGGCACACAGCGCCCGCAGGGCACAGGCGGATACGTGTCGCCCTACCGGCATCTTATTTATGGGAGGAAAGTCGGCTGAGTGCACGTAAGGCTCAGCCCAACTCTGTGGCATTTCCAGACTCATTTATCCTGGCCGTACTCATTACATACAAACATAAAGTTAGGCGACCTTCGTTTTTGTGATTTTTTTTTAAACTCAATCTTTTCTCCTCCCCTGCTATTTAATTTGAGTCACTGCACGGATGCAAGGTGGGAAGCCCATCCGCGTTCTACCATCTCGAGTAATTAATGTGATCCTCTAAATTAAAAGCTAATTTACAATCTCATGGAATCGGTAGTGAACAGTAATGAATTTTCTGCATTTAACCGTCGCCTTTTCTTAGCCGTGTTGCCTTTGTTCGAGGTAAACTGGGAACGTTTCTCTCCCTCCTGTTAAATCAGATGCCGTACTGGAAAGCACAATTTCAGGCTCTCCGATTCTGCCCTTTTTAAGAGTTTTATTATGTGGTAGGGTGCTACAATTTTTGCACGTCGAGCAATCGTAGAAAATCTCAGGCAAGGGAAGTTCAGGCTTTTCGTACTTTGGGAAAGTTTTTTTGTTTGGTTGGTTTTTTTTTTCAGCTTTAATTTAAAGGCTGACTTGATGGAAAATGCAGACAAGGGGGAAGCTTCCCACAAATAAAATGCGCGAACAAGAGTTGTTAGTTTGTTTTTTTTTCTTGGTTTTTTTTTTTTTTTGGCTACAAGACGTTATCACATCTTGTGTGAGAATACATATTTAAATCAGTGCAGGATCGGAAAGATGCGTGAGATTATTCTAAGAAAGTGCAGGCAGTTGAATTTCTCCTCGGCGCAGACAGCGTACGTCCGTAAATTTCAATAAGGTGAGGAGTTTAAATATTTAGCTAGCCCAGACGGGAGACAAAATCGGCGAAAACGCGGGAATGCTCCGGGAGGAAACCCCCTCCCGGGGCGGATAGAGCCCGCAGCCCAGGTCTTCGGGGGTGCGGAGCTGCCCCGGTAAGGCCGTCGGTCCGTCCGCCCCGGGGGGGCCCGGCGCAGCCCCCGCAAGCCGCCGCACGCTAGTAAAACGGGACTGAGCATCTCCTCCTCCGTTTATACATTTAGGAACATGTATACGTAGGAATTAGACCTTTTCATCGCGCCAGAGGCCTTTCCCGTGCCGCTTTTTGGGAAGCGCCTTCCCGGGTGCCGGAGAAGCGGAGGGGTTCCCGCCGCGCGGCGCGCCGGGCAAGGCGGGTGGATCCGGCCCCATCGGGGTCCCGCCCGCTCCCCTCTCCCCCCCCTTAACTCCCTCTCTCCTTCTCGCTGCCCTAGGCCTATTCCTCGGTGCCCGTGAGCAACATGAACTCGGGGCTGGGCTCCATGAACACGATGAACACCTACATGACCATGAACACCATGACGACGAGCGGCAACATGACCTCCGGCTCCTTCAACATGTCCTACGCCAACACCGGGCTGGGGGCCGGGCTGAGCCCCGGCGCTGTGGCCGGCATGCCGGCGGGATCGGCGGGGCCGGTGAACGGTATGCCGGGCGGCGTGGCCGCCATGGGCACGGCGCTGAGCCCCGGCGGCATCAATGCCATGTCGGCCCAGCCGGCCCCCATGAACGGGCTGAGCCCCTACGGCGGCATGAACCCCTGCATGAGCCCCATGGCCTACACCCAGTCCAACCTGGGCAGGACGCGGGACGCCAAGACCTTCAAGCGGAGCTACCCCCACGCCAAGCCGCCCTACTCCTACATCTCCCTCATCACCATGGCCATCCAGCAGGCACCCAGCAAGATGCTGACGCTGAGCGAGATCTACCAGTGGATCATGGACCTCTTTCCTTACTACCGGCAGAACCAGCAGCGCTGGCAGAACAGCATCCGCCACTCGCTCTCCTTCAACGACTGCTTCGTCAAGGTGGCCCGCTCCCCCGACAAGCCCGGCAAGGGCTCCTACTGGACCCTGCATCCCGACTCCGGCAACATGTTTGAAAACGGCTGCTACCTCCGCCGGCAAAAACGCTTCAAGTGCGAGAAGCCGGCGAACAGCAAAGCCCCTCAGGAAGGCAGGAAAGATCAGGCCGGGGCCTCCAGTTCCAGCTCCAACTCCCCCCTGCACAGAGGCCACAATAAACCCGCGCAGCTGGACACCGCCACCTCCCTCTCCAGCTCCAACCCGTCCACCAGCCCCCCGTCTATGGACCACAGCGGATCCAGCACGGAACTAAAGACCTCGGCTTCGGCCGCCTCCTCCACCATCAGCTCCGTCCCCTCCTTGGCCTCCGTCCCGCACCCCCCTCACTCCTTAGCCCATGAACCCCAGCTCCACCTCAAGGGCGATCCCCACTACTCCTTCAACCACCCTTTTTCCATCAACAACCTCATGTCCTCCTCGGAGCAGCAGCACAAGCTGGACTTCAAAGCCTACGAGCAGGCGCTGCAATATTCCTCCTACGGGCCCAGCATCCCGGGGGGGCTGCCCCTGGGCGGTGCCTCCATGGCCAGCCGGAGCAGCATCGAGCCCTCGGCCCTGGAGCCCTCCTACTACCAAGGTGTGTATTCCAGACCCGTACTGAACACCTCCTAGCTCTGCACCCCCCTGCGCCGTCGGGGGGCGAGCCCCCCCCCTCCCCTTCTATGTCTTCTCCCCCCGCCTACCCCTTTTCCCTCTCACTGCGACAAACCGAGGTGTTTCCGCACGCTGCGTGCAAAGGACTGTTACTTTTTAATTGTCTCGCAACGCGTTGTGTGTTGTTTTTGATCCACCACGACCTCCTGCAAAGCCGGCTGCGTCCCGCTTGTATATACCCCCTCCCTGGCCCCCAGGCCCTCTCCCCTGAGATCTGCCCCCCGGCCCCCCAGCCTTTGCAGGGTGTTATTAAAAATAAGAAAAAAAAAAAGTTGAGCTTGTAAACTACTTGTTTGTGCTTTCCACCCTCTCGTCTTCCCCCCTTCCGTGCTCTATAATCTCATGTAAGTTTACAGGTATGTGGCAATACTTTAACAATACGGAGATGAAGAAGCGAGTAGACATTTAAGGCTTTTTTTAATTAAAAAGGCTTTGAAGGACAATACTGCTGTGAAGTAGCAAAACACTAAGAGAATCTCTAAGCAACAAGAGGACTATTTACTTTCTCGGATCATCCTTTTGATACTTGCAAAATAAACCTTCGGCTAGTACAACCTGCTTACACCCAGATGCTGCGGGCCGGATCCTGCGCTCCCGCGGGGACCAACAGAAGCTTTGGAGCGCAGGATGCGACCCTCAGGGTTTGTTTTTTCTTTTCCGAGTGTTACCTGTCTTGGGATGTAATATAAGAGGTCACAGCGAGTTGGATTTTTTTTTTTCTTTCCCATCTGTTACTGAAGATTCTTGTTCATCAGGAACTCTCATCAACATGTGGATTACATGTTTATTTAATTTAAGTCTCTCTTCATTGTGTACCAGCTAGAACTGTATCTATAACAAGGTTATTTGCCCTCTCCCGCAGGAAACGTTGACTATTACACTGACGCAAGGGAAAGAGGAGAGCTCTGTCTCCCTCCCGTTTTTCAACTTGTTTAATAAATTTCACTTTTTTTTTTTTTTGTGGCCGTTTAATTCTCGCCATCGTTAGCTTGTTTCATCCAGTGTTAATGCACTTTCCACAGTTTTACACGGTGTTAGCATAGCCAGACGGGTTTTATTATTATTCCTGTTCGCTGTCTCAATGTTCTTAATTTATTGCATGGTTTATATTTTTTTTCCTTCTTTAGAGCTGGAAATTGCTTTAAATGACAGTTTAAAAAGAATTACACGTGAATTTAAGAAATTTTGTTAATTTTATAAATGTGATTGTAATTGAAAAAATATTTTGATTTAAAACGATAACTGAGAATTTAATGCGTGGAGTATGTTTTTGATCATTTGCAGTTAAGGACTTTAAATAAATCAAATGTTAACAAAGAAAGATTTCTACTATTCTCTTTCCAAAATTTCGGGGGCGGGTGACGGAGGACGGAGCCGTGTGCCAGAAAAACAACCGCAGGGCTGAAGTGTGGCTGGGGAGAGGAGCGATTTGTAGGGGCAGGCTTGCTCGGAGGCCAGGGAGGGAACGCGCCCGCAGGCTGTGTTTGCGGGGCGCCGCGGTGCAACCGGCGTGTGCGGGGCTGTGTGCGGTGATGATTTTTTATTTATTTATTTATTTTTAAAATTCACGTTGCCAGAGTAGGTTGAGAGAGGGAGGGGAAAAGGCACCCGAGGCGGTGTTACCTCCCGGGGCTGGCGGGAAGGCGGCAGCCGGACCCAGCATTTCCCCGCCGGACGGGGCGATGCCCGAGGGGAGCATTTCCAGCGCTGCTCCGCCTCTCCCCGGGGCCGTTGGAAAGGCCGGACCGAGCTCCCAGCCCGCCTCCCGCTTCTGTAGCCCCGGCTGGACCGACCCCGGCCGTAACAGCAGCCGCGCTGGTCGTCATAGTCGCAGGGGGAAGGGGCGGGGGGGGGCGGGGGGGGGAGGCGGGTGTTAAACGCCAACAGATTTCGCCGTGTTCGGCCCCCTTCGCGCATAGCCGTCGGATAAAAGAACCATGTAATTCTCGTAATTACCCCAGAATTGCCCCCTGAAGGGTTAGGGACAGCGGCGGCCAACTAAATTTAAGGGTCGATTTAGAAAAGAAAAGCCAAGCCAGGGTCCCAGAAACCTCGCCAAATTCCTCCAGCGCTACCACCCAGCCAAAAATGGGAGAAAAAGACCGGCGAGCCCCTCTGCCCGGGCTCCGCAGGTGCGGCCGGCCCGGCCCGCGGTGCGGGCACGGAACTCCCGGCCAGATCCTGCATTGCACTGCGGGTGAGCGGATGGCGGTTCACCGCGGGGTCTTGCCCCGGGAGGGAGAGGGGGCTTGTGCCTGGGTTTGGCCGAGTTACCCCCAGACTCAACTGTGCGGTCCCTTCCCTCTCTGTGTTTCCTGAGGTGGCGAACACCAGCAGATCCCCTGCAGCCAGGGGCAGCTCTGGGTTGCTCGGCACCAAATCTGGGCAGGGGGCTCCTGCTTAAAGCCCCCTCTCTCCTTCTGCCAAAAAAAAAAAAGAGCTTCGTGCGAAGAGAGACAGGACGAAGCCCATTTTCAGCAGGGCTTCCCTTGTCTCTCACAGACCAGCCTACAGAGAACATGGCACCGCAGAGCGGAGGCAGTGATTTAATGTCCTGGGCTCGCGCACAGAAAAATATCAATCGACCGACACCGATAAGGCAGCGGGGTGCGCGTATCAGCTGAGGGGCGCAGCCCATGTGTAATGGAAATATTCGAGGCGTGGGTAATAAACGGGTTTCAGCGGACCGTCGCGGCTGCAAACCTCTCCTAGATAAGGAGCGGAGCCTGCCCACGGACAAAGCGAGTGCCCCTTCGCCACCTCGCCATCCGGATCGCCTTCCTGCCCGCCCTTCTTGTAGGCAAATGGTGGGCAAGGATCCGCTGACATAACGGGGATGCGGGTCTCCGCCGCAGCCACCGCGGCTTTCCGCGCTCAGTTTACTGAAGACCTGGAAGTCAAGAATCGGGGAGAGACGAGTTTCCTACTTTCCGTCCCGCTCCCAGCTGCCCTGCAGCTAGTTCCATCCTCTGCTCGAGAAGCCCCCAGCCACAGTGCAAAAATAAACTCCGAATAGGCTCCCTAGGAAAGCGGGTGCATCACCCCCTACGCCCCGCGATAGGTAGAGGGGGGGCTTACGTCCATCTCCTTCCAGCCGGGCCGCTCGCTCTGCGCAGGGGGGGGTAAAGGAGCTGGCGGCTGCGGGGTTTTTGCCCGTGTAGGAGATGATGTCTCGACCCCACGTCCGGGACACCGGTAAAGCAGAGAGGGTCCGCCGGGCTGCGGGCACAATTTGTAGGGGAACTTCGCTTTTTCCTACACGGCAATTTGCCTCCGGTCGGCCACGTGTGAGGGAGCGAAAACGGCTCATTTAATGTCATTAAACACAAGCGGGGAGTAACTCAGGGCGGCAGGGGATCTCTGTAAAGATTTATGCGGAGTTTGGGCGGTGAGGAGGCCCCCGGCCTGGGATGGGAAGGAGGATTGGGGGGGTGTCGGGTGCGTTTGCAGGGCGCGCCGGCGGGGCAGGGGCCGTCAAGGCGGCGCGGCGGGGTCGGGCAGCCCCGGCAACCCGGACCCTCCTCTGCCGTGGCGGGTCTTGCCCTGGCACAGCGGGACCCTTCTCTGCCGCGGAGTCCGGCAGTCCTGCGCGACCGGCAAGGGGGGCAGGATGGTGCCTTCGCCTCTGGTACCTCCCCGGAGCACCTGCGAGCAGCGCTTCCCCTTCGGAGAGTCGATGGAATAAAAGCAAATTCGGCCGCCTAAATCATGGGGGAGGGAAAAAAAAAATCACAAGAACCTCCTGGGTTGTTTTCTGAGTGCGAACGGACAACACTGACACCGACATCGGCAAACAATCGGAGGGTGTACATTTATTGGAAGGAATTAATTTGAAATGTTCGGGATTGAAAGATGAGAAAAAAAAAAAAAATCCCGGTCAGTTTTTCCCTCTGAAACTTAGTCCTGTCAATAAAACATAAGTAAATCGTAAAAGAGCGGCGCGAGAAAACACTTCAGCCGTTGGCACAGCTTCAAAAATTATTTTGAAATGTTGAGTAGATATGGAATACTTGAATGGTTACTGGTTCGTCAACATAAACCCGAAATAAATGAATTCCCTTGCTGTAACGCCAACTAGCCTTTAGAAGAGCAATTGACTCGGTTTTAATTTTACAGCGATGTTGTAGATAAAACGCTTGATTGCGATAACAATGCACCCTGTGTTATTTTTTTTCTGCTATGATAAAAAAGTATCTAGGCATATATGCGCGAGTATATGTGATTAATCACTCTGAAAAAATATTTTTTTAAAACAGAAGTTCAGTAAGTATATACCTTGCCTGTGCATTTTCGTGATAATTTTAATTCGTGAAAAAGCAAATTATCCTCATATAAACGTGGGATAGAAAGTTCTCTCGGGAGGCATATAGATGCATGTATTGTATATATTAACATATGTATAATTAATATGTATTTGTTTCCAGGGGATACGAGTAGAAATACACGCAACACACAATGACCGGGCGAAAACCACATCACAATAGTGCACAGAGAGTGACCGGGGTACGGAATGCACACGTAAGTCCTCGCAAAACTCCCACGCTGCAACATTGTGTTAGGAAATATAGGAGAATGGTTAATAGCTAAAATAAAAATGCAATTAGTTTGATTATTTAAATGCCAAGGGCGGTGCTGCAAAATGGGTCCTTTTTTTTTCTCTTCGTGCAAACCCAGACTTCTCAGCTACTAGCAAAGGCAGAGTAATTACTTTAAAAAAATTATACATTTTCTGTGATTTGCAGTGTCGAAAGGTCTTTTTCAGAAGGAGAAAATAATTGAGGGAAGAGAAGAGTGGGAAACGGGAGGCGATAAGATGAAAACCTGCCTTTGTTCTCTCTGGTTATTTTCTACTAATTATTCTGCCCATTGTGACAAAGTAGCAGTTAAGGACAGATTAGTGTAAATAACCTCGCATTTCACTCCCAAACCGTGCAACTTGCTGGCCCAAGCCGTGCCATGGTGTTTGTGTTTCTCTCCTTCACCTCAAACAGAAACTCATTGAGATTTCAGATCTTTGAACTTTGGACAGATCAAACTGCCAGCGCTCACCTTTGTCTCCAGTCATTAGGATTTAAAACACATGGAGCCTCATGGCAGAACCCGTTTTCCTCTACGAGGGGAAAAAAAATGCACTCTCTTCTCTTCCCCCTACCCTGAAACTCCTACATTTGGCTGAATTCATTGAAACCATCATTGCCCGGGATGGCGCCTCTGCTGCGGGAGCGTTGCTCGAACGGGTTTTGCCCGGGCGGATTATTTTAGGGGAAGCTCGCCGGTATTTTGCTATTACTGTTTTACTGCTGGTAATCTCATTTTTCCCATGAAATGTTCGTACACCTGCTCGTTGTTCCAAGAGGGAGGAACCGGCAGAATGGAATTATTATTATTATTATTATCATCATCATCATTCTTATTATTATTATTACTGCTGCTGCTGCTGCTACTACTACTATCGTTACTACAATTCCTCTAGCCTCCGCCGCCCCCTCCCACCCCCCGAGGTCCCCCAGCGGCGTGGAAGCCCCGAAGCGGTGCGGAGCCCCGGGGTGCGGGGTGCGGGTGCCCCTCCGCCTGCCCCGCTCTCTTGCCCAGCCCCGCCGGCCAGGCCTGCCCCAGCAAGTGGCGTTGTCCACCGGTGGCCCGGCCCAGCTGTGGGTTTGCGACCCCCATCCTCCGCCTTCACTGGGAGTCCGGAGAGGAATAGCGGGGGTCCCAGGTGGACATGTTTCGAGTGACCGCATTTCTGCTTCCGAAATCGAGCCCATTCACACACCTCTTGGCAGTGAAAGGGTGTCGAGTCCGCCATCGGCCAGGGGAACCCCCTCCCACCCCCCAGCAGCTGGGGCGGGGGCACCCCCTTGACGGACGGGACGCCCGTTGGCCGTGAGCGATCAGATGGACATGCCATGTGCTCCCTGCTGCTGGCACCCGCTTCAGGAGGGCTCCAGGAGCTACCCCACGCTGCTGAGAGTGCGACACGCGTGATTCCACCCTACGCCGTGCTGGCTGAGCAGGGCCCAAGGCACAGGGCTGCCTTCCCTGGGAGCAGGATCTGGCCCTCTCGCAACAACCATTTCCACGGCAAACACCGCCCTCGGGCCCGGTACCTCGGGCTACGAACGCCTACGCGGGCAATCTACCGCGCAGCAGCTGAAATACATTTTTTCCCTTTATTCCTCCTCTCCTCCGAGCCTGCCCGGCAGGTTGCTAACACACATTTCCTCCGGTTGTGACTGGCGGAAAATGTCACCATGTCGGTAGCTAGGAGGTGGGCCCCGTTCTGCAGCCCGGCATCTCTCCATAGCGACTCTCAGTAATGACCTCTTTAGCATAATAAAGCCCTGGGGGCGGGGAATCTTTGAACTGCGGGGCAGGAGATGGGAATAAGAGCACGTCTGAACTTATTCAAATGCATGCAACAACTTTTCTGGTTCTAAGGTTATCTGATGTGACCAACAGACGTTTTCCCTCTTCCTTTTTTTTTCCTTGCCTGATTGCTTTATTCGAGGAAGTACTTTACAAACTTCAGGTGTGTCATTGCGTTATACGAAATGGAAGCGGGGGGGGGGGGGGGGGGCAACAAAACCAAGCCCCGACCCCACATTTAGTGGAAAAAACAACAATAAAGACTCCTGTTTAGAGAAAGGGGTTGCCCTCTACTCCCAGTACATGGCAGCAAATTCAACATAACGCCCCGGCCATCAGGACCCCTGGGAGAACTGTGAGCGAGGGGGACCCCGCACATGCTCCCTACTCGCGCCCTAGATGCCCCTGTTCCGCCAGGTCCGAACCCACCCGTCCCCCCAGTTCCTGGCCTCCCGGGGCTTGTCCCCGCGGACACCCGAGCAGCCCAAGAGCCAGGGCGAGTCTCCTCGGGTCTCCCTTAAAAATCCCTGCATCGGGGCATCGGTGTCCAGAGGCCGGAGGAAAAAAGAGCCGCTGGCCGGTGCAGAGCAGAGTCCCCGTCCTCACCCTCCCACCCCCACCCCGGGCGATTGTTCCCTTGAGCCCCTATTAATGCGGGACATATGTTATCCACAGGCAGTAGGCAGCGGTAAGACTTCGCCATCCAACTTGTTGCTCAACTTACGAGGCGGTTCTCATCTCCTCATCAAAAGCCGCCGGTCTTTCTTCAGCCGTATGGACAAAAATGTGAACAACAATGCCCGCCTCCCTTCACTTCAAAAGCTGCCATCGCGGAGGCTACCCAGAGAATTTTCTCTCTGCCTTTCATTCTCGGTTTGAAAAAAAAAAAGGCACTACAGGGCCAAGGCGCTCCTAATACTCTTTGATGGGGATTGAATTCATTATCTCCAATAACACAATTGTGCTTGGCCAACGAAAAGAGCAAAGTAATACTCATCTAGAATTAGAGAGCGGGGCTCAGAAGAAAGGGAGCGGGAGGGTGAGGGGGGTGGGGGCATTTCAAAGGACAAGGGGGGCGGGAGGGAAATGAGAAAACACCTATATCGAAAATCGGCTTGGAAGGAGGGGGTCCCCAGCGGTTTAAATGACCGGAGTGTATTAAGTGGCGCATTGCAGGGCTCAGGGCGCGTTGGTGGTCTGACTGCGCATTCCTCCCTGCCTGCCTTGGACATTCTGGACATTTCCCTAACTGGGCCGGCTCCAGGGCTCCCCTACCTGCCCCGGTGCGCCCCGTCCCCGTGTCAGCCGGGCTGCAGGCAAGGGGGGCTTCCCTGCCTTGCTTGGGGACACCGGCCCTTGCCCGACGGCAGCTGCAGCACCTGCGGTGCCCACCCGCTCTCGCTGACTTTTGCGGAGCCTGGGGAGCGAGGGGGAACCGTCGCCACCACAGAGCAGCCAAACGGCCTTCCGCACCCCGCCACCTTCGGGGGCACCCAGGAGCCTGTCCCCGCAGGTACTGGGCGAGGGGAGAATGGTCTTTCAGCACCATCGCACCCCGGCACCGTCCAGGGCGAGGGGGGCGGGCAGATCAACCCCGTCGGCGCGGTCCCCGCGGCTGCGGGCACCATCGGGGATTCTGTCTCTCGTCGGTGGAGGGCAAGGGACGGAGGAATGAATGAATGACGGAACGGACGCATGAATGAATGAATGAACCGAGCAAATGAATGGGTAACGCGTGCACAAATAAATAAATAATCGAGCACAAAAAATCATCCGATTGGAAAACCGCTGTGTTAATACGAGAGATTAAAATATTTGCCCGTTTGGCTTCCAGCGTAAACGTTTTCTACCGGGTGTCACCCAAACAGGCTGATTTGCAAAGCCAAGCAAAATACGGCGATGAGCGGATAAAGGCGTCGCGCGCGTGACGGGCGGTGACGGGGCCCCCGCGCGGGTGCGTGTCACAGGCCTGTCACAAGGAGCGGCAGCCGGAGGTGCAAACCTCCGCGCCCCTGCGCACATGCGACCGCCCCGTCGCAGATCCCGCCTGTCCGAACCGCCCGAGCTGAGGCCGGCGCGGGGAGACCGCGGGGGAGCCGCCACGGGCGCGAAGCCGCAGCCTCGCACCTCGGGTGTTGCCCACACCTTGCGAATGCTGAATGCTGTCTTCAGAACAGTTCGGGTTTGTTTTGTTGGTTTTTTGTTTGGTTGGTTGGTTGGTTTTTGTGTCGTGTCCCCCTGCCCCCCCTCCCCCCCAAGGCGCTGCCCTTCGTGCACTGGGAGCCGGGAACCCCGAACTGGGGCAGCTGAGGAATTCTCTCTGGGAACAAGAAATCCCATTACAGGCGGTGGGAGGATTGCCCCAACAAGGGACGCGTTGGCCAAAGGTGGGGACAGGAGGAGAGAAAGAGTAGCTCTTTCGGTCCTCGTGGGGGTTTCCTCATATGAGACAGTACTGACCCTGTCGCCGTTCCTCTCACAAGACAAAGCTGACCTTGACAGGACTGGTTTCTGTGGATCCACTCTCCTCCTTTTAAACAGTTCCTGGGCAGGGGGCAGGTTTTTGTTTTTTTTTTTTTTTTTCCCTTTTCCTAATGAGTATGGAGCGAGATTGCACGGACCTCGGCAGAGTCCGAGGTTCGGGGACTTCAGGATATTTCTCACTTTGTAAAGTGCCTTAGGGGTTTATTTTTATTTGAAAGGAGGGGGCTGCTTATTTGTTTAAAAATTAAAAAATGTTCCTAAGGAAAGCAGTAGCAAAATACTCTTGTATTCTGCAGAAGCAGGAGCAAACTTCTTGTTGTTTCTGCTGAGGTGTGTTTAGACCAAACATACATGGTAACTGGCTAACTAACCATTTTACTGTTTGTAATTTACCTCCCCGTGCAGAATGACTTCTCCAAAGTATACATTAAATGACCACACACTTCATGTCCAAGAATTACTTTTTACAAGTCAGCTTACCTTAACGATCAATGTGCCGTTTATACTTTTACACAATAGACTTTAATTGTTACAAGGGAGCCCTTTGGTCTATGAGAAATAATTTGTTTTGTGCTGTAGCATAAACAGAGGATTAGGAGTTCAGGTAAGGAATAAGCAGCAGCAACAACTTAATTCCTAGGCAACAAAGATCCTGCTTTCATGCCAGATTTCTTTCTAGTCAAAAGCAGGACACGGCACCATCTCCAGCTCGCTGGACCAGTCAGACATTAGTTATCCCACATTTCTTTCTTGTCTAAATCTGTCCAGGGTTTCCCACCCTTCACCCCTTCCAGGGCCAAAAGTTGCATGTAATGCCGTGCAGTGCTAAGTAAAAGTAAACAGAAGAGATTCCTCAGATTAAACAGAATTCAACTTTTTTTTTTTTTTAATATAATGATTTAACATCCAGAAGTCGAAGGCAGCTCTCTGGATTTAATTTTCAGCATTCCGTATTTCCAGTGAAACTGGTGCAAAGGATTTTTGATTTAAAAGTGCTGCTTTAATTTGAACTGATGGTGGATTTTTTTTTTTTTCCCCCTGCAATCACCAGCATATCACAAATTTCGGGTAGAAATTCTAAAATCCCTGCAGGTTTAGGATGGAGCATTCCGTTTCCCTCCAGCATCACGGCAGCCCGACTCTCGACCCCACATCTGCGGGGCGGCGGGTGGCCGAGGGGGTGAGTGGGTCACACCTTGTTTCTGAGTTTCCGTGGGTGTTTCTGTGGAGGGAACTACCTGCGCACACGCGGTGGACGAAGCCGCTTGGAACAATTTCAGCTCAGCGACAAATGGACCCTGAGTTCCCAGCCACTGGCTTCAGCCTGCCCCCAAACCGGCCTGGCCATCGCCTTTGACAAGTGGCCTCAAGCCCACGGGCTTCCACTGCCGCCCTTGGTGGAGGGGGGCGTGCCGTGGGGGGAGCCGTGGGCAGTCTCAGCCTGGCTCTTTCACCCCTACATGCCATGGCTTTTCCCCTAACCTTTCTTGGCTGTTGTTGCCCTCTGACAACAGTGAAGGCAGGAATGGCTGGCTCAGACCATGAGCTCCACAAAAAATCGGTAAATACAAATGAGGGACATACAAGTTGATGTAGTAAAAAACTTTTCTGTGTACTTTTCATACACCTGTATGAGTGCACGCCACTAGGACAAACCCACTTGAGAACTAAGATGGATAGGAGAGCCAAGAGATACATAGCAATGTCTTGCTGCATGAAAGCAATCCCCAAATGCTTCCTCTTCCCTCAACACCATATTTTCTCAACATCTACCTCAAGAATGAAGCCAGCTGAGATCACCCTCCTAACACCACTAAGCAAGGGAAAGCAGTGTTTAAGGATGCTGAAGGATGGCTGGGGGGACCCTGGGCTGCAGATACTTTCTACTCTTCCATTATCAGCAGTGTAGATTAGCTGGCAGGTTTCCTTCTGCTCCTTCTAGGAACCCGGGAGAGATCGACCCACTTGTGAGTTTCTCCCTCACTGGGACTCAGTCTCACACATGAGCATCTGCATGCATCCAAGCACAAATGAGCACAACTAGATTCCAAGCAGCCCAAGGGGAGAGCGCGCTGAGAGCTCAGCTGTGCAATGCAGGCCCAACAGGAGACCACGGTCTGGGCCTCTGCCGCACTCGAGCCAAATTAGAGCTGGAAAATACCTTCGTGGCAGGAGCAGGGGGTCTTGGGAGGTACTTCCAGTCTTTGCTCACCAGCTCTTTAAAACAGGGACTGTTGTTTCACTCTGTTACCGAGCATGTTACAATCCATGTGTTACTGGAATGTAGTAAGTAAATAAGAGCTAATTGAATAATAAAAGAGGGTGAATTTAGACTAGATGTAAGGAATTTTTTTTTTTTTAATGATGAAAGTGGTGAAGCACTGGAAGAGGTGGCCCAGAGAGGTGGTGGATGCCCCATCCCTGGAAATATTCAAGGCCAGGTTGACCAGGGCTTTGAGCAACCCTATCTGGTTGGAGATGTCTCTGCTTCTTCCAGGGAAGTTGGACTAGATGACCTTTAAAGATCCCTTCCAACTCAAACCATTGTATGATGCTATGATTCTATGAAATAATAACAATTCTAAGTGTCTCTAAGAGATGTATAGCACTTTTCAGGTTAGAACTGCAAAAGCCACTTTTTTTTTTTTTTTTTTTTTTAGCAGTGGTTTGGATTTCTAAAGCTTGGAAAAACTGTATGCATTTCCAGTCTCATCCTGATGCTATGAAAATACATTTCTTCCGCTATAAATACAGAGAGATACAGTATTTTTCACATATTGTCTCATAATGGGGGTTCTTCACCAATAGTCCTGAACTTTTTGGCAAATATATATTCATGTGAGAAACTGGAATATTTCAGTCTACTGTACTGGCAGATTTTACAGAATCTTTAAGTCTCAGGTAACATGCAAGTCTTTAATATGCATTAGTATATTTTCTAAGGCATAAATGTGTTCCCACTTATTTGTGTTTTTATGTATTTGTACATATTGTCTCCATCCTAGAAATGCTGGAATAGAATAAAAGCTACTGTATGTATTAATCAGAAAATACATTCATGGAAAGGGGTCATTCCTTTTCACATTTGCAGTTTCAGAAGAAAGAAGGTCACTGCTCTTAACCAGGTGGATTGTTTGTGACAGGGCAATCTAAGAACAAACGATCAATACATGTATTTTGGATCGAATATTTCTTAAGCAGTCAGGTCCTCTGGACTGCAGCAAATACACAGCACGTGTCGATGAGGTTGTGAAGTACAACAGTTCTGTTCCCATGCCAGTAACCTTAGTAAGGAAAAAAAAAAACAGAAGAGGGAAAACCAGAGAAAAAACATCAGCTGTCATTATACTTAAAAAAAAAAAAAAGAAAGAAAAAAAATCTTTCTCTCCTTGGACGTATCAATAACGCCTTTCAACTGCAAACCACAGCTAACCGCTACGAAAATAATCGATGTACAGACACACGAAGACACAAAGCTCTTTAATTTACCGAAGGCGCAGGCTGGAGCTGCCCGCATCTGCAAGGACCTGTGCTGCATGGGCTTTGCGGTGCGGCACGCGCCACACGCCCGAGCCGGAACGAGCTGCGCAGGACACCTCGGAAATTAAAGATCTAGGCGGGGGGGGGGGGGGGGGGGGGGGAAGAAAAAAAAAAAAGAAAAGGAGTTTTTCCAAAATAACTCTGGTTTAATTGCAGAATTATTGCTCGGCTTACTAAACATAGGGGCGTCTCAAAGTGATGGCAGGAGGAGTTAAAGCTGGGCCGCCGGACGGCAGTTACAGCGGGAACGGTCTGGCTCTCCCCGCCCCGCCTCGCCCGGCCGGTTTCAGGGCCGTTAACGGGGCAGAGGGGCCCCCCGACCGGCTGCCCCGGCGCCCCAGGCCCGCGCTAACGCGGCTGCGGAGCGCCGGGCGGGGGGGCCCCGAAGGCAGCCCACGCCCTCAGCAACGCGCGGGGATTTCCCCCCGACGTTTCCCGTGCTCCCGCCCCGTTCTGCACAGGCGCACACCGATCACCGGCGGCGGCGGGATGACCGGTGCTGGAGCGGCGGGGCGGGGGGGGGAAACCTGGGGGGGGGGTTGGGAAGCTGCCCCTCGCACAGCCCGGGGTGGGGAGGCTGTGACTAGCGGTGGCCGGCCGGGCGGTCCCCGCGGGGCGGGCAGCAGCCGGAGCGATTCCGCACGCTGAGGGCTTTCCTCCTCCTCCTCCTCCTCTTCCCACTGCCGGCCGAGCCCCAGAGCGACCTGGGGCAGAGGCACCCGGCTGCAGCCGCCTTCGCTCCCCCGTGGGGTCACTTGCGCTTCCAGCCACCCCCACGAGGTGCCCGGGCTGCGGCTCCCCGGCGGGTGGGTATCTGCCAAAACGGCCTACCTGTCTGGGAGGTTATTTATGTATTTATCTATCTATCTATCTATTTATTTATTTATCTATTTATTTTTTAATCAGGAGTAACTGTTCTTCTGATCTGCGGTTTTCTTAAAAAAATTGACACCCCCCCCCAACCCCCTTATCTGAGCCAGGCTTAAATATATGCCAGTGGCCACCGTAATAACTGTGAAATCATGCCACCTCAATGCCAATGGATTTGCAGTGTGTGTGAAAATGTCAGCCCCATCGAGGGTGGGTGTGAAATCTGATCTTGCCTTGGGTTCAACCAAAATGATTCATGCTTGACTCTTGTCTCCCTGATACTTCTTATTTTGATTTTTCCTGCTTCCTCCCTCCCTGTCTCCTAGTGCACACTCATTCCAAGGGGTCCTTCAAACACTCGACAAGTGTAAGAACAATGCTATATGCAGTATTTCCTTGAAGGGTTTTATTACTAGGCTATCTAGAACTAAAACAAACGGCATTTCGCAAAACACCTCTTTAAAAGAAAAGCAGCTGGCGGTTGTTAAAAAAGGGGAGGATACATGGCAAGCCACTGGTGCATTTAATAGTATCCTTTCTTTCCTGCTGCACGGCACGATATTTGGTTTTTATTTCTAGCAGTCATCGTGAATGCCCGATTCCTACCTTCAGTTTTAAGAAGTTTGCTCCCTAGATGAGAGACACTGTTTTCGGCGGCAGGCGTGGCACCATCCATTGCCCTCTGCCAGGGGTCTGCCCCATCTGCCTGCAGGTGAAGGGAGACAGCGCTTGGCGAAAAGGGCAATGGGCTTGGGGAAGCCAGGCTCACGCAGGGCCCTGCGGAACCAGGGAGAGGGCCTGTGGCTGTGCAGCATGAGAGAAGCAGGGATGGGAATAACGAGCAATGAGGGCTTGGAGGAAAGATTGAGGATGTGAAAGGAAGGGATATAAAGCAGACAGTAAGCGAGGGAAGGTGGACCAAGTGGTCACAAGTCAGGAGAAACTGAGGGATGCTGGGAAAGGGAGATGACTGCAGGGAGCAGATGGCTGATAGGGGATAGGAGACAGTATGAAGGTGGACCACACCTGGAGCAGCTGTCTGCCTTTTCTAGGAAGTGAAAAGTAATAGGAAAGCAATCTACTGGCTATTCCTCCTGTGTGGACAATAGGAGACATACAGTGGAAGTCCGCCTCTGAACAGCAAACAAGGAAGCTCGCTTCTTTATGTGTGTATTTAAGGTTGAATTTTGACCCTGAGCTGACGTCGTGCAAATCAAGGGTTGGCTGCCTCCCTCTAAAGGCAAAAGAAACCCAAGGAATCAGGTTAAAATGAAGTGTTACTAATGTTTAAATATCCCCCGGTTTGGGGTGTAGGGAGAGGCTGACTCAGGGCTTTCAGAAGCTGCTGTCACCTTTGCCAGTGGCCAGGAATAACCACAGCTGTTTATTTGCACTATGCACCAGGCCCCTTATAAACCCGTGAAAAGATGGGCCTCACAGTGCAGCCGAAGAACTTGCAAGATAGGATCATTAGGTGTTCCTTGGTATTATAAAGTCACAGTATCTCCAGGTTGGTTTTAAAGCATGTAAGAGCATGTGGAGCCTACTACTGCAAAAGTTACAAAGCTACAGGCAACAGGGACTCAGGTTAGATAAGGGGCTGGCTGGGTGGAGCTGGTGAACAATGCACGAAAGTGCTTTTCTTTCACTGATCTTGGTTCAAATTAAGGTTAAATTCCAATGGGAGTGTATTTTTTTTTTTTTTCTTTCTCAACTTCACTCTCTCTCTCTCTCCAGGAAGAGATTTTAAAGGGCATCATTTTCAGTTTCAAAAAAAAAAAACAGAACAAAACAAAGAAAGATACATGTTAATACAAATGTAGGATTCCACAGAGTGGAGCTAAGAGCTGCTGGTGTCGCACCCACGGCTTTCATTCAGCCAAAGCGAGTTCAGCAGTTTCAGCACCCGGCAGGAGCAGGATTGATCCTGCTGTCAAGAAATGGCTATAGCAAAAGCAAGATCACAGAGTCTACACAGAAAAAATGCTGGTACACAGGAGTGGAAAATGGGATTATGAAAATTATGCATAGAATTCAAGGAGTTTTTGCTAAAATTGCACAGTTTTTACTTTGTATGGCTTGGAAATCCATACCTTTATGCTTGGAAAAAAAATGTAAATTAAAATCTCCTCTGTGTGAGTATACAACAGGAGGAAGCAGAATATGAATTTTGCTATTAAATCTACAAAATTAGGTGCTGAAGGCACCTAAAAAGGCAACAAGGTTTCCAGCTAGCTACTCTGAGACCTGTTTTTGTTGATGGAAAAAAAAAAAAATAACCCAAGAAAAAAAAGTTGGATCAGCTTCTTCACAAAGCAAACTTCTTAGAATTTGTTTTGCAACCTGTCCATCATTAGTTTTCTGCTTTAGACTCAATGTTCCAGGGCACTGTAAGAAAGTGCAATAGATTCTGTGTCCTTCCAAAATCTGAAAACAGAAATGCAGTTTCTCCTGTGATAAGAGCTCCCCAATTTGCAGGGGCAAAGGTAGCACACATTTAATGCCGGCTTTTCTTTGGCATGACAAGAGCTCTTGAAAATCAAAGGGGTAATCTGTGATCTCGATCCCATGAGATAGTACGAGTTTGCTATAGTGGAATTCTTGTCTCTCAAAGGAGTCCGCGGGATCCCTGCCCACACAGTGCTCCCTAACTGGGGGGTGCAGCCAGCTCCGCCATGCTCAGGGCCATTTGTCATCCCTGTGGCTGCTTTTGTCTTTTAAGATATATGAGACATCAAAATATGTTATATGCCAGCACAAACTACAATTTCTCACCTCAGTAATAAGACTTATTTGCCACAAACCCAGTACATACTACAGGAAAACAAACCCCAGCCTATTTTTTCTGAGCTTTGTCTCTTTTTCTCCATCAAAATATTTTGCCCCATCAGTAAAACAAGTGTTTTTAATATTGGCCCTCAGTATCTCCTCATTACCTTAAGAAGGCTGCAGCACGGACTCAAGAAGTGATTGCTTCAAGGGTCTTACATGACTTTATAGTCCAAGGTAGGTGTGCTAGGTGTATTTCAACCAAAGTGTTAACATTCCTAGGAATACTTTGGTCAAAAATTACTGCCACTTCATGCTGGTCCACCTAAATAACATTCCTTTTGAGTGTTGCAGAGCACACAGCTCTGATAGCATTGCTTAATCAAAGAGTAGTAATTTAGGGTTGATCAGTGCCATAGGTGATTATCAAATGTAGCCATTACTGATGGACCTGAAAGCTAAGTTACCAGCGGGATACCCCTCTAACTGTGAGGGGCAGACTCTGCTGTCAGGTAGGGCAAAACTCAGGTGAATTCAAGGCACAACCTCATAGATTTTGTAAGTGTCTGTCAGGGAGGGAGGATGCTCAGTGCTAGCATTCAGCTCTGCAGTTCTGTCCTTGTGATATTCTTCCTTGCCTCTTTGAATACTTCTTTCGATCTCCTCCCTCTTAACCACCATCAGTGCAGTGTTTCTCACCCTCTTTTCATGGTCAGTGCAGTATCACTCTTTCTTCTCAGTGGTTATCATCCCTCGTCACCAGCCCTGCCTGCCTCTTGGCACCACTCCCTGCCGCACTCATGCCAAGAACAGCCTCGCCCCCTCCCCGGGAGCAGAGCACTATTCCGGCCCATCAGATCTGCCCCCAAAATCACTTCTTTCGATTCACATTCCACTAACCTCTACCCAGCCACTATTCTTACCATCCTTTGACTTAGCTCAAATTACAGTGTAATTAAAATCACCATGGAACACAACTAAACCAACAAGATTAACTACACAACCACTTTGGGGTTTTTGTTTTGTTTTGTTTGGTGTTTTTTTTTTTTTTGTAGCAGCCTTACTAGACATCTAGCTGCCTTCAGCAATTTTGTCTTTCAGAGGGGTATGACAGGGATGTATTTCTTTCCATATTGGATGAGATTCATGGTCCAGCAACAAAAATACAAAGCACAGGCATCAGCCTAAAGAAGCAGACTTCACTGACCTGAGCTTCCTAAGTCTATTATACCATCTGTCTTTCAACTTACTGTTTCATTACTGTTTTCTGCCTCAGACCATTTTCTGTCTCGTCTCTTCCGCCTCCAGAAGATTTTAGGGAGGAAGGGGTTGCAAATATATGTACTCTGACTGCAGAACTGACACTGAGCACAAGGTCCTGGGGGAGTGCTGTGCCTTGGAGAGCGAACACGGTCCTGCGAATCAGGAAAGTACGTAGTAAGGGCAGAAGGAGATCAGCTCCATACAGACCATGTCTGAGAGCAGGAAAGGACTGCTGTGTCCAATCCCAGCGTCTGCATGACAAAGAATTAGAAATTCCTTACTGTCTGAGCAATAGCTGATAAGTGATATAGGAAACCCATGTTCAGTTTATCCAAGAGAATATGAACAGTAATCTGTTCACTGTCTCCAGTTATCAAAATGGTGAAGGATTTGGGATAGTAAATTGCTCTTTAAGTTCCCAGGAAAAAAGCAGTGTGAGGAGACCTTCTGGTGTGAAGTTGAAAGAAGACAAAGACAGCCTAGAAAACATGATCAATAACGGCGGTAGATTCTCTGTGGAGTCCTGAGCCAGGGATCTGTAATTCCCCACACATCTGCAGTTCCTCCCGAAGGCCTGAGACTCGCTTTAGGTGTAACAGACCAAGGGGTGCTGGAATTAATGCAGTCCTGGTTGGTATCTAGCTTTCCTAGGGTGAGTGCACCAGGAAAGCAACAATAAATCAAGGAGGAGGAGCCTGCCATGTGGTTTCTATATGTTGAAGCATTCTACAGGGCTCTCACCTTTACAATGTAGAAAAGCTTTTGAAGCCACGGAAATATTTTTCTTTGTGTTGAACTATATTATATGCACGTATTATAATAACCATAAATCAACATGGTAGCTAGCTAGATATACGTGTTGTATACGAATCACTTAAGTAAAAGAGTAACTGAATAGGAACTAAAGACATAATTTACAGGTTTTGCAGGCGGGGTGTGGGGTGGGAGGAGGGAACAGGACATGCCTGTGACAGGTGGTGGTATATCTCCTACACATCCTGGGTCAAGAGGGTAATATGTGGTTCAGCCTGCCAGACCTCGGCTTGCTTTACTACTAGTGGAAAGCAATAGTCACAGCACCTAGTTAGGCACCTGCAGCAGGTGGTTTTAGAAGAGCCCTAGGATGATAAAATGTCAATAACACTGAAAAAAAAAAAAAGACTTTTAATGAGATAGTAGGTAGCAGGTCACCCAATAACAAATGGTCAGCCCTACAGGAAATGAGGCTGTGCCAGGGTGAAGTTCTGGAAGAAATATCTCGTAACATGCAACGTTAGTCATTGGCAGACCAGATTTCACTGACTGGAAAATTACAAGGATAACATCATTGCTGAAAATCAGGGTAGATAGTTACAGCAGGCAGTTGTGGATTTGCTATATAGGACTGTTGAGAGCAGTCCTGTGGGATTTAAAAAAACACACACTGATGAAAGCGTATTTTCTTTAGACACAGGCAGTTCAGATTTATAAGTCTTTCTCTAGTGGCTGTTAGAGCTCTTGGGAAATAAAGTTATCATGAGCAGACAAGAAAAATATGGAGGAAGCAGGGCATTTAGCTGCTTGAAAAGCAATTGAGCTGAGTTTCTCCATTATGTGATCAAAGAAGAGCAAAACTGTGAAGCTTTCTGGCCTTGGTTCCAGCACATGCTATGGCAGTTGTTGCTATATTCAGATGTTTGATGCTGTAGTTGTGCAGATATGAGCAGTTTATCTTGCTCTCTGCAGATATCCCTGCACACAGGCAGCACAACCGTTAGCCAAGCCTTTCCTTAACATAGAGTGCAGGGTGAGTTTGCACATCTTTGTCCTTGCTTCTCCTGCGCTTCAGGCTCTCAAGAGGTGAGCAAGCTCTAACCCAAAAGTACCTAAATGGGTGCAGCTAATCCCATATGCAATGGCTTTGGGTCAGAACGGGGGCTTTGCAGCCCAGCAGTGAGCCCTGCTCTGTGCAAAAGGCCAGGCAGGCTGATGTGTCCAAAGAGCGAATTCCTGAGGCAGATTTCACTCAGGGTGCACCTATGCTTGTGTTGTGTTTGCGTTAGGGGTGCATTTTAAAAGCCACTCTCCCAGCTGGGTCTGCTTTCTTTGCTTTGGTTCATGTCCCAGAGCAATCTCAATGCACTTAAGATCCCACACAAATGACACAAAACTGAGAGATGTGCTTCTACTGCCCGCTACCAGCCAGCCCAGCCCAGGGACCAGCATGGAGCCAGCCCCAAATGCACAGCAGCTGGCCCCAGGGGGCTCCATGCCATCTTTTTGCTCAAGGGATCTGCTTTTCCTGCACTGCCTGACCTGGTAATCTAGACTCAGCCTCAGCTCTTGCAGCAGAGGTGCAGTTGGCATTTGGGCACAGCCCTGGCTCATACACCTGTGTTGTGTTACTCCAGCAACGATGTGCAGAAACACTGAATGTACTCAAACAGTCAGATTCTGTAAATGGCTTAGGCTGAGATTGGATTGTCTGAATAAAACAGGTGTGACTTAAGGCACGGACAGGCGTTAGTTGTTGTCAAGGGGGAGAATGGTATTAAAAACTTGCTTCCAGTCCTCTATGAACACAGAGGCCAGTGGTTTCCTGTTTAGTGGGACCCCGCAGCCAGATGGTATCTCAGGACCCTACAAGGATCTGCAAAGCACAGTCACTCTCCGCTGTTCCTTCTTCCTTTCTGTCTTGACCTCTCCTTCCCCACTTGGCTCATCAGCAGTACCTGCAGCACCAACTCTCTTGGCCACAGCTGGTCTGATCAATATTTATTTGGCTGGCTTTTATGGGGACCTGTTGAATTAAGGAAGAACTTACCTCAGTATAGGAGATGTCTGTGTCCAAGTGGTCATATGGTCTGAAGGGCCAGGTGAGCATCTCTGCCTTTGCGGTGCATGTGTGTGCACCAGGCAAGGACTCTTGCACCCCTAGAGAAGGGGGAACATGGGTCATCTAGTCATCAGAAGGCATGCGTGCCTATATAATGCTGCTCGTGAATCTCAGTTACTGCAACTATGCAGCTGTCCCCATGGGATAATCTCCCTTGGGGGAGCAGCCAATCCCCAAGACCACACTAACTTTTCTGAGTCCCATTCCTCCAGACAGATTCCCTAGAAACCCACTAACCTTCACTGTATCACGCTTATGTATTTGGAGGTCCTGAAACTCCACAGGTTCCCCTTGGCCTCCAAGGGAGCCCCTCTCCCATCTGCAAAGCTGAACTTTGCTGCTACCGGCAAGAGGAAAAACTAAAATACGTTAGGACGGTAAACTTCAGTTTTGTTGACTCTCCTGGGAAGCTGTAACCAGCTCCAGAGGTTTTTCCATGGCCCAGTAGCCAAACATTAGTCTAGAAAACAGTCCAACAGGGGTACTATTTTTCTTAAAGACTACAAAATCCCTTTTGTACATAGAAAATTTGTTGCTGATATGATTTTATATCTTGACTTAAAGTAGCTACTGAGCAAATAAAGGCACATTAAAATTTAAGCCACAGAATTACAACTTTTCTATAGAAATGGCCTTTACTTTTATTCATACAGTGGCAACTAATTATCTTGAACTAATAATGGAGACAGCCCAGAATGAATTCCTGAAAGTTATAAATTAGGAAGGACCAGATTTTCCGGATGTTCTCAGAGGTCACCTGTCTGGTCCACTGAAAAGGCTGCAGCCTTTCTTAGCCCCCTTTTGGCTAAGCCAAAATCAGTGAGGTTAACCAAGCCCTGCTTATTCTCTACTTGCTTGGACAGAAGGAGCCATGACTTTCTAAGCCAGAGAGTGGCAACTGTTAGAAACGTGATAAAGAGCTGTGAATGGCTAGAGGTGGCATTTCACAAGTATACCTGAGCAAGAATAGTGCTTTGACATCTGGGAGCGCTGCCTGCACCTACAGAGGTGGTAAGATCTGCCTGGAAAATCCTCAGTCTAGTTTAGTCAATTCTCATCAGGCTCAGAGTGAAGAAATACTGCATATAGTCAAATGTTCATTTAGGCATTTCTTCTACCAGTTTGGGGATAAAGTACAATTATTCATTTTCCTTTTACATATATGCTGAGATTTATTGATGAAAATTGTAGAAGAGATCAGATCCTATTAATTAAATATTTACTATTTTGATATCATAACTCTTTGTGTCATATTCATACCAAGAAAGCCTTAGCAACAGGACAACAGCCATCTCTATTGCTCAACCTGTGAGAAGCAGAGAGGACACTGCCAATTTTCGTATTGATTATACAGTGACCAAAACAGCTAAATGTTAATTTAAAATGTTGTTTTATTTGAAATTTAGAACCAAGGTGGCTTGCCATATCAAACAAGAATTTAGTGAAAAAAATGAACACGACCAAATTTCAACAAATTTCCTAGCCTTCTGCTCACACACCAACTTTGACCTCAGTGAGACACCTACTTTCAAACACTGCAACAGCTGTATCTTGCTTCGATGTCCTTGAAGTTTTCAAGACTTTTATGAGTAAGCAAAGCAAAGTATTTCTGACACTCATTGTAACAACTTTTCCTCCAAAGCTTCCACACTCATGCATTTTTGGATTTCACTGATCCAATTCCTTTCTGCCATTCTGTTAAAAATTCAATTTATATCTTGCACTTTCTTTGTTATGTTGCTTTAGCAAGAACAGGGCAGTTTAGGTGTCCTGATTTGTGCCTTCCTTGTCCAATGGGAAAAAAGAATCCCATTCTAAGCTACGATTCATCTACATTTTTCTCAGTTTGCTGATTTGAGCTTACAATCCTAGGTCCAAAATGTTTGATACAGTGTTTTGGAGCCCCATAGCTCTATATCCATATGCTAAACCATGGCTATGGACCCCCATATTTTTGGACTGTGGGTGAGGGTAATGCTTCACCAGTGAGGATATGTTTGAGTGGTAGAGCTGGTCTGCCATACCACAGTCATAGCTTAGAAGCATTTAATTTTCTGCACTGTCATTTTAAAACAAATCGATATAACAAATGCCATAGCTGATCACACCCCTAATCTTTACCTATCTGCATCAGCCTCACATGCTTAACTCTACCGCTAATGTTTAGTAACCATCATCTGTAATATTGGTGTTCTCCATGCATTGGTAGAATGCTAGGAGTGAGAGAGAAAATGTTCCCTGTATAAAGTGGAACAAACAAAGCTGATAATTTTATATAGCATGCTAAAGCACCAAATGGAGTGATAATAGTGCTATAAGCATGTGTTGGTGGAGATTTCCTACTCTTTGTTATTCCCTTTCTAGTCTAGCGTACTTTCACAGAGGCTGCATCTGAGTTGAGTGTTCTCTGAATATGCTAAACATCCAAGTGAAGAAATTAATTACCTTTTTGAAGAGCTGATTCTCACTTACAAATATTTAAAATCTTGCTTAGAAGCAAGATTATAGACATGTAAATTGATATCTATATCAACTTAGATGCCAGTAGTCTCATTTTCATAGACTGAGTTTTGAAACTGAGTTTACCTCTTTGATCACAAAACTTGTGAAATAGCGGCACTACATCAGTGGAAGTCAAATACTAATTAGCGAAGTCCTGATGCTTCAGACAATGAATTAGAGTAGTACCAAAGTAGTTTTTTTATTTTTGCATCTTAATATTTTGATTTTTTTTCTTTTATAAGTTTGATTCTGGAATTAGTTCCACTAATACTGAGTCAATGAACAAATATACAATAGTTTCCATCCTTTGAATTCTCTGGGAAACCATTAAATTTTTCAATTTTATGTGAAATACAGTGTGTACAGTCATGTGTGAGTATTAATCACTGTAAATTCATGCAATGTATTCGGCAAGGTTTATCACAACTTTGCTTTAGCACGGCCACTGGGGAAGCACTTGTGACCAGTTCTACTAGATATATCACTGTTTTACTGTATGACAATGGATCTGCTTGTATCATGTTCAGAAGCCATTCAAATAATGATGAACTTCTGTGAATGTGGCACTGTTTGGACCTTTGGCCCAAGGTAACCATGGAGGAAACATGCCAAACTCCTCCTGATGACAGCTTCTCAGGAAGGAGTGTGACCCTTGGCAGCTGGCTGGTCAACACACCAGGGCACGTGCACAATTTTAATGGTGTGTTCCAGGACAGGGTCAACAGGGGTTCTTGCAGGCTTTAAACAAAATATTGTGGTTTCAATTTATCCATTCTCAACTTTTTAAGTTTCAGTACAAATTTCAAGTTAAAACTTACAGAAAATAAAGGGTGATTTTTTTTTTTTTTAATTAAAAAATAGACTAAACAGTGTCCCTACCCTGTCATTCTGTAAAGGGAAGGAAAAGAAAACCAACTACCAACTTCAGGTGAAAGACAGCTTTTCCTTTTCCTTGACCTATTCCATTTGATCAGTTCAGTACACCTTTTCAACCTGCTTTTTTAATTGCCTGGCTCTGCACTCACCGTCAAGGCTAGTACTTACTCATCACAGTACACAGTATGACTAAGAGTAGAGCACTGCAGGATTTGGCCACTATTCCTGTATTTGATTAATTTTAAAATCAAGTCTTGGCTACTGACATGACATCCTAAATTCTGAAAACACTTCAGGTGTTGCATATCTGAATTTTAGTTCAATAGAGTTACCAGGTAAATGCTACCTTAAAATCGATTAAGTTAATGGCAATATTTTGCAAACAACAACAAAAAAACCTCAAACCACACAACCAAAACCCAAGTCCTTTTGCAAAGACTATTTTAATAAAGGGATTATAAAACACAAAAGAGAGAAAGACAGGTAACCCGAGATGCAATTTTGGAATGCAAACTTTTAGTTCAAATGTGCAAGCTCAAACTTAACAAATGTTTAAAATATCTGAGTTTTTCAAATGGTGCCAAAATAAACCATGTCTTTTCTAAAGACTACATATTTAGCTAGGCATTGGCAATGTAAATCTTTCAACCATTTCAAGTATTTGTTTAAAAGCCTCCCAGAACACGTGTGCTCCCAACAAAATTGAGGAATGAAATGTTTAGACCACTGAAGCTCAACATCTGACTTATAATCAACCTAATATGAGAACACCACTTTGGTTTTTTGGACTTATGAATACATTTTATTTACCAATGCATGAGAAGAATAAACAGAGAAAGTTCAGTTCTGCAGACCTGATGTGAAACGGCACAGCGATAAGAGTCAGTACATGTAATGCTGCGATCATCGCAAGCACATTATCAGAGAAACCGCTGGCCAGTCATTTCATATGTCTCACAGTTTATTCTTGCATGGGCGGAAAAAACTTTGAGGGTACAAAATAAAAAGGAAAAAACCAACAGATCTAACAGCTTTCATCTGGAATTATTCTAACTGAACAAAATAAAGGCACAGAGAAATCCTGACATTTAGATAGCAAGTTCATTTGTGTACATGGATTAAAGATGTTACAAATCTTGATCACCTGATAAGAATATTTATAAAGCCATTTAATTTGTAAATTAAGGTATCTTGTAAAATATCCTGTGATTTGGAATAAAGAAAGAAATAAATGTGCCTGTGACAACATATTGACATTACTAAACTATTTCAATATGATGGCTTATTTATAAATGCAGTTTTAATATTTCCCTACTTTAATCATTAAGTAATGAGTCTTACTTTCCTGTGAATATATTTAGTCTTACTTTCCTGTGAATATATTTAAAGTGGAATCAAATGGACTTCATCTACAGGATTCCACTAACAAGACTGAGCTGGCTCTGAACTTTTCAAATATCAGCAGTTTCCCTGTTTTTTTTACAGAAAACTGTGCTACCAATTTTGGGCTGTGGGCTGAATGAAAAACAGTACTAAATGACTAAAGGTCCACAGTTCCTTTCTGTTAAAGTTGATTTGTCACAATATTGTTAATTAGTGAGGGCTTAGGGAAGGCTTACTATGAATATAATTACAGTGCTGAAAAGCATTAATAACGCTCTTCCTCTGAGCCAACATGACGCTATTTACATATTTTACGCTGGCATATACCAGAAATGGCTCCCGATGCATAACGTGCTGTGGAATCATCAAGAGAAACACCCAGAATCTCACAGAGGGAGAATGTTTCTGGGTATCTCGGTGCTCTTCAAGACAGCAGGGACACTAACTGGACCAGTAATTACAACTGTCTCCATAAGCATTGCCTATGGTGAGCCACCTTTCATCATGAACTGCTGTTCCATCGGGAGGTAAATGAATTGCTACTCCTGGTACCTAATCTGATGCAATTTCATCCTTCTTTCATAAATTAGGACAGAAGTGACAATTGCATTTATCTGCTGTATAGGGCAGGCTTCTTTTCCCCTTCAGTTCTCAATGAATAAACTATATGATAAAAGCCAATTAACCCTTGTTATTATTATCATCTATTTCTACACGCCAGACCAGAATTCCCGCCCTCATTACACTGAAAGGCAAAACTCAGACTGGGTTCAACGGGGCCAGAAATTCACCTGAGGGCATTAAAGGCTGGGCCTGCATTACCGGACCTGTGTGACTTTTGGGGATCACTTCAGCTGATGAAGAAGCGAAAGTGTTTTGACATTAGCCACACAGATGCTTTTGCAAACTCCCCTGAGGAGCCTAGGCACTTCTTCAGGGGCTGCATACCTTTTATGACTGTCACTAAGGGATTTGCCAAAGACCACACACCAGGTTGTTAGCAAGGAAGAGTGAGAACCCAATCGTTTCCAAATCTTCGCCTCTCAGCACAGTAGATTTCCCAAGGTGCTTTTCAAAGAAGACGAACATTTCTAGCTGAATTTTAAAAATCAACACTTAATTTAATTTCGATTCAAAGTCATTTTTCTACAGGATGATAAAAACCTAAACAGCTCACTGCATTTCAGGCTACTTGGTACAAGATGTAAGACAGAGTCAGGAAATATTTTCTCACTTCGGTACAATGTGTGAAAAGGAAAATTATGAAGCAAAATTATCACCTAATTTTACTGAATCAAGAATTACCCACAACTGGATGTATCTGACATTAAGCCTGCTGGACTGCTTTTGCCTGGCTGCTCCTAGTTTCCTAAACAAAGCCAGCTGACACAAGAGGATGGAGGTCAAATAGTCTTGCTGTATGAAGCCTGCACTCACAAGATTATTAGCTCAGAGGCAGAAGGACTTGGGGCAAGGTGAGGACTTCTCGATACTCCTAGGGAAGGAGGAACTTAGTACATTCATGCAAGGAAAACAAACTCTGATTCAGTAGTTGCATTTCCAAAGCGGGAAGCAAGCTTCCTCATCAAAGCTGCCAAGGAGTAAGAGGGAAGATCTTTACATGGAAAAATAGGTAGTTAAAAGTTAGATTAAAACAATAGGTAAGAATAAACATCATTTTCACAGTTAGGGAAAGTTACCTTATTGTCCTACTGGCATCTTTGCCCCAGAGCCCATGTTGTTCAACTTAACTAAGAAATCACCTTGAAAAGGGCATTAATTTGGAGATGGTGATAAGAAATATCACCATATTCAGGATGGAGACGTGATGATGCTATGTTCCTGTGAGTAGTAAAGAGGAGCGGTGAGAAGAGACGGAATAGAAGCTCATGGTCACCAGAGAATGCAAGCAAAAGCAACAGATGACATTCAGTACCTATAAATGCAAAGTTACACATTCAGAAAACAGTTCTGTCTTCATACACCCTATGATGAACTCTGAGCTGAATATTAATACTGAAAAATGAGATATAGTGTTGTTATTATTATAGAAATATTAATTCCAAGAAATAATGTCATAAGGTAAATCTGATGCTAAAAATGATTACAAATAGCATAGACAATAAAACAGACAACATCATTATGACAACTGTTAAAGTCATAGTTTGTATCTTCAATACTGGGCACAAATCTGGTTGTATCTCAGTAAAAAAATAAGGTAGAACTGGAAAAGAAACAGATCAGCATGACAAGGCAAATTGAAAACACAAGACAGCTTCTTTACAAGAGACCAGGGCTTCTCTCTGGAAAAGAGATGGTGGGCAAAAGATGCCAAATATGCAAAATCACAAGGGATATGGAAACAATATGAACAGGGAATGGTTGTTCACAATTTTTCTAATACAAAAACTAGGTGATAGCAAATGAATAGAGCTGGTTCATAACAAATAAAAGGAAATATTTATTCACTCAATGCATCGTTAATTACATAAGTCCTTGTAACAGGAACAAGAAGATACTAAAAGATTAAATGGATTTAAAAATAGGTAATGAAAAAATGGTGCTAAATACAAAGACAACACTTCTGTCTCAGAAAGCTCCTAAACAACAAACTGCTGGGACACCACTTGGGAGAAAGGTCACTAATGCTGGCCTCACTTTATACCCTTTTTTAGGCATCTTCTACTGATTATTGCCAAAGGCAGTCTTTGGGCTAGTTGGACCTTTGATCTAGCACAGTATGGTAGTCCTTATATTTTTATCTTTATTCCTGCCTCATCACTTCCTTAGAGCAGAAATGGTTCAACAGCACTGACAGCTCAGGAGACCTTGTCTTTCATTTAGTGCACTAAAGCTCAATAAGGACAGCAAGAAAAAGAGCAGTTGACTCGCCCAAGCACTGGACAGGAGCAGACAGGAGATGGTGAAGAGGCTCAGAACTGGCAGGTGACAGCTGTCTGGTCTGGAAGCATTAAATTTTCTTCCTACTGAATAAGTGTGGGGAAGAGACTCCAGACTCACTGCTATCTTAAGATTGACCAAAAGTCAAAAAGGAGCACTTAAGAAGTTTCTAGAAGTGACTGAGTAATTTGGCTTGGAGGAATGCTACTCATCTTCCTGCAAGGGGTTAGGTTTGGTCAACTGAAACTAGAAGGAGCATAGGTCTGCATGTGATGTTTAACATGGAAGTGCTTGAAAGGAAAAATAGGCATTAAAATGTCTCCTCCTATTCAAAATTAATTTTTTTTTTTTTTTTTTCACGTAGACTGCCCTATCACGACATCTGTACAAGCAAACATTACCGAGGGAAGACAGCAAAACATTAAACACAAAGCAGAGTAGCTCAGTGGAAGCCTTAGGAGCTACATCCATCCTGCCTGAGTTGGCTGGTCCTGGTATTAGCTTAAAGGCCACCATGCTCCTGAGATTCATTACTGAATTTGGGCTGCTTAGAGATTACAGCTGCCTTCCTGAGCAGGTTTATATGAGTACTGACCCAAACTTTCTGCTCACCTTTGGTCATGTGATTCTATGATTCTATGTGACAAAGACATACCAAATACAGCGAGATATTTGGGTCACAAATATAACTCTAGGTCCAAGACTCCTGTATCTGTAAAGTCTATACTGTCCATGTACCCCAAATTTTCCTCCTCACTCCTCAATTTCTCCCCTCCAGGTGTAGGAGTCCACCCTCCTGCCTTTGAGTTCAGTCCCAGGGCACTTCAGAAGTACACAAAGCAGAGGGCTGGCAGTCTGGCCTCAAACCCAACCTGGATGGTACTCCTGCTCTGCAAAGCAACCAGAGATCGAGAAGAAGCAGGCTGAAAGTCTGGTGAGGGACCCACCTTACACTGAAAACATGTATTTTGACTCTATAAGGTGGTTTCTGAATACTTGAGAGATTTTCCCTCATAGGAAAGGACAGAGGAGTGACTAAAAACAAAACAGGAAACCTTCCCCACTGTCTGAGATACTGTACAATGTCACAAGGCTGTCAGGTTGCAATTTATGAAGCTGTACCCCCACTGAAACCTAACTGTACATTTGTTTTTAATGTATGCTGAAAATGCCATGTACTAGCAGTAGCTACTCGACCATTGTATAAAGCTATACATATGTCCTTCCCTTAGATGTAGCCACAGTCACTAGCTGCAATTCAATGGGCTATGAGTAAGGAGGAAAAAAATCTCCAGTATACCAGCCAGAGATATTTCTTGAATGTGAACCTACTTTATCAATTAACATATTTGACATACAAATACTGGACTGTTTGCAGTCTCACAAATAACAGAAGATATTTAAATTTTGAAACTGCTTTGCAGGATTTTGCACCTGAAGCCTGCAATATTTGAAAACAGAATCAAGCTGTGCCCTGCAGCAAACTATAGTCTACTAACAGAGAGGACAGACTGTTAAAATAAGCATCTACATAATTTTTCACAGTACACAGTGCCACAATGCATCTGCTTAGAAACAAATATATGTTTGCAGTGAAACATTTCAACAAATCACAGAACTCAGCAGCAAAGTAGTTAACATCTATGATTTGATTTTATCTTAGCCTGGAATGTCGCTGGAGTGTCCCACTTCTAACAACTGTTTGCTAAGTTAAGGCTTTAGTGTTTACACAGTGCTGAATGAAGCAGCCTGGTCACCAGATGTGAATGCTTCCTTAGACTAGAGCTTTCAATCAGATCACGGTCCTAATGGTCCCTGCTCCAACCTTCTTCCTCAGGACGTCCACCAGCCTTTCCAACCTGAGAGGGGGCAGGGGAGAGGGAGAGGAGAGAAAAAAAAAAAAAGGAGGCAAACGTTAGGAATGTTCTGGCTGAAAGAGACAGTGTTTGCACTGAACCAAGCTGTCCTGGTGGTGGTCACGCTCAGGAACAAAGCACTACTGTAAAAGACAGACATTAAGGGAAAATGCAGACAACTTACGGAAAACTTTTTAACCTACAACCTAACCCATTTGCAGTCAGTGATACGGATCAACTCGCTTCTCTTTTGTAGTATATGTAGTATCTGAGGTCCCCGTAAAGCATTAACACAAAACCCTGTGCAGCGGTCCTGTGGCACATATGCACTTCGGTGTCAGCAGGACGTTCAATTCTTGCACTTTTAAAAATACCAGTGGGCCACGGCTCCTGTTAAATATAACACTTAGCTGCTGATTCCTCTTAAAAAATACCCTGCCCGTGATCCAATAGATAATTTCATTGTCCAGTTTATAAATTTAGGCCTAAAACTCCATGTGTTTTATGTTAAAAACTTTTTCAAAATACTCAACCAGTTACGTTTCTGAGGATGTGGACAATGACATTTTGAAGGTGGCCTGCATGATTACTATGTCAAAACAACTACAGAAAATTTAACAGTCTAAATAAGCAGGACAGAGAGCCGCCTACTCCTCTCTTAGTTTTAAGGCACAGGCTATTAGCATCTCACTGGCTTAATTTGTTCTTTCCTTTTGTTAAAGTACGTAGGCAAATGCAAAGGACTAAATTTGTTCAGAGTTTTCCATTTGGACACATTTATCTTCAGCACTCCAGTAATAATGCATTCAAGATATTTCGTCAATTTATCTGTATTTTATGGAATCCCTCAATGAAAGATCTCCCACAAATAAACTAACTATATAAAAGCAGACACTGTGTGTAGCAGAACACTTTTAGAGCCATGTCCAGAATATTATACACATAACTTCCATAATGGATAAAACCAGTTGCAGGTTCAAATAGCCGCATTCACTGTTGCAAAGTGGACCATTTTTTCTTATCTGAAAACACAGGGTTGGGGTTTTTTTTTGGTACGTTATACAACATGAGGAATGCAGATAGATAGGAAACAAAAATAACACAGCTCTATCAAAACTGCAAAATTCAATCTATCTCATGGATGCATTAGTAACTTCAGTGCAGGAAAATTAATTAGCACGTCTTTGATTTATTGCCACAAGTCATGACTAACGCACATGGTACGTATTGAAACACTTGTTTTCCAGGAACCACTGAGCACCATGAAGCTACACCTTTCATTGTACTCACCAGGTGACTTAATTCCTGAAACGAGATTAAGAATTCACCACCCTAATGTAATTATCAGACACCAGGAAATGGATGTAGAAAGTTCAGCTGGTTCTAGCTGTCCCACAGAGACTCTAAAGGACTGAAAGCACAGGTGAAAAACTACTGTTTAGCTACTACTATCCCTTCAGTTTTTGATGTATCACTTTTCTTTTTTAACCACTCAGTGTATTTTCCCTGTTTTTGTAACATACATCTGCTGCACTTCTTTATCTTTACGGAGGCAGCACCCAGACAGTCATAACTCAGTGCAGTCAGTCCATACAAGTACAAAGTCAGGGCTTTCACAAGTTATTTGCTGCTGAAAGTATTCTCAAAATGGATAAATCAATGTTTTCTGGGTTCTAAGAGTTTTAATTCAGTTACTGATAGGTCACAGTTTCCTCAGCCTTTCTTACAGAGAAGTTTCCCTGTTAAATCAGTTGTTAGTCTACGCGCAATTTCAGAAAGCAATGGCAGATCAGTCCTCACTTTTAACAGGATGTACATTCAGAAATGCTGCAGCTTTCTCAGCCACTTTAACTATCACTGGAGGTCTCTTTCTCTCTCACACCAGCTCCCTATCTAATGTGCTTCAGAGACATAAGGCACAGGAGGAACATTTCAAACTGTCTGGACAAACCTAAGGTTTGGGCTGCGAATTGTTTTCTGGGAGACAGGAGAAAAATAGTAAAATCTGAGATCATGACTTATTTAAGTCACTGCTCAGTTAAAAAGAAATACTGCATGTCTTATACAAGTGGCGGAAAAATGACTTTGATAACTGAGGTTTCATTTGGGGAGGCACAGGTTGGAGGTCAACGCTTACACGCTGTCCTGCAATTGGGCTTAGATGTGCACCACTCTGTGACCAAGCAATGACACTGCACACCAGAGCAGACAAGTTGGTGAAGGGCTGCCCATGTTTGAAGAGAAATACCACCGGGATGAAAGTAGCTGTCTTCTGTTTAACCTTGAAACTGTCAGGCTTCATTGAAAATAATGAGGCTTAACAATCATAGCTTCTGCTTTTCAAACGAATGATGACTGAAATCATCAAAATGAGGTATCCTGCTCCAATGCAGGGCTTATTTTCCTTTTGTTTCAGTCATGTGTAGATTCACAAATTTATTTGTTCTTTATTAGAAGAGAGAAAAAAACCTGCAGGGGATTAAGAAACCATACCTTTGAAAGAGATTTAAACAATAATGTAAAAGAGAAACTGTAACAGCTAGTTGTAAGATAAAATAACAGAGGGCAAAATTCACCCCTACACAGATACAAGACCCAATATACCACCGAAATCCCACTTAAGCCTACAAAATAATGCTATGGGCTGAATCACTGGTTAATAACTCTTGATACAGGCCACAGGGGGCTTTTCGGAACGATAATCCCCAACTCTTTGTTCACCAAGGGCCTAACTCTGCCATCCCGACTCACACTAAGCAACATTTTTCTTTGTGAGTAATAGAAGGCAGCTAACAGGGCTGTTTGTGCCGATGAGGTACTACCTGCAAGGGGTGAGGGTGGCAGAATGACCCCTTGTCGATGAGGCTCTGTACCCAGCCTGGTGAGATGCTGCAGGCAGCTTCTTTTGGAGGCTGAGCATTTTAATCAGTGGTAAACTGAAGGAATAGTCTTATGCCTCAAGATCAAAGGTGACTTAAATATCTAAACAGACAAATGGGAGGTGCTGGGAACTACGCTAAAAGTCGGTGTTTGCAGAATTTTATTCAAAATACAGAAGACAATGACCTGAAGAAAGCAACATTTATTACTTTATGCAATCATGATTTATCTGCCAGTATAATTTTACTGTATTTTACTTAACTGAAAAGAATACTGTCTATGTGTGATTGTATACGAAGACAGAGATTTAAGAAATGACATGTGTCTTTTTGCTTGCAAAGGAAACAGTCTTCATAGTATAAATTAAATGCATAATAAGACACTATATTGTCCTGAGATGTAAGTACAGACACTCACTGAATTTGCATCTCATGAAGCAATCAAACAAATTACTCAAGAAGTATTTCAGCTAGTGTTTTAGGTCACAGAATGCGATGGACAACTCTGCTGCAGCATTGAAGGTCCAAATGTGCAAGGACAGACAGACACCTTTAGGAATGTTCCATAAACCCTCTTAAGGTCTCATTCCTCATTCTCACAGATTTCAATGTCTTCCCTAGAGATTTCAGAAGATCCCAGTAGGTTACCTATCCTATTTCTTGGTACTTAAATAATTCTAGAAAATTTGTCCATAAACAAATAAATTCTCTTACCAAATGCCACTTCAGCGTTTTCTACACAATTACTGTATGTGTGCATGCAAAATGGTGTATAAAATATAGGAACAAGCTATTTATTCAGATGGATAGGTACAACTTCAGTTTTATTTGTACTGAATTGCACATACCCAAAGTCAGAAAGTCCTGTGCTTTTTGGCATAGATAGAATTTACGTTCATGAAAAGCACAAAGATGAGAGTAAGAAATATTCTTTACCAACACTACCCATTTTTGTAATGGTTATCTCAGTGCTTCCATGAAAAGGAAAAGTAAAAAAACCACAAACTAAGAAACAGACATCTGGTCCATCACTATTTTTAAGTTAGCAAAAGATGCATCATTGTGAAGAGTCGTGAATTGCAGTGGCTTAATGATTCCTCAATACAAATTTGAAATTTATCAGGTGAATCTGTGTTTTAATATTGAAATAAAAAAGATTTACTTGACAGGCTTGCTGCTATGATATAATCAGCTTAAATATATACTTTTAAAAGTGTTGCTAAGCATTAAGAAGGTACTTATCTTCAGAGGAAGGCTACCTAAACAAGAATGTTGCTAGGTATGTCTTCCCAAGAGAAATTCTCAACCATTCTCAACTCCTCTTCCAGTTATTTCAAATGGTGTTCTCTATCTCCTATGCATACATCTGACAAAATTCCTGTATGGAGTGTGTGTTGTTATATGGAATGTTCTTATGTAGCTCCTGAACTGTTTGACAATCTGCTTTGATTTTTAGCAAAGCCTTACGGAGCATTACTCCCTTGAGTATAAATAATCTTGGTTTTAGAATCAGTCTGTATATAGTAGACTTAAAATCCTTACTGACAGAGAAGTTTGTTCCAGAAGCCCAGAAGCTGGATGTGTAGTTGCAAAAACATTATGTACTGATCTCTAGTGCTGACTCCTATGTACATTTTTGGCTTGCTCTCCTCTTTCACGCATTCTGCTGAAGAAATTTAGCTCTAAACTGTAGCCTGGGATTAGTAAAAATTCTGCAACTACGTAAATCCATGTAGATCAGTACATCCTCCCACACTGCTCCATCTCTGGCCAAAGGAACTAACCCCAAAAAAGAAGAGTGGCATTTATCCACAAGTTCTGAATATGACAGAGTTACACCATCACAGAGTGATCTTCCAGGGCATCATGCCCCAGAAATAGCCAAAATGGATACTCAACTGAAAGAAAAGGGCATCCTTCAAGTAGCCTATGTCCTAATCTGCAAAGCAATATACAGACTAGCCAAAAACAATAGCCTCTACCTGCAGATGGAGGAGTTAAGTGATAAAAACAAAACCCTCTTGGATTTTGAAATGCTATATAAAGGCTTATAAACCTAAACTATAACCCTTGGTTATCTTTCCAGTAGATAAGATTAGGCTCAGACTATGAAGATGGCCTTACTTGTGTGATTTCTGGCTTCTTGTGGAATGTGTTTTGCTAACATTAATTCCTTTTATAAACCAAGCATTTGAAAATATATTAGGTAAATAAAATGCATTGGAAAAAAGCATTACAAGCAGTTTAGTGGTAGAGTTCAGTGAATGACTGTTTGGTGAGTGGTCATACAAACAAATTCACTTAATTTAATCTCAGAATAAAAAAAAACTTCTTATTTTCTTTCTTTTTCCTCTCCTTTCCTTTAGTCTTCCTCTTGGATATATTTAATCAAATCCTAAATGGAATACTCTTTTTTGTATGTTTTCTGTAAAAGTCAAGGGAACAAATGGCACAGAGAAGAGAGGCTGTTGTGATATTAGTCTCACCCAGAAACCAGTCACTTGGAGAGGATCATTTACCCAAGAGGCTGGAGAAAACTGGTTCAGCTCTGTATGAGTGAACTGGACTCCAGCTGCTTCCCTCTCAAGGGAGAAGCACGGTGCTAACACCAAGTGCTGGAGTGGCTTGTGCTCAGTTTCAAATGTTGAGGCTGCTCTTATTGAATAAAATGCTTAAATATTCATGAGATCAAAGCCTGGAATGTAAGAGTATGACCTTGCAGTGAGCAGCCTATCTGCCACGCTACAGAGGCATCGCCCTCTTACCTCCGAGTGGCTCAGTGAATCTTTAATTACTCTTAGTCCTCAATTCAGGTATTATTTTTTCCACCTCAAAAGCCTGCCTTTTGAACAACAATAATTTTTGATCAACTCACTAAAAAACATTCCCAGCTGCATTTAATAGGAATACACCAGTCTGTAACAATTCCTTCGTAAATCATCACAGTGGTAAAGACTACACGTGGTTCAGATACACCAGGCTGCCTCTCTCTGCTCAACAAAGTTCCCTCTGCATCTTTGATCGGAGACTGGGTGTCTTTCTAAATGACACACTGGAGTTCAGCAGTGGTTTTGAACCTGATACAGGAATTGCTGAGTAAAATTCAGTGCCCTGTGTTAGACAGGTGGCTGGACTGACCGGTATTAATGGTCCTTTCTGGTCTTAAAACACAAGTCTTAGAGACTGATTTAGCAGCATCAGCAAGCTCTAAACTGTGGTAGACCACAGTGTTGAATCTAATCACTCCCGGCACCACCGCCAATTCCGGCCTGCCCAACACTGTTTGTAATGTCACTCCAAAAAGTGTATTCCATTAAACTTACAGGCCTTAAATTTGGCAGGGCAAACCATTCTCCCTCTGAAAAGCACTGTCACAAAACAAGCATTCCTATTAAATCCCTTTCAGCGTCTTCTCAACCCAAAAGAGTAATTCTGTATATGATTAAACTTAGAAGTAAATACAGCCAGTTGGGCTCCTGACAGCAGACACATTTCAAAATAAACCTGGCTTACCCAGGCCTTGGCTAAAATATTAAGCCTTTATCTGTGGTCCACAATAACTAATCTTGTCAAATTGTTTGCTCTCTACCTTCTGTTTGGAAGATTATGAGCTAGCTCACCATTACTATTCACCTTGTGCCATCACTAGCAGCAGGAAAAGTGAGTGGTAAACACAGTTGGTCTATTTTGACAGCATTTCACCCTGCTTTGCATTGAGGTAGATTGCTACACAGTACAGGATAATACAGAATCAGGACTTTGCATCTATGCTGGATTTAATGCCACCATGTGAAAGGTATCACTCATTTGCTTCCAAATGCTTTCTCAGGACAGCATACATGTATAGCATAAAATAAATCTGCTTATGAGAAACAAAAATAAACCCTGAAACAACTATGCTATAACCTCATTTGTGTTTCAGTAAATTGAAATCTTTAACATGCTTATCACTTAGACCAGGCAGGAACTCTTACTATTAGATGGACCATTCACATCTGAGTATGTGAATGATACTAAAGAGTTACAAAATTGAAGCAATAATTGAAATAGAGGATATACTGGCATATTTAAGGGCAAAAATCAGATTTTTTAATCAAACCACAGAATTTCACCCAATTACTCCAGCTTGAGTCCAACAATTTATATGCCAATTTTATGCAAAGCTTACTACTTCAATTTCTGCAAGAAAAACCTTTTATATACCTCCTTCCATAAGCTTGAATTACCTTTAGCACTGACAATTACTGTTTCCACTCATTTGGTGTCACAGCTGGTCTCTTTCATGGGAGAAATCTTGACATCGAAGCCTGCGCCTTACAGCGACAGCATTGCCGCAGTTTGTGCTGATATGAATAGGTAAGGGTCTCCTGGATTTTCTTGCCAAATATTTCCTGGAAGTCTCTGTCATGTGCTTAGGAAAACCTAGCAGTTTTACCTTATGCTAATATATCTTCCTTTTAGAAAGTATTCTGTCACAGAATATTTATTTATAGAGGGAATATTTATTTATTTAAAGAGGGAAATACTCCCTATCAACTCCTGATGAGCACTAGTCCTGCCCCTCGTAATGATGTTTGGTATCATTGGAGCGTCATGAGTCACAGGCAAGCTTATTCTGTCTCTGAACTGTCTCCCACCTTCTCCTTGAGAGCCATACTGCCTCTGAAAAGCAAATATTCTTTGCTTTGAATGCTCATAACATGGAGGGATGGTCAGAACTTTTACCTAAAGTGTTCAAAAGGTAGACATTAGATTTATTTTACATTACATGTATTTTGCATGTGGCAAACAGCATGCAGAGAAGTGAAATGACTTGCTGAAGCTCAGAAAATCAAGAAAACAGAAAAGACCCACAAACTTTTTTTCATGTTTAATTTTATGTACAAGTAGTCTTGAGCTGAACTGGGTTCCTGATGTGCACAAAAATAAAAAAAAAAACCCAGAAAAAAACCCCCAAACTATAGGCATGCATACATGCAGAATTAGAGCTTAAAATTGTTGGATATGGAGTCCATCTCTCTCAGCTTCTCAATCTATGCTCTGAACCATGTTAACTGGTAACAACTAGCCAGTTCTCTTATTCTATATCCAGCTGAGATGTATTTCAGGAGATGAAAAATTTGAAACCACCACCTTTCAAAGAAGTCTTCCTTGTAAGGCCAGGTCAGAACCTCTCAGCTGCCTACTCCAACCCAGTCTCCTGTCTTTTGAGCATGTTCTGGTCAAGTCCTGTTCACAATGAGTTTGTAAAATCACAAATACTGATGTACTACTCAGGCTGTTTCCCAAGTACCTCCCATCAAAGCACAACTTTGGCAGATTCCTCTTGATATCATAAACGGTAAAGACAACATGATCTTTTTTCTTGTTTCCACAAGTATTTTACAAAACCTGGCTCTAGGCAGCTCTCAGTTACATTCCTCCTCCCTGAGGTGGTTCTAACCTTGAGATCAAAAGTAATCTGGAGCTTGCGGAGATAAAAGATCTTCCTATAAACCATCATCAAATCTCTTCACTTTACATTAAAAATAATCAGTTTTACATATGTCTGAGAAATCAAGTAACAGTGGATACAGTTTTGGATGCAAAAGGAAAGCATTTTACTAAGCTCCTACTTGTGATTAGTCCTTTGTAACTGGCTCAGACTGGTAGGTGAACTCCCCACCTTTCTGGTGTAATCCAGTGGTGCCCACAGACTTCTCCTGGTTTCAGGGTGACTCACACTTAGTCATACTTCTGAAAAGTATTTTGAGAAAAAATAAGAGGAGTCTTTCCTCTTATTCCTTTCTTGTTGAGCTTTCCTAGTAGTGGACTAACAAAAAAATCCATGGATGAAACATCCTCTCTTAATGTCTGCAATATGTTATAGATGGATGTTATTAGTATGAAGCTTGTCTACTATTGTGATGTTGCGAGAGGGTCCCCTACACAGGGATAAAACCAGACAAGATGCCTAATTGCTCATCTACACACAAAAAAAGGGGGTTTAAAATACCGGTTGAGACTTAGGATCACAGACCAAAGCATCTTCTACACGTGTAGTGCTCCTTGAAATACTTCATAGGCTTTTTACTAAGTTACCAATCATTTAAGGCCATTAGGGTAAAAACAAGCCTTCCCAATTCTAAGCTTCAGTAACCTTTCTCCGGTAGCCAGCAGACAGACTGTCTCCAACTGTCTTCTGCATTGTTCTAGCAAGACAGTTCACACGAGATAGTTCTTAACCAGCCTTCTGGGCTTATTTTGCTCCATGTTCCTGCCACCCAACTGGGAATGAGCTTCTCCTCCTGCTCCTGGGAAGTGAGCAAATTCCCGAGCAAGGCTAACTCAGGAGAGAAGGCACGGACCTTCAACTCATTTTGAGGACAGCTTTAATTCTCTGGAACTGGTAAGCTTGCAGACCCAGGCCTCGGGGGCAAGTCTGCCTGCTGGTGATATGAATGGGACTGATTGTAGGAGAAAAACTTTTTAATTTCTGCTAATGAAAGCATAAAAATTTTGCTTTACATCAACAGTCATGGTATTCTTCAAAAGGACAGAGTAAAATATTTTCTCAGTGTTTAAAATTGGAGATTTGTAAAACATCTTTTGTGTTGAGTTCACCACTTACAATATCCCTTTCATCAGATGTAGAAGTGCATCTGTTACTTCCTGTGAGTAATTTATGTGATTATCTTATTAAATAAAAGATTGAGGTGATAGAAATCCACACATTATTAGGCACAGAATAAAGTGCTAAACCCAGTAGTTTTATTATACATATCTCCAATACCTGCACTGTCTTCCATTCAAAAAGGCTGAATTCTGATACTTTTTATGGGCAAAATATCCATAATATGAAGCTGAAATGATAAAATTTGGTCCTAAAGATTTACACCTTCCAACAACTCAGTGTTTAGATCTATATCCTTATACCCGTATCATGTACAGCAAAAATGTAGAACAGGAAGGCTGAGCAACTTGCCAATAAAACAGTGACAAAGATGGGGTTAAAGCTGTTGTTAGCTCTCATAAATTCAACTGATGCTGCTTTTCTACAAAATCTTGTTAAAAAAATTAGAAGCCTTATGGAAATATCTGGCTATTAATTAATGACTCAGTATTAGATTAGCAACATGAACTATAATGTTTTCCTCAGAGAACTAGCCTCTGCTTCGGTAAAAGTAGACTTAATTTTAAGCAGTGGAAAAATTAAAATTATTTCAAGTTCGCTTAAAATTAAATACCTTGCTGTCCTAGTCAGTTATTTCTATTTGTTGCTGTAAAGAACTGTTCCAGCAATTCTTTAGAAGATTATACGCCATTCAGAAGCTTCAGAAAGTCTGGGGTTTCTTGTTGAGCTTCTGCACATACATTTACAGTATTCAATCTCTTGCATATGTTAAGAAACAGTATGAGTATTAACAGAAAGAACCGCAAATTTATTTTTATTCCTTCAGCCAAGCCACAAATAAATGACTCTTGCAAACAAACCAAATACTATTTAGTAACGGCAATGTAAATGCCATGGACTTATTTTATTTGGATAAAAAATATTAAAGTAAATGATTATTTGCTATGACACTTGTTTTATCGTCTTGGAAAAAAAAGCAAGTCAGAAAAAGTCTTCTTGCTGTTCTTCAAGGAGCACTCAATCTGCTTTTCAAAGTTATTTAATAATTTGTCATAGAAAGGTTAACTATAAGCTTACAAATACTATGTCATCATGCTTCTTCCTATTGGGCAAACAACTTCAAAATCTAATTTGTTTGTGTTATTGGTCTTACTAAATATTAGCCTTTGCAAGTCTGGTTTACACCATTGATGTTAACTATGCCAACATTCTGATTTTGTTCTGAAGTATTCCACAACAAGCTGATATTATACAATACAAGCCCAAGAGCTAGCCGATCCAGTTTACTGAGTATACTTAGTGTATTTTGCTACTGATAAATCAATAAAACCATGTTGTAATCTACAAACTTCCATCACTGTGAAGCAGCTATAAGCAAACTGTAAATGAACACACAGGTCAAAAACTGGGATGCTGTGATTATGTTGACTCTGAAAACATTTGACTTTCATAGAATACATTTTAGTGGTTGAGAGAAAGAAGTTTCAGCACTGCTTATATTTTCGTGAAAGGTTGAGATGATAAATATTCAAATGATGATAAATATTTGTGTTTATATTGTAACTACTCATACTTTAAGAAAACAATATCTGCACTGCAATCCACAATTTACAGAGGTTAAGTAAATGTAAACCATATCTACACAAAGAAAATAAATACTTGACTTAGACTGTATGCTCAGTTTTGCATTCTTCATTTATGTGAAACTCTCTGCAGTCATTGGATCTCTCGGGTGTGCAAGGAATGCAGGAAAGGCTCATCTGTCATTCCCTTTGGTTGGGAGTTTTTGTCTTCATTCTGTTAAGTACACCACTGAACATAATCCATTGGCATTGATCATAAACACTTAGATGCTAAAGGCCTCACTGTAACTTATGACACCCAAAACACCCATGAGGAGGATATCCCATAATCTGCTCTGACAATATCACACATTATAACTCTGTGAGACTTCTGGTACTGACACCACAAACTGCTCTACTAAGGCCATCTTCAAACGAAAAGGAGACATCAAAAGATACAAAACATTAGTATTGCAAAGGGTCTCAGCTGCAGTAATTCTTAACATCACCACATCTGTCTTTCAGGACTCTGGTACTGAGAATGGGATCTGCAGCTCCATGTGCACTCTGGACCAGCACCTTCCTCCTCCAGACTGCACAGAGAGCACTGCAGCACCTTGGGATGGGATTTACAACAACTAGTTTAAGGTGGAGAGTGCTCCTAAACCAGCCAACTAGAGGATTTTTGTTCTTTTTTTTTAAAAAAAAACCTCAGCCCCCTTGCTTTAAGTGTCTTGCTCCAAGCTGTCTGGAGGTCCTCAAGCTGCCCTTCTCTAAAACTAACCTGAGGCCACTTGTTTCTTTTAAGGTGACAAAGATAACAGCAGTGCTACCAGTCCTCCTTTATAGACCAAGTATAAAAATTATACTATCAGCTAGAGCATTCAGCCAAGCTAAGGAAAATTTGGTTTTAACCTACATCTGCACTTCTCAGGAGAGTTGTACACTCCAGGGCTGAAGAATCTTCTCTACTTCTCTTTCTGAAGCTAGGAATTTCTAGAGAAGAAACATATGAAATGTTTTTATACTTGAGGTGTGATTCTGTGGGCAGTGATTGAGGACACTCACCTGGAAAACGGGAGATGGGTGTTCTGATCCTGGTTCTGTACTTATGTTCAACAGGAATTGGATAAAACTGAGAAAAAGCCCTAAAGGAAAGTGTCAGAACCAGGTCTCGCTTCTCAGAGGTGAGTAGCCTACTCACTGCACTCTGATCCAAGAAGCCTGCATTATTTTCTGCTGTGTAGAACTACTTCAGGCAAGAAATACAGGGCATCCAGTCCAAACCTGCGTGGCTAAAACATTCCTCTGAGATACAGAAGATTTGAACCAGGATCTCCTCAGATGAAGGATGAAACTCAGCTCCATTCTGTCACACCCTGGATGAATACCTCTGCTCCCAAACAACCACGAAGAAAACTGGGGTGTGAGGGGCACAGATGCCAAAGCAGCTTTTGAAAGAAAACATCTGAGGTCATGCTGCTCTGTGCGGATCTTGGTGCAACTGGTGTGCATCAATCGTATTGTATTTTTTTCACTCAGAAGTTTTCTGCTTATGCTAACCCAAATCCTCTCTTCTTTGGGCCTGGAAGCTATCTCTATTAGTTGTAGGTAGCATCAGGCACTCCCTCCATCACAGCCTGCACATTTTACCTGGACTGCAACATGGAGTACGCAATTCAAAAACTGGCAAGTGAAGTGTCATCCAATAAAGGTAATACAACCCAGTGAGGAAAATACATTTCACTACAGCTTTGCAAAAGTGATATATTTCCTTTTGTACAGCATGAATCATACATTAGCCTTACCAAGGGAAACAAGATCTGCCTGGAGATACAGAAAGGCAGTATATCTACAGCAGTCCAGAGAATATGCCACCAGTGACTGAACTTGTTCAGTTCACCTTGAATTTGAATACTAGTTCAGTATTTTATTTCCTCCAGACCCAGAAAACTGCTTTCCCTCTATATGTTGAATTTCTCTGAGGCTGCACATGATCTCACTGGTTTACTCAGTTTTTTTACTGCAACAAACAGGTATCTCGACAAGACTTTTTAATTAATCATTTCACCATGCATATTAGTGGAGTCTGAGGGGAATTTTTCTGAGAGGAGTCACTGGCGTTAGCACAGAATTCTAAGTATTTAAATAAATTCTGACCCTACTATGTACTGCTTTCAGTTAGATCACACATTACTTTCTTCACACTTTTCAATTAGCCTTAATTCCTCACTAAATTCCTAAAGCAGGCTGCTTCCAAGCCTATTGCCCCTAAATCCATTAAATTCACACTGCCTGTTATTGCTATCCTAGCTAATGATAATATTTTTATACATGATATGATGTGATTGTTACTAGATTTTGTGTTTTAGACTTTTTCATATTCCTATTCATGTCTTGCATGCCAAAGAAACTTTGCATCAGCTCTGCTGCACTCTGCAGAATTCTTCAGGGTATGTGGTAGTTTTGCGTGTCTGGGAATCTTCCATCTGGCTAGTCTGGGTTTCCTAAACACCATAAAACCCCGCCTGTGGAGATTGTGTATCTCTTATGGGCCCCATAGAGCTTATAATCTGCTTTTAATCATTGCATGAGGCAGCCAGCACATCAGTCCTCATCAAGCAGTTTTTTCCATGTTGAGTCTCCTTTAATAACTTTTGATCCAGTTCTGAAAGTCCAGAACTATTGCTAATTTTCACTGGCATCTTACACTTCTTCAAGAGTTGTCATTCTCGGCTCCCCATCTCCTTCCATACAAGCTCTCACAACCATCGACTTCTGTGGCTTGCTGTAGTAAGTAAAAGATTTTTAGCACTTTGCCCTTACTCACTTTTCTTTTCAATGTAGACACCAGCATCTGTTTCTCAATAAACTACAGGTCATATCCTTAACTGGGACAAACGAATGCAACTCAGTGCGACAGCTAAGCCAATTTGCTGTAACTAAGAAACTAGCTCTACATCCACATTCTTCAACAAGTCATCAGAACTTTACATTTCAAAATGCCAGCACCAATTAAATTATTCCCTATATGATATCAAAAGATTACCAACTGGTCAATCCCAGCAGAACTTCACAGCAGCAGGCAGCACAATGATTTTTATTAAAAGCAAAATAACTTTTGACATCTGCTAAACTATTCACTGACACAAATCAGTGAAACTATTAATATCTATGAAGCTGTACTTCTAGCCTCCAGTAGTTAATGTGTTGATCTGACATTCACCACAATATAGTTTTGTAAGTTAAAAAAAAGCAGTCTAGTTTTAATAGGGAAATCTGAACATCTAAACGTAACATCTTAATAAAGTAAGACATTAAATTGTATTCATTGTTTTGAAGTATGAAAATTAAAGAAAGGTATCTCCAAAATTTTAAATAAAACTGGTCGAGTTCTCTGACATTTGGTGGCTCCTCCAAAACAAACAGCCTTAAGTCCCAGTGAATGTACAACTTGTTTCTTTTGTGCAGTGCTTCTGCCTGCAATTTCTAATTAACTAGCTCCATTCTTATCTACAACCAGTGACTGAAAGCATACAAGCCACAATGTATACTTCAACTAAATATATGTAGGTATGATTTTAAAAGGGAGATAACTAGTTAACAACATTTGCATGTTGCACAGAGGCTCAGTTAGTATAATAATTCAGAAACTTTGCTTAGCCTGCTCCCTGCATAGCAGTGTTGTACTGAATACAATCTGCACACTAAAGATACCGTGTTTGCAGTTAAAAATCTCCAGAGACTTTAGACCCATACATAAAGATACTTATTTCACTCTTTTCTGAGACACTGACCTGTATCCTCATTTAAAAATGAACATCACATCTTTATGTTATTAAATCTTTGTTTTGATCTATTAGTATTCACCAAAGTGCCATTTTATACAACCCCACACTGAATAGGCAAGGCTGGAGGTAACCATCTGCAGCTTTAGAGTCTGCGTTTGAATTGATGAAAGGAGCTTTGTGTTTTCATTGCCAAGTTTGATTCTTCCAGTCATTAGATATTCCCCTCAGATCGCATCAATGAAGCGGACTCTCTTACACCCATGTGTTAAATTCTCTTCTCCTCATGGTTTCCTTTGCCAGCTATACTCCAGAAAGACTACTGGGTCTTAGCCACATTCTTCTCACAGCTGTGTTAAAAAGGAGCATCAGAGCGTCTTCCCAAAATCCATATGTGTATGTGGCCAGTCCCCTGTCGGAGGGTCACCTCACATTGTGGTGTGATTATTCAAATATTCATTCTTGTTCTTCAGCCGCACTGCTTGGATCATGCTGGGGAAGATTAGACCCTCCAGCCAGTACTGGAGAACGTCTTGGACGTTGATGTGAAATGCACACAGTGCCCGTACTCGGAAGGCAGATTAGTTTTACTTGCAGAAGAGGGGGACTAACCACTTAATAAATGCTCTCTCCTTATTTCTTTCTATTTTTGTATGCTTTTCAACTGTGTCAAATGCTAGTAAGAACTGTTTGGTTTTGTTGTGTCATCGATCTACTTATTTATCAGCATCAGCTGAGGAACAAAACGAAGTGAGCAACTACAAAAGCAGAGAAAGCGTGTTCAGAAATGCTAGAGGGAAATCCAGGACTACTCAAAAAAAGGGTGTGTTCCAGTCACAAAGTCAGGCAGCCAAAAAACCACACCTTAAGGGGTAAAGCAAATGTTATTAAGGGTAGTATTTCTTTTATGAGAGATAGTAATTTCCTTTGACAAAACTATCTGCTGATAGTACTGTATTAAGAACACTGTTTAGTTTTCTTTTGTATTCAACACACTGAAGTATTTTATCCAAATCTGTAAAGCTCCTGTCTTCCTCCTTAAAAGAAAAAAAAACCAAACAAATAAAAAGAAAAGGTGTCTTTAATAAACAATTTTGGACAAATGAAGTACGAATTTCTGTTTTACATCACTTTTACATTTGTTTTGTTCATAGTAAGAACTACCTCGACAAAGTGCACAAGCAGTGTACTTCTCACCATTTATGTTTATTTTCATACCTATATATTTTAGCATTGCACCATTATTTTGTGGATTCCTGTTTACTTTTAGAGGATTACATAGAAATTCTACATGCGCACCCTCCACTGCCACCTTACACAACTATGTGAGTGTGCAAGTGTGACAGTGCTTGCACGCAGAGTGCTACACTTTCCTGAGCTAGAGTCATTACATTATGAGAAAAATTAGAAGCCTTCAATAAACAAATTGCATTAGAATTCACTCCAGCTGCAAGTGTTGCAGAAAAATAGAACATTTCTTGGAAAAAAAGCCATCAAAAGTGGCCTCAGCTTTTACTGATAACTGGCCAATACTGATTTGGTATTACATTATAACCTCCTCTGATTTCATGGACATCAGTAGCCACTCCTCAATTTCAGAGGTTCCAGCAGGAAGGACATGTTAAAATGTTTTGCTTCCTCTGCTGGCAGAGACATTAATTAATTCACAGGCTTTTCCAGCCACCTTCTCCAGGTCATCCCCATTTCACTCCTGGGGCTGCACCAGCTGGCTCCTGGCTTCTCTGGCAGGACAAACTTGCAGGGGGTCTGTGGCGCTGCACCAACACTCCTGGTGAATTCTGCATCGCTGTCTTACTTCTTTGTTTGTAACCAGGAATTAGAAACATTAATTAAATACTGGAAATTATAGTCATAGCCATTCTACAGAGCATAGGCTAAAAATATTTAGCATCCCACAGATTGTCGTAATTACCTATTGAATAAAAATGTCCAGGTTATGTGTGTGCATACATGTATTTATCTACATACACCACACACTTAAAATGTGTATTTGCTCTATGAACTAGAACAGTGCTCTCTTAGAAGTCTAATGTGTATCCTGTTAGTATTTCAAAATAAAAAAGATTCAAACAAATGCTGCTAAATCTGTGTGGTCACTCTCTGAGCATCAACATTTTCTGTTTCACACCACCACTCCTGCTAGGATGGTGAATCATCTCCACAGGCAAGAGCACACAGTCACAATTTACATCTCACGCTGTAGTGAGCCTGCGTGAGATTTCACCCTACTTCAGTATAAACAGAATTTTACTGTATCCAAGTTCACTACAAGCAGATTCCAATATATCTCCCTTCTGGTTCACAGCTGCTGTTTCATGTGGGATAGGATCCAGACATTTTTTAGATGCTTTATGTCCTGACAGAAAACACAGGACCACTACTCTGCCATGGATCTCACATTTAGAAAGCAACAATTGCAGGTAGGTACAGAAATGGCTGACACGATGGCAATGCCTTGGTGAAATTACATCTCTGTTTCAAGCTCTGCATATGATGATGAATGCAAACACTGAAGTTTGTAAGAATATTAAAAAATTCTTTAGTGTTACCAGAGAAAAGGTTAGCAAAGGCATAGTGAACTAGTAAATAATGCAGTACAAAGACAGAAAGTACATATTTTTTCAACATTATTTTATTTATTCTAATTATGTTTTTTCTTAATGAAGCTCATAATTATTTTCCTCTTCTGATTTTTAACTGTTGCTGCACTATTCAGACATTTTACTAAATAATACAGAGAAACTACTTTACATAGCTGCTAAAAATCTTTCCCTCATATGTCAGAATCCAATTTTACTTGGACATTTAAAAGAAGTCAAGAAAACATATGGTTTAGAGCCCTATTTAGGCTACGAATTGTAGTGCCTCATCTTACGTTACAATAAGTATCCTCCTAAGACAATGCTAATTAATACTACTGTAATTAATACCAACAAGCCTTTCCATTGACAGGTTTATATATTGTCAGTTCCTTTTTGAAATGTAGAACATCCTACATCTTCGAAGGAAAAAGCTAAGCTAACAAATGAGCTCCTGCCTAATTGCCAAACACTGATTTGTATGAAGCGGTTGAGGTTACAAAGAAATTGGGAATTCTCAGCCCGGTTTCCCTGCTGATGAGTACGAACTGTCTGTGTAGCTCTCCCAGAGGTGTCAGAGGAATCTCTATAGTGTCACACAAGGGTTCTTAGCTCAAAGTAAACACACTTTCCACAAACTCAGCTGCTTAATCTGTTTGCAGGTTGAATTATAAGATGGGGGTGGATGACTCCGGGTGCTGGGAAGACGCACAGAGCATTTCCACAGTTTCATGGTAAAAAGGGCATGCTATTGTCATCAAAAGACTTCACCCAATTGTTTAATTTTGCTATAGGCTCAGTGGTCTGATCTTAGCAATAATGAAAAATAACCTGACCAAAATTTTCCCAAGTAGCTGAGCATGTTAAATTGTGTAAATTCTTTTCACTATAGCAGTGCACCATCATCACTTTAATTCAGCTTGTGGCTGCACTCCTGCTCCAGCCACCCTGGTGACATGGGATTAAAGAAAACTGTTTGACTCAAAAAAAAAACCCAAACAAAAAACAACCTTCACTTAAATTCCTAAAGTTAGTAAGTGTTTATAAATAAAGTGAAATGAAATAACAGCTTTAAACACTGTACAGAAAGGTTTAGCCAATATTCTCTTTAACGTGCTATAATTATTTTTTGTGGGTTTATTTTTATCATGCATGAAACTGTTGAAGTTTCAAATATATCTAAGTGTTCAGAATAAATATTTGTATGACTTCAAAATAACCACCGAGGTTTTAAAGAGATAACAGAAAATACGTATTTTCATATATATATCTCCATCCTAACATTTTATGTAGTTACAAATAAATAAAAATTGTAATTTTAATTTTTTTTTTTTAATAAGAGAACTCAGCCTGTATTTTTTTAAAGTAGGATGAACTCGTGATACATCCTCGCAATATATTTATTACGAGCAAATTTCTAGCTACTCTGGAAATATGCTACAGACATTAATGTTGAAGACAAATATGGACTGACATGAAAATTTGCATCAGTTCAGCACTGACCAGCTTGGAAGGGTGTGAGAGGGGTGTTTTGCAGTTGATGAATGTAATGCAGAGATGAGAAGTGCCAGACTGTGAAGAGGCTCTGCCTACACGTTTGCCTGTGTCCCAGTGATCAGACTTTCAAAGGCTTATGCGCTAATAACAATTACTACAATAAGAGCTTCAGTAGAGATGAACTTCAGATTTTGAAGTTCAGTAACCTTTTAACACAGAGTCTTACGATGGGAAAGAGAATACAACCCCTGTTCACCGATCGAGAGACTTCCTGTTGGTTTCAGTGAGATTTTGAAGCCACCCCTAAAGAATCCCATCAGCACTTACCGTGGCATGAAACCTGCCAGATGCATAACAGACCAAAAATGAGAACTTCAATATCGTATCATGCAATTATAATGGCAAATACTCTGTTGCCATAGGATTGCCATGGGGTAAAAAGACTGTGAAAACCATTCATATGAGATGGAAAGACTATCTCTGTGCCTTGCACATGCAGAAAGCAGTTTCCTTAAAAGAAATGACAGACACACTGACTTGCATAGTATTATAAAACTGTTAAAATGATCAGCTTCACAACTAAGTAATGAGCTGAACGGTCAGCAAAGAAGGAATCATTTTAAAGGAGCTTTTCTGAGTACCACTACACATTCAGTTATAGACAAAATACCAGAAGAAATGATGTTTTGTTTGGTTTTCAACCGCAATTTTTCTTGAAAGAATGGAAGCGACTTACTTCTGAACTTTTTCATTGGCCTCCTGTGAAGCCTCCAAGGCTTTCTGGAGTTTCAGCTCTGTGTCCTTTTGCTCTGACCGAGCTTGCTGCAGCTGAGCTGCCAGATCTTCAATCTGGCGATAGGTAAGGGTCACAACATCCTCCCTGCCTTGCAGTCCACCTTCAGAAGTACTGAAAGTACAGCTAAGCTGGTCCTTCAGACTCATTCTTTCAGACAAAGATTTGTATAAGCTGGGAAAACAAAATCACACATGTTATTAAGTTTCAGTCTAAGGCTGAGCTGCAAGAATACTACACTCAATTTAACTAATATTTTTAATATTATCATATATGGATCCACATGCACTAATACCAAAACAAGTTCTATTTCAAATGTGACAGAGAATAAAAGCATCTAATTTCCACAAGGCTCTTCTAGAAGCATGTAACAGCTATCAGAATTCTAAAAAGTCAAAAATCTATGCAGCAAAAACATAAAAGGTAGTATTTTTCAGCTGTAGCATCTTCCTGATCATCTTTGAGCTGCAGCAAAAAGTTGTTAGTGTGATTTACATGAAGTTGAATTAATCACTGTAAGTTACTGAGGCATTATTAATTCCTGTTACACAGGACTCTCTCTTTTAGCAAGCAGACTCACCAACTACTGGGGGTTTATTTGCAGAATTGCAGATGTGTCAATACAATGAAAGGAATAAAAATGCTACAATGCAAAATTTAAAATATTAAATCATCAGAATTACTTAGAGATACGGATAATTTGCACACGCTAACCAATTTTAAAGGTCTTCAGTCAACATTTTTGTGAGAGGGACTTAAAATGTTTCTTGATGCTACTTTAAATAAGCTAGTAACACGTGTACTAGAATATACTGTGTCTTAAATAGCCTGCCTGTAGTAGATAGAGATAGTTTATGTGCCAGCATCTGAGCATTATCACAGGACACTTTGATATCTATAGCGTCCCCCCTCATAACTTCTTGCAAAGTCCTTTTCAATCCACTGTTTTGGCTTCAGTTGACCAAAAAGCAGACATATTTACCATCTGTTTCACACTGAAGTGCCACAGGTGCATATTCGACACATGCAGTTATATACACAATTTTGAGGCATATTCATGGAGATACCAAATAATAAGGCACAAAAAATACCCTTCCATTGTACAAACCAGAATACAGTACTATATGCTTTGTACTCGTGTGCCAGAAAGTTCTGGACAAATCAAAAGGAGATTAGAAATTAAAAATGAAATTGAGTGGGGTCTTAAGGCAATAGATTTATGAAGCTCAAAGAACTAAATATGCCTGGATCAGCTAACAATAGCTATGGAAAACAGGCAAAAAGGATATTAGGCAGATAGGTTACCTACAAATAAAGAGAAGAAATTGAAACAAGGAGAATAAAGAAGATTGTGGGTCATGAAACCTGTTGACTATGGAATTATTTCCCAAGGAATCAGTAGGTAGCCAGTGCCTGAGTTATAAAGGTGCAATGGTAGAAATCACATTAATAGCTGATTGCTACTTGCACCAGCAAGTTCTCCATGGAATTAGCAATGATCGCTTCCCATCACTTCATAGCCACAATTTATGGGTGAATTTTACACCAGTGGAAAACAACACTGGTAGTAGAAGAAATTAATGGAAGACATTCACGACAAAAGTGATGGCAACAGGATATTATAAAGAGCAGTGTTTTTAGATAAATAATTGAAGTAATTTCAAAACAGCTTCATGAATATCAAAAGCTGTATAGATGTTGTATTGTTGCTGTATTGATGACTATGACTTGAGATCATCCCTCTGACTGATGACCATGCAAATATCAAACATTATTTCAGTGTAGATTTCTAGTAGCAGTGCAGACTGACTACAATACTCAAGACAGTCTACATGACAGCTGCTAGTATGCTACAGCATATTTTCTTCCTTTCCAGTTTACTAAGGTGTTTGTATGGAAAATATCCTTCATTCCGTCAGTCCATAGAGGAAAATCATATACAAGCTAAAATATAATATATGTGGACAAGCAAAATGTGTATGAACTAATAGAAATCCAGAAGCTAAAAGGTCAGAGCGTTGATATGTTATTACATCTACTACCTGCAGTTGTCTGAAAATAATGTGAGGAAACTTTTCAATTAAATGAAGACATATTGAAAATATAAATATTTATAAAGGGACATTAAAATCCCTAGAATAGACTCATTAAAAATAAAATTACTTCAACAGTTGCACATAAAATTTACTGACTGAAGTTCCACTATGCTTAGCATACAAAGGTATGCTAATAATGTTGAAAACAGGTTACTGAAATACCACTGCTGCCCACTTCTTAAACACCTGGCACAAGATTAAAAGAAAAAAAAAGCTGAGAAGCTAAACTGTTCAGTGAACATATGGGTCCCTGATTAAAAAAAACAAACAAACAAACAACAAGCCTAAATATTCTAACTTGTTCATGCCAGGCAGAGTTTTTTTTTTTTTCCAGAACATATGAAAAATATAGTAATTTATTTAGATTCTAAAATACCAGCTCCGTGTGGCTCCAACTGGGTTCCTTCTGAAAGACTGGCCATGAACAACACAGTATGCAATACACTGCTACATGTTTTAACTCATACTGATTGCATCTGAGTGATCAATAGATTCTGACATGTATGTATTTTGTAGCCAGTATGATTCCTCCAGATAAAGGCACTGTGGTCAATAGATGTTAACTTTTTTTTTTTCTCAAAAGCATGCAATTGCCAAGTTTCCATCAATATGTGCTTTGCTAAAATACTTTTATTTAGTCCTTATGATACTTACTAATTTTAAATTCCTTCATCAATGTCCCAAAGATTATTTCTTCAAAAATTAATGGGAGTTCAGAGCCTGAAGAATGGGTCACAGAAGCATTCAAATAGTTCCTTGATTTAAGTAATTCACATGTTCTTTATAGCAAGCCTTTTGGTTTACTGTGGCAGTAAGGGCCTAACCTTTTCTTGCTCCAGTTTGGGTCTAAGAACTTCAAAGGCCCACCTTAATTGTGTTCGAGCAGAAAAAAAAGTGAAATGCGATGTGACTTATGCAGCTCCTGCAGATAGCAAGAGGTTTCCTCAGCCCCCAAAGCCAGAGCAGCTTCAAGCCTGCTAAAAAATTTCACCAGTTGTAACTGCTCCCAGAGGGACTTGACTTTGGCTGAAAATCAACTGTATGAAGTGCTGCTCTTATAACACTTCTCTCCTTGCCAGGCATACTTTTGCTGCAAGGTGGGAAATTATTTTCCACCTGAAGCAATTACTGAACAACATAGAGAAACTTTCCACCTAAAGGAGGGAAAAAAAACCCCAGCAAAAAACAAACATTCCCTATCCGTCCCCTCCCTCCTCCTCCACCTCAGTGATAAACATATCCAATGTTCCCAAAGGCATGCAGGTCTGACCTTGGTTTTCACCACAAATGTTTCTGACACTCGAGGTCTGGAGACCTCTCAGACTTCTCAGACCTCAGCCTTCACTCAGGATGGCTTTGAAGAGAGTCCCTTCACACCACTGAGTGCACTCAAGGGCCAGGCAGCACTGATATCTTGAGAATACCACCTCAAAGGTGCTCTTAGGAAACACTGCAAGGAGACAATATTAAAAAAAAGCCCATAAGACCTAGAAGGACTTTGATATTTTGCTGTAAAGCAGAGGACATAAACCGGTCAAGTTTGCATTACATGTGAGTCAGGAGCCTGACAGCTGGTAGACTGGTAACTAGATGGCATTGCCCTACCATAGACAAATATTTTACTAGCCTTTCTTCCTCTACAATTATCTGAGTTAAGAGGATGATGTTTTCTCTTCAGTACAATCACCTAAACATCTCTCACTAATTTAACAAAAGGCAGCAGCTGTGTTAGACTCTGTGGAGCCCAGGCCACAGACCATGTTACAACAATAGTGCGCATTGCACATGATGCAGGGTATGTTCTTTGCACTGTCACAGTCAATCACTGTCGCTGCCTCGTGTGTGGTGTACCCATGCACCCTTAGTCTAGGATGAGCTCAGATGTCCTCCTTTTGTATTCTCTCATCAAACCCAAGGATAAGCACTTGTTGAACAGAGCCCACTACTGATTTTCTTCTCTGTGGTGGTTGGCGATATAACTTCAGGATTTTACAGGATAACATGTCAACAGATTAGTGCTGATCATGCATGACCATACCATTCAAACTCAATTAAATGTGAATACGGAACAATAGTGCACAGCAGGCTGAGTTTCAGCCTTCTCTTCTGGAATGATCTAGAGAAACCTGCAACTTGTACAAGGGTCCAAACATTCTGGAGGCTAGATCATTCAAGTATAGACTCATTATCTACAGTGCAAACTCGAACTGACTATCATCCATCTTAGAACTTCAGTTTCTCAACAAATACAAATTAAAGGTCACTAGCAAAGACACTTTTCCTTCTTGGGCCTCAGTCTCCTCATCTTTAAAAAAAAGTGATCACAGTAGCTACTTTTGCAAGGTGCTCTGAGCATCACTACTGAAAAGAGACCTGTCACAGTTGAAAGACCTAAGTTAGATGCAGCACAGTTTGAATTCAGGACAAAACTAAACCCAGACGGTCTTCTGATGACTCCAAGCAGCAAACACTCTCTTTTGGGTTGCATTTTCACTCTTCAGGACCACTACAGTACCCACACTGTTCTGTGACTAGCCTGGGAGAGGTAGTAAAGACATGGGGCATGAAATTTAAACATCTGAGCCTTTCTTGAAGTTGAAGGACTGCTGAGACATGCTCTCAACAAAAAATAATTGGAGCCTGTACCTCCATTACAAACTCTTCATTTACAGAGCTGCACAGTAATCAAATGTCACCAGTTCACTTCAAGCAGCCACTGGGTAAATTGCTTAGATAGCACAGCCTCACATAACAGCAATATGGACGTGACATCCAGCACTACCTACCATTCCTCGCATTCGCCACACCAGCAAATGGTCCAGGACCCTCACAAAAATAGTTTCTGGATGAATTATGTTTGGTTGAAACAAGACAAAACATATATGACACTGATGAGCAGAAGGAAGCATTTTGGAGGTTTTTGCAGTTGTGGTACTATCCTTTTCAGCTAGATCTGCAGACCCACTGTTCATAGCTTGTGGCTAAGAAATGCAGCTGAATTTCCTGAGTACAGGATGCACCTTGAGCTGGGTTCTCTGTTATCTCTAATTGATTAATTAGAGTCTGGAAGACAATAACTTAGCATTAGCTTTTTTTCATATATAGAGCAACTCTCAGATATAGTCTGTCTGAGTTTATAGCAGAGACTATTGTAGACTTTATGCTTTCATCCTGAATATTACTTGATACATGTTAACATTAATTATGCATCTTCATAGTTCCACAATGTACAAGTGTTAATTGCAAGATGACGTTCATCAGCTTTCAAATCTCTTCCACAAATTAGAGGACAGTGTTTTCAGTACAACAGAAACTATTGTGGATACTCTTCACATGTTATTCCTAGAACCAAGCTTGCCATAAAATGTTCCTGTCATGTTTTGCCAGGGAATTGGCTGTATTAGCATATATTAGCCTAAGCATTCACAGGGCGCAACTATCCAGCCCTGAAGGCTTGCTCCTAACTAAGAAAAAATAAACTGAAATTTTAAAAATAACCTTATTTTGTACAATGTTTACTTTATCATACTAGAAGTTACAAGAAAGAATTTAGCTATCTTGTATCTGCCCTTTATTGCCAATTCATATGCTTTGGCCATTCTTAAATATTTGCCAATGACTTTAGTTAACAAAATAACTTTAACTTATTATTTGTAATACTGTAGTTATTCCCTACAGTAATAGATTGTTTAGGTAACACTGCAAATACAGAGGGAACCTTATCTATTAATCGAAGGCAGAACTGGCATCAAGTCATCAAAAGTGACCTCAGTATTTGAATATAAAGGATGTTTAAGATGGTGCCAGCAACTCCACATTTCACCATGTATCACAAACCCCCAGCCACCTTCCCTGGGAAGCGTGAGCATCACAGCTGAGGGAGAGCAGATCCCGACTCAGCTCTGCAGCAGGCAGGGAGAAGGAGCACAGTCGGCTCAAAGACAAGAGGTATTTTCACCTTCCCAGTCCTCCGGCTGAACTGGCAGCCCCTGCGCCTCTCTGCTGGCGGCCACTGGGTTGACATGGATCACTGAAGGGGTGTGTACGTGAGTGGTGCAGAGCCAGCGACCCTGGCTTTGGGCCAGCGGGGAAATTGCCTATGTCAGGGATTTGCAGAAACAAACTTGCTGGGAAAGAGACGGAGAATCTTGTCCTAAAGGTCGTAGCAGTTTATTTTTTATACTTTGAGTATGTTTTTTGACAACATCACTTTTAAGAACAGGGCACCTTTTTCCCCAAAGCTAAACTTAATTAAGAAAGCAGTGACTCTGGTTGTGCACTAAAATAATAGAGCTGCTGGTACACCAACTAAAACAGGTAGAAAATACATGCAGTTTGTCTTAGTTTTTTTCCTTTTTCTGACGATCCTTGCCAAAAGCTTAATTCTGAACACTGTCTCTTACACGGAAACCAGGGTATTATGGCATAGATGAACACCAGGCCTTTCAGGATCAGCTCCTACAGCTCCACATGCCTACCTACCAACCTGGTCTCGACTGCAACCCCTTCAGCTCCCACGGACTTGACAGTACACAGCAAATCGCTGGTTGGAATCTTTACTCTCCAAAATGCCCATCATGGAAATCTGTCCTGATGACAAAGAATGTGCACATTCAAGGGTCAGGCATTTCTGCTAGGAGCCTTAAATGACATCTCCTATCACCGTTGTTTGAATTTAGATGTGCCTGCATAACTAAGAAAATCTAATAGAGATTTCTTTGTTGGAAATTATGCATTAAGTTAAGGCTAATTTGGTTTGTGCCTTTAGTTTCCTTTGCAGCTTCTCTCTGGTAAGGATGATGGCTTCTGACTTTTTACGTCAGTGACCTACACACAGACAATTTTATTTGAAATTAAAAGAAATCCTTCTGCAAAAAGTAGTAATACTAGTGAATCACTTCTTGTAGATAAACTACAACAATTCAGCTGAAACAAATAAGAATCCTGACCCTGAAAATGGAAACAGTCAGTGAAGCGCCCACTCAGTGCAAAGGTGTACTTCATCTATACATCCTTATACACATCTATCTAGAACAAATCTGATGGTACTGATACATATCATAATGCAGGCATCAGAATCACCTGAAAACAAGCTCAATGTAATCACTATGTGCTGTTGACTTTTATTTTTGTCTCCAGGGAATAGTGTTTACTTTGCTTTAAAATTTATATGAGTCATTTTGTTATGTGCTTTTTTTTAATTAGACTGAAGGAAACAGTCATTTGAGAAAGAGAGCGGAAATCAATTCTGATTCGATACTGATAGCTACTGTGCGATGTAAACTGTGTGTTCTTTCTAATTAAATGTCAACATGTGCAGTTCTAAAGTCCAGCAGTGATGACAACAACTACTAGAAAGGATTGCTTAAGCCCTGGTCAACTGATTCTTGTGAACCTTTTGTTCATACCGTAGGTGAGCTTGTGCAATCTGTTGCAGGGTGAACGCCAGTTGTAACTGACTTTATTTTAGGTCATCTTCAGAGAAAAGACTTGACAAGAATGTGGAGCGCTCTGTAATACCTCCAGTTACCCATTAACTATGTCCTTCTGATAGCTAATCAATAGCATTGCATGGAGCCAAACACACTGCACTGAACTGCCCCTCTTCCAAAGCCAAGTCTTGGTAAATATTTAATGGCAGTAAAGGTGTTTTGACTGTTATCAATCTGATATGTTAAAGAACTCTTGAAAGAAACTTTATCTTGCTTCTCTCTGCATAAATAATTTCTTCAGTTACAATTTGAGTCTTATGCAAAAGCACTTAATTTAATGATCTAATGCTTTTAAATCAAGGCTCTGAACAGAGAAAATGTAGTTTCGATCCACATGTCACAAAATAAAGAAAAATCAAAGCTTATTTCCTTGATAAAATGCCAACTAGAAATATACATCAAGGAGCCCAGCCCTTTACACTGTACTAGTAAATACTGCACCAGACTTGCTCAAAACCTGTTATACAAGTGCACATTTGAGGTTTTCTTACAAGGCTTCAGTTTCTGTAAAATTCTTAGCTCTCACTCACATCAAGATGGTGTAGGATTTTTAGCTTCTTTTCACCAGGGAAAGAAACAACTCTAAAATAGTTATACTAAGATCCAGAGACTTTTTGTTCCCATGCAGTGAATATTCCCATCGTCAAGTGAGTGCATTCTCATCTAATGAGTTCTACTAAATGTTTTTCCATTTTCTATTTTTCTGTGTAAAGCAGCTTGTCTAGATGACTAAACAAAGACACAATTTTATCCTGATCTTTTAACATCTAGCCTACCTCTGCTACAGCAGATCAGGTAGGATCTGAATGTCTCCTTAGAGACTTTGGCTTATTCCATGCCTCTGTGCTGATGTGATGGGATGGAGGACAGAGGAGTCTCCTGACCTCCTCCCCCAGCACAGTATTCCAGCCTTCTCTGCATGATCCAACTTCAGTATGAGCCTAAGTATTTTGAAGAAACAGATTCAGCAGTGGATCCAAGCTTTTTCTTGGAAAATAATCTGGGAATAAAACATCGATAGCGTTTCAGTTTCCAAAATGTGAATAACGAGAAATGTTTTCCCAGAAGTATAAGCTTATTTTTTTGCCTAGTGTTTAAATGGCTTCTTTAGTGCTCTCAATGCCATTCAACAGATTTAAAAAAAAAAAGATCACAGGAATAATTCCTAGACACTGGCATAGATAAACTGAACAGCCTAGAGTTTTCAAATCACTAGTAATTAGCTTTGATGAAAACAGTATTAATTAAAATCAGAAAGGCATATAAATCAATCAAGCAGTAAAGTGCATGGCACCACTCAGGAATGATTGGCTGAAGAAAGCCTGTTACTAATAACCTCAGAAAATATCTTGTACTTAATACAATGTTATCTTTATAAATCGGACCTGATCGTGAATTTTATGGCTGTCCTGATTTGCTATTGTGATCACTTGGCTTAACTCCCCCACTGAACCAGAAATGCAAGAGACAAAGTTGTTTTGGACCCAGGGCTGGAAACCAGCCCTGCCTTCCAGCATGGCCAGGAACATCCAGCTGAGTAGATGGAAGAGAAGAGTCTCTCCAGGAGAAAGCAATTAAAAGAAATACAAGGAATGGAAACGTGTTTCAAAGATGGAATAACCAAATACATACGGAATTTGAGAGAGGGATGATCTCATGGATGAGCTGAGTGGCCCTAAAGCTAGAAACCCTCCACGTGGCTGACCTGGAAAGGGGATTGACATGGGGCTCTGCCCTCTTGTCATTCCTTTCTTGCTGAATGATTCAGGTACTTAAAATTCTTCAAATGCCTTTAAAAAAAATTAAAATACATTGTTTTTTAAAATTTGAGGAAAATAAAACAGAGTATTTGAACTGTTTTGTCTGATTTTTCTCAAAGGTGTTACTGAAAAGTATTAAGCAACTCTGAGCAAAGGCAAACAAGGTATCCTGTGCTCCAGCACACATCCAGTTGTGGTCACCAATGTGCCAGGAAGTGAGGTACACCCATGAACTCTAGGTGAGTGTGCCAGGCACACGGTTTCCCTGCTTTCCCGGTACTGTGGACGGCAACACGTGCCAGTTGGAAATGGCAGCTGAGTCACTAGGAGGACTGCATGTGCTGCAGTCTGAAAACCTTCCTCCAGACTGGTACAGATGCCCGTAGCGTCTATAACGTCTAGTTTAAATCATGGCTTCTCCTGTACAAAAACGCAGTCGGTTTGGGGATTGCTATGCAGATATACACTGAGCAAGTGACCTCCTGAAAGCCATGTAAATGACACAATGGCAACATATTGCTACTCACTAAGCCATGTCTTGCCTAGCTGCTGCTGCCAAACCCTTATTCATATAAATCATACAGCTCCTTGGACAGTTAAGCGCTATGAAACAAGGCAGTTAAAATGATGGCTTAAATGATAAAGGGAACGCCTGGGAAATTTAATACAGGGGAAGTCTGCTTCCCTATTGTACCAGTGCTTACTGAAGCAACTGGGCAGACTTGTCTGGGCCATTCTTAACGCAAAACAAGGACACATGCTGGGGGAATGATTTAGTGGATTGGGGATCAGAGCTTTGTCTTGAATTCCCTCTTCTATTTCACGTCTTCTGTGTGGTACTGAGCAAGTCACAACATGCAAACCTCAGCTTGCCATGCTGAAACTGGAAGTAAAGTGCCTTTCCCTCGCTTTTTGTCTTCCTTAAATTCTAAGCTTTGAGTGCCTAGGATTGCTTCTTATTACCTACGTGTATTGCATCTACTAACCTGAGGCCCTGATCTTGGTTCTCAGTGCAAATTATTATTCACTGGGAGATACAAAAGAGTGAATTAACAGTATGTGTATGTTGGCCCTGCCTATAAGCCTGGTTAACCTCAGCAGACAGATTCAGGTTTGAAATCTTTATGGAAAAAACACAATAGTTTCTCACAAGGAGGCAGTTTGCTCCTCACCACTGGATGTTCAGCCACCATTGCCATCATGGGGTGCAGGCAGCAACAGCAGCCTCCCATGCTTTGTTGAGCTGCTGTGAGCCTGGGATTCTTGTTACCTGAGAAGATGTCTGTGGCTTTCTCCCAGACAAAAGGGGCCATCAGCTGTATGTGGCCTACAGACTAGGAGCCGAATCGCACAACTTACATACCTTTAGAGAAGGGAGAGATCAGACTGGCAGTTGCTGGAGAAAAATCAGTGCAGAGCGAGCTACAAAGCATAGGGGTTGGAAAGTGGCTGAAAATGGATGATGAACTGATTTCTGTATCCTAAAGCTTTTAAATCAGCTTCCCTCACCTCTCTCTTCTTTTACACTCATGAGTTTTGACCATTGGGCTACTGAAATAAAATCTGTAAAAAATTGATATTGTTGTGCAGTTTAATTTAGCCTAAGTGAAGTGGAAAACAACCGTTTTAACTTCAGGAAGTAGGAGTTCACAAGAAAAATTGCAGGTTTTTTTCCTTTTACCAGCGTATCATTTCTCCATAACCAGCAGGTAAAAGTGAAATACTGTAGCAGGAAATGTATTGGTTGCACTGAACCAACGAACTAATTATTTTCTCAGGACCTGACAAGGAAACTGAATGACTATGAAAGCTCTTGTGAAATCTAGCCAACACTGAATACAACACTATTCAATTCCTTATTTATTTTTTTTGAACAGGACAAGATAATTGTTAGTATGAATACTGCCTAGGGTGCTTATAGACATTCAACCGATATTACACTCTCCTCTGACAGGAGCTTAAGAGGGAGAACTAAATTCCTATATCACGATAGTCCTTGTTCTGCAGTCACAACTGTAGAAGTATAATAATATATGACTTTTTTTTTTGTAAAGACAGTAGGGAAAAAGAGCTAAAGAGAAGAATAAGTATTTCTGTGTCTCCACCAAAGACCTTAGGATGGAAGTCTAGCCTCTGTATTATTCCCTTTCATGGAATATGATTGAAAAAAACAGAATGCGATGTTAGGCAAGTCTAGATAACATTAAGATCTTGCCTAGCTCAGAAGCAAATGAAAGATAAATCAGATAATATGAATCTTGTTACCCATCCTTCTCACTCCTTGGGTGAGGGACAAATTCAGAGCTTCTCTCCTTCCTCTGGTGAAAGCTCCTCCCAGTTACATTTTCTTTAATGATAGTGGAAGTCATGAGTGCATTTCCCTTTAAGGATTAGGAGAAAGCCTAACAAAGAAAGCCTTGAATTTACTTGGATCAAGAAGCTAAAGGCTGTGACCATCAGCAGGTTCTTACACTGTTCTGTGTGTCTAGTACAAGTAAATACTTCCTGGAAATCTTACTGCTTCCTCCTGATCTCTGGGAATGGAACACTAGAAGAGAAAGAATGCAAGAAAATATTGCTTTATACATCCAAAAAGAGGAGCAAGAAGAAAAAGTTCCTTCAAGAGTAAAAAGAAACAATAAATAATCTAGACATTTGAAATTTTGACCTTAACCTTGCTTACCTCAGTGACCATGGGATAGATATGATACAAATCCTTTAGGGTAAATTTTGAATGCGATGTACAGAGTTTTCACCTTAATGAGATATGTAAGAGCAGAATCTATGAATCAAGCCTATGATATGCCCTTAAGTTATTTTTTCATGGACAGCGGGTGAACGGATGTCATTCCTCTGTTTAATCAGGAGTTAAAGCGTGTACAGTAATTCCTTATTTTCACAATATTCCTTCTGACAAAGATAACAACCATAAGAATGGTTCCCAGCTGGCTAAACCTGACATACAGGTTTTGTTAATAAAAAAATGCATGACTTAATTAATGAAACAGATCTATTAAGACTGTCCCCCAATCTACCACAGTGGCCCCACCTACAGCTGAACTTCACATGACCTATCTTATGCAAAAAGAATTGTAATAACTTGCACTGAAAGCTGTTATAGAGGAAAGGTTGCTATGAAGAAAAAAATATGACTCAGAAATGCATACAATGCCCCTAGAGGAGAAAGCTTAGTATTTTCACTTTTACTCAATGTTTTCTTTTACAGTGAATAATTGAAACAATTTTGTTAAACTGTGTAAAATTATTTAATCAAGAGTAATTTCATTTGATCTATTAGCACCTGATACTATCTATTGTCTAAATTGCTTGCATTCAGTCCATGAGTAATGTCAACAATATTAATGTCCATTATGGAAGCATTAGGTGAGTAAAAAATATTTTCAAGTGTTTGACATTCTTGTAACCTTCCTCCAGCATAATGTTCGAAAGAAATATCATTATATCAACGACTTCTTGGATTTTTTAAAAGGCATGTCTTTACTTAAGTCTACAAATTCAGAGTCTTTAAACTCACAAAAAATTTACCTATTTTGTTCTGGCAAGCATAAATCTGTAGCAATCTACTCATTTTACACTATTCTCTCTTCCTGTCTAGCTGTCCTACACTAAATGGCAATCCAAATTCACCTCCATCAACTTTGGCAGGCTCAACACCTCCTTCGCTAAACCATTTTTTTCCCCCTAGACATAAAGAGCTGCATTGTCACAAAGAAAAAGAACTCTGCAACATTTCTACAACAGTTATGTATATATATATTTATTGATTTAACCAAAACCACCCCCCTAAACCTGAACTAACACCACAACAGGATTCACCTACCTGGAAAGCAGATACATTTTTCTCTCTTGCAGCCTCATCCTTATTTCAAAGGTTTCCAAATTCTTGCTGCCTTTTTGCAGAGGAAATATTAAGAACTATTTGAGATTACATTCTCACTCAAAGCGATGAATGCCACAGTCTTTTCCAGAATAAAAAGCTACTTTTTCTTCTTGGAATAGTAACTTTACAGTAATTTAGAGGAAGTGGGAGAAACAGTTGATCATTAAACATTAAATGTATTAATGGGGCACTCACAGTGTATGGTTTGTGTGAAAAAGGCAGTTCTGTACTTGCATTTCAGAAGGACTACTGCAATACAATAGCTACTGTGATAAATTTAGGTTTACCCCACTTAACATTTAGCAGAATCTAATAACGAAAACTTAAATCAATGTATTTTCCAAAAAATGCATGAGTAGCACTATTCACATCTTACAGCTAGGGGAATCGACAGGCAAAGAAAAAACATTCCAAAGGAGGCCCTTCATTTCCACTCCCCAAATGGAGACCTTTAGGACCTGGTGTTTACAAGTTTCAGGAGCTTGCAACTCCAGATGAAAACAATGACAAATCAAAATACTCAAAGCAGGACACCCCCAAGCACTTCAGCAACATGTAAAGGTCATCCACTTCTCCAGACTCATGTTGCTCTTGAAGTCCTGCTTGGTTCTCTGGAAACCTCAGACCTGAGTATACAGATGGAGCATCTGACAGCACTTTCTTGTTACATGGCATTGTTGGAAATGGAGCTTCTGCAGACTTCAGGAAAATGATGCAAAAGAGAACTGACACAGGCTAGGTAGGATGCTGTCTTGTTTAATAAAATGGTTCATGTGATTCCCTGGAGTAGAGGGAAGAGTGATTAATACGAAGTGTGGTACTTCAGGAGATATAGTGACATAATTCCTAAGGAGAGAAATTCTATTGGCTCCCAAGACACCGTGAATCTATTCTTTACAGTTTCCTTTCCTAGTGCTAGTTCTTCACGATCCATCAAGCCTTAAAATCATATAACTTTGATGAGGGCTCTGTGGATCTCCTTAACCTAAAGTTCTGACCCATTTAGGTGATTAGGCCAACTTCCTAAATTTTAGGAGGCAGAACAATAACAGAGATAAAGTAACAGGACTACTTCAGAAGACACTTAAATCAACAGGATTGATTTTGAGTCCAAAATAAATATATCTGTTCATAAGGAACTCCAGAAAGGGAGACACTAAGACAAACAGGCATGTTCACTATGTCCTGAGCTTTCAGTGTAGACCTTTGTCTTGTGTGGCCTACTCTGGGGAAAATGAGGCCTTAGTTTTGTCTGAGAAAAAAAAAATTAGTTCACATGAATCTGAAAAACAGAGGTTAAAAACCTATGCCTGGAGCTATATGCCTAGAGCTAGGGAGAATGTGACGCATTTCAGAAGCCATTTGTAAGAGCAGAGTAGATGACAGGATTGTTTAGATGGTGGACAAAAAGCTTTGGGAGACACAAACTAGATACTTTGCAAAAAGTGAAAACAAAAATCAGCTCATCAAAATAACCAGAATCTGATGTACATTTTTTCCAAAGAGTAATCTCTTGCCTATGTTTATGCGAAGTATAATTCACCTGCTGCTCAAGCTGAAGCACAGGCAAATCTTCAGAGGGAGACTATGGGAAAGAGAAATGGAGTATGGCATTCTCTGAGTAACTATGGTGTGTGTGGGGGAAGAACTTCAGTTGCCAGCCCCATCAAGTCCTGACAAAAGGAATGTGAGAGCTGTTCCCAAGGTGAAAGAAGACAGGCTGAACAATTTGGCTAATGGGATCACATTGAGCTAATGGGATCACCGTGACTTGCTTTGCTTCTGTTAGTGTATGTCAAAACTCTGATGTGTTTGAAAATACATTCTCTTTTAGCCAGTAGTGGGCTAAGTCTTGAGGTATTTTTGAGAGAATTTACATATCTTCAGATTTTGAGACTTGTGTGGAAAGAGTCTATGGGGTAAGAACACTTCAAGTTCAGAAGTTTACAAATTGTGAGAGTAGTTTTTCCTCTGTTAGAGAAAGAAAAAAAAAGAAACAGAAGGCTTGAACTTGTTAATATATCTTATTAAACAGACATTTGATGCTGCTGCCCTCACATAGACATGCAGAGGTTACAGACGCTTCTCATTTGCACAAGCCCCCAGTTGCTATCACTCACAAGCCAGGTGCAGACAGGAGAATAAACCCAATGGCGCTGTAGCACCGAACTATACTACGGCACGTTCATATTTGGCAAGCGCTGACAACACTTGGGAACACTGCAAGTAATATTAATGATTTCTAGAAGCTCTGGAAAACTTGCTTAATGATCTTGGTTATGGTACCCTGAAAGTAATCTGGAGATGCTCCTGGGTCAACCCATAAGGATTTAAAAATAAAATAGAACAGGTCAAAATGATCAAGCTTTGATGCCTATCGTAAAATAAGCTCCAGTGAGTGACTGGCTTTCCAAAGGGGCACTTACAGACCCCTTCTCAGCTTCCTAAGTGCAAACTGAGGTGCCTAAATTTACGTCTCCAAGACTGAAAATTTTTGCCACACTGTTTAACAGGCAGATCTGCTGGGAGGCCTCTTTTAACCAGATTTTTTTTTTTCCAAGCCTCATATTATTGGACAGATACTGGCTCAAGTCCAATCCACAACTGCAAATCCAAAGAAACAGCTCAGCGCAAACCAGCAGCCTTATTAGCTTTTAAAGATTTCATTTTCAAGAACTCAAGACCCTTTATTGACTAATGAAAGGTTGGGTCCCCAAGCCCACAGACTGATGTTGCTTGGAACATATTTTAATCATTTTGGAGTGCTAGCAGCCATCTGTCTAAAGAGCTTTGATCGCATAAACGCACTCTGAACTGCAGCTTCTTCTGACTCTAAACCCTTTCCGAAAGCCAAAAGGAACCCACAGGCATGGCAACTTTAAGACAATTCAAGGCCTTGTCATGTGATAAGGCTGCTTTTATTATTTAGCACATCATTAGCTTTAATGACACTGCAGATAACAGATACACTAAAAAGATACAATTGTCATCGCCTATCTTGTAACAGTAATATCCAACTGTGACTGCACTTTGTTTTTACCCAACACTTTTTACTATGTTATTTTTAAAGAACAGATAAATTCTATAAAAGGAATTTTTTCCTGCTGCAAGCACTAGAAATACTAACAAAATAAATACATAACAAATAATAATACAAAAGACAAATGAGGACTCTTTTTTTTTCCTACTACTTTCCTACTTTGTTTTTTAAAAAAAAGATACAGAAGATAAGCAAATATATCCCAAATAATCTGTTGTATTTACAGTTTCAGCTATTGGCTGTTGGGCAGATACTGTTTGCACGTATGAGTCTAGTTTGGTCAGCACTGAATACAAATTTACATTGAAAAGAGAGATCCCTTACAGTTACAGCTTTTATAATGTTAACATTTATGAACAAATTTTACACAATTGCCATAATTATTTCCTACTCTAACTCTTGAAACAATTTGGGTATTTTGAAGCTTCTTTTGTGGTGATCACTGTACTCGCCTTGGTGTCTACTGAATGGTACAGACACGTGCTATTAACCCTGAAAGCTTGGAAGCAACAACAATGTTGAGCATGAAGAAAAAATATTTAAATTACCAGAGTCAAGAAATTTCTCTCAAAAATGCAAGCAGCAGCCTTAAGGCATAAAAATAGCTCTCTTGATGACAGGAGAGACACAATGGTGGATTCTGTGTGGCAGACCATGACTTTATTTGTTCCAATTGTCAGTAACCTCAGTGGGTTCAATCCTGAGACTACAAGACTTGCAGGTTTCTCTTCCTTCTGAGATCTGATTCTTGGCCCTTTTACTCACTCAGTACACTAGTCATCAGTATTCAGAAGAAAATTTTACTATCACACACTGCAATATTGTACTTTTCAATCTAGTAGCCTTCATACTAAGTGTGGCTAGCTAGCAGTAGGAAGAAGGTGGAAGAAAGAAATAACACAGCACTTCTGTGTTGCTTATGAAAAGATCTGTGGGTGGCCATGCTCTAATCTGTATCATTGATACAGTACAGATTAAGAGAAAAGAAGACAAAACCAAAACATGAAGTGGCTCAGGTCGGGGAAGAGCTTCTTTAAACTCACTTGTCAAAGAAAATACATCCCTGACGATTCACTCAATGTAACTCCTTCCCTCTCCTTGTGTGGCTTTGCCTTCCAGGCTCACAGCCCCAAAATCTTCTCTGCTAGTGAGACAGCAGCTCCATACTGCTGCTTACGTGCTTTCTTGGTGGTGTTAGGAAAAAAACTAAGTTGTTCTGTGCTAGTTCTTCCTGTTATGGCCGTACAAACAGCAGCTTCTAAAAGCAAACTATTATTAACATGTTACAATTTACTCAAATATTTGAGAGGCTTAGAATTGTGCAAATCCCAGCAGGCTCACTTATTCACTGGAAAACTGTGGCTGAAACTTCCAAGTTGGTCCCTACCCTCTGTAAAAATGACAGCCTTCACACCTATGCTGGAAGAATTACCCATACCGGATGAGTAACACATCATTATGTGGCTGGACACAATGTTAAAAACCTTCAGCTTCTAAGACACAAGATCTCTGTCTCATTAGTTAGAAAAGCAGCTCGTGGATGGAAGGTAAAACCAGAAAATTTTCCAGTAAAAGGCATCAGCATGACACGCATGTAGCAATTTAAAAAAACCCTCTGCCTTAAAAAAGCAACTGAATAAAGAAAATACCTTACTTTCAGCTTCTCTCTTTGTAAATACAACAGGTGAGCAGTCTTCTGACTTGTGTTCTATGACAGGCAGAGGACTTCTGCCGCTGAATTCCTAGATGCTTCCTAAGAGAAGTTTTCCATTGACTCCACTGCGAGTAGGGTTAAGCTCAAAGTAAGAAAAACAATGTTACGTCTAGCACTGGCTGAAAATTGCTCATGTGGAAAGTCTTCTCACCAAACAAGTATTCCTTTTTTACTCCGAGATGTAAATCCCAACACAAAAAGTATGTTGGCTTCCCGTGGCAAATTTCTAAGTGAAAATTTTCCTTTCACCTTGACATTTCAACTTGAAATGATATTTTGTTTCAGTTCTTCAGCTGAAGAGAACTGAACTGAAATACATAAAAATGAATATTTTTTTTTATTATTGAATTGACATTTTAACATAAAAACATGTCCTGTGAAAAATCAACAAAAAAGAAATGGCATTTAAAGTCCTCCTGACAATGTTATTACTTTATTTCTAAATACCATATTCATAACAAAGAAACTCCCTTTCATACAATATTTATAGGGCAAATCAATTTTTTTTTTCCCCAGTTTTAGATTTCCTTTCAAACTACTCATGGGAAAATTTGTCTTTCAAACAGCTCTTATTACACACACAGTTTTTCTATATTTTCTTAACCTGCTCTAGAGAGGGCTGCTTCTTATCCTGTATCTGTTTTCCTTCCCTCATTTTAAAGTAGGAGTACCTGCATTTTCATAATCATAGATCTCTAAAGGTGTAATGAAAAATGGTAGAACTTCTTATTCAGTTTATACAAATAAAGCAGCTGAAGTAGAGTTTAGCGATGGGATTCATCTATATTCATCCAGCATTTCAATGGTAGAATAAGAATATGTAGCCTCTGGTCACATAACCTTTCTACCAGATAACAGATTTCATAATCCTGCATATGCTCTTTATAGATTTTTCCAATGTTTCTTTTGAGTATCCTTACATTTTACAGAACAGATATTAACTCTACGGTTTTCATTGTCCTAATTTTTCAAGTATTTCTACAGGAGTAGAATACTTTTTATTACTAATCTATTCCAAACTATCAGTGGCAGTCAGTTGGTTGTTCACAGGTAGTTCTTCCACAGACTTTAAACCTTTCTTCCAATAACTCCATTTTATTTGGCTTTAACAAATTTGAAAAACAGTTCCTAGAAACCTCTAGCTATGTATTTATTCCAAAAATCACAGAAAAAAATTACACTTCCTAGACTTTTCACCTCACTGAGAAAGCAAGGAAGTCATAACAGAAAACCACAGAGAGCGGAGGTAAAAGAGAAGGGGAAAGAATCAGCCAGGCGAAGGAGAGCTGCTAACAGAAAGCTAGCGGAGTCATGTATACAGAGTCGTGAGACCATATCAGCATCTGATGGCAAGGAATTCCTTTCTCTCAAGCAAATCCCTGCTCTTAGAGAAGAGCAGAAACTCATCTCAAAAGGTCCATCACAGCAAAAACAACAAGGTAAGTGTTGTTTTAGTTCACGTTACCCCACAACAGCAAATATGCAGGGAAGTCTGCTCAAGTCTGATGGAATACAGTATAAGGAGTTGAGGTGCACTTCTAGCTTTAATGTGCTTGGCACAAGAAGTGACTAGTTCTTCAACTAATCTTAAAAACTTGAGAAAGTTTGCCAACATAACACATCCAATAACAGAAGTAGTAGCAGAATGAGCACAGTACATGGTGCAAATTACAACGGCATCACAGAACCTGTAAAACACTTCAGTCCATGTTCATGCTGCCCACGTTCCTGCTCAGACCTGCTGCTTAGTGTTTCCTCTTGGCAAGGCACCTCTGAAGGCCAAGAGAGCCCCTGGAAACACTAGGCACAAAGATTTCATAAAATGTAGGTCAAACCAATCCATGTCTGAGTCAACAGCAGCACAGGGCAATCTGAGTGTACTCCATTCACCTCCATACTGGTTGCAGGGATGGCATGGGGTGGCTTGTTACTCCATCAGGTGGCTGGGATCTCTGACTGTTCAGTGCTTCCCTTCCCTTGTAGTTTTTATAAATCACTAAAGCCAAGTAGGAAACTGTTTTTCCATGCTACAGTTTTCCCAGTGTGATGGGAAAATTTTCAAAATCATGTCAGGGCAAAAAAAAAAGAAACATTCAAAACTATTTTGTGTGTGTGTCTCTAAATGAATGAGAGACGGAGGGAGCTTGGAGAGCACTTTGATGGCTAATATATTTCTTTGGGAGGCAAAAAAAAAGACACTGCCTACCTATCCCAGCAGGTCCAGATACTCCTTTGCTTTTCATTGCCAGCCAAACAGGCACCATAAACTCCAAGCCTATGGTAGATACTATTCTCTACCGTCCCTCTTCTATGCAAATGGTCAAATATTAATTGGAGTACAGAGGTGAGTCTGGTCTGCCACACTCCCAAGAAAGTTCCCTATCCACTGATTTATAAAGTCAGACTCTCTGACTTTATTATTGCTAGAAAGAAGAGTAAATGCAGAACAAGAGACAACAATCAATTCCAGGCTAGAGAATAAGAAGTCTGGAAATGGGGTGGGGCAAAGAGGATAATAAATCCAATAAAGTGTGAAATACATAAGGATAACAAGGATAACAAGGTAGGGCTCTGCCTCTACCGCTCACCTGCACCAAGTCATCTCAATATCAGTAGTGCCAGTAAAACTTAATGCTGCTGCTTTGCCAAAACAGAGCAGCTCTGTTTCCCCCCCTTCAATTGTCTGATCCAGTTAATGAAACAGCCCTCAAACCCTGGACTTTCATGTCCTGTAACACTAACAAGAGTTGTGATCGCACAGGCAATAAGGAGACAAAGGGAAAGAAGACAGAGGGGCTTACCAGTGGGAAAATGCTTACAGGGCCACAGAGTGAGAAAGACCCACCAACCTAAAATCCCAGTTCTTTCAGGGCTGCAGCACCCCACTGGAAAGTGGCATGATAACAGAGGAGAAGCTTGAACTTGCACATTCTAAGTCTCAGGTCCAAATTACCAGAGTGTTGGCTCCCCTCGCCCACACAAGTTGACTAAAATTCACTGAAATCTCCATGAGTTGCTCAGAAAAGGTGTGGTTTTAATCAATTTGATTTAAAAGACAATAACTCAAATAACTCCATACCCTCTTCCCACCCTGTCCCCCTATTTTTCACTCATTTCAGCACTCAGCTCAATAAACAAACAGGAAGAAAATACGAATCTCCATTCCTTCTATGTCCAAATCTCCCCCAGAAATCAGTGGGAATTTATATGTAGAGAATAAACTAAGAAATACAGTTTGGATAGTACCTGAGGTTTTTTATAACAATGAAAGACAAACAAAAACCTTAGTGTTCCCTTACAGAGTCATTTATTTTCCATTTTTTGGGCTGTATCGAATTGCAGTGGGTTAGGTTCCTTCACAAGAAGACATATCACACTGTCTCTCAGTGTATAATAGATGCAAGCGCCTCATCTCTTTGGTATAAAAGAGAATCTCTCCTCTGCTTGGAAGCGGGAAATTTAATTAGCTCAAGATTTATGTTTGATGTCAGGTGTCTGAAACTCTTGGATAAAATAGAAGTCACTGCTGCAAGTACAGAGCATACTTAAAACACAACTGCCGTCTTCTCCCTGATCTCCCCAAAATCATTCTGCAAAAAGAACAGTAGGTACAGTGACATCATTATCCGGTCATTCTTCTTAATGACTGTAATTATACCATGTTATGTCTAGAGCAGCTAATACTGAAACAACGACAGCAACTGCCAGAACAGCAGTGAGCAGACAGGCTGAAAAGAGCAGGAAAATGAGTCAACGGCCATAACTGAAAAAGTGAGATAAAAAACCAGCCATGAACAGACCAGTTCTCTGAGGTAAGCTGCAGGGACAGGTGCTCAAGGTATCCTGCTATTGCTTTAGAGGAAGGACTGAGGTCACCACTCTGCACTAGTGGTTGCAGTCTCACTAAATCTCACTATAAATGGGTTCCAGTTCATTTGAACTGGGAAGCTGGATGTTAAAGCAGCCCAACCAGCAGTCATGTTCCTCTGAGAGAAATCTGCACTGGAGAAATCTCTGAAAAAGACTGAGAGATGGCAGGATAGGCTGAAATGTTTGAGCAGGGGTCAGTCAAAGAACAGGAGACTGAATATTGAGGCATTTGTATTCTGACTTGCTACTGCAATGTCTGTGAACCACATAGAATACAAGAAGAGGATGAATATTGACATGTTAAGTGAATAATTTATAGCTTTTAATAGCCCTTAAAACTGGAACGAGAGGAACAGTCTAACAGCAAGAATGACACTATTATATATCCATGTACAGAAAACATGGCGCATGGCTGAAACGGTACCATCTGAGTATTATATTCCATAACACCGTCCATGAAACTACAGAATAGAAGCAAATTAAACACGCACCACTGTATTCAGAGCTTGAACAGAAAACAATCGTTTTTTTTTTCTAGGACTGCAAATAATGCCTTGCAAACCACCTTTTTTTTCATCTATTTCTCCTGTTACAGGGTGAATTAGTTCTGTAATTAAAATGAAAATTGAGTTTCTCCCTGTGCTTATAAGTCTTTCACTTGAGGAAATAATAAAAAAACTTTTGATTCTCTTCTTTTTCACGTCTATCAATTTCAATCTTTAACAAGATGAACCTCCACATCGTTTACAAGAGACTTTGTGGGAAAAATATATGAACACCCATAAAAAAATCTTATTTAGAACATTTGCTTGTGTCGCTTAAACATGAATTCTAATTTAATTGAAGCATCAAGGGCATTAGAAGCTTTTACACTAAAATTTTATTAAACTTCTTCAACAGTTTATAACTTTTTAGAAGTCATACACCTGGTTAGGAAGCAACAAAACTGCAGTTCTGATGGAGAAGTTACACGTATTGGCTGCATGTCTGATTTTAAAAATATTTATTTCAGGTCATAGTACTTACTATCACAAGGGGTTTCACTGACAATACTCTTCTATTTCATTATTGAAAACTGTCACATAATTGTAAAATAAGCTATTTTTTTTTTTCTTGCATGGTGGTTCTAACTTACAGACTCCAATCACTCTGCAACGTGCAACTCCTGGGACCGTGACATGCATTTGCCATTAAAAATCCACCTCTTCATGTTCATATGATCTTTCTTTCAGATCTTTACTTTATATCAACTTCAGGAGAGTAAAAAGTAATTCTAAATTAAATTTAATTTCAACATTGCAAGTTTTTTTCAAATGTCTGTTCATTACTAAATTTGCTGTGATAAATCTAAGTTTCTTCCTTTTATGACTTCCAGCCTGCAGCTATTTCTGCATCTTATATATTTCAACAGCAAATTGGAAGAACCTTTGGATAAAGATTTGTTGAAAAAGTTTTCACTGTCCCTCCTCCCCTGTGAACACCAGACTTGGCAAATACATGATTTTTAGAGTCCTTGATTCAATCCCACAGGAATCTCTTAAATTGTCATTGAAATAACTACTCAAACTTACTAAATGCATCCCTAAATTTTACCTTAGAGCCTGGATATACCAGTTCCTATCCTCAGCAGCTTCATTCACACTAGTGTGTGAACTAACGCAGATGTAGGTATCTTACACAGCTGTAGAGTAAACAATAATTTTATTGAATTGAGCATCACTGCATCTGACCCCAACACGAAACCTATCAAAACCATACTTTTAAGTAAGGATAGTCTTGTCTTTTTATTTTGCTCTTCTATCTTTCTTTGGAATGAGGTCTGTGTGTTAGAGGCAAAACTTTTGCTGTACTAGTTAGAATTTGTTCAAATTACTTGCCTGTGAAAACTCCTGGTGCCAGAGCTTTTCAGTGAAATATTTGAGACTTTAAAAAAAAAATTGGAAAAATATATATTTATTTCCCTATATAGGGGTACATTTTTCATACACAGTTGTATTGTTTTAGCTAATATGTGACAAATAATCAGTATGCAGTGTCATACGCCTTTGTTAGCATTTTAACATGTAAGAGAAGTACACTTCTGAAGCATTATCGAACTAGAAGGAAACTGGATAGAATACATAACTGAAAAATATGCAAATAAAAAACTTGTAATGATGTTCAAACAACAGAGCTATATGAGGAAGAGGTAGTGGGATTAACACTCCCACATACTTCAAAACTGATTATTTGGACATAGCCTTTTTTGGTCACTGATGATCTATGATTTGCATTAATCCCTAGTTTAAAGAGTACTATGTTGAAACAATTATATTAGTATGCTAGAAACTCTATACTGTTCCTGTTATGCAAATTCTAATTTCTGATATGTATTTTTGGGTTACTACCCAGAAAATGTAATTTTCCTTTTGAGACATGACATAAAAACAACACAAGAAGAACAAACACAGGCAGAGAACCGATCCAACTTTATTTGGAGCCAACTTCCTCTCCCTTCTGTATTTGAACTAGATTTTTCCTCCTTTGTTTTTCCTCCTTTTCACTTCTCTTTACCTTTAAAGAAGGCTGGAATTGTTCTGGGATGTGCTTTCTTTTCAGAAAGTCAACATTTAGACGGAAATCAATGTTCCATCATTTATTCCCAAAAGCTCATTTTAATTTTGGTTTAGGTCTTTCAGGCCTTCCATTAAACTCTAGTTTCAGCTAGGATTCACTTTCCACTTCATCTGCAAAGAAGTATGGTTTACAACACAGAGCTATTTCACAGTTGGAGAAAAAAATTGAATGGCTTCAAACAGCAGCAGCTACCAGATCACAGAACTGTAGAATAATTCAGGTTGGAAGTGACAGCTGGCGGTCTGTAGTCCAGCCAACCTCCCTCTCAAAGTGATATCAACTATGAAATCAGACTAGGTTACTCATGACATTATTAAGTCAGGCAATGGAAATCTCTAAAGATGGAGATGGCAAAACCCCTCTAGGCAACCTGTTCCATTGATGGACAGCCTTCATGATGAAAAACTTATAACCAGGCTAAAACTCTCTTGTTTCAATTAAAGTCCATTGTCTCTCACCATCTTGTCACGCAGCACTGTGAAGAGCCTGTCCTTCTTGATAACCTCCTCATAGACACTGGCAGGCTGCTGTTAGGTCTTTTTGAAGCCATAAATTTTTTTTTTTTTTTTTTTTTCCAGGCTGAACAAGAGCAGTAGCCTCAGCCTCTCTTTACATCGCAAATGCTACAGCTTCCTGATCATACTGTGGCCCTCTGTCAAACTCACTCCAATTTATAGATATCTCATTTTTACTGGGCACCCAAAACTGGATGCAGTATTCTAGATACCAGGAATCTTTCTCCTGGAGAAAAAAAAAGTTGTTGTTTTTTTTTTTTTTTTTCCTGAAGGGCTCCACTTGTTTCCCTCCTTTGAGCATGCCTGTGTATACATACAGTTGCATGTTCACACACACAGGTATTCTGGACCTAAAGATCTCTTCCCTGATTTTGTATAATAAAATGATATTTGGCTTTTTCTGGATTATACTAATGTTAGTATAGTAGGTAGTACAGTTAGATATAAAAACACACATTTTAATGTTACTGTTTACATATGTACACATTCAAAAATTCTTCATATATGCACACAGTCATTAATTTATGACCAAAACCCGAAAATGTGATTGTGTGTTAAGGCATGGCTTTAGGTATCCCTTGTACACTTTAACGTTAGCCTCTAGTATTTGGGTTTTTTCTTAAATTTGTATCTTCTGAGTTAAAGGATGATGTAGAAATCTCAGTTAAAACAAGGAAAATGCTTTTTCAATGGCAAGGGAAGACATTAGAGCAGAAGGAGAAGGCATCAAATGGAGTCAAAATTCCCAAGCTGCTGTCATGCTGGCACTGCAGAGACAACAGAAGGTAGGAGAAGTTGACAAAATGATGACAGAACAGTAGGTGAAGGAAATGTGCACCCTGCATAATTAAGTGTTTCATTGCAGCTATACAGTTCAGATGAGAAGTGGAGCACATGTGGAAGCCTGTATTTTGCTCACTGGAGAGCTCTGAAGTTCAAAAGGGAAATAACTCCAAGGAAATGTAGTCTTGAACAACAAATCATCTAGCTAACTCACTTGGACCAAAGAATCGAACTTCCACCTCAGTCCAAAACAAGCTGTCTGAAAAACACTCTCAGTGCTTACCCTAGATTATCATAGCATCGCAAGCAGCAAAAGGAAATAAAAAGACCCAATAGACTTCTACACAAGCATTAACCAGCCTCCACATACAAACCAGAGAGTAAATTTTCACTCATTTGGGGTGGCCTGGGAAATGCGCCCTCTACTTTGTCATTCATGATTACTGTGGCCAGCCCACCCTTGGCCAGATACAGTCCCCGAAGCTTTATGCACACATGCCACATATTCTTTTTCTCATTTGGCATGTGTTCAAAGTACTGCCACACTATTGCATAACAGAGGCTGCAGATGTTCATGTAATATATGGGAAACTGTAACCAAAATGTTAAGATGTTCATAAGAATCCTCGTAACAGTGCAATTAATTTCTAACCAAGGCAAAAGATAGGCATGAGACCTCAAACACTGCTACTTATGCACTTATAGGAGCCCTTCTTGAACCCGGTGAGGGACATAAAAAGCAACAATTCCAGGCGGCCTTTGGCTTTCCTAGCCGTGTCTCTGCATGCTTGGACAGTGTCTCTATACAGAGAGGTTGTGCAGTCTCCATCCATGGACGGAATCAAAACACATCTGGATGTGGTCCTGAGAAACTGCTCTAGGTGGCCCTGCCTGAGCAGTGGGGTTGGACTAGATAATCTCCTGAGGTCCCTGCTAGCCTCAGTCAATCTGTGCCTTCATGTGTTCACTTCAGAACACATTACCAAAAAGCCTGTCCTCTAAGAAAAATGAGGTAGGAGACACAATTTTTCATTTCTGATGTTCTGAACTACTATGTAACTTGTATAACTTAATAGTGATACAACAGTTCTTGCCTCAGGGGATATTCAAATGAGCATTTCCACACCTTACGACTAAATCTTGCATCATCAAACTTACAATGAAATTCTGCCTGTTCAAATTAAGGGCTGTAAGTTAATAACATGGTACATTCTAATGGTGATTTCTACAAGTCATTATTGTTAACATTTCTGAGATTTAAAGTATTTCCATCAGTAAACTGAAGTTGCTCTCTACTACACTTGTTAAATACTATATTTTAGCGCAAACTTGACACACTATCTCAAAAACATAACTCAAAAGTCAGCGAAAAATCTCCTGCAATATGCAGAGATCAACACAAGAAAACTCTTAATTTCTGAAATATCAATACAAAATTTGCATTTCTGTTTTTAAATTATTCTACAAATCCTATTTAAGTAAGTAATAAGGACCCTATAATAAATTCTTTCTATCTTGGTAAATCATACCATAATTTGTACACACACTAAATGATGACCAAATTCATTAAAAGCAATAATCACAAATTGCTTGGGGTTTCTATTCACTATTAACAGGTTTTAAATAAATGCCTATGAGATTTAGGAACAAAAGTTGTTTTTGAAACTTTCCTCCAAGGTTTTAATAAACTTAATGAGAAGGGGAAACTCTAAAAATCTCTAGAAACCCGAGTATTTTTCACTTGCAAATGCTGAAACACTGAAAACATACACAGTTCTGCTACTGCAAACACTTTTTAGTCATAACTAACTAGTCCTCTTTATTTCCAATGAACATAATATTCACACTACATTTATTATTTACCTCTGCAGCCCACATCCCTCATCACAGACATGCAGCCTTCAGATTCACAATTTTCTCCTGTGTTGATGCCAATTCTCCTGCCTTTAACCTGCTGGCAGCTCTGTATCCCCTCTCACACAGGAGGTCAGGATGAAATGAGAGCTATAACCCAACATCACTCCATAAAACAACCTAACTCCTTCACTGGACCACACAGAGCTTTTCCTTGGGGACTAAAACCCACTGATCCATGCAAATGTTCAGTGCAGACCACCTAAATTAATGAGAGAATGGCCATTTCTTGTATTCTACGTACTACTAGAGAACGTAAGGAATTAAAAGACACATATTATGTTGGGGTTGAAAAGAAAACTGCCTTTTAGGATTTCAGATTTTATTATTTCAAAATCTCTGTTGATTAAGTTAGGCATGTGTGAACAACCAGGGAAGAAACAAGCACTTATGTCTACCGGTTCTTTTGTCCTCTTGTTTTTAAACGAACACATCGCTGTAACACACCTTTTTCATTTATATAAGAATCAACTGCCAGCAGCCTTCCCCTTTCCTTAGAAGAAACTAATAGAAAATTTAGGCTGTAAGAAAAGGACTTCTATTTCAAAGAGACGGTTGGTGAGCAGTAAAGCAGAAATGCAGGCCTTGATTCATGGATGTATTCACATTTCCAACAAATACCTATTTGATAAGGCCATTTCCTCACAGTCAGAAACAGTACAGAAAATTTCCCCTGTGAGTCACTGATTTATATAAGTATTAATTATTTTACCTGTAATAAACACGCAATGTCTGGATTTCTTCTTCTAATTTTTTGCACTGTTGAAGGGCGGCCTCTTTTTCTTGTTGCAAGGCTATCAAGTCTGCCTGCAAAACAATAAACAAAAGATAAACAATTTAATCAGAATATCCATACTGCTTTGAAAATATAACAATCCTTTGTGCTTTCATTTCAGATATGCTTTATTATAATTACATATTTAAAGTTATACTCTTTTGTAATACCACCTATTTAATTCTTACGAGAAAATCTTTTCTTGTTCTAGCATTGCAATTTTTTCTCCCCAGAAGGATGATGTTTTGAATTGCTTCCCTTGTGCATATAGTAAACTTTTTGAATGGCTAAGGTTAGACCTCTTCAGTTCAGCCAAATGTTTCTCAGCAAACGTATTTCATATTGATATAGTATTTCTACAGTGCAAAACTCTTGACCAACATAGAAAGCCAAGCAAGGCACTCAGCCGCAAACTACTGATGCATGAGTCTTGGTCTGCACAAGGCTCTCCAGCTGTGAAGCGTGGCTCCTGTGCTGGTAGCCACCGACTAATGTTACCGGCAGGAGAGCTGCTGGATAACCCACACCCTGAGTGGCAGCAGGCGATGAGCCAGCGGGGGCTGCTGAGACTGGCACTGCTGGCTCACTCTGGGATCTGGGTGCATTCTCACCCAGCGTCTGATTTATAGTGGAGCGAGGGAATCCCTGAGAAATTGCTGTCATCTCCCACCCATGAACCCTCCTGTATGTCCCCCCTCCTCATTCACATCGTGCTGCGAAGGGCTTGTGACTCATGGCTATTATGGAAATTGCAGCATGTGGCTTGTAAGGCCAGGAAGGTAGCCAGCCCTGACACGGCCTCACAGTTAAAGAGTAGGTAGGAGAAATAAGTACTCAGGTATATTTAATATAGCTCTATTAAGCCATAGAGCTTAATTTTAAAATGACTATTTTCAACAGTGCTACAGGCCTCCCTTGAGGGCCCAGGTACCATACAAATGATCTTAAAATCAGTGGATGATTAATTATTGTAACAACAAATAAGAGTAGGCTTGCACAGCAATTCTTTGACACATGAGCCTGAGCATTTGGCTGCTTTCCAATGTTTTTAATTCACGGTATAAGTTATTAATTGCACCAATTGTAGAGCCCCAGACCAAGAGGCACATGTGTGAGAAGTGCTGACTGCAGGTTCTGCCAACTCTTTAGGACAGTGTTGTGGAAAAGTTTCCTGGTAAATTAAAGCCCTGTTACACGAGCTACGAACACATGAAGGGAAACGCACAGAGTTCAGCCTCCAGCTCTGCCAAACTCGCTGTACAATCATGAACAACTCTGTCTGTATGCCTCAAAATCTCCCTCCTAAAACAGGGTTGCCACTTGCTTCTGTTTCCTGTTGGTCTGTTAAGACTGTAAGTCTTCAAGGCAGGTGTTTTACTGTTTACTGTCAACTCCCAGTCATCTATGGGCAATTTATTCTGCTGGTTGATTAATCATGTCCTGGATACATGGCTGACTCCTGGCAAATTTTATTAAACACCACATTGCACAAATGCAGCTACACAACCAGTCTCTGCACCGTGCTGCTCAGTACATCACGTTGCACCCAGCGTTTTGCATTGCTGGGGTACAGGACCCACCGCTGCAAGTGCTACTGTAACAGACATTCATAAAATCTTAACAGGAAGTTCCCTGGAAAATAAAAACAAACTTTCTTACTATATGGAGGGTTCTTTCAGCTTTAAAAGCAGAAAGCGTTAATGTTTAACCTCTGAGTGACAGTGGTTTAGAGCTTCTGATACTGAAAACAATGTACTGGATGCTGGCAAGCCCTAACTCCTGTCAGCAAGAGGTTAAAATCCTCTGCAGGTGAGCCTCTTGACCAGTGCAGCTTGCTGTCTTGCAAGCAGAACTCACAGAACACACGGATGTTAGCCAAACCAAGCTATTTTCTGTAATTATACTGTTCTGTAGGTGAAACAACATTCTTAAAAATTGGAAAACACGCTTGAATCGAAGTAGGTGGTTTGTTCTAGAGGCCAATAATTAACATCCTTGCCAATTTTCAGTGTACTGTGAAGTGTGATTGAAATGGTAGACTGGAAGGAAATGTTTGCAGCTGACACACCTACTCACGGAGAGATTAACAGCTAGTCTCTTTTGAGAACTATCATCATAAAAAATACACCTTATGTTCCACTTACTTTTCAGGACAAAAGTCAGAAGGCACTAGAGTCTTAAGACTTTTATTTATGGTTGTTTTTCAGTAGAGAAAATTGCACTGATTTGACTGGGTTTGCATCTGGCTTGACACCAGTAAAAATAACAGCAGAATCAGGTGCTTCGGATTTAAAAAAAAAAAAAAAATACAGCTACAAAAACTGAAGCGAAGAGACATTTACTAACCTCCTCAGTAGCATGTAGTAAGTTGATACTAGTAAGCTGCATGAGACCAACAAAAATTCAAGCACAGGAATTTTTGTGCACAGCATGCAGCCATGCGACAAAACGACCCATCATTCACAGGCCTGAAGAGCGGTAAACACAAATAAATGACTCAAATATCCTCACAAAAGAGAGATGCCTTGCTTCACTAGAAGAAGGAAAGCAAAACAATGCCCATCATCACAAAGTTTAATTACTAACTAAAGGAATGGTGCCTGCACTACCATAAAACATTTGGAAGACTTGTATAATGTATATTGAAATCCATCCATAGTGCACGTGGCAAAAATCCTACATGAGCTCACCTCTAGTAATAACAATAGCTCCTCAGGAACTTTTTAACAAAATATTATTCCTTTGGAAAATGTCAAGCTGTGGAAATTAGAACTCTTCACAGAAATGGATTGGTTTTGATTAAATTTTTTTGGAAGGTAGTTTAAAGAAGGAACAACAAGAAGAAAAAGAATTACAGTCAGGTTCCTTTAGTAGAGGTTTTCCCTAAAAAGGTCAATTTAGAGGTGAGGTCGGTCACCACTTTGGTATAGGTGTCACCCTCTGTGAAGTTCCTGTTTAACCCTAAAAGCATATTCTGATTACTGGGATATGGTCTCTTTCTCACAATTTTGTTTTGCACACAAGCACCTACACTTTCACATTTGGTTTAATGAGGATAGATCCTTTTCCCTTCTCTGTTCCCCACTCCACTTTCCTGCAAAGGAGAATTCTTGTTTCTATGCTTCTCTCAGTTTGCATTTCAGCAAACAGATGCTTGTTGAGAATTTAAATTTTCCAACTAAATCTAAAAGCTAATTGCTACATATCAAACTTAAAATAGCCAGATCTTGACTAAGAAAATCTCATTACCGATCCTTTTGCTGTTGCTTTTGTTTCAAAATATTTAAATGAACAATGTTATCAGTTTTCTTAATGCAAAGGCTGGAAAAATACAAGACTTAAGCAAAGGAAAACAGAGGGGAAAAGTTGTTTTTATCTTTTCCTAATTCCTCTAGGGCAAACATGAGCACCCTCAACTGTAATCTAAATGGAAAGAGGTAAGAATATACAGCATCCTATGCTGTCAGGTTCCCTGTGCATGACAGATGGCTTTTATAATGCTTTTCAACATTCAACAGAAGGAAAAAAAATTCCATGAACTTGAGTAATAAAGCTTCATAGCTTTATCTTTTTACTGTTTTTTTTTTCTCATGTACTTATAGAGAGCATATATATTTCCACATATATATACTTACAGAGAACACTTATTTTTCCTTCCTTATACATGCTAAACAAACAGCCTTTTCTGTTGCCTCTCAGTAAGCAGGCTCTCCATTCTCCTGATCAATTCAAACTCACCTTTTATCAGTACTCTGCTAGCAGTATGCCCTAGCTCCAGTGGAAACATCTTACCCAATACATTCCTGCATCTCTTTTGCTCACTGTCACCCTCTGATACCCCTCTGTTTTCCTGCTCACTGGTATCACCCAGGTAACAGTGGAAGTTCTTATTCTTCCTGAAATGATAATAGCTTACACTTGGTACCATTGAATTCCACTCCACTGCTTTTATTTTTTTAGTATTTGAGGTCATTCCAATCTTTCTGCAAGACAGCTTGAACTTACTTTGTATTAGTAATATCTCCACTTCATATTAATAACATCTCCCAGCTCTGCGTCACCAAGCAGTTTTGTTGGTATGCTGTTGCTCTTTATGCCAAAGGTTCTCAATGACAGTATTAAAGAAAACTGGTTCAGCACCAACTGGTGAGAAATTGGAGAGAAATTCCACTAGTGAAATTCTTGGACCCTAACACTTCTCCTTTCAAAGCTGTTTGCTGTTGCCTTCCTGCTAACTAGTTCCTTATTGCCTTTGACTAATCCCTCATCTCCTTCATGGGTGCATGACATTTTGCAGACAGACATGACCTTAATGTGCCCATCCTTTCAAACAAGAGATGCTAGGTGAACCCAGTTAACAGTAAGCAGAATTTCCCACATTAAGCTTGTGCCTGCTTGTAAAACAATATACACATTCTCCACTGTAATTAATAATTTTCCATATGGCACCACATATAAGCTTATGTGTCACTTTATATTTAACAAGTTTCCTTGTCTAAATAACCAGTTATCAAACCAGAGAATTCTTCTTGCATGATCTTACTTGGGTGAAAGTTGTACTTCAATCCACTGTTGATGGATCCATGCTTTAAAAACATTTTCCTTCCAAGACTCACAATAAAGACTAACTGGTCTACAATTGTCAGAATTATGGTTTTTTGCCCTTCTACATATAGATGCCGCCTCTGCTAATTCCCTGTCATATTACACCATACACAGCCTCACGGGATTTATTAAAGAACTTTACTACCACTCCTGCAATTTCAGGTACCAGCTCTTTCAGAACTGGGGATGAAAACCATCCATTATCTCAATTTGAGCACAGTAATCTATTGAACAGCTATGATGTATTCCATTTCCATACATCCCCTTTTCTTAACCCCTGTCCTCATACTTGACATCATCATTGCCCAACGCTGAGAGGAAAAAAAAAAATTAAAATCACACACTGTCGGACCTAATCCGGATTATCCTTGATCATGCCATTCTCAGAGAGGTGGCACATTTCCTCTTTCCTTGTTCTCATTTCAGTTGTTACACTATTGTTTGTTTTAATTTCCTTTCCAAGGGTCAATCTAGCTTAATCCCTGGCAATTTTCATTTGTCTCTACATCTCCTGTTTTCTAAGACATAACTTTCTTGCTTAATAAGTACTCTTTTTGTAGAAGAGTTATTTTATTCTTATTGAGATTATAATTAGCCCAATTAGAACTGACATGCTTCCCACCCAAAGCACTTTCCCCTAGCTTGACTGAGACACCTGTTAACGCACAGGTATTCCTTAACTCAGCAATAGTTGCTACCAATACCTTTCTTTCTACTGATCCAGGATATTCCTAGGGATCAGAAGAAAGCTGGATGAGAAGACTGGAGAGTCTCAAAAGTAATTTATGGACCAATCATTTACGCTTTGTAGAGCTGTATAATGGAGAAAGATGGCAATAAGATGTCTTTCTGCTCCTTTGGTCCTATGTTATATGGAGTCTGAAATGAAATCTAGCCACAAATGGACAACCGAGAATTGTCCCCATTTCTTGTGGGGCAGAGGTATATTTCTGCCGGTATTAGCAGGCCAGCTGGACAGTAAGAGGTCAGGTGTCCTCTCAGGGCAGCAGGACACTGGGAAGGAGAACAAAGGTTTCTTTCATTCTGAATTAGAATGAATAAGCAAGATAAAAATATCTGGAAAAAGTTTTAAAACCATTGAAGAAATATTTTTATCTTACACTATTTTTAATGATTTTACTTTTTACACATCATGTCAGTAAGAGCAGGTCATGTTGTGACACATTATGACATCCAACTTCTAACCATTTTGTTATTTTTACATTAGCAGCTGCTACTTAGAGCAGATTACAACAGCTCATCTTATTTTCTATATCAAAGTGTCAACATATCAAACTGTTCCATCAACAACAGAAGCAGGTGACGCTTTGATCTAGAAAAGAGTATGAGCACTTGTCTTATTAATTAGGGGATCAGAGGTTTTCAGGGTCAAGAAAAAGACTCTAGCTAACTCAAGGGGACTGAAAATGCTTAGCATTCTAATAACATACTAAGTGATCTTGTTTTTTAAATCACAGTGCTAACGTGTCAAACTGTTTCATCACAATACAAACAGGGGACATGTTGACCTAGAAAATTATACAAAATGTTTCAACTTGCACTTAAGTATCAGCTGCCCTTGACGATTTTAAAAATGAAAAGTGAAAACTAGAACTGTACTATAGCAGATGTTATAAATTACTGACATACCATGAAATTAGTTATTAACAATTATAAGTACAAATTTAAAATGTAAAATTAAAACTTCATGTTGAATTTTTGAAGTTTGAATGTAGTTTCAAACACTCACCAAATAACACTTCTGGGAGATAAACCTGAGTTGGAAAAGTTTGGAATACTACTGAAGTCATTAGAAATTAACAAAAAGTTGTTTCTCAACGCATTACTTTCTAATGGAAATAGTTTTTACTAAACCTATCTTAACTTTGAGTAAATCAAGAAACTGTATTACTCATCCCTGACGGATCTGCACTGCAGTGGAGGATCAGTACAGTTAGAAAACTGCTCTGAAGAACCAGTTGAGGGTTGTTTGTGTGTGTGAATTTCAGGGTAACAGTGGCGGTGGTGGGAACTCTAACAGCCTTTAAGCTACATCTTCTCCCAACTCACTGCCACAACCACACCCGGGTTGACATTCTCTCTGGGCACAAAGGAATGGGATTTTAACAGCAAACATGACCTTTATGAGTTTGCATCAGGATCAAACAATTAACCATAATAAGATTTTACTCCACCATCTAATGCAGACAGTTGGACAGAATAAATATCAGTTAATTAAACTTTTTTTTTTTTTAAATAAAAAGCACTGTTTCACTGGAACAATAATGACTGTTAAGAAGCAGTGGTTTAGACAGAAATATTTCTGAGGAATGTCAGGTAGAATTTCTGACAGAAGAGAGAACTCCTCAGCCCTATGATTAGGTTATTCATTTTGGATACAGAAATCTAATGTTGAGTCCCAGTCTCTTGCATTAATTCACTCTGGACACTGCAGACTCCCACCAGTAATAATATTTCCTTCCTGTAAATTCACATGAATTACCCATGTTTCTGGTGACTTCCATTGGTCTACGTCTTCTCTCTGTGACTGGCATAAATATTTTTTTATTAAATTGGTAAGTATGTGAATGGCAGACAGAAGATGCACCATGGGAAAGGGGTAATGGTTTTAAAATAGAGGGAGGTAGGTACAGATATAAGGAAAACATTTTTTTACAATGAGGGTGGTGGAACACTGGAACAGGTTGCCCAGAGAGGTGGTGGAGGCCCCATCCCTGGAAACATTCAAGGCCAGGTTGGATGGGGCTCTGAGCAACCTGATCTAGTTGAAGATGTCCCTGCTCCTTGCAGGGGAGTTGGACTAGATGACCTTTAAAGATCCCTTCCAGCCCCAAATGTTCTATGATTCTATGCTTCTATGAAAGAAGACTAACTCCTCAGCCTAGCCATCAAAATGTTTTAGGGTGCCCAACTTGGACCAGGGAGCTGAAATTAGAGTTTTCACATATATGATGTGAGTGCATCAACATTGGCTTTTTAGCATGTATAGGTGGGTCTGTTTCAGTTACTTTGCAAATAATGTCTTAATGTGTTCTCTTATTAGAATGAAAAATGGTAACCCTGTAATCTCCCTTTTATTCCAAAACGGTATTGTCATTTTCAAGAAGTGTTGTGCTGCAAGTATACCTAATACCACCTTCCCCAAGTCATTCTTTATGCTATCCCTGATGTAATAATTTTAGAGAGCTTTTCAGAAGACTTACAAAAGATGTCACTATCTGAGGCCCAGTCTCTTGTCTTCATCACAACAACAAATTTTCCAGTAAGAATACATGATCATACCATATGAATATTGCTTGTATGGTCATCAATTTCTGAGAGGTCCTGTTGTGACTAGGATGACAATAACAGGCCACAACAAATACTACGCAGATTGTACAGTCATGAAAAAAATAAATAAATCACCAAGTTGCTTTTTACTTCTCTGTCAAAGAAAATAAAAGGATCCAAAGGCATGCAATGTGTGTGAGACTTATACATTGAACCATTTTATGGTAAAAAATAATCCATAGAGTGAGGAAGACTAATGTGAAATTCTGTCCCCATGAGGTTGACCCAAAACTGCAATTGACTTCTCAGGGTCAATATTTCATTTATGGTTTCCATTTGTTTGAGTACATGGCTAAAAAACCCAGAGATATCATTATACATACCTACTATGTGCATATAGATAACTACCCAAAGATACTGCAAAGCTTATTTCAGGTAAGATACAACCTTACTGACAACAAAAAGACTCCTGAAAACTTTCAAGGATGACAGCTCCAAAATACACATTCATAGCTGGATCTGGCATTGCACATAAGTAATGTCCTTTTAGTAGGAGGGATTTTATTAAGAACACAAGCTACAAGTGCTTTAAAGTACCAAGTAGACCTCTGTACAGAGATAGGTAGATACTTGTCTCACTACTAAACCATGATGCATACTGTGAAAATAAAATCAAAAGAAAACAATCAAGAAGACTTTGTTTTAAAAGAGAAACAATAAGCCATTCACAAGTTATCTTTGCATAGCAACCATGGCTTTAGAATCTACATGAAAATAAAATTAAGTTAATTCCTTTACGTCTCAGATTAAAGACTGCTTAGAGCTGTAGGCATGTGGAAAGGGCACATTTCTCCATGTTCTGTAATTCAGATTTGGCCTTGGTGACATCACACACTTTGTTTCTGATCTAAAGATCAGTTGGAAAAATGCAATTTCAAATAAATAATGGAAAGACACTGGCAATACAGAGAAACTTGTCTTATTTGAAGGGAAAATAAAGTACGTTATTTTAAGCATGGTGTTTACTGTTTATCTGAGTAACTTGGCTTATATCCCCCTTCACAGCTGCATAGGTAACTGGACTAGAAAACGGACACATGTCTTCTAAGGAAGACCAGGTTATCAAATATAAGCTTAAAACAAAGAAGAAAAAACCTCTCTGATCTACTTTAATAATAGGTATGTTTCCCTCAGCTTCACATGCACCATGAAGACTATTACACTTTATAACAAACTTTACTGGTAATCTCCTTAGGGGAAATCAAGAAGGAAATGACCGTGTAGGCCAGAGTGAGCTGAAGCAGCCTTCCAGGTGGTGTCTGAGACCTATTGGCAGATTACTCTGGGAAAACTTCAAATGTCAGCGCCCACGACAAACCTGTTGTCCACGCAAATGACTTTGACCATTTACGATATCAATTCAGTATCTGCCACAAACAGCAAGTCGTCAGCACAGGATCCAAAAGGTAGTGTTGTAATGTTGTCTCAGAAGCTTTGCGGTAACAAAGACCCTATTCAATAAAAACAACGCTCCCCTCAGCCCCAAAAGTGTCCTATCCAGTTCAGGGCGGAACTGAACTGGCAGAAGAACAGAAGAAAGTTCGTGTTACAGCCAGACATGTTTTATCTGTGCTGCAGCCAGAAACTATGTGCACTTTCAGGGCTCTCTGTCCGGCACATATTCACGCTCTGCTACCAGACCCCAAACTGACCACAGCAGTCACCTCTCTGTTGCTAAAAAGAACTGTCCAGAAACCATGCTCTGACCTTGAGATCTACTGGCATGACATGCCTTGTGCTACTATGACAAAACCTCTCTTCTGTCCCCTCCTAAAAGGAAGGGCTACTAATATCAGATTGTCTAAGTGGAATAGGCCCTGGTACACAGTATCATTCAAAGGCATTGTCCAGAAGAGTGGGTTAAAACCTTGCCAGAGAGCTTTCTAACAAAAAGCATAGATGGTTGCATGTCACTGTGCAAGTCCATGTCCAATTTTTCAATTACTAGAGTAGATACAGATAATTGGTCTTGTCAACTAAGGGCTTAATAAACTTGACCAAGATTGATAAATATGATTTATATATGAGTTTGACTGACAATTTGCTTCTCTCATTCCCAGTAGACTGGTGAGGTACCCTTGACTGTTCAACAGCTGTCACCCACAGCTCCACTCCAAGGATGCAGGAGTAATTCTCACTCGGGTAAATCTTTCTAACCTTACTTCACTACCCAACTTCCATTGCAGACTCTCTCTTATGGGAAAGTCCTTAGCTTTGACCTTTGAGCATGCTCTTCCATTGCCGTTTGGACTTGGTTACCCTTTGACTTCTCTATTACGAGACATTAACTTATTACAGTTCCTTACCCCTGATTTCAGTGTGACACCAGTCCAGTTGAGACACTTAGTCCAAACGAGATACTCTGCGTATTTCACAAGTCTCTTTTCCGTAAGAAAATATGTACATTGAAATCATTCATGCTTCATAAAAGGAGCAGATAAAAGCATGCAAGGCAGTAATTTGAGCAAAAAAAGGAGTTAACAGTTTACGCTCCAAAGCTTATAACTGATGCTGAGTGATAACATACTCCAAATTATAACCTTTCAAGCAAAGAGACAGAATGACTGTTACCTCTTGACAGTACTTCTGCAGAAGGCACCAGTGTTTAATCCCACTATCAGAATTAAACTACAAATCTTTCATAAAAGCCATCAGTCTGTACAGGATTATAGAACTGAATTGCCCAATGACTTCAGTGAGACTGGTTCAGCCCATAACTCTTCCAGGATTTGGAAGAAAAGGCAGGGAAGGGCTTGAGTTAATAGTTAGTACTTTGCCTTGTGGTCTTCACCTTATAGAAAATTAAATACTAGCAGGTACACACACTTAAATTTATCTGACATTTTGTACATAGAGAAACTCAGAACCAAAGTGCTGAGTTCAACAGCAAGTGTTAACACTTAAGAAAACAATATTCAATATTTATTGAATAAACATATCAGTTAGCAGGAAAATCAGGAATAAGAAAGAATCCGTGAGTATATGCCCCACACTGACACGCTCAGACCTCAACTACCAAGACACTCTCAAACCAACTTTGAATCTGGTAGGCCTGTTAATACTTCTTCTCCTTTGACATATGAATATAGCAAGACAGTTTGGGCTCTTTCTCCAGCTGGATTAATGTTGTGCCTCACACTTTTGGGAAAAGGACAAAGCTGCATGCCTGCTCCTGAGGCTGGCTGCAGGCTTCGTTACTTTGAGCCACTTGTGTGACTGGGGTGACCGTCAATTTCTGAGACACTGTGAACAAGCTACCATCATGTTTCCTGTGATGAGAGGATCCTCAAAGGATTCATTATCAATTTGTGATGCGTAAAAGGCACCAGTCATACTGAGTCTGAGCAGCTGGTGCTGATTTAGACCAAGCTGATCTTGCTTTCTCAACAATCTTACTGCAATGTTTTCCACCCAAGTAGAAGTCAGGCTAAAGATTTAAAGTTAAATTAAGAAAAGTGAATAGAGATGTTCGTAAGAACGTACATTTAAGTCTTTATAGTAACCATCTGTCTGATGGAAAAAGTACAGGAGAGGATTAAATAGAAGGCACCATCCTATTGAATCAGCAGGAGATGGAGACCTCTATGGATTGTTATAGATGCTATACTGTTGGATTACAGTTGTTGATACAGGTGAGTTATCTTCACTCAGAACTTAAAAGTATGTTCTGATACTAAAGAATTCTGCTTCTTTCTGCTAAAAAATTATTTACTAGATTATATATGAGGTAATCATATTTCCCTCTAGTGTACATCTATTAGATTATATCTATTCTTCATTCTTCCTTTTTAGAAGATCTGGGGAACTACAGGCCGGTCAGTCTCACCTCTGTACCCAGCAAGATCATGGAGCAGATCCTCCTGGAAACTATGCTAAGGCACATGGAAAATAAGGAGATGACTGGTGACAGCCAATATGGCTTCACTAAGAGCAAACTGTGTCTGACAAATTTGGTGGCCTTCTACGACAGGGTTACAGTATTGGTGCATACGGAAAGAGTAACTGACATCATCTACCTGGACTTGTGCAAAGCATTATACATTGTTTTGCAGGACATCCTTGTTCTAAATTGGAGAGACATGGATTTGATGGATGGACCTCTTGGTGGATAAGGAATTGGTTGGATGATTGCACTCAAAGACTTGTGCTCAACAGCTTGATGTCCAAGTGGAGATCAGTGACGAGTGGCATTTCTAGGACGTTGGTATTGGGACCAGCGCTGGTTAACATCTTTGCTGGCAACATCGACAGTGGTATTGAGTGCACCCTCAGCAAGCTTGCTGATGATACCAAGCTGTGTGGTGCAGTCAACATGCTGGAGGGAAAGGATGCCATCCAGAGGGACCTTGACAGGCTTGAAAGGTGGGCTCATACAAACCTCAAGAAGTTTGACAAGGCCAAGTGCAAGGTCCTGCACACAGGTTGGGGCAATCCTAAGCACAAATACAGGCTGACTGGAGAATGGCTTGAGAGCAGCCCTGAGGAGAAGGGCTTGGAGGTGCTGGTTGATGAGAAGCTCAACATGAGCTGGCAATGTGCACTTGCAGCCCAGAAAGCTAATTGTATCCTGGGCTGCAGTAAAACAAGAGTGACCAGCAGGTTGAGGGAGGTGATTCTCCTCCTCTGTTCCACTCTTCTGTGAGCCCACACAGCTGTACTGCATCCAGCTCTGGAGCCCCCAACATAAGAAGGATGTCAATCTCTTGGAGCGAGTCCAGAGGAGGGCCACAAAGACGATCAGACAGCTGGAGCACCTCTCCTATAAAGACAGGCTAAGAGAGTTGGGTCTGTTCAGCCTGGAGAAGAGAAGGCTCTGGGGAGACCTTATTGTGGTCTTCCAGTACCTAAAGGGGGCCTACAAGAAAGCTGGAGAGGGACTTTTGACACTGGCTTGTAGTGATAGAAGCGGTAATGGTTTTAAAGTAAAAAAGGGTAGATTTAGATTAGATATAAGGAAGAATTTTTTCACTATGAAAGTGGTGAGGCAATAGAACAGGTTGCCCACAGAAGCTGTGGATGCCCCATCCCTGGAAGTATTCAAGGCCAGCTTGAATGGGGCTTTGTGGCACCTGGTCTAGTGGAAGGTGTCCCTGCCCATGGCAGGGGGGGTTGGAACTAGATGATCTTTAAGGTCCCTTCCAACCCAAACCATTCTATGATTCGATGATTCTATGATTCAATTCTATTAAAACTTTGCCTTGGGCAAAAACATTATTTTAACTTCCTACCTAAGTTTTGGTATATAGTTGCAGAACACATGTCTAAATTTCTGTTGCAACTCACTCAGACAGAACTACATTTCAACTGGAAGAAAAGGTAGTTGCTGCATATCTGATAATTCTTGTAATCTTCAGAGGAAGGAAGAGGATGGGAAGGGAATGAGAAGAGTGATATTCTACAGTAATTTCATTTAAAATCATAATTTGCAAAATGAAACAAAATAACCCACTGAAAAGATAAACATTTCTGTCAACTATCAAATACTCCAGCAATTTTCCACAGTATAATCTATACTCAGAAGTTGTATTTCTTTCCTCTTATTTATGCAAGACAAAAGAAACTACTTCAATCACCAAAGATTCTTGTGTACAAAAGTCATGTCCAGATAAACCCAGACAGTAAACACTTTGTTACTATCTTACAGTCAGAATTTTAGCCAATGCTTTAGTTTTCATTTGTTCAAAGCATATCTTACACTTTTCCACTGCACCTATTATACATTTCTTCACTTGAACACCTGTTGAACTAAACTTGTCTTGCCAGAATATTTTTAATTATGCAATCTGTATTGTCAATGGCAAGCACTTGGGTAGAATTTCTTATATACCTCTCAACATACCCAGCAGACAAATAAGAACTCAGTGTACAGAAATATTTGCCAAATGAAATGCTAGTGAGACAAGTTTAATCAAGTGATCTTGACTTTTAGCAAAGAATCACAATTTTTTCATCATCTGTTTACCACTTCAAAATACCACTTTAAATGCTATTTCTTAAAAATTTTTATTGACTCAGTCATTCACACAATCTGTAATATGTGTCTGACTTGGGTAATACTTCATGCAATAGTTCCATTAATACTTTAACACTTTCTTTTCATGGGTAGTATAATGAATGCCAAATTTGTCTCCAGCTTTTAAGAAAATTTGGTTTTGCAGGGAGAATCCTGATCCATTGAAGCCAACAGAAATTCACTGCTGACTTCAATGGGATTAAGGTTTCTCTCTGTTCGTACACATGCTTTCTCTCTATTTAGTGATGAGTATTCCGATTATATGTGTGCTGTACACAAGGATAACACACAGAATAAGTCTAATTAAGAGAAATGCCTTTGTGTTTGCTGACTGATATTATAAATGTAGATATTTAGACAAGCATTGTGCAGAATATTCTCCAATTCTGTAATGATAAAACGGTGAGATATTTGTATAGTGCAAGGTGCCACCTGGCATTTACTTTTAAACTGACCAATGTATGCAGGTTTCATCAGGGGAAGGAAAAAACATCGTCTGTGCAACAAATTTTGTGAAGGATCTGAAGAGCAGTAATAAAATTCTTCAAATAACCACCACTTTCAGAATGATGACACCTTTTTTGGGAAGGTGTGCAGGGCTATTAAACTTATACATAAAGGGGAAACCCATTACTTCCTTTTGCAGGCTGCTGGATAGGCAGCCCTATTGCATAGGCATACTGCTGCGGATTGCAGCTGTTGTATGAAACTCCACAAAATGCTTTTGATCCATTTTATCTTGCAACTTAGCAAAGAAATGTTGCAATAAGAAACACCAACAAAGATCTGAAAAACTTAAGCTCTGGATTAACATATTGTGTTCTCCTGCCATTCAATGTGTCAGACAAAGGCAGTGGTGTTCAAAGTAGAAATAGAAAAAGAAAAAAGAAACTGGTCACAGAAAGTGCAGAGTACAGAGTAAATAATATTCCTCCACAACCCTACTCTTTCATAGATTTGTTGTTAAAAGAGTTGCAGCAATTAGGCTTTTGTTAATTACCAGCTGTTGAAACAGATGTGTTGACTGTCCTTATTAGCCAACAGCTGGGACAGGAGAACAATTGATGCTCTCTAAAACCAACAGCCAGCTGCTTTGCAGTAATTATCTCTTATCGATAATACAGGTGATAAAGGCAGCAAAAAGGTTACGAGCTTCAATAACCAAGGTACTGTTATTGAATATCACTGAAATGTATGGTTAATTTTAGAAAATGAGTAGAACAGTAAATTGTTATGTCTGCTTCCTTTCTGCATTGTGTCAAGGTCAAGCAATATGCAAATAACAAGAGAAATACAACAGAAAAAAAACCAAAAACAAAACCCCAAACAAATCGTGGTGGGTTTTTTTTCCCCCACCCTCTTACTATATTTCAAATGTCTTGCTGATCTTTAAGGAATGCTTTTTCTTTCAGGTGACTATGACTAAATGTCATTCACTACTAACTCAGTTTCCCTATATACCTTTCATTGCATTAAATTTTATCATAAATGAACGATTTTTTGGAATGTGCAGATGATTATTCCTACCTGTTGGGAGATTTTATTTTATGATATGTAATAAGATATGATAAACAAATTATTAAAGAAAGGGGCCATCCCTCTAGAGATTTAAATCCTAGTCTCAGGCATGCCATCAATTCTTAAGGAATTTTACTTCACTTCCTGGAATTCAGTTTTCCTAGTCTAAAATGGGAAAACTATGTTTATGTTGATTGATCAGTTTGTGATTGATGACTTTAACATGCTATTTAAATGCAAAATAATGCTTGTATAAGACATTACTGTAACAGGGAAAAAATGCATGCTTTATAGTATTGATATACGTCAAAGGTTATAAAATGAATAGTTCTTTTAGAAGCATGGGGCCAGCCTTCCACGAATGGGAGCCACAAGCATAACTCCTGATATCTAAATGGAATATATCAACATAGGTGTTCAGATGGTTTGGATTTACTTTTGCTCCTGCTTTGATTTATATTTTCTCATCTCCATACCCTATTAAAGTGCACTAAAAGAAAAGCAAAGCAGAGAGTTTAAACCATTTCTATTAGCTGCTCAGTTCATCTCAAGCCAACAAAAGACATGTCTACAAGAATCTACAATCATGTCTATTCACTAATTAGTCTGCACTTAAAGACACTGCCTTACTGAAAACAAGGATTAAGGCCGGTTGAATACTCTCCCTTTCATAGACCTCCCTTATGTCTCTGTTGGGTCATCATAAGCAGCTTGTTCTCTGAGCTTTAAGTAGGGGAGCTTGACAATCATTTCTGGGCTTGTCAGTAGGCACTGGGGCAATTAACAGGAGCTACCAACATTTTAGGGACATGTAAAGAAATCAACTAGCCAAAAAGTTTCAGCCACAGGGATGGGTAAATATGTATCATACTCTCATGGCAGATGTTTTAAGAAAGATACACCACAGGATATATTACTTTTTATTTTGAAATAAAGCAAAACAATATACTTCTCTGTTCCCGCTTCAGATTCAAAAGGAAAAAAACACGTCATCACAGCAAGAAAATTGACATGATCCTTGTACACAGATCCTCATATCTATTCAGAGGAATCCACAGCACACTGTAAAAGAAACAGAGAACTTGAGCCTAGTTGTCACTTTTCTACTTTTGGAATAATGTTAAAAAAGATGGGAAAAGGGAAGGAGAAGGAATGGTTTTAAGAAACAGCTTTTCATTTGCTTTTCATTCTTCCCTTATTTCTCCAGCTGCTTCTCTCTACTCTTGCAGTGTTTTCAGGCCGTTACACTGGGTTTTTCCCTGGAATGCAAAACTTGGTTCTTTGCCTTTTGTTTGTCATCCATGAATGAGTTGCAGGGCGGGGGGAGTTGGGGAGAGGAGGAAAGTGGTTTAGTTTTGGTCTCACTCTGCTTTGGTGTACCAACAGAAAGTTAACACTCAGACTGTGCTAACGAGGAACTAATTTAAGCAATGGAGAGTACAGGGCTCCTCTGCCTTAGGAAGAGATCTCAAGAAAGGTTTGTATCCAATGTGGAAAGATATTAAGTAAATTCAGGATAGAAATCAGGAAATTCTTCAGAGCTGGTGTTCTGCATGGGTTTCCATGGCAGAAACTGCCACAAAGCAAGCAGGAACTTGAAGCCTTGAAGAAGAAAATTACAGCGAACATTGTTTCACCTCAGCCAGGAGATACTCTAGGAAACTTTCAAAGTGCACATATGCAGCAAGGGCCTATGCTCCCTAAATCCTGCAGTTGAGATGACCAGTTCAAACCTGTGAATTGGTCACAACTGGCACCGTACCTCTGCAGAATTAACCACCAGCCCCTACTCTACGAGCAGGAAAGCACCCTAGGGTGTGTACCGTGCGGCCACTGGCATGCTGTCAGAGAGCTGAAAGCACCTGGACTTTGGTCTCGTGTCTTGCAACAGTCACAGTCTGGTAACACATCAGACTCACCATATAATTACAGCAACACTTCCCAGCTGAAAACAGACCTAAAAAGTTCTGAATTAACACACGAATCAGACACATTCTGTCTGCTGAGCCCCATCATGAAACTCTACCGCACCAGGGCCACAGCGAATCTGTCCCAGTGAATGAATCCAATATATTTCAATGTCCTGGTATCGACCTTGCTAACAAAACCTACCACACATAACCTGGAATCAACACACAGTGCGTTTCCCTTCATATTTTGTTTTCAAATAAAACATCTAGAGACAGCACGCCAGTTCCCTGCAAATGTAAAGTTGAAGATTGCTGCCCAAAGCAAAACTTTTCTAATATCTCATAAAGTCTTTGTAAATGTGACAATCAAGCGCTCAAGAAAATTCACCTGGCAACAGCTGCATTGAAACAAAGTTACTGCAGCAACAAGTAACGTCACCGTGTTAATAATTGACATGGAAAGAATGAAAAGGTGAGCAAGGGATAAAGAGGACAAAGGAAAGATTTCAGTATAAACTTCTGCTGGTAAGTAATCAATCAAAATTAAGATTGAGAGTCAGTATGAACGTTACATTGAAAGCTGATGTGAGTTTGATATCTTGGACTGCTGAATGGAGCTTGTAAAACTCCATTTTCTGCAGCGTGATCTGCAAAATTTGACAAACAAATCCCCTGCTGATTTGAATCTACTTTCATTCAATTCCCCCAAGAAACTAAAGCAAATGCAGGAACAGTGGCTTCTCGTGTTTGCCGTATGCAGGAAAAGCGCCCTGCGATTCCTGGTTCTGCAGGTTAAGGCAGGAGTTAGCAATGTAGTGGTAATGAATGAGTTTCGCTATTTACATAATTAACAAAAGACCACTCCCCTTGGAGGGAGGAACTACATCCTAGAGACACTGTTTAGAAGAAGCTGTTTCAGATGACTAAATTATCAACAGCCTCAGGTGAAATGGACTGGTATCTTAATATCCACCACTTAATATCTACTGGCAGAGGTCAAAGCAGCAGGAAAAACTTTTGACAATACAAATTAAAGTTAAATATTAAAAAATCAAGATTTGTTTCCTCAAATAATGTTTTTTTCTGTATTCAATAGTATGACTGACTCTCAGTTTTTATATTAAAAACTATAAATTATCACTGTTTCATTGACACCAATATTGGTTTGCCCTTTGCCCAGAATCATGTCAGTTGGTAAAATTTAACTGTCTTCTGCAAAACATATTCCCTAAATTTAATTCAAGCACCAGAGTTAATAAAATGAATGACTCGTACACTAAAATCCAATACTTCTAAGAGTATACTCACAAAATTAGGGAATCTTCAAGTTCAGCCTCAAAAGTGTTGTTTTTCAGTGAACTTGCTAGCCAGTCTTGGTTCAAGATTAGTGAAAATACACTGAAGTCAAACACCATTTTCAAAGATGGAAATCCAGCTATGCTGCACCTCTTGAGAGGAAAGAAAGTACTAATTCACACTAGCTCTTAGGGATATATTAAGAGCAGCTGAATGCAGATGCCATCAATATGCCATGGTTTTTCAAAACATCAAATAAAATATTCTAGTAAAGAGTTAGTGATAACTTATGAAATGTAGATAATTACAGATATACTGGAACTGTCAAAATTATGTCATAGGAATATTTACAGTTCACTGGACTTAACTATATAGGGCCCAACGGTGCATCCACTGAAGTCAATAAAACTTGTCACAGTAAGTTCAGTAGAGGCGAGGGGTATCTTTCTGGTCTAGTCACTATTGGCAAGAATTAACAAGCTTCTTATTTCCTGCAAAGAGTAATTAATTTTTCAGGCTTCAAGAAAATGATACTTCAGCAGTCAGAGAAACATTATTTAATACTCGGACTGTCTGCTGAGGCTTCACGGTGTGAAACAAATTTAAAATACAACATATTATAAAACTTAGATTTCTTTTTAATTTACTGCACTGTGGTATTCTGAAAAATTCTGAGAACTTTATCCAGCATCTAGGTGATATATAACTTTCCACAAAAAGTCTTACTTTTTACATCAGACTACAGTTGAATTGCAGCTTTCTCTGAAAATAAGCCCCTTCTATACAAAGCAGAATTTCTGTCTCTCCTAGATGAACTGGTAGCTCAGAGTCTATAATCAGCAATGGTTTTTCAGCTCTAGGTAACTACTCCTTTACTGAGTTACTAGCAAACCCCTTTGCTTGTCCTACTCTCTTCAAAAACCTTTATCTTACAGATATATTATTTTAAAAGATTTTTTTGTAACCCTCCTTACATTGTATTTTGGAGAACTATGGTCAGAACTAATTGATTCCCAGTAGCTACAAATATAATCATCATTATAATAATTTAGCATTTAGATATTTGTTGCCACAAACACTGGAACTAACTGCTGGTATCTACAATAAACTTCACAGCTCAGTAAAAAAAACACAATAAGTACATATTGATTGACAAATTCAAAGTATATTTGATAATAAAAGTATCTTGCTATTTCATTATTACTGCTTTGAACCAAAGTATTATTTTATAAAAATATAAATTTCCAAAAGTTTGTAAAAAAATACAATAATTTAAACTAACCATTCATAATCTTTCCTACAGCATAATTGTAACATATACATTTTGCAGTTATTATTCCACCGAAAGAAAATAAGTGACACTACTAAGGAAGAAAGATTAAATCAAGAATATTGACTAGAAAAATCTCCTATGCCAACACGCATTTTAGGAATTTAATTTTATGAAGAATATTTTTTTAAGAAGGTAAGTAATAGCTTTACACTTAGTACTTGTACATACAAGAAAGGGAAGGACAATGCTAGGGAACCTGTCTCAAGGTTAGCCTAATCTCCTAAACATGTATCTTAAAAAGTAGATATCATTAGCAACTGATTAAGAATAAAAATAAACATACCCCTGGATTTCCAGGGAACACATCTTTACCCGGTTTCATTATAAACAATGAAGGACAAAAGTCAGACAACCTCTCACTGTTCAATTCCTTATCAAGCTTTTGACAGAAGTCCATTAAACACCACATCTTGAGAAGTTCTTGGCTCATTCAAAGTGAAAGGAGCCGCTCTTTACCAACCAGAGTCACCTCCATACCATTGCTATATGTATAAGACATTTTGACCGAGATACTCTAGGGGACAGGACTTCTCAGCAGTGACTAACAGAGCAAATTAAGACTTGGTCCAAATTCAGTAGCTCAAGTGAGAAATGCAAATTTAACACATCTCGAGGCTCGATTTAAGATTTATTTTGAAGTACTATAAGTAGAGGAGAAACACAATATTATGTACAGCTACATGTTAACACTGTATGGTTATATGTGGGTGTACAGGGCCACAAGCACACAAAAACCATCTGTGAGTGTACTCTTCCACACAGACCTATGTGTATAATTATACACACAAATATTACACACAGAGACAGGATGCCATTTATCTCCCCTACTTTCAGCCACCTAAGGTTTAAGTGAACCAGGCACTTAGAAAGAACATTTCACCTATCTTCTGCACTTATCTTTAGGGCAGAAGAACTGCCCTGTGGTGATATGTCCCCCTCTCTGTATCAACTATAAGTACAGGCCTGACAAGTGGCAGCCAAAGCTGGGTGAGCGAACACCTTTCCTGGCACAACATTAATGAGGTCATGAAGTCAAGTGCAGAGATATTAGGAAATGCCAGATGTAAGGTTACCAATACATACACATTGTGATTCTACTTTTAACTGCATGATCATTTTTTTCCCCAGACTTTCTAATTGTTGCACAGGGTGGACCTATACCTGGGCATGGATCATCCGTGCCCAGTGAAAGAGCTTGTTACCTACCTATTCCTGCTTCTTTTGTTGTAGCCATTGAAAAGAGACCACAGTAAAAGACCAAATATGTTTTATATTTAATGGAGCTGAATGCTGCTCAGTAACCATGGGATCTATCCATCCTTTGGTCAAGGCACCTTAGCATGAATTAACTGAAAGTTTTCACAGGGATTCATAGTATGCTACCCATTTTCTGACTGTGCAAGATAAATCCCTCACGTCTAATCTGCAGAAGTACCATGCTCTCACAACTGCAATTGAAGTCAATGGGAGACAGGACATAAATGCTATATAATGCCTTCACGTCAGACCTCAGATGAAATTACCGGAGGCTTCAACTGCACTGAAAATAATTAAGAGGAAAATTAAAATGTAAGTGGCTGTCCACAGTTATCACAAGTGAGAAAGCTTATTTCCAGCATTTTCTGCCTGTCATCCATGACTGAAAAGAAGCAGATTTAGATCCGTGAAACAGCACATCAGTGAAAGGAGAGACTGTATGAACAGGACGGCCTACACCACACAAGTAGGAGGCTAATCTTCTCAGCTGGAAACTAGCTGGAGCAGCCAGGATATTAAATCAGCAACACAAGGGGAGGTTATTTGGAAGGCAAATGAGGTACATGCTCAAATCAGCATCTAACGAGCAAGTTGAACCAATGTGGTAAAGAATATAATGAAAAGAATCTCTTCAATTGTTTATGTATTGATCCTAAGAATCTGGGTAAGGAGCAAGAGGAAATTCTCATTGATGAGAACAAATTTTATATAATCAGCAATACTAAGACCTGGTGGACAATGGGCATGTTAAAATCTCTGATTAACAGGAAGGATAAGAGAGGCAGTATGGGAATAGGATACCTTAAAAAAAACCAGCCATGCCATTATTCCTTTTAGAGTGATCAGTAACACAGGACCACAGCTCTTGAATAAGTAGAAGTCAATATCCTAACTAACATAACTTAAGAAAGACTTCCTGGTCAGCAAATTAACTAGGGTACAGGACAAGTTTTTCTTCAGCACATATGTATAATCTTTGGAAAGGAAAATAATGATGCAACAGGGGACTTCAGTTTAGGACCCATATTCTGGGAGCCTTATGTGGACAATTATAAACTAGTATTACACACTTTCAAAACCCATATATCATTTACGAGCATGAGGTGAACAATCTTATTATTATACAGGACATGTTAATCACTGTACTGGAGATTAAGAAATACTAAAAAATAAGTGATAATAAAGTGATTGAATTTCACATGGGAAAAAACAACCAAAATCTTTACATGCACAGAAACACTCGAACAAGTACAGGAAGTACTTCAAAACTGGGAGAAAAAAGGATAGAAGAGCAGGACAGAAAACTGAAAAGTCTCTTAAGGGTGGCTATTAAAAAAATCTGACCTCACAACCAAGCACAAGTAGAACCCCTTATTCATGTGGAAAGTAAATAAAGCAAACATATGACATAAAGTCACAAAACTACAGAGGAAAAAGGTATAAATACATCCTAAAAGGTAGAAGTTCTGAAATGATGCCAGGTGATCAGAGTAGCTAAAGGCACTAAGGAAAAATGCATAACTGGCAGGACTATAGATAGTAAGGATTTCTCATTTTGAGAGCAGCAGTGAACGTATAGCCCATTCCAAATTTGGAATACCCATACCATAAATCGTAATGCAAAAAAACCCCAGTAGTGTTCAGTATGTAAGTTGGTCTGTCTTTGGAAAAAACAGAATGATATAGTTACAGTTTAAATAAGCACTTTTCAGATTATTAGAAATCAAGGAGGGATAAGTTTTACATTTACAGACTCAGACAATTTTCACTTTAGGTGTTGCAAGGTTGTTAGAGAAGATCTCTGTTAACTTTAAAACACTAGGACATTCCCAAAGGCTGGAAGAGCACTAATAATGTGCCAACATTAAAAAAAAAAAAAAGACTAGTGGGATTAAGACTGGGACAAATATGTGAAAACACTGGATTCAGTTAATACAGATTTTAATGAAAGAATATAATTACTCCCAGTCAACATGTTTTTGTGTAAAATAGATCTTGCCCAACAAATCTGATTTCCTTCTCTAATGAAATCAGAAGTAGATGCTGTACAGAAATTTGTCAGGTTTTGACTTGTCAGATATCACAGATTGATTAAAAAAAATCACCACACACTATCAAGAAAAAACTTCTTCAGTGGGTTCAGAATGGACTGATAGTTAAAAAAAAACACCAAAACCCCATGTTCAAAGACGAAAAATACTCTTAATCAATGTATCCTTCAATTACTCGGAACTAGGTAGATACTGCTCGTAATGTTAATGAACAATAAAGAACGTAAGTAAATAATGATGACAGAACAATGTTCTGGGCCACTTGGTAGCTAGGCATATTCAAATCAAGTGTATTTTAATAAAACCAAATGCAAAACTCTCAGTCTAAGAACAGTGAACAGAGGCTACGCTTACAGAAATGGTAACTGTATTTTGAAAAGCACTGAGTCTTAAAAAGATCTGGGACTGCAATCCAAGGTGACAGTATAATGCTGTGGAAAAACTGTGAAAATGCAATCTTTTGGTGTATTTACAGTAAGCACATCAGATCCACAGAAGTATAAGGCTCTAGTGGACACCAATGCACAGTGTACCCTAAACCTATCAAGCTATAAAGGGGTAGAACCTATCTGTATTTCTGGCATGACATGGGGATCCCAATAGCTAACTGTATTGGAAGCTGAAGTGAGTCTAACTGGGAACAAATGTCAAAAGCACCCCACTGTGACTGTCTCCAGGCATCCTTGGCATAGATTACCTTAGGAGAGTGTATTTCAAGGATACAAAAGGGTACCAGTGGGTTTTTTGCTATAGCTGCCTTGGAGATGCAGGAAATTAAACAACTGTTCACCTTGCCTGGTCTTTTGGAGGACCCTTCTGTTCTGGGGTTACTGAGAGTCAAAAAACAACAGGTGCCGATCATAACCACAACCGTGCACCGGCAGCAATATCGCACCAACTGAGAGTCCGTGATTCCCATCCATAAGCTGATTAGTCAACTGGAGAACCAGGGAGTGATCATCCTTTTACAGCCTCATATGGCCAGTGCAAAAGTCTAATGGAGAGTGGAGACTAACAGTGAACTATTGTGGCCTGAATGAAGTCACACCATTGCTGAGTGCTGCCGTGCTGGACATGCTAGAATTTCAAAACGAACTGGAGTCAAAGGCAGCCAAGTGATATGCCACCATTGATATCGCCAATGTGTTTTTCTCAATCCCTTTGGCAGCAGAGTGCAGGCCATAGTTTGCTTTCATTTGGAGAGGCGTCCAGTACACCTGGAATTGACTGCCCCAGGGGTGAAAACACAGTCCCACTATTTGCCATGGACTGATCTGGTTGCACTGGAATGGGGTGAAGCTCCAGAACACCTGCAATTCATTAATGACAACACAGCAGAAACAGTTTTTGAGAAAGGAAAGAAAATAGTCCAAATCCTTCTGAAAGTTGGCTTTGCCATAAAACAAATTAAGGTCAAAGGATCTGCACAGGAGATCCATTTTTAGGAATAAAACAGCAAGATGGACATCATTAGATCCCAATGGATGTGATAAACAAAATAAAAGCTGTGTCCCCACCAACTATCAAAAAGGAAACATAAGCTTTCTTAGGCATTTTGGGTTTTTGGAGAATCCATATTGCAAATTACAGTGTGATTGTACGCCCTCTTTATCAAGTGACCTGGAAAAAGAATTATTTCAAATGAGGCCCTGAGTAACAACAAGCCTTTAACATGTTAAATGGGAGATTGTTTATACAGCAGCCTTTGGTCCAGTCTGGGCAGGGCAAGGTGTAAAAAATGTGCTCTACACCGCAGTCAGGGAGAATGACCCTACCTGGAGTCTCTGGCAGAAAGCATCAGGGGAGACTCGAGGTCGACCCCTAGGGTTTTTGACTCAGAAATACAGGGGATCTGAGGCCTGCTATACTGCAATTGCCAATAAGATATTGGCAGCATATGAAGGAGTTTGAGTTGCTTCCAAAGTGGCTGGTACTGACGCACAGCTCCTCCTGGCACCCTGACAGCCGGTGCTGGGCTGGATGTTCAAAGGGATGGTTCCCCTCTACACATCATGCAAGTGATGCTACGTGGACTTAGTGGGTTGCACTGATCACACAACTAGCTTGAATAGGAAGCCTCAGTTGCCCAGGAACCTTGGAAGTGATTATGGACTGGCCAGAAGACAAAGGTTTCAGAATATCACCAGAATAGGAAGTAACGCATGCCCCACTGTATAATAAACTACCAGAAAATGAGAAAAAATACGCTCTATTCACTGATGGGTCCTGTTGTATTCTGGGAAAGCATAAAAGGTGGAAGGCTACTGTATAGAGTCCTATCAGATAAGTTGTGGAAACTGATGAAGGAGAAGGTGAATCGAGTCAGTCTGCAGAGGTGAAAGCCATCCATCTGGCTTTAGATACTGCTGAACGAGAAAAATTGCCAGTACTTTATCTCTATACTGACTCACAGATGGTAGCAAATGCCCTATGGGGGTGGCCACAGCCCTGCCCTGTCAAAAGTGTACTGCAGAAGGGGATAATGTCCCTGTAGTGCACATTAGAAAATATGCTGGAGAAGACAGTCTGGGTTATTCCTGTCTCAGGCAAAGGCAAACCCATCCATGGGATTGCTTTTGCTCAAGGACCTGGGTGCACTCGGTGGGTAATGCGTAAGGACAGGGAAGTCCAATATGTACCTCAAGAAGATTTGATTTTGGAGGAGAATAGCAAATAATTTGAATTTTATTATGTTAATTGTTACAGAATATGGTGTGTCATCACTACTATGGTTGCTATACATAATCTCAACAGTATTACAGTAAGAATCATCCAGATTAATGAAGAATGAATTTTGATGAAACTGAGCAAAGTGCAGCAATGATGGAACCAGAACTGGCTTCAGCATGCAACAATCCAACACTACATACCATCTCTCCTGCCCTGAACAACAGTTATGACAGATGGAGTCCAAAGCCATGGACTAAATGACCTCAGTGGACATTTTAGAGGGACGGTGCATAGACTAAGGGAATAATAATCTGTGTGTATATATCAAAGGACAGCAAAGGTAGTGGTAATTAATTGGGATGCATTGGAAAGTGTGAGAGTTGGGCACAACGGAGATGGTATAGAATAAGGGGTGGAAATTGTTCTGGTTTTGGCTGGGACAGAGTTAATTTTCCATCCTAGTAGCTGGTGTAGTGCTGTGTTTTGGATTTTGGATGAGAACAATGTTGATAACACACTGATGTTTTAGTTGTTGCTAAGCAGTGCTTAAACTAAGCCAAGGATTTTTCAACTTCTCATACTGGCCCTGCCCTCCCAGCTTCTTCTCCAAAAGAAGAAGCTGGGAGGGGACACAACCAGGACAGGTGATCCAAACTGCCCAAAGGGATATTCCATACCATATGATGTCATGCTCAGTATATAAGCTAAGGGAAAAGCTGGCCAGGGGGCTGCTGCTCAGGGATTGACTGGGCACTGGTCAGCAAGTGGTAAGCAATTGCACTGTGGTGCATCACTTGTTTTGTAGATATTACTACTGTTGTTATTATTATTATTGCCTTAATTTTCTGTCCTTTTACACTGGCTTCATCTCAATGCATGAGTTTTACTGATTTTTTTTTTTTTTTTTTTTTTTTTTTTTAGAATCATAGAATCATAGAATCATAGAATGGTTAGGGTTGGAAGGGACCTTCAAAGGTCATCTAGTCCAACGCCCCTGCAAGGAGCAGGGACATCCCTGACTAGATCAGGTTGCTCAAAGCCTCATCCAGCCTGGCCTTGAACGTTTCCAGGGATGGGGCCTCCACCACCTTTCTGGGCAACCTGTTCCAGTGTTCTGTTTTCTCCAGTTCTTTCCCACATCTCACTGGGGGAAAGTGAGTAAATGGTTGTGTGGTATTCAGCTGCCTGATGGGGTTTAAACCATGACAAATAGTAAATATCTCCATGAAGAAATTAAGGTGATTTTACTTTACGTATGACACTGAGAAACAATGATACAAAAATGCATATGCATCTTTGCCCAGATTCTAAGACAAAAATATGTTAAAAACCCAGAGAAGATGCAGAAAAGAACCGTACTGCTAACGCAAGCACCAGAGAAAAAGGCATGTAGTGAAAGAGTTTATTCTGTTTGAATTATAAAAAACCCTGAGGATATGCGTACTCAGCTAAGATCTACAGAGATGTGCTAATTCTGAACAAGGTAAATCAAGTACCAGGAACAGAATAGTTTTGTGTTGCTACTGATTCTCATTGTCTCTCGATAAATGGACAGAAAATACAGGAGATGAAAGAATTTTTTTTTTTATTTAGTTGAGTGAGGGTAACTTGAATCACTGGAACAAACTATCAAAGGAAAATAGTTGTCTCCCCACCTCTTGGAATTTTTACATCAGACCTAAATACCTTTCTGGAAAGCAGGTTTAAACAAACAAATTTCTAGGCTCAATACAGGGAGAACTGGTGAAAGCAATGATCTGTGATATTCAGAATATCAACTAAATTACATAAAAATATATTCTGGGCTTGCCCTTAAGTGCTACAAATTTATGAATTATAAATATTTTAAAGGTAAAGTCTTGTATGTCTCAAGCAGACATGCAAAATTTGTGAATACTTCTAACCTTACTTTCTCCATGCCTTGGTTTCCCCATGAAGAATGAAGAAAATACTCCTGCAGGAACACATTAAGTCATTGTTTATTAAACCTTTGGTTCTTATAGCATTGAATACTACAGAAAATCCCCATAATGGTTACTCAAAAATCTGTTTTCAGGGAAAGGTTTGAACAGTATCCAGTAAACAAGGGATTGGCACACATAATGAACAAAGAAGATAAAAAAATATATTGATTGGCTGTTCTCTGGATACTGTGTGGAGCAGAAATGCTGTGAAATAAAGCACACATGATTCTATAATGAAAAATGTTAACATGCTGTTTCAGGGGAAAGGGGAGTAAATGAAGACGCTCGCTTCAGAAATGCCAGAACTGAGGTTAACTCTTGATTAACTGGTTACTTCAGCATAGCTTTTTGCATGTATAGCAAATCATAGAATCATAGAATGACACTGTACAATTGTGCACATACACAATACTCATAATTATTGTCTAAATAACCTGCCTTTGTGAAAGGACAAATGTTCTGATGAATAACGTTGCTGAAAGCAAGACCATTTGCTTGCCCTATCATGCACTCCTTAAATCCCCTGCAATTTGTCAACTTTGAATGCAATACTTCTCCAGGGGCTACCAATGAGCTTTTCACATCTTGCTCATGTCATCCATTTTCCGCTTGATTAGTGGGGACCTGAAGTAATCTTTCTGCTTCACAGAACAACTAAAGCCAACATACACGAAAATACCAGTATCTTGGTACAGCTCTTAGCATGGGACAAAGGTCTTTGGGGATGTTCAGGCTCTTGTTGGCCCAATGAAGTGGCTGAGACAGATGAAGAAGAAACAAACATCCAGGCTGAAAAAAAGGAAGGATAAGTTAGGAAAACAATGAGGGAAGACAAATGAAAACATTTCTGAGAACGGGGAACAGAAGAAAGCTGCGTTATGTTGAGGTTATGGTGTAAGATGTGAGAAGAAAGAAGTATTAACTTGTATGGAAACATGGAAGAGAAGAATGCAAAGTTCAATGTACTTTTCAGAGGCACATCAAAAGATGGAAGGAGTAGAAAATAATATGACAGTAAAAAATACAAATAAAATTATTTTTGCATATAATTTTGTTTTATGTGACAATTTCTATGATTATTTTTATATATTTAGTTTTTTTGAATCTTTCTGTTCTGAAGTATGTCCATAAAGAACATGTATCTAAAAAGATTTTAAGATTGAAATATTAAACAGAGTATTCTTCTAAAGATAAATAAGTGAAATTATTCCAAGTATCTGAAAATAAGACTCAATTCTCTTTGACTTTGTTAAAAAAAAAAAACAAACAAAAAAATTTCTTAAATTTTTTCCAAGTCAGAAATGCCACTGAATGAATCTTTGACCACAAAAGTGAATGAGTTTAAAACTATGAGAGGTGGTTTTGGTGCCAGTATCTTTTCAACATCAATAATTCAATACCATCCTTTTAATCTTCACTACTCTCCCCAAAACTGCAAGAGATCATTTGGTGTTCATGTTATTAAAAACTAATGAAGGGCATAGACTTTAATTTGATAAGTTAAAACCCCTTCAAGGCTTAATGTCATCACTTTAAATGTAGCATAAAAAGAGCAACAGAGAGAAATGATTGAAGCTCTCCACCCTGGATGTATTACTCTTGATAGATTTAAAATTTGCAGTTCTGCTACTAGATGCAGTATCTTGATACATAAAAGAAAAAAAAAAGAAAAAAGTTTATATTGACATTAAAATGTTTGTAATTCCTTGGGCAAAATTATTTCTTCAAAAAACAGTAAAAAAATCAAGCAACTTCTTCTGTACCAGCAATACTAATGAAGCCCTGTCTGATACTGATCTTCATTGTCTCTTACAATTTCCTCTTACCATCTTTCCTCAGAATAACAACCTCATATTCCTTCCAATGTCATCATTAAATTCATGGATTCTACTTATAGCCTTTATAGCTTTCTACTACAACACCTCCAGCTCACTTTACCTACATTTTTTGGTCCATCATTTGGACAGTAGTGATACCTTGTTGCACACCTGTCTCCTGCTAAACACTAATGGCTACCAATAAAGTTCTCCTCAACTTTTCCTTGAGTGGGACATAGGAGTTTCACAAAAATTGGCAACTGACTAGAAGAGAGAAACCCTGTTAGGGATCCAACCATTATTCTTCTGTCAGATTTGGCTGAAAGTAGATAAAAATCAGAAGGTGAAAACAAAGACTGTATAATCATGTATCTCATTTTCTTACAGAAACGAGGCTTAAAAAGTGCTAGCTAGACACTTCATACAAAATCTTTTCCCTTTTACATATTAAAATTAACCTACATTATCACAAAGTTTTCTTTTAGTGTTCTCTTGAGAAATAATTTCCATTCAGAAGAGACTGTGATCCAAAGACCACAGAGAGTTTCCAGTCACATTGGTATACAGAAAAAGAACAGAACAAAGAAAGGTCATCAAGAAGATGAAGATGAGCCTCATATTTGCAAACCAGAACATTTTTAAACAGTTGTTTCCCGTTGACTGTAGAGAGAATTACTGTAAACACAGGTATAAATGTGGAGCATATGTGAACCTCTCCACCTTTTCATTCTTATTGAGAGTCTCTGACTGAAAAGTGAAAAAAGCAGATGGATTTTTGAGTTTTTACAGTGAGTGGAAGACCCATAGCTTCTATAAATTAAGTATATATACCAGTAACGACTTTGCAGGTGGCAACCTCCCTGAGAGGATCAGAGGTAGTAGCTGATGTATCAGGTGGTTAAGAATGCAACTTTCGCAAATCAAGTACTGAACTGAGAAACCAAATCCACTGCATGATGTTTACAAATAAGAATTGCTTTGCAAATCTCAGATATTGATATATTTTAGAAACAAGACAAATACATTGTCTGGCTTCCCTCCGACTGCACCAGGTGAGACAACAGCATGTGGTCCATGCAGAACCAGATTCACTACTGCCTGACACTTGTACACTCTTCTGAGGATGTGATATCCCTTGGAAACACAGTAAGACATGGTGCTGAGGCTGATGAAAGTGTATCCTACCTTTAAGGTCCAGGGGGTGACTAAAAGCAAGATGGTACAGCAATCTTGCTAGTTTAATAAGTAAACCAAAAGCCACACATGCAAGCAAAGCAAAACAAGGAATTCACTCACTACTTCCCATCAGCAGGCAGGTGTTCAGCCACCTCCAGGAAAGCAGGGCTCCATCATACATAATGGTTACTTGGGAAGACAAAATGCCATAACTCAGAAGGTCCCCCACTTCCTCCTCCTTCCCCCAGCTTTATGTACTGAGTGTGATGTCATATGGTGTGGGCTAACCCTTTGGTCAGTTGGGGTCAGCTGTCCCGGCTGTTCCCTCCCAGCTTCCTGTGCACCCCCAGCCTACTCACTCCGTAGGGTGGTGTGAAGAGTAGAAAAGGCCTTGACTCTGTGTAAGCATTGCTCAGCAGTAGTTAAAATATCTGTCTGTTATCATCACTGTTTTCAGCGCAAATCCAAAACACAGCCCCATACTAGCTACTATGAAGAAAATTAATTATCCCAGTGAAAACCAGCACAGTATGCAAGATCTATGGTATCAAATGCACTGTTGAGGAGGACAAAAAAAATAAAAGCTGCAGAGATGGTAATTTCTGTACTTGTCACTTTTTGCCTGAATTTTCTTAAGATGGAAGAGTTCCTTCAATATTTATGTGATTCCAGGATAGGAACAGAAAAAGTGCAAAGCCCAGTAAATTTAGCAGCGATCTCCAAAACCTGGTTTGTAGACTCACTGCAAATGGCCACACAAAGTCTTCTCAAGAGTCTATGTGAATATGTTCCCAAGTGAGATGATAGGTACCATGTGTTGGACTCAGTACCACCCTAACACTGCCACATCATCTAGACGAGAGGGTCAATCTATGGCTAGTCAGAGCAACTATGTGAACAGCTGTACCTATTTGTGTACAAATTCCTAAGAGGACAACTGGTCTACAGCTCACTTAATTACACCTTTTCTTAGATATTTGGCTGATTTTGTCTGTAATGAATGTGTAAAGACTCCATAATACTTCATAGATATTTTAATGCTAAAAATCCCCAAGTGAACAGCTAGAGTGACTTACTAGATGGTCACAGGCACAAACTGAATAAATATATTTCATAGAGCAATTCCATTTTTAAGGTCACTCAAGTTTTAACTGCTAGGAAATTGCCACCTTTAATTTTGCTTTTATTAACCATCAGCTTTTATAGACAGCAGGGAGTAATTATGACAGAAGTCAAAAAGTGAACAGACGATCAGATTTTTAGAGGTGCTAAGGCAGCTCAAGACAGGTACTTAGTGGGATTCAAAAAACTGTAAGGAGATTAGATACCTAACAACCATTAAAAGTCTTGAAAAGTAGGCATCTAAACCACTTAGACATATTTTGAATACTAGCTCTCTATTTACCTCTTTCTTATCAATATCTCAGTGTTGCTTTCAGGAAAAACAGTTACATTCACAAAGCTTTTTCTTCCCATTTCGTATATTGTTATCCAGTTTGCTTTTAAGACACATCTACACTTGGTAAATTAATAAATGTGACAACTTCCCTACCTTTTAGACACATAATTTAATTACTTTTACAGCCCCTTGGAATAAATTCTGTGAACTCTTTAGATCTCTTGTGCTCCCCACTTCTTAGCTGAGGTACTGGCTTACGTCCTTTACTGATATGAAAGAGTACTACTATCTGGATTTCAGTGATACTACTGTGCAGATACTCAGCTGAGGATCTAGCTCACAAGCTCTCTATTCAGATGAATATCCTTCAGATTTCCTAGCTGATGTGCTCAAAATGGGGGATGTTAAAAACCTGCTATTTCCTGAGCACCTTTCCTTGCAGTCAGCTGACAGCACGCTGTGTGTTCTGCAGAAGGCAGAACCCGTACTGCTTTTCCTGCCCCTGGGAAAGCTGTGGAAAGGTGGCTGCTCTGCTGTGTATCACAAAGGAAGATCGTTCTGGCACAATTTCTCAATTTATTAGAGATGCCTGATCTGGAGGGGATTGGCATATTCCTACTTTGCTCTGTCGAGCCATCATGTTAGACCTACAGTATTAAAGTCATTGTGCTCCAGTGAGGCCAGGTATCCCGGTTAAGGGGTTTCATGTTGTTCATCCCCATACACTGACCTTGAATCTGTCTGTTAAGCACACAGTTCTAAAAAGAAATCAGTCTAAGGGAGAAATCACTTGTGCTCCTGGATCAGCACATTTTCTTTTGCTTTTTCTTCCTATTTCCAGAAAACAAAACCAGACCTACACTGAGTGATCCATAAAGAAAAACAAACATAATAATGAAGCAGACATATTTTTATAAACAGGAATGTCAGGGATGTTATCTGGAGAGGAAGGTGGAAGATATGTTACATCAATTAAAAAATACTAGAGGAGCTGAGGTTTTCTTAAAAAGTCTAAGAAGTTTGTAAGACATGAACAAACTTTAAAGGTAATATGAAATAAATTTGAAGCAGTAGTAAAAAATATGTCTTTCATCAGGCAATTACCTTAAATACTGACCCACAAAGGATTTTAAAATTACTAAGCAAGTACTGAAAATATGCAGTATGTCAGTTTGTCTTTTTTTTTTTTTAAAAAAACCATTCAACTCAGTTTTCAAGAGATGTCTATTTTACACCTAACTTAACTCTGTAACCCAGAGCAGGACAAGGTATTTATGTGATAAAATACAAGCTAGCACATTACAGAAAGTTAATACACATAAAATACTAGGATTTTATGAAGCAAAAATCTACCCAGAAAAGAGCCGTAAGATGAGTTTCTTTTTTTCAGGGAGGGTGGCAGAGGGAGAGCTGTGCCTGTTTGTTTGTTTGTTTGTTTGTTTGTTTGAATTGGAGTATTGGTACATATATTTCCAAATATTGTAATGAAATATCAATGTGCAACAAAAATACCAAATTTTGTTATTTTCATTTACCACTAAAAAACTCAACTAACCAATACAAAGTTGGTTTTATTTTTGTTAGAAAATAAAATAGCAAAGATAAAAGTTTAGCTTAATAGACTAGGAAAAAAAATACAGGCACTATGTGACAGATTATAAAAATTTAGAAAAGCTCCAAAGGTTTTCAGCTAGGCACAAAAATGCTGTTAATGATTAGCTGCAAAACAAGAGATTTATCTCTGCCTTTTTTTCCTTTCTTTTTTTTTTTTTTTTTTTTTTGTGTGTGTGTGTGTTGCAAAGGCAACACAGCCATGCTGCAGGTCTGTCTGTGCCATTCTTAGGCCACTTTCAGGCCGATTGAGAAAAGCTGGAAAGTAAACACAGGTGTTTTAAAACTGGAGCCGCTGTCATGGACAACCACAAACACCCTTAACTCTGATGTGGCAACGCCTCTTTCCCGCCCTCTCTTTTTTTAAAGCATTGCCCAAAAAGAACATGTCAAATGTTTTACCTTTCACCACCTCAAAATAACTTGGAGCTTATAGCATTGTTTGGCAAATCTCAAGCAAAGAGATCATTTTTTAAATTCCTTTTCAGATGTAGCCAACTCCAAATCAGTCACCTAAAATAAAGAGCCATTCTATTTCTAATTATTTTATTTTCAGTGTCCACTGATTTACCTGCAAGTACTATGTTTCAAGCTGAACATTTCCTTCCTCAAACGTAATTCAGACTCCTTGTTTTCCTGATTCAGGTTCAACTAAAAAGACAGCAAGGAGATTTTGCAATAACTAAATGAGATTTAATCCAGCGGATAAGAGGATAAATAAAAAAACATAACAAAAAAAAAAGCGCCACAAATCCCCCAAAGCAAAAGAATAAATCTTGGATTTTTTTTTATTATTGTGCAAGAATATGTACAAAACTGAAAAAGTACTCACTTGTAAATTAGCTGTTCCAGGAAATGGCACATCCTGTTTAACAGCTGTGAAGTACTGACTAGCTAGAGAAAAAGTATGGAAAGCAAAAGCAGAACAATTCCCCAGAAATTATGTAGTCAGTCTTCACTTGTGCAGTTGATGTGCGGGAGGGAGAGGGGAGAAAAAAAAAGAGTAAAATATTAACAAAAATGAAACAGCTACAATTTAGTGCTGAAAACTGGTAAACTAAACAGAGATGGTTACACTTGGACTAAAACTAACAGCCCCAGTAACACTCCTTGCCTCAAAATGCCAAACTGCTTCATAATCTAAATACAAAAATCTAGATCCAACAAAAAATCCTCACATTTTATATTCAAAGCAGAGTGACCGTCATGTCTATACCAACAGTGAACGTATTGCAAACATAAAGCCCTGCTGAAATGATAACATACATCAAAATCAGGTCTTACTTATTGTAAAGGATGATTTTTCCTGTCAGTCTCAGCCTTCAGATTCTAGAATGATTTTATTTTTGACGTAGATGCTTACACTCTCGGTTTCAAAAACCAGACACCAGACTGACTGTGTGTCCTGTGCTCCAACTTAAACAAACATGAACAACTTCATAAGATGGACAGCGCTCATGCATACGTTTATTTATGTTAAGACACAAGCAGGATTTTTCTTTTTTCCAGATTTTGTCTGGTGTGGTAGAGAGACAGTATTATTTATCCAAGGATCTGTCTGAACAGCCCTGAGCCTCCGCATCTCAAATTAATTTCACCGGGCATACAAAATAGTTCACAATCTCACAAAATAGGCCTCAAAAGATGACTTGCAAAACTGAACTTTAGAATAAAAATCAGTCATTGTCATTGTCACTTCCTTTAAGGCATTTTATCTTGTTTTTGACAAAAAAAAAAAAGGAATTATTTTGTATACTTTTATATTAAAAATCTAACCGATAATAAATTTAAAGCTGTAGTGAATAAAGCCAACACAACACACTCGTAATAAATGTAAAGCATCAAATTTCTGCGATCAGACAGTGTCACTCATGGTGCTGTGCATTACCTAAGGATACCACACACACAAGCACACTTACCTACATATGTTAAGATTGCAACAAAAGCCATAAAGAGCAAGTGTATTCACAATTTCACCTCATTTGTTGCTATTTCTGGCCACTGCATTAAGCACATGACTTGAAAATCATATGCCGTTGAGACTGTTACATATAATGGACAAATTATACTGAGCAATATTGTGTATAAATGAGTCTGTTCATTGGTTTGCATTATAAATACTTTTCTGTTAAAATAGAAAGGGTTTATGCTTGGCTATAATACAAAGCAATAGAGTTTAATCTGATCCATTTAAAAAATAAGTGCACTACTACAGTTATGGACAAAACTATTACACATTCTTATAGCAACAATTCAGAGACAGCTAAAAAAAAGGGAGAGAAAAGCTTGTTGAAATAACCCTTTTTAAGTGAAAAAATTCCACCCCACACAAAAGATGCAGCAATAACAAGTGTTATTTACCTGCAGATCTCTGAAGTCTCAGAAAGTATGTTTTAAGCTAACAAACTGAGTTAGAAGAACTTTATCAAACCACCAACTACCATTAAACAGCAATGATAGATTTATCCCTCAGCACTACAGTGACCTCCTAGTCAAAAGCTAATTTCTCAGTCTTCCAGCCTTTTGTATTCAAAGTTATTACTCAGCCACAAAAGGAGCTGATTTTTGAAGCAAGAAACTTGCATCTACATTTTGAGGGCACTTTCAGCTGCACCCAACTTAGAGAGACGTTGCAGATACTCAGCTTTGGGTATGTATTATTTGATGCAGCTCTGGAAAGCAACTTCTTTTTTTTTTTTACATGCCGTAAAGAACTGGCAGGAGATATACAGTAAAATGGCAACAAATACTAATAAGCTTTAACTGTAAAAAAAAGAGTCTTACAGAATGGAACAGATTGTGAAGCTGATTTTACCTTTAAAGAAATGGGGAAAAAATACATAAGAAACACTAAAAAGTGATCCCTAAAGTTTTACTCAGATGAATAATTGGTCCTCACAGAAGTAGCTTCCTGTGTGAGGCTTACTGGATTAGGCCCTGATTTGTGAAAATGTTGTTTCTGGCCTGAGACCTGCTATTCTAAGTTTTAGGCTGGAATGAAATATTCAGAGCGGAGCTCTTAAGTCCTAAAGATAGGGGTCAAAATAGAAACAACACAAGGGTGTGAAATACGCTGTTGCTGCTACAACATCAACTCCGTTTGGTAATTTTTCTCCAATTACCAAAGAAAGGAAATATGAAGTCTGATGTCACTTTCTGCAAACATAAACACATCTCAGCAAGACTGCGAGTCTTTTTCTCCTAAAGAATAACTGAAAAAACAAAAGTATAAGAAGCAGACATTCCTCTGTGAGGACAAAGTTAATAAAATATTTTATTTGGGAAGTAGACATGATAAAATTGGAGTTTGAAGGTGCACTTAGCTATGTTCTAATGTTTTAAGTTTGACAACACTTCTCAAAAGATGTTAAAAATTGTTTTGTGGTCCAACAAGTCACTCAGCAAGAATAATTTTTAAGCAGCTTTTCTTTTTGTTTCTGTTAAAATTAAAATCCATGCTGTGTAATCCTTGGAGTCAATCTGTAATTAAGGGGATTTGAAGAGAGACCACACACTGCATTAATGATAAAATTTAATATCTGTTTTAATACTCTAACATAAGAAAAAAACCCTAAGCAACATACGAAAAAGCAATCATGTCCCTGTTTTGTGTGAATGCTGCATATATACACCATTACTATTTCTAGCAGCAACGCTGTATTTGATTCAGCGTTTTGTTTATAGACCAAATGTTTCAGGATTTAGCATCTACAGAGCTTAAAACTGCATCTGCTTGGAAGTTGGCACCTAGATTTAATAGGCTAGATAAACAGATTTTATTTTATCTAGTTTGGAAAACGAGTGGTTTTGTTGTTAGTGTTGTATAGCAATTCCAAACGGAAGGAGCTACCAGCAGCATTTCCAAGGTTTCAGTCACTCTCCTCCCAGTCACTCAGCCACTCTCTCCTCCACCATCTAAGAGAATTACAGCTCAACTGTAAAAACCGGAGCAGAAAACCAATTTAAACAAGTTCATTTTATGCCATATTCTTAAATGTTTAAAAGTCTAACACATTACAAAATAAAAGATGTGTGGTATACTAAATCTCTTCTCTAGACTATATGCAAGGGAAAAGTTTGAAATCTGTGTTTCAGCTAGTTGCAACCAAGTAGTGTATTCAGACAATTTACTCAGTAGTTTAACAGTGGAGGCAAACACAGTTCCATTTTTAAAGTAGCAATCTGTACTAAATAGTTCCATCCTTTCAGAAGACGAGAAGAAGGATTAAAATACTAGGACAATGAGGTATTTTATGATTTATTCTTTTCTTTTTTTCAAAGAACTCAGTAAGAAGCATGGTTAAAGTAGAGGTGCTCTTAATGATATTTTGGGTGGAAAGGTTTTGAAGGGAGAAATGTTTTTCACTGAGAAATAATAATAGATTCTTTTAACATGGACATCAAAGATTTTTTCCTTCTTCTGGCCTGAACTCTTCCAAAAGAACTAGGAAAACATCAATGTATTCTTCCAGATCTTGTTGTAAGATACCTAGTTTATAAAAATATATTTGAACAGAATTTTCTCTGATAGATACCTAGTTTATAAAAATAAATTTGAACAGAATTTTCTCTGATTTCTGACTATTGTCATAACAGCATAAATGCATGTGATATTTATTTATCTCTGAATATTGCCATAATAGCCTAAGGCTTCACAGATTTGGGACCTAGTCTCATTAAAATCTAAGTGCATCTGGAACTCACAAGTTTCTAAATCAAAGCAAGAAAGGGTTTGTTTCTTCTTAAAATTTAGATCCTACAGTAACTATGTTAGCAGGACTGCTCTCCAGCAGCCACTGTAATGTGCGCAGAATCAGGCCTAATCTATGAGATTAGCTTCAGTGTTTGAAAGCTTCATCCAAATTATGCTTCTAATGTAAAAAAATAGTTTAAATGGTATTGATTTTTTTTTAAAATAAGTTCTCTCAATTTTTCAAAATGTTCAGCCAAGATATTTGTAAAGAAAGAAATCTATGTGCAAGTCACACCACCACGATCTCCTCCAGTATAGTATGTATTTCTTTAATAAACAAATGAGCATTGAAATAATAATCTCGACTGTGATCCACAAGGGAATGACAATTTTATGAAACTGTACAGAATTTGAATATGTCTAGTAAAACTGTGAGATGACATCTGCTCCTGAGTGGAGAATCAGTTCTAGAGATGGTAAATCCAGTGTCAACCAACACAGTTTGGAAAACAAAGTCCCAGCAGGCTTCTTTATATATTGAAACTAACTACAAAATGACATTTGGGTCTTTGAGTTTAATTTTAAATTGCAAATTTGGCTGCTTAGCAGCCTAACACAACCACCAACTCATATTAATACCATGTTAAGACAAGGTGATATACATTTATTTTCTATACACAATAGTATTTGTTACTTCAGCTTCCTATCCAAATTTTAAATACAGCTCTTTTCTAATTTCACCTTTTTATTGGTTTTTCTTCATAAGATATATTTATCTTACCTCTAAGGAAGGTTGAATTTTGGAAGTAACAACACAGCTGACTGAAATCTGGAGGCACAAGGAACTGAAGTTTTAATTGCAAACGTATTTCACAGGAGAAATCAGACCTTCTTTAAGTGTTTTCAGTGAATAATTCATTTTCTGTGCAAGTGTAATGAGCAATTTTGATTCAGCCACATGACAGAGCTTTGCATGCAGTGTTTCTAAATATGAAGATAAACCTAATATGTTGAGTTGAAATCCTAATGCATTGATACACTTCTGCAGATGTGAAGCTTACTTTATACCTTTCAAGTCTTCGAACAATAAACACCAAGGCTAAGTATTTCATATGCCAAAATTCTATCTGTGCTTCTGTTAATCAGTAAAGATAATAGAATCATAGAATAGTTTGGGTTGGAAGGGACTTCTAAAGGTCATCTAGTCCAACCCCCCTGCAAGGAGCAGGGACATCTTCAACCAGATCAGGTTGCTCAGAGCCTCATCCAACCTGGCCTTGAATGTTTCCAGGGATGGGGCATCTACCTTCTCTCTAGGCAACCTGTTCCAGTGTTCCACCACCCTCATTGTCAGAAATTTCTTCCTTATATCCAGTCTGAATCTTCCTCCTTCTATTTTAAAATCAGTACCCCTCATCCTATTACAACAGGCCCTGCTAAAGAGTTTCTCCTCATCTTTCTTGTAGGCCCCCTTAAGGTACTGGAAGGCTGCAATAAGGTCTCCCCAGAGCCTCCTCTTCTCCAGGCTGAACAGCCCCAACTCTCTCAGCCTGTCTTCATAGGAGAGGTGCTCCAGCCCTCTGATCATCTTCATGGCCCTCCTCTGGACTCGCTCCAACAGGTCCATGTCCTTCTTATGTTGGGGGCTCCAGAACTGGACACAGTACTCCAGGTGGGGTCTCATGAGAGCAGAGCAGAGGGGCAGAATCACCTCCCTCAACCTGCTGGCCACACTTCTTTTGATGTAGCTCAGGATGTGGTTGGCTTTCTGGGCTGCAAACACATATTGCCAGCTCATGTTGAACTCCAGCACTCCCAAGTTCTTCTCCTCAGGGCTGCTCTCAATCCATTCTCCACTCAGGCTGTCTTTGTGCTTGGAATTGCCATGACCCACGTTGTCCTGGTTTCGGCAGGGATGGAGCTAATTTTCCTCTCAGTAGCTGGTGTGTTTTGGATTTCGGCTGTGAAGAATGTTGATAAACACGCCGGTTATATGAGTTGTTTCTAGTGAGACCAAGGACACTGTCTGGCTTTCCAAGTCTTGCTAATGTGTGGATGCAGGAAGCTGGGAGAAAGACAGACAGAATAATTGACCCAAACTGGCTAAAGAGAGTATTCCATGCCGTAAATGTCATGCCTAGTATCTAAGTGGGGGTTGCCCACGTAGGGGGCATCCATCTACATTTTTCCATCTCACCTCTTTTGCTTGCTCGCTGGCATCGTTCCCTCTACCTTGCTGGCTCACTTTCGCTCCTTCGCTTGCTCCTCAGTTTCGTTTCCATGACCACTGCTGGGGACGGGCTGTATCGGTCATTGGGACATCGGGTGGTGAGAAATCGCGCATTGTTCATTTTGTATATATTAATATCCTTATATTCTGTTATTATTGTAGTTTTCCTTTGCTATTCTAGTAAACTGTCTTCATTTCCACCCATGAGTTTTCCTTTCTTCTCAATTTTTCTCCCCCATCCTGCTGGGGAGGGGGCGAGTGAGTGAGAAACTGTGTGGTGACAAGGGCTAAACCACAACACGTGCAGGAACTTGCACTCGGCCTTGTTGACCTTCATGAGATTTGCACGGGCCTACTTTTCAAGCCTGTCAAGGTCCCTCTGGATGGTTAATATACTTCCTAAATAAGTGGTACACCAGTGTGTGTGCACAGGTTTTTAACGTTTAAGGTGTGGAAACTCAGTATTACTGATTTGTACTATCAAATTTACTACTTGACTCCTAACATATTACTTAATATTCTGAAGCTTACTCCTAGAGAAAAGCCAAAGTCCAGCTGCAAGTCCATAATCTCATGAGAAAAGCTGTGGAGATCTACTGGAAGAGTGAGGTGAGGAATATTTTACTTCATAAAGCCCAGTTTCACAGAAGGAAAATAAAAAGATCAAAATAAATCCAAGTCCATTAATTCCATCTGCTTTTCAAGCATTCTCCTAATGACCTGTACACTGCTAGGGTAGAAATAGCCTACTGCACACAAGGAGTACATCTCTTCCCCTTAGCAACCTGAATATGTGAACAGCAGTGTCCATTTTTCCTTTACACCTCTGCGTGCCCACACGTATAGAAGTCAAATCAGGATTTTGCTCTTATTTATGGAGAAAGGAAGGGATTCTCAACAGCCTCTTAGTGATCTAGGAGCACAAGTTCCCTAACGCCAAAAATGTGCCTCTGCATCAGACCAAATAAATAGATGGGAATTAAAAAGGACAAGCAAAATTAGTCCTGACTCCTGTGAGTAAATGATGGCTAAGCACCAAGCTGCACTTTCTGGACATGGGCTCTTTTGACTTTATCTCATTCTAAAACCTTAAGAAGTTTCTCACGTGAGAACAGAAGAGGAGAGACTTTCAGATTACAGAAAGCAGAAAGATAAATAAGAGCAAACACTTAGCACCTTGCGGCTTCTGAATCAAGGCTAGTCTGCAGACTTACGATCATACTAAGAACTAGTGTTTCAGTGTCTTCCTTTACCATCTGTCCCCTTTTGATTCTGATCCATACTTCATATGATCACTTACATGTAAAACGCTAGGAAAGGGTTCTCTCCAATTCTGAACAGAAATTTGGATAAACTTAAAGATACAAGGACAAAAATTTCAATTTTAATAAATATCTAAAATTCTGAAATACTTATATTGATCCTTGGGTTTCCTCTACCCAAGATCTAAAGTAGATTCTATCAGTTCTGAGAGGCGTTTCAGATAAGGGGGTCATGAATGGGTCAGAGCAAGACCTTTGCTATTTAATGACCCTGTAGCTTGCCTTTTGCACAAGAGCTTAGGTTACTACCTTTTATGCATTTTATTGTAGGACAAATAACTGACATGTCATCATGCACTCAGGCTCAAGATTTTGTTTACAGTTGCTGCTCAAACAAAAGAGGATCATTTTCCTGTGTAGCACGAAAAATGAAGGGTGTACAGAAAGTCACTGAAAAAATGATTTAAAATTAAGATTTACCACACTATCTTTCTGCATGTATGAATAACAGATTTAATCTGGAGAAAGAAACAAGATTTAAGAAATAAAAAATAATACATAACAGTGTCACTTCTCCTCTTCATTTGTTAAATCTGATATCTTGTCTCCAGCATTATTTAATACTTAGTACCTCTGAGAAAGGAAAAACTTGGCTAAATATTTTCGGTACTTCCTTTGTTTTATTATGTTACTATGCTGATAGATACTTTGAAAATTATGCCAGTGAAGATCAGGGACGATATTATTAACAGAAACTAATGCTAAGGGCTCCTTTAAACGTTGCAGAAAACATTTACTGATTTATGTACAAAATGGCTTCAGATTTAGAATCTCTTAACTAAGTTTGGAAATATGTTTTATAGTATCAGAAAGTGGCAAGTGAAGGAGGGAGTCCTAGTTTTCTTATAATAAGTCTGATAAATTAGGCTTCATGATTATTTTACAACTAGATTAATATATAACCTTCATTCCTGATCCATGTAATCCTGAACTGAAGCTCCACACTAGTGAGGAGGTAAAATAATTTCTATACAGATGTTTGAAGTGCAGCAATATGACACCTCCTCAGACAAGGGTTCATAGTAGGACTACTATTGATGTGTTATTCGGCAGAAGGAAGGAAAAATGAACCCATGACTGGGGTGGCAAACTACACAATTGGAGATGGCAATGAAGCTTCTCATCACAGTTAAATAGGGTTTTTATTTTTATAAGAACTCACCTTTCCATATAAGTAGCTTTTCTAACATGATTGTGGTTTCTACAGCATGTTTTGCTCACATATCAGATTCTGTGATTCTAATTTACAAGATACTGATGAATTTCAGTGTATTTTAGAACAAATCAATTTTTTTATCATTGGTTTAAGGCATAGGTGTTACCTCCATGAAGATAAGGAATTAAAGGGCAGGTAGCAGACAGTTTTCTATCGGGCCACAGGGTGTCTGCATAGTTTGTTCCATCTTTTACAACTTTAGAACGTTTGTTTATTTCAGGATATGTATTTCTAGAATACCTATAACTGAGATCTGCCCCAGGCCCGTAAACTATTCCAGTTTTGAGGTCCTTTAACAGAGTTTAGACAAAAACCTAAAAATGCTGCTGAACATTTACAACTGAAACAAAGCATCCTTGAAACTGGAAGGCCAAGTGTCATCGTCACTAAGCAAGGAAGGAACTTCCGTGAAGTTACCCTGGTGGGTATCAAATCACCCACCCATACAAAGTGGAATCAATCCTGTTAGAAGGAAAAACAGGTGCATAAAAATGCAAAGTATTTAGAAAATGCTAAGTTAATATAAGATGTGCAGATGCACAATTATGCAATGGTTAAACGAAAAACATGGATGAGAGGGCCTTGTCAAAAGGAAGTTCATGGTCACAGATGTCTATTACCATGAAAGAGATGATTCTTTGCATACCAAAAGTGAGGATGTGGAAGCAGCCTAGATGACTGTAAGAATGATAATCCAGATCAAGAATAACCTGAAAACAAAATGCAGCATTCCAAGAACCTGCTGCATTCATCAGAAATAATACTTCTGCTAATTGGAAGTAGTAACACCAACTGACCTAATTGGAAAACAATTTCCACCTATGAAATAGAAACCAAAAAATAAAAGACTCAGGCAAAAAGTTTGAATGACCACATCATCCCCAATGACAAAGGGACATTTATAGTACATACAAACAGTTTGTTGATGTTTAAGATTGTCAAGAGTAATCTGGTGCCAAGAGAGATTTGAAGGTTGTCAAATAAAAAGCAATAGACCTCCAAGGAATTTTTAGTGGAGCAGATGAAAGCTGACATCAAACACAAAGTGTGAATGAGTAATGAATTCCTTAATGCTTAGAATTGAATCAAAGTTCAATAAATATATCTGCTTTGATTAGAGATGTTCAGCATCTGTTAACAGGAGAGAAGGAAGACTTAAACTCCTCAGGCAAGGTGAACAAACTCAGCCAAGATGCTATTTGTTCAGTCTATCAAGACACATTCAGTGCCATTCTTGTGCAGCTGTTTACAGACAATACGAAGCATGCTAAAATTCCTTAAGACATACAGTGCTCTGGACAGGCATAATTAATTAGACAGATCCAACCCTTCTCAGAATAATTTTCAGGACAAATGTTCTGCCGATAAATGTTCATTCTCAGCCATATATTACTTTGCTTTGAAACAATTCTGAAAGACTTGAGGCCTCTGAAGGACTTGAGGTCACAGTAAGTAAGAAATATCACTGCTTGGTATCCTTTCATTTGAACAGAGTCAGAGAAATCCCGAGTAGCTGCACACTGTGCACACAGGGCTGCCATGCCAGATAGTGCTGTCAGTGAAAGGACAGCCCTACAGATATAGAAAGGTGGCATGACCAGTGCAACCGAGGAAGCAAAGATGAGAACTTGCGTACGTGTATTTGTTTCCTTCAATTTGAAAACAATCCAAGGCTTGAACGAGTTCAAAATTCTGGCCCACAGTGATGCCTTAGTGGACCAGTGAACCAAGAACAGTACAAATGGCCCTGCCACACAGGGCCCCTTAATGACATCACAAGCTGACCACTGAAAATCATGCAAGTATTAATGTTACCAAACATCATTTCCCTACAACTCCCAGGTAGATAATGTTTCATATAAATCAGATTTATCAGATTCTGGAAGCCTGTGTTTCTAAAGAGACTCTGGATGACTTCACTCTCAGTGAAGGGCAAGTGTCTCATCTCATAATTTATTTCCCATGTTTTCCATTGGGGAAAACATCGTATTGTTTGCTTATTGCACATTTAAGCAATTATTTTAACTTTCAATTCCCTATACAAGTTAAGATACTTTTGGTCAATGAATACAAATGCCTATCAGTGCTAAACCATTAATTACCAGGTGGGAGTAGACCATCACTAAGAATGTAGTTGTCACTTGTGAACAACAATTCTGTCAAGATCTGCATAACTAAATAAAGCCTACCAGCCTGGATGGCTACAAAAAAACAATTAACAAAACTGAACCTTAGAAATGATACTAGTAGATAAAATTTCTGAATTTAGCTTTTTGACTAAGGGTCAAATACGTGTGCTAAATTAGTTACTTCCTGATTATAGAGGATACAAGTAAGCAAACTGTTACACTCCTAAATATATGTCAACAGATGGAGGAGAAATCCTTGGCTGAGTATCTCTGGACCTGAACTGACCAGAGGTCCAGGTTAAGATATCCAGCTCAAAGGAACAATTGCATCCAAGGAAACCTCAAATGACTGTTTTAAACACCACTCGACCAGTGCTCACATTTTTTCCTCTAGGACTGAGGGAGGATGTTGGTCACTGTAGAATTATACAAGTTATTTTCTCCCTCTCCATACATATAGATAACTGAGTGGGTTGTCAGAAGTCTGCAGCAATAGCTTTTGGAGATACTGCAACTTAAGCAGAAAGGAACGCAGAAAATTAATACTGAAGTGGAACACGGACAGAATTATTTCAGCAGGAGTTGTACATGGCCTCATTTTAGTGTTCATTTATGGCACGATGCACCGGCTTACACTGATATCCTCTGAAGTGTACAGTACTATTTAATAACACCAGCCATAAAGTGAGTAATCGTGCTTCTAGCATGGATAAGAGCTGAACAGACGTGGGTCTAACCTCAGTGACACCCTTTAAGACCTTGTGATTAAGTGGTTTTGGGTGCAGCATAAAGGCTCTGTTCGATGCAATTAAGATCGCAACTGTATCTACTCTGATAAAGCATCTAGGAAGCAGCAACTGAAGAAAAATGTTTGTGCATTCTTATCCACATCCAGATTGTCAGCAGCATGTTCCAAGTTTTACTCAGTCTTTTATTTCCACCTCCACTACGTAGTTAAATGCAATGACTAAACTTCAGCAAACTTCCACTCTAAAAATTAATAGTGATCTCATGCTTTATAACAAGTTTTACTCACAGGGTAGCTAATTTGGCTCTCACATTGCCCACACATTTAAATGAGGGCACATACTACTTTAGGGTAGCTACTGGAGAGTGAAATAAACTCATTGTGGCTTTCTACAATCTGAACTGGACAACTCTTTTGAAGCAGAAGCAGAGAAGTGGCACCTTTCTTAGGGGAAGAAACGGAACTACTGAAATGGCTCTTGCACAAAGTTAGAGATTGCAGCTTAGTTTCATAAAGCCTCTAGTATTTTATCCTCGTGTAAGCTATTGAAAGAATGGTGTGAAGAACCTTACAGGATTAGATGTAACATTAGAAAAAAATTTTTTACAATGAGAGTTGTAGAGCACTGGAACAGGTTGCCCAGAGAGGTGGTGGATGCCCCATCCCTGGAATCGTTCAAGGCCAGGCTGGATGAGGCTCTGAGCAACCTGACCTAGTCAGGGATGTCCCTGCTCCTTGCAGGGGGGTTGGACTAGATGACCTTTGAAGGTCCCTTCCAACTCTAACTATTCTATGATTCTATGATTCTATGATTATTTGCTGGAGATAACCTCCAAGAAGCCTGTTAACTATTTCCATTGCTCCTGAAATGTTTCTGTAGTTTCATAAAAATAGATATAGATAACAATTAAATGCAACGGCACAGTGTATCTACTGACACTGAGCAGCAGATCTGCAACCTGCTTCTCCTCCCATTCTACTTCAAATATGAAGCTGGCATCCCAGTCTTCAAACATACCTATAAATTCATTTGCAAATGTGATAGCAGTCCCTTTTACAGGCAGCAGCACACGAGATCCAAAACGAAAAGCCTGATTGCTTTAGGGTTAACTCCACAGAGGGAGCTCTCAAACTGAACCTTCACAGGTTGATATTCTGATAGATAGAGAGGGAACAGTGCATATAGGCCAGAGGAATCCATAGCAAAATGTGAGAGAAATGGGTGGATTGTCCAATGTAAGGATATTGCTGAGTTGCTTCACTGAAAAAAAAAAAAAACCAAACAACAACCACTCTGAAGTAAGCACAATATTTTAAAGCATCTTTTACCAAACAGTAACACCATATCAACAAGTAGATCAATAGTAAGTTTTAAACTCTTTGCAGAGTAATATCTAGTTACTTTCTAGCTAGAAACTGGAGAAAGGTATAAGACCCACTTCACCAGTGGATAACATTGCTATGTATCTGTTAGCTATAAAATATTGGTAACCAGCAGTTGGTTCCTAGCGCTTACACAGCACTGCAGTTGATAACAGCACAACAGTAGAAATGGCTGAAGTCAGCAGAGCAGTGTTCTGGATGTGGCTGGGACCCACCATGTTCAAAACTTACATTCTAGGTTTCTAGTAAATCAGCCTGATCTCTGTTGCCTTATGTAAAATGATATGAAAGTATTTAAAGCCTTTTCTCTAAGAGTTTTCTAAAATGCAATTAATAACGATAATAAAATGTAAAAACTGTATGCTGAATTGGAATTTGAATAGAAGAGATGAGACTGGAATCTCTCAGTTTCCCACCACTGGTTCAGGCAAGTTTCCCTGGATTACAGAGCATTTCAAAACTGTGTGGCTCTGTCAGATACAAATCAGAGGCTTTATAGTTGTAAACCAGCTCTAAACTCATTAAAATTAAGCTCTGAAACTCTGAACATAAAAACACTGCTAGAATTACTTCTTTTTTTGAGGATAAGTGCCACATTTATTATCTTCTAGAAGAAGCACTTTATTTCATAGTCAATATTATATGCCTAAATAACATTAATGCTCCATGCTTTTCAACAGTAGCAAACATTTTAAGCTTCACGTTAAAGTTTTTATTTATTTTTTTAAGCCCTTATGACATCCGATTCTCCTGCGATCATGGTCTTCGTGGATGATACATTGACTTGTCAGCTGGATTTGATTTTGTGGTTGGTATTGTCAAGCAGACATGGAAAAATCGTTTCTATTCTAAGAATCTCAGAAATTCTGGAAATCAAACCAGAGTTTAACACAATTTATGACAAGCACTAGGAAGTGCTTAAATTAAGTCTTCTAGAGTGGTTTTTTGACAGACATCATCACTGGAACAACTGCTGAACTGCTATGCCTCATGGATTTGCTGCCCTTCACACAACTCCTATGTGTCAGCAGAAAGCAGACATCATCAGCTACAATTGTTTTATGATGCTACTGTAGACAAATTTCTGACAGCTCCTTCAGGTCACTTTCTTGCCTCTGACGCTAAATTTATAATCTTAATAAAACTACGGAAGCATGTAGGATGAATTATACAGAAAATCACAACTAAAAAGAGTGATTAATCAGAAAAACATAATAAAACAAGCCAATCGTAACCATAGATTAACATCTTAACAGCTCTGAAGGAGATTAATAACCTTTACAAGCTCTAATGACATCATACCTGGCTGGACTAAACTAATTTAGTCACTAAAGGGCACCTGATTTGTGTATCATCATGAAACAGCCTCTCCTCCATTTTAAGAGTTTGACTTGGAAGTAAAATTAGTATGTCTCTTTGATCTTCAAAGCAAATTGATAGCTGCTTTAAGAAAAATGTATCACCTAATTAAAAATTACAAAATAAATAAGGCCTGTGGGAAAAAGTAATCTCTCTCTACATTTCATTCAAATCCAGTTAAACATTTTCTGTGAATTTTCCCACTAAGTTATTTGTTTCACAAGATTTCCTATTCTTCTTCAAGAGAGTAAAGAGTAAATTCACACTGGCAAAATCTTTATTTTTCTTTAGGAAAACTCTACATTTCAAAACTGCACACTACAGAGCCAACAACAACAAAATGATCCACAACAATATTTGAGTATTAATGAAAAAAAAAGAAAAAATAGCAATTCTTCAACTTTTCCATGTTTAATTGAATCAGATATTTCAGTGCATTGTGGGAATACATTTATCAGAATCAGTAGAGACCAAATCTTAATTATGAAGGCCAAGCATAAATGAATAATCTTATGTGTAGACCCTGACACATTAGAACTGCAAAGCACTTTGCAGATCTTATCTTATAAAAATGTACTAAGAGTGCAAATGTATAGGCCCTTAGGAAGCAATTATCCCTAAAAGATTTAGCTATAATTCAATCTGAAATATTATAAGAGATTTTTTTAATGGTTTCTCAAAGAGGAGGATTATTTTACTTTAACTATGGAAACAGGGGCACACATGCTTCTCTGAATGACCTCTGTGCAGTTGTGGGCATTGTCTGGAGGTTAGAAATTGTCATTTGCAACTAATACAATCCCTTCTGACCAATGAGAAAATTATGGAAAACAGGAGTACCAGTTTGGCATTATGGGACTGAATGGTCCCATTACTACAAGGAATGCCATAAATACATTAAATACGGAAATTTAGAATCATGTACTATTAATATGTATGACAGATATTAGTTAAGAAGAGCTATCTAACCAAACATGTGCAGATGCAACAATGTACAGTAAGATGAAATGGGACAGTATAGGTCTATACAGCATGTTTTATGTGTCACATGTTTTATTTCTTACATGATCCTCAGGTATGATCTAAAGCTGTGTAAAAACAAAAGGTATGCAAGAGTGCTTACATCTTTGTGATTCCTAGATCCCAGATCTGGCCACCACACCTCTGCTACAGTTACAAGCCGTCTCTCTACTGCTTTACCTCACTCAGGAGCCTATGGGCTGCTACTGCCTCAAAGAAGGGTGGCAGTGGCCCTGTGAGCTAGGTTAACTAAAAAGAAAGCTGAAAGCTTGCAGCTTATCTTACCTGTTAGACCATACCGTCAGTGGAATGAAATCGGTTTCTTGTGGATTGGTTTTACACTTTTTTCCTTCTGAGCAACTCACTATTGTGAGATTATTTGAAGAAGCAAGAAAGAAAAAACAACCTGTTGGGTTTGTTGTTAGGTGTATTTCAGGACTCCATAGAAGCAATGACCTCATCTTTTATCGCAAACTTTTATGCCATCCTTAATCCAGCTGATCCTGATTACTGTATTTTTATCCAGTTAAGATTGCAAGCATCCTTGCACTACATCTGATGTTTACACTTCCATTATTCCCTGAAGAAAATCTAAAGCAGATCAAATTCCTTATCTGCCACCTATGACCAAAATACATGTTCTGCCAGACTGAATCAGAGAACATTAATTAAGTTTAAGAGAGCAGGGAAAATAGATTTATTTTTTTTTTAAAAAAAAACCCTTTCTTAACAGACTTTGTCCCAAACAAACACAGAAGGAATACCTGGACTCCTGCTGCAGGACAAGTGTTTACATCTGAATTAATTGTACATAGCACAGTTCCTAGTTTGCATGTGGAGGTGGTTAAAGTAAAAGTAGTTCTCTGGATCATAGTGAAAATAAAAACAGTTGTGTTGATATTTAACCCTGTGCCACAGAGACAAATGGCCTATCCTATTTCTCTGAAAACAGTCAGATGACCAGAAGGTGATCTGGAGCGGAGAGGAGACAGGAGGGGATTCTCGGGTCTGTACATGCACTCTGTGTGTAGCACTTATGATAGCTACTGGGCAAGGAGGTGGCAGCTAAGAACAAGAGGGTTTCAAGGGGGAGGTGTGTGCCAAGACTCTACAGTGCTCCTTACCTGTCAGGAGGCTCCGGTTGGATGTTTCTCGGTCAGGGAGCTCTGCTGCTGATGGCACCAGGAGCACCCTAGCCAGCTACAGCCAGGTCCAGAGCACCAGTCAAATCCATTTCTAAAGGAATCACTGACATGACTTTCATCCCTACCAGCTAGTCCCTATTTTCTAGGCTGTAGCTACACTAAAAACGGGTGATAAGTTTTTCATTTACATGGGTGCTGGTGCTTAGGTCAGGATGATTGTTTGCATGCTGTATATCAAAGCTAACTACTACTGCCAATATTTCATATGGGCATTTTGAAGTTTTCAAGGTCAATAATTCTACTTAACTCATTAGTTTTTTTAAAAATACTCTGATGGACCTGTCCTCACTGTAGACAACAGTAATATGAACTGAGACAAACTCTACGGAGGTACAATATTAAAAAAGTTAAACTTGACCAAAATTGAAAAGCGTTCCCTTTTTTTCCCTCCCCAGACTCTCATCTCTAAAGACTACGATCAATTAACCTCTAACTTTGAAAAATCAAAAATGCCTGTGATAGTCAGAAATTAAATTCTTTAAAGATTAGGTGCTGGGAGAGCAATATCAGGCTTAGAATGAAATCCTAGTAACACTCTGAACTATTAAGTCACTTCTTGCTCTGAAAATATAATTATTCTGTAAGCATTATATCAACCAATATTAAATGTAAAAAGTGTAGTTTCAATAAAACATTTCTGTTTTTAACAGAAAGACTCTGCATAATATTTTCAGTGACACAGAAAAAAACAAGTCAGTATGCAATTAATGAAAAACAATACTATGTTTAATAAGCAGCACGCTCGGCGAGCACTTTTATTGATACCAGATTCAAACCTATACTATTATTGTGGTCAGAAACAGCCCTAAATGTTTACAATCTCTATTTCTAGTCATCTGAGGATGGATTGCTTTCAGTATTGCACACCTGATTTTGTAATATTCACCATAGATACTGATGGCAATTATAAACTCATGCAACATAAAGCATTTGTGTGGCACACAGCCTCTCTCCATTTATACATTACACTGTTTTTTAATGACAAATGTCAAACTACACCAGGATTTACCTTAATTCCTATACTTTGCATTGGTCAAGCTGTTGCATGAATAATGATGCTTCCTGAATATAAAAAAAAAAATTGAAAAAGGAGGCAGAGAAAAATCTGCCTATAAATGAGATAAGTTTGGATCTTACTGCCTAAATCAAACAGTTTTAAAATGACAACACAGTATCCACTGAGTAGCTTCTGTATTTATATTGTCTTTCCACTACCCATAAATGAGATTTTTAAAGAATATAGTGGTTGAATAGGTGTGCATGATGCTTGCATGTCTTACCTGGCATAGTCTCTTATTCTGGCTAGCAGTGAGATTGCTGGTTATGTAGCTATCAATTCCACTGACGTTACAATTTCACTTTCTCAAAGCAGCAATAACCTGTCACTTTACGCTGTCCTTTCTCTGACCCTCTCCCGCCTCTCTGCTCATTTTTATTCTTATTGACAAGACTTATTATTCCTCCTCCCAATTCCAACTAGCTACCCTTTCGCAAATAGTAGTATCAACTATGTGGTCACTAGTAGTATAGGTCAACAATGTTATTAATATAGCACACACTGCTGGGAGCAGATCAAACAGCCATGCTTTAAAATATTAGTTTTGCAAAGGTACCGTGAGGCAAATAGTTGCAGTTTTCTTCATGTTATAAAATGTAATATTGAAAGGACACACCTCAAGAATTTAGTGTTAACTACCAGCTCAATAATTTGGAGGGTATGTTATTTTTTTCTTGCTGTTTTCATACACAAAATAAAATAAAACCATAACAGAAGGGTGCTGTATCTGTGTTTAAAGAAGGGGTTGTTGGCAAACACCATAGCTCACTTCTGCCGAAATGTACACAACTGATATATGCAGCCCAGAAAGCTGGCACCAGGGGCTTACAACCTTAATTTGCCTGCAAGAAGAAATGGAGATTTACCTTCAGAGCACGTTCTTGATTGTTTTCAGCAGTCAGATGTCTCGTGTTGTTTGCTGAAGTCTGGTTCTGCTCTTTCAGATGATGAAGCTCCTGCTCCAGCCGTTTGCACTGCAACGAGGAAAGAATCCCATTAAGTAGAGGAGTGTGAGCATATTTTTTTCCAACAAGCCAAACGAATTAACGTAAATAACCCCATCACCATTTCTGCACTAGTGAAATAATCAGACAAAAGCAAGTTACAATCCCAGACCAGTACAAGAGCTACGTTTTTTAAATGTGCATCATTATTAAGCTTCTTCCAGCTCCAATTGTATGCCAAAAAAAAAAGCTAAGTTTAGTATCAGATAAATACATTTTGCAAAATATTTTTAAAAGTGTTAAAAATGTCAGGTTGAATTTCTGCTCCTAGTTATGCCAATATAAGGTTAGATTTTGGCTTTTACATTTTAAGTAAGTGGCTATAAAGGAAGCAATATATGCTTTTAGAAAAGCAAGCAAATGAAAGACTCTCTGCTCCCAAATCCAGGATCCAGTCTTTTATTAGAAAATATACATGTCATTTTTATACTTGATTTTTCATGCTAATACTCTAATTCCCAAACACATACATCTTGAAAGAAATGAAGTTTCAAGATTTTGTTGTTTAAATATTTAACATAATGACAAAGAATGAAAAAAATAATGTTTGCTACTGTGTGCATACACACATATACTTACTGCTATCAGTTTAACATCTATTTTAAAGAATAAAGTTCTGCAAATTGTGAGCTAAATTATATTTCATTGTTTTTAATGGAAACTAAAAGTTCTTGCCCGCTTATCCTGGTTTGAAAGAGTCATTATTTCTCAGCAAGCAGTTTACTGTCTTATGAAAAAAACCCTGTTTAAAAAAAAAACACAACCCAAAACAAAGCAGACAAAGTACACAAAACATGGTATTAATAGGAATATTTTAAAACAGTATATTACAAGTAAGAAGTTTGGATGTCACCACTGAAAATCTAAGCTGATAGACTCTGTTGGAACAAAAGACAATTAATTGATGAAAAGTATTTTAACAAATACTTTCTGAAAACACTAGCAAGAAAGGAATGAGGATTGTGATATAATGCCCACATAAGCATTGCTGTCTCAAACGAAACATCTGGAAACATCAGTCTCTTGTGCTGTCTTTTAGACTGTGGAAGACACAGAACTGAGCTTCCCATCAACCTCTTCCTGAGCAATTCAGTACATGGCACAATTAAGCATGGCTCATGTCCACTCTAAAAAAAAGAAAAACTGTGAAACAACTGTAAGACTGCAAAAATTATAATTGAGGTCTAATTAAAATAAAGAGTACTAAGGGATGTAGAGATAGAAATGTTAAAGACATTCCAATACATACACTTCTTAAACACAAAATAAGTCCTTAACAATGTCGTGCACATCAGGTATCCAGTATAGTATATAAACCAAAATAATCCAATCCTATATTTGAATAAGTTTTAAATAATTGTAGGTGTCCAACAGTACTATTTAAAAAATCAATTCACATATCTGTTGTTGTATTTGATTACTTCTAATAGAAATCTGGGCTTATTTCTAATAGGATTACTTATGATAAAGGCAGTAAATCTCTCTGGCCTAGTGCATTCTCTCAGTGTCTGTTGTAAAGTTCTTTAATGCACAGTTTCATTTTTATTGCAAGAAAAAGAGAAAAAGACACTTTCCCATAAAATAGGGGAATATAGAAAAAATGTTAAGATACATTTGATTGCAAATATTTTTACAGACTTACGACATTTAATGTCTGTGTTTCTCACACATACAAGAAAATCACAAATCACAGACTCAGAGCTGTAATTCTTTTTTCCATGTCCAGCACTAAAATTATGTCTCTGCAGACATGAAGGTGCTAATAAAACTACTGAAGAACTAAACTCAGGTTATGTAGTTTTTTCCTCTAGCAGTATTTTTTCTCTAGCATATGTGATCTAAATATAATTTAAAAAAATAAAATCAATCTACTACTTCAGGCATTATTTACACATTTCATCATGTAATATAGGCAGGTCCCTCACTTTTCTGCTTTGCTAACACTCTTCTTCAAAACAGCGCTTTGAAATTCCCAATTTGACAACAGCACAGGTTTCTTACAGTAAATATTATTAAAAAGGCCAAAATCTCAACCTATGTTTAAAACATGAATTGATATTCATGCTATTCTCTTGACTCCAAAAGAGAAGTGAAAATATACTAAGAGTAAATCTAGCTACAGGATCATACAGAAAAAGATCTTGATGTACAGGGCAGGTTGCACAACTAAGGGTATGAGTGCAATCTTATTCTGCTCTCCACTTTACTCCTGTGAAGAAAGGACAGTAAAATCAACAGTAGCAGTGGGACTCTAGTATCATGCAGCGTACAGAGTTTGTATGATAAAGACACAACACAAGTAACATTAAATGGATGGACCTCCCCATCAAGTCAATCTTGACATGATTACATTTATTTAAATCTTGGTAGTATTTTGTTATTCATCTTTAATGTAATTTTGACTAAGAATGTTGATATCTGAAGAAAACTGAGGATATCCAATCAGCATTCTGCTTGAATCCATTTTGAGGGTACCACTGAAAGAAATGGTGATCTAATTTGACTTTTGCATCTAAATGTCTTAATATGTTGGAAACAATATATTAACAGAAGATGTTCTGAATTACCAGTCAAAATGTATTTCTTTCTTACTGTCTAGGAAGGAAAATCTGTACGTATCCTGTTTGTGAAAGTATTATAATAATACTTATAAATTGAAACATTGTGTATGTCTTAATAAAATGTTATACTCTACAACACTTTGATAACTGAACTACTTCTAAAACATTAAAATAGCATTCTAAAAGAAAGCACTCTTTTTCACAAGAACAAGAGCATATGAAATTTCTGTGTAATCGTGCTGTAAAAAAAAGTTTTAAAAATAGAATTTAAAACAATGTAGCCCTTCTATTCATTTGAGCCAACATTTTTTGAATTCTATGTCATTGGTTGTTAGCAAGGTCCAGTAAAAATAGATGTTCCTTAAAAGAACATGTGTTTTTATTGGTTCTCTCCAGGGCTCTAAAATGCCAACAGCTGCAAGTAAGAAACTGGATTTCCTTCTAAAAACATACATAAAAATACTTTTTGGAGTACAGTGAAGAGAAGGCATCGTCCAATTCAGTACCGGCAAAAAGGAAATATTAGATGTGTCCTTTTAAGAAAGCTGAAAGCTAAAGGAAGTGTTTAATTTTAAATATTATAAATAAGAATGTCTAAATCCTGTTATCCCAAACTTCATACTTGGGAAACATTCAAATAGAATCTTCTTAAAGTCAAAGACAAAATATTTTGTGCAACACAGGTTGCCTAAACATCTGATCTGAGCTGTGACTGTGCACTTAAATGGAAGTTCCCATGAATTTATCACTTTATGAAAGACGGACTGTTAATTGCGGAAACTACTTCTTTACCTCAGATACTTTACTTCAGTACATCAAGGAATATGAAAGCAGTGTAGCTGGATGTCAAAGAGAATGTCCCTTGATCAGAATACTAAAGATATTAAAGCCTCACAAATAGTAACATGTCATTTTATGAAGGTCTCATACAAATAATTCACCAAGAATTAGCTTCATCACGTGGTCTACTCTGTGCATTCAGAGTTCTCCAGCCAGAAGGGTTGTAATGAAGATGATTAAAAAAAAAAAGCCCCAACCACAAAAAGGTGGGGTTTCTTTTAAATCCTCACATTTGTTCTCCTCTCTGAATATATTTCCCTCAAAAAGTCTCCTACGTCAGCTAGCCTCTTTCAGCTGTTAACATACTTGTCAGACAGTGAACCTCTTTAAGCCTACTCTAAGTGTTCCTTGAGCAACTACCAGTGCCCAACTGTACAGTTTTCACTACAACATCATCCATTCCCAGAAACAGGCACTCAGTCTTCTCTTTAACCCTATTTCCACAGTGCAACCCAGCAGCGCTCATCTAAATGTACTCAGTCTTTCCAAAGAAATACTCCTGTACCCAGCAGAGGGTATATCACAGGCACCTAAGGCACAAAATGAAAAGCAAACCAGGTAACATATCAAAAGGATAACAAGAGATTCAGACAGGGAAGAAAGGAAAGACACTAAGTACATCTGTTATCCCCTCCCATCTCCCATTTAAACCATTAGGCTACTGATGAGCCTTTTTTAAATGAGCATCAGCTAACATGATTCAGCAGAATAAGGATGTTTGTGAGAGGCACCGGTTCAACCTGCAATGGGTGCTGACCCCTTGCAGTGACTATGCAGGTGGGAGAGTTGAGAACACCACAGGAAAAATCAAGACAAATCGCAAGGAGAATCTGCTAAAGGGGACACTGATGGAGAGGTTAAGAAGTGGACCAAGAGAATATGACTGAGAAAAGTCCTTGAGGCTCACCCAGGAGGAGACTGTCAAAAGATGGTCCTAGGTCCAGGTACACAAAAGAAGTAAAGACAGTTTAGAATGAATAGAGTATTTCAGAAGATAGAAGAATCAACGCAGATAACCACTTAATAGTGTTTGGCCTTTACTAGAAAATGAGGTTGCATTAACATATCAAACATAACTTTAGCACTTGTATAAACAAATCATCTTTAACATGCTTGCAGCTTTTCAGCATTTTCTTCTTCAGTTTGTACCTGTAACATGTTACAACAGTGTTATGGTGCCTGTCATGTCTACACAAATTTATGAGTTATTTTTCGATTGTTACTTGACAAGACTATTCAGTGAGGTGTTCTGAAAGTAAAAGGCAGACATTACACAAAAGTAAAAAAAAATCTGCAAGCCATGAGAGAAATAACATTAGTAGGGACAAGATGGAATAGAGCAAAGCATTAACATCAAGCAGAGCAACGCCCTGCTCTCAACCACTTGATCCCCGTGCAGTTTGTTTATATGAAGATGTCTATCCCCAGAGGCCTCACGCAGAAGCATATTTAACTCTGCGCTACTCAGGTCAATCAGACTCTTCATGTGCCTTCAGACAGACATACATGTTTTGCTATGCTGAAGTCTCCTCACTGATCTAAACAGGAACGTCAGGTGCATTACTCATTTTGTATTTCAGCACAGATTTGACCCAGAGAAAGGGTACCATGCCACTCCTTGGCTGAGGAAGCAACAATCACAGCTGAATATAACAGAAAATTGTAACAATTCCCTACTACAAATGCAAGCTATTTAATCCTGTTACATCTCTACATGCTTTTAATATTATTATATAGCACAATGTTTTCCATCATCTTTCACTGAAAGGAGTCCAAACCAGCCCCTCCTGAACTTATGGCAATATGCTAGGGGAAAAAAAAGGAATTGATTTGTCTCTGTTAATGCATATAGGAGGATGAAAATCTAATGAAACAAATGTATTAGGACTAAGATGAGGCCAAATTGTGCACAAAGTTGTTTACTGAATTCTGAATTACACTTGATTGTCTCATCCAATTAGTAGATACAAAATATAGTATTTTATGAAAATATATTTGTTCATCTACAGTTCTTGTCAAAACCTGCAATGCTTATAATATTACAAATCAGCACTGGCATAAACACACAAGACTTCCCTGAAAAGATTGCTGAAAAAAGGGACAGTATGTAGATAGAGGTACCATAAAGTGCTTGCCCTGCTCTTGTACTATTCCTGAAACCTGGACTATTGGCTGAGTGGGGTCAGGGTGGTGAGGTAGGTGGATCTTTGGTCTGGTCTGATCCCACCCAGTCAGTCTTATGTGGTCTCTATAGTTTAATAATAGATCTTGTACATAACCACAGCCTCTCACAAATAGCTTCATTCTGTCATTGAAGCAACATATTTTATTCAAGTCAGACAAAAATCAAGAGTGTATAGTCACTTACCATGGGTCAGCTGGTGCATAATTACTTCTTGATTGCATATCAAGGCCTTCACTTTAAACAGTGAGTACTCTATCACATTCTGTAGACTTTTATGCATGAAGACTTTGCTGAACTGGGATCTCAATTATTAAACTAGTGAGGAATAAAAATTACCTAGATCCTACTGAATAATTTGGGAAAATGTCCTCCAAATTATGGGAAAGTAGTTCATCTGAATGGCAGACGAACTATTTTCCAACATGCATTTTTTCCTCTATGCATTTTACACAAAATGCTGACCAGCAAAGTAAATGAGACACGTATCTTCATGGAAAATGCACACATACCATTAAAAGATGAGCTTATAGGATACCAAGATCCTACTACTACATAGCATAATACTTTTGGTAGTGATGAATTGCAGATACATTTTGAAAATAGGTAACACATATTCACCACAATGAACAACTGAAGTAGAAACAATTATTCTAGACAACAAACATGAGAAAGATGAAGAAACATGGCTACTTTTTCACCTGTTACATTTTTTAAGTCATCACTTGTGGAAATGTGAATGCAATAAACAACCAAGTGAAGCAAACAAAAACAATTCAACTGACTCTTCTCTCGCTTTATTATTTTGTTCACCATTTTTTACTTTGTTTATAATTGCTCTTCAGAGTAGCTCCCAGCTCAAAGATGCCAAATGAAATGCAAGTGTTCTCAATTCAACAGCCCTTCTCTCCTTCTCCCCTCAATATTTTTTTTTTTTTAAACAGTCTGCCCCTTGTCCCAAATTCATCAGGATTTCTGGAGAGGCAAACATCTTGCGCCACTTGGATGCTGCACAGCTCTTTCCTTTGCAGACAAAAATAATACCAAAGTCATCCAGTCAAAACACAAACCAACCTTTGGTGTCACTGTGAATGATGTACTTTGAACTGCAGATGTTTGGAAGCACTTATATTTATATAAATAGATTTTATCGTTTTTCTTCTAAAATAATAATTTTTAAAGAAATAAATTAGTTCCTACATACTAATTACCAGAAGGATTTTTCCATTAATTTACAATTTTGAATTAAGGCTTTCTAACATATGAAAGAAAATACTTTTCTTCAAAGTTCTGGCAAAGTATCAACAAATGTGTTTAAATGATTATTTATACAATGCCCAGCAGCTTAGTACTACTGGGATTTCAAGAAAGAGAAGTGCTTTTGTAGAGCTTAGGCCTCAGAAAAATATGTATCTTTAAAAAGTTATATTCTATTAGTAAGAGAAACACTTAAATATAAACACCTTTTTTTTTGCAGCAGCAGCAGCAGTGCAATGATGTCTTGCTTTGTCAGAAACCACAAAAAGAAATGCATCAAAATACAAATGAATAATTTTTTTCCTCCTTGTCACTATGAGCCAGTTGGAACCTGCAGCATTAAGGCAGACAATATGCTGTATACATGACGTAGTTTCCTCCTACCATTCCTTTCCCTTTCTATTTCTAAACACTTCAAAATGCAGCAAAACAGGCTTCCATTTAGTTCCATCTGAACAGTTAAAGGAACTGTAAACGCACAGAAAGACATTCAGAAAATTCAGACAATAAAGTTCGACTGTTTCTACTCTTTGTGTTAACAATCCTTACATGTGCAGCTATTCAATAGCACTGGGTAGCCCTATGATACCCACCCACCAAAGTCCATTCTCTACATATTCTTACACTTCCTTTCAGTGATGACATTTTAAAGATCAAGACAAGCTTGATCTACTTCTCAAAGAGCTCAGCACACACAGAGTTCCCTAATCAATGACACTCATTATAAAAAAATGTGCAAGGAGAAGAAGGGAAAGGAAAACTTGATTTTCTCGAGCTGTACGTGATTCACAGGTCATTGAAGCAGAGTTCCTGTCCTGGCTGTGCCACTGGACTACCATAGCTCTCCTAACAGGGGATTGCTGACAGACTGCTGATCTGTGGGTAGGAGCTGCTGACGCCCCATAACTGGGTCATCTTCACAGTTTCCTGTATCTATAAGCTGCCAATCTTACCTCATCTCTGATCCATTCTTTGCAGTCATTTATAATCAGAGCATAAACCCAGTAACTCGGAGTCAAACATTTATTCATGAGGCTGTACTGGGTCTGATATTAAGCAAAAATGCATTCAACTAAGCTGAGTGGGTTTTTTTTTCCTAACTGCCTGTCATATATAAAAAAGTGACTTGTGTTTTACATGGAAGTCACATTATTCATTCAATTTTTTAATTTCATGTCTATAAGTCTAATAAGTGATGTATAAACTAAGCATGTAAGCTGACGAGTAGTGCGCAAGGTTAATATGCTTGCTCACACACACACCCGACTGCAGAGTTGTAGAAACACGAGAAACTGGCACAGTACAGTGAACTTCATACAGTTCGCATGTCAGTGTGTTACAGTCAAAAGCAAAGGAAAATATCAATACTCTCAAATACTGGAGAAATGGAAAAGCTAATTTTATTATGTGATTCTTCTCAATAACTGTTCTTTAACTATACACAGTGTTTAGTCATGTTGTAGCTTTTGATTGACTAATTACTTTTTCCAGCACTTAAATGAAATTAGTAAATAGGACTTTCTTGGTTTATTGGATGAAAAATTAGCACAGAAAGTTTAGGAAGCTTAATCAACCGACAAGATAATGTCAGAACTGGGATTACTACACCCAAACCCTTTGCTTTACTGACTCGACCAAATTATACGGAGCTATTGCTTCCCGCGGCCACGTGTTTTGCTGGCTCCTCAGAAGAGCAGTCAGTTCCATTACAACCAGATGGCCCGTGGCCAAGAGACAGCTTGTCAAACATCTGACACAACACACCATGACAGGCAGCTGATAATTGCTTTTGTTTAAAGCCTTTCTCCCACCCCTAGTTAATAATCCGCAGTGTCGGTACTCAAAAATATATATAGTAGAATGGAGGTAGATACACCTGAGTTTTCAGCCATGTAAACTAGTGAAGGTTTATGAAAAGGAGAATGTTAGAAAGAAACATTGACAGCCTGATCTTCCAACTAGATCTAGAAATTAGGAATCTGATTCTCAGATATATACAAGGCACTCAGCTGCAGACAGAGGTATGTTTTTAGAAAGTGTAACCTTGTTTAATTGAACGTAACCAATATTAGCTGACAAGAAAACAAAATTTGGTAAACAATCTGTCATTCTAATGAGCTGGTTTTCAAATAATCTTCAATGGATTTTCTTAAAATCCATATGCAAACAAGACTATTGCCTAAACGTTAAGTTGGTATTTACTGCACAAAAGGACAGGAATACTTCTGGTCCATTTTTAAATATCATCACATTATTCGAGAAAACAGTTATCATGGATCACTGTATAGATGCCACAGTTTTTTAATCTCTTTATTCAGATATTATAATCATGGGATTGCAGGTGTTCCTCATAGTACACACTCTCTGTTTGTCCTGGTAAATACCATACTCTCAATTGAGCTATCAGTTGCTTAAGTGGCAGTTCTTCAATTTTTTGTTGTGTAATGTGTTCTCCGAAAACTCCTTTTATGTGCAATAAAAGCTACTTTAAACTAGAGATTATAACAAACTAAAACAGCTAACTAGGTAGGTGAAAGCAAAAAACTCTGCAGAGACATCAGGGATGAGAAATACTTTTTGAATAAACAACCTGAATCAGTAATATTTGCTCTCTCTGTGGAAGTGACATGCTTTTAAAGGAAACTTTGATACTAAAGATCATAACTATCTGAAAGCAATATTAATATCAGTGTTTTAACAGTGTGAGAATAAATGTGAAAATAAAATGGAGTAACTAATTATAAATCTTCAAATACTATTGTAAAACCAGTTTCTTTCTCACCAATTCAGAGACCTAGGTAATAGCAAATATATAAATTTATATTTCAGGCATCTTTTCAAATGCGCTCAAATGCACTGAAAAGTAGGACAAAAATGTTTTTTTACAATCAAGAAATTAACCGGCTTTGCATAAGCTTAAAATGATTCATACAAAGAAGACAAAGACACCCCACAAAGAAATGTTTAAGAAAGTAAACAAAACCTCTGCAAAATCAAAACAAAAACATACATTTGGAAATAATGTATTGCTCAGCTTCAGTAATACTGGGAAAGGTCTGTATGATTTTGGTATATTAATAAGACTTTTCAAATATTAAGTAGTGGTTGAATCTGAAGATTTTACCTCTGTAATAAAATTTATTTTTAGCTTCACTGAAGTGTTTTAAAGGGATCGATGTGACTAGCTGCCCAAATAGAAGCACACTTCTCAAGAGGATTGACTATATGGCTTTCAATTAGCAGCCACCTAAAAGCTTTCAGATATGTAACTGAAAAGCCGAAATGCTTAAACCTAAAATCAGCTGCCTTTGACATGTGCAATTACCAACATTGCCCTCATCCAACTCAAAGCTTTCTGGCAATTCCATCCCTCATGTAGAGGGTAGGACACCTTAAGCAGAAAAAAACTTAAGAAAAATACAAAGATAGAAGAATGTTATGACAACTTCTGAAAGCAAAGTGATAGGCCTGCCTGCCAAAACAAACAAAATGGATAAATGCATGGCTACTGCTGAGAAGCGTCTGGATAGCAGAGAGGACAACACAAGCAACATAAAGAGAACATGTAATGAGACACACAGCTGCTGGCTAGCCCTACAGTAAAAAACAGGCTGATATGATTATTTAGCACAAGGGATTAGCAAGGATTTTGCTGTTTCTTCTGGGAGGCTGGCACTGGATGCTTTCATTTTCACAGTGAGCCTTTCAAGACTAGTTTTGCATACTGAGATTCAGTTAAAGTCCTAACATTTTGATTGTGAACGGGACCTCAAGCAATGAGGCTGAAAAAATGCTTGCAGATTCAGAAAGAATACTTTTTTCTCAAAGCTACAGAAGATGAAGGAGGTAAACTCACAGAGAGGGCTGGTGTTCACACATGTCCTGAACACAATCCAGCAGAGCTCTTTCAGGCAAAAAGGAGTGAAACCTATTGTTTCCTAACATCGCTGGGATCTGTAAAACAATCTCTGAGGTATGAAATTCCTCATCATGATTACAACATGACTTGTAAGGAAATCTTTCCTGTTGGTGACAAGTCATTTCATGAGACAAGTAGAAGCAAAGTGTTCATAGCCATTCTTCTGAAACAGAGCTTTGCTCTGTTTTTGCGGTTTTATCTAGACTTTGGTAATATTGCAGATAGCAGAGAAAGTTGTTACAGCTAACTAAGAAACACGCAACCCAGCATAACTGAAAGATGACCAGTAACTGCAGCAGAACTTTGGTTAATATACTTAGATTTACAGGTTTATAGCTGCTAATTCATCAACTCTCAAAAGAGAGATAACACAATTTTGTGTAATCAGCAATATAAAGTATACATTCATTAGCATTACTGACAATTATCCTGTATCAATACATTACACTAGTGAAATATCCTATGGTTAGTCACTTGTTGTACTCTATATTTCTGATAACAACTCCAGAATACCAAAAAGTTGTCATACTTTTATGATTTAATACTATATTTTATCCACAGTTAATTTTTTTTTATTATAGCTAAAGGTATGATGATACTTTTTACACATTCACAGCTTGTCAAAGGCCTTTAAGTATTTCAATACATTTGAATTGTGTGATTTAAAAAAGCATTCTCAATACAAAAGTAAATCATAAATCAGAATATGATATTTTGTTCTGGCTTTGTGTATACCCACAGCATATGCAACAATAAATACTTAAAAAACACTACTGAGAAGAGTGACAACAAAACATTAACTTCAGAAAGCATTAACAAGTTCACTGATAACAGCATCTTACAATCACATGCAGACCACATGCAGTAGGAAAGCCTGTCCTTCACTTGCAATAAAGGGTAACAGAAGCTAAATTTTTCTTGTTCTCAAGCAACTCACCTTGAAAAATATTTAACAGTAATAAACAGAACATGGAAAAGAGTGTAAATACTAGATACTCACCATCTGAAGCACAAAACAGTAAAGCCATACAAACAATATAGGCATACTTGGTGAACGAGACACAGTTAAATTAATGCTACTGTAAAATCTTTCTTTCATAAAGAGAATATCGATAGATTTTCTTGTTCCACTTTTTTTTTTTTTTTTTTTTTTTTTTTTTTTTGCCAGGGCCACTACACATTTTAGACCAGAATATGTAAATCAACTTCATCAAGCCTGAGGACTTCCAGAGATTGATTAATGGCTTCACAACCAAAAAAATGGTCACAATGTCCAGACCAAAGCAAGAGGAAAAATTGCTGTTGTGGTAACTGTTACTTGTTCATTTAAAAGCAATTAAAAATCTAGAAAGAAATTGAAGTAACAAAAATGTTTATTAAGTCCTACATTTCAGTCACGATCATCTACCATTCTGTTCATGATTATATACCAAGCTTGTCATCATTACAATAATTTTTCCTTACATCCTCTGTTACTGCCAGACCGAAACTTCCTTACTCAGCACCTCTCTTTACAGCCTAACATACATTTTGAATCAGCAGGACGACTGTGGAGTGTACTGCAATGCTAGAAGATAGGTCAATATTTCACTTAAGGGACTCTGGGTGAAAAAAAGAAAAGCAGTCAACAAAAAGCAGTTCTATTTATTCTTCTTAGCTCCATGTCTCATAATATTCTTAGTCAACCATTGATGTCATGGTAGTGACACTATCAGCAGCATAGTTCAGCTGCTATTTTTTGAATATATCTCCACTGCCCAATTAAATACAAACTTTACGTTCTGTGTGTCATTTTATTTGTGACCTATGCTACTAGTTCAAAATCTATTTCTCTTTGAAGGAACTAAGTGGAGAGGTCCAAAATCTTCACCAGAAAAGTATATGCGTAAAGTAGTCTAAAAATTTTCAAAGTAAAAAGGCTGAATACTTTCTCCAAGTATGTACTGAATACTTTCTCTAAGAATACTGATAGCTTTAACTTCCCCTTAGCTACTTCTTTTATTGTTTTTATAAATCTGATTCTCCTCCTTGAAGTCATCTCATTTTAATCCTTAATTTCACATAACACACCAGCAGAACTTTAATGTAACTAACTTTAAAAATATTTTCTTGGATTAAATGGATTTTTTCAATTTTTATATTCACAAATAACGAAGTTTTGAACTTTTATCTAAAGTTCTCAATGACACTCGGAAATTTTCACTGAAGAAACACAACATGCATGCTACTTTGCAGTGGGGATGCAATTTGTAATTTCTCTCACCTGTCTGTACTTCTTACGCTTTGTATTGCACCACGGAGTGCTATCTGAGAAGATTAACTAGATCTTTTTTTTTTATTAAAGTAAACTCAAAGATGCACTCCAGGAATGCATCTAGCGCATTTCAACACAGATGAGTATTCAGTTCATAGGACTTGACTACAACTAGTCCAAAGTAAGAAATAAACAAAAAACCAAACCAAAACAAAAAAGCAACATCCCCCCCAACATGTTAGTGTGGATGCCAGATGCTGAGAACTATTTCATACTCCAGATCCATTCCTATTTGTTCACACTACTTGCTAACACAGACATAATCAACCACAAAGTTGCAGCTGCGAACATTCAAGTAGTATAAGTGGGTAAAAGCAAGAGCTCAGACATATTAACCTTTTCAGACTACACATTAAATATAAATATGAAAACCAAATATCTTGTTTGTCACCAATCAAAATATTTTTTTTCTGCAAACTCATCTGGGCAGCGAAAATAACAAAGCATTTTTGCAGAAACAATTTTTAGAAAGTTGCCTAAGAAAATCAGCTTTTAATATGAAACAGAGATAGATTTTTTTTTTTAATTTTTAAGAAAATCAGAGGCATTTTATCCAACAGGTAAGCAAACTGAAATCTGATTCAACACTCAGTACCTAACTTAAAACTGTGAAGTGTTAAGTACTGTGCAAAACTTACTTTAGGTACCTCTACAAGATTTCTGGTAGCTGTAGAACTTACTGCATGCACAGTGATTCAGTGTCCTCTTCAGAGGGAATACTATTTGAATTCTGCTTGTATCACATTGGAAATTTCCTCTATGGGTTGCTGCTACTGAAACAGGCGATCAATAAGCATACAAAACATTTTTCCTCTCTTTCATCCTAGGCTTTTGACATTAAATATTTAAATTAATTCCAGAAATTGGTTTGGAAATCTAAGCTGTGTGAACCTAGAGCTTAGCACCCTGATAGATGAGTCAAATAGCAATTAATCAAAGAAGCTTGCATGCAAGTTTACTGTCATTTTCAAAGGAGCGAGGAGTTTCTAGGTACCAAAGAGAAGATGAATGTTCAACTGAAAATTCATTAAAGTTTACACTTAAAGACACAAAGCTTGATCACGCCCTCAAGTACTACGCAGACATGTATTTTCTGAATTCTGCACAACATACTGTTTGCAGAGGAACAACAGGTGATTTAACAATGCAAACAATGGTGCGTCTCAGGGCATCTTTCAGCCAAAACCTTATGGCAGTAAAAAAAAGAACTGTAGTATCAATTAAAAATTTGCTTCAGAAGTTCAAAAAGACAAACCATAATCCCTCTCTTCAAGGAAACATTGTGTTAACATTTACATATTTACTGATACTTAGCATTCACAGACTAAATACAAAAGAGCTCCTTAGGGTAATTTCCTTTGGATCCTCCTTTCCCTCCCACTAATGACCTACCTGCACTCCCAGCTGTGAGAAGCATTAACTCAAAAACTACAAGACTTCATGCAACCAAAGCCTCACTAAAGTCAAACTAAGGAATAAGCTGCAAAATACTCACTTTCACTAGTGAAATTCTGACTCCAGTGAAATCAAAGAGTGTTTCATGTCCATCTAACAGATGCCTGCCTACAGAGAAATCATAACCTCTGCTACATCAACGGAGGAGACCAACTGATATTACAGACATAGATGTGTTATGTCCCCATATTTTCTCCTCTCAACCTGTCTGAACATCTCGCCTCTCCCCAGCTTTCTTAATGCCTTGAGAACTGAGAGTTACATACAGTGATCAAAGAAAACAGTGCACCATGATGAAAGATTAAACAAGTGTTATTATTTTTGGGGAACATTCTACACAAATCAGAAAACTCAATGTAAGCCAGCAAGTGGTTTCTGTTTGGCCAGTTTCTTCTCTATTTTAGTCTCTAGTGGACTAAAATTCTTACTTCAGAAGAAAAAAATACATCACACATCTTCTGAACATAGCCAAATATTTAACTGAGTATTCCCCTGGAAAATATTCATGCTCCAGCTAGCACACATATATCTGAGGTAGAGAGTCAGAGCATAGCTAATCGTCTCAAGAAGTAAAAAATTATTATGATTTTTCAAGCTGGGTTTGTTTTTTGAAGTAAGCAGCCAAGCAGGGAAGAACCTGCCCTTTTGTGAGATACAAAAGATTCCTGATGCTCTTCAGCATCATTTCCAACAGTTTTACTCCATGCCTCCCTCCCAACTACAGCAGTCACTGGCTCTGTCTGGCGCTTTGAAAATTCTGTAACTGGTAAGATTTACTCCGATTATTCTGACAAGCAGTGAAGAAAACACGGATTTAACCATGTTCAGTATAGCATCAGCTTCCTAAAACATGGATTTAGTAAAACTTTCAAAGGGTTATCTTTATTTAGGTATACAGAAAATGAAATGTAACAGTATAAAGCACTGTTCCAGTGCAACACAATCAAATGTAAAAATAATATTGCTAATGACAACAATTGCTTGTATGACTTGGTGTTTTGTGATCTTTCTTCAGGATCCCTTTTACTCAGCATTACCTCCAAAGAAGAGATGCCTGTGAGGTTTACTTGAGGCCGCTGACATGAATACCAGTAAAGCTGACAACCATTTCTTCAGCTCCTGTTTCTTTTCTCGCTGCAGTTACAGTGCAACTTCTAATGTTAAACTTCAAATTATTTTTAAAATTTATTCTGTATGTTATTCCATATCACCTTCTCTCAGGACTTTTTACAGGGCAAAAGGGGCATCTTGCAGACAGCTCATCTCTCTGCGTTTAACCAGCCTGCTGGCAAGTAATTTTCTCATGCCCATGCATCTGCTACCTCTCAGAGAAAAGCACTGCAAACAAGGACAACAGGAACTTGCTGTTGCTTGCCCAAAGAAAACCAGCCATAGAGTGAACGAGCATGGTCCTTGGATCCTCAAATTACAATAAACATCCCCTTTACCTTCACTTCCCTCGTCAAACAAGCCTCCGACCAAAATCATCAGTACCCCACAGCAGCTGCCTGGTTCACAAACAACTGTGAATAGTGTCCTACCTCTTATTTTCCTGTTCCCAAGTATCAGTGGCAAAAGGTAGTGGGGGAAGCATGCTGGCAGAGCAGCAAGGAGGACACTGTCAAATGTGCTCCTGCCAACCAAGAACTTGATTAGTACCCTTAACCAGAAAGTGTCAAAGGGTACCAAAATAAAGAATTTAAAACTGAATTGCTAATTCAAATTATTAAAAATAACATCCCAAAATATGGTTTGGCTTGCAAAAGGATCACCCCTATCCTAAGATAAGAGAGTCATGAGGCATTGTCTGAGTCACCTGAGTATTCCCCAATTAAGGGCCCAAGATCTGTAAGTAATTTTTTTTCCATTTACATATGCTTTTGTTGTTTTTATACTTCATACAGCTCTTGAGTTTATTACTTCTATAAGACCTGTTCACTCATGTGTGCTGACAATGCATTCATGCTCTGTGAATCACAGATAACACAGAGCTCTACACCTAATTTGGTGTAAAAGAAGGGAAATTGTCTAAGTAGAATGTAAAAAAAAAGTTATCAAGAAGCTGGCTTGTTGGAAGTACAGACATTTATCAGTTATTAGTCATTAGTCGAAACTAATAATGATGGGCAGTCAAGCATAGTGCTTCTCATCTTTGTTTTCAATGATGATAAACTGCTCCCTGCTGCCAAACAGTGCCTCAAAATGGAGAAAGGTACTTAAACTTGCTTCAGATGAGCAACTGGGTGCATGCCAATTTTTTTACATGAACAGTCATAAGCATGTTCCTGCACAGCAGGATGTGATCAAACTATTCAAAGCTGCAAAACCAGGTTTGCTTGCCAGTTATGTTATTGCTTCAAGATCAGTGTATTAGAGACGATAGTTTGCCAGCCATGAAACCACTGTTTTTCCTTAACAATAAATTCTAAGTCTTTAATATTTAACACTCTGTATAGAACTGACTGTTCCCAATTAAAAAAAAAATATTTACAGAATGAAAGTTAGGACTGAAAACATATCAAACACACAATTCCCTGAATTATAAGTCATCTCTTATTTAGCTTTAAAAAAATCACTTCATTCAAGCTGTACCAATGAAAAGGTCCCCTTTCTTCTCTAAACCAGAAGAAAAGTAATTGTAAAGACTTACTTAAGTCCTCAGCTTCGGCTGTCAACTCTGTAATCATATTAACATTCCTGCTCATAAGGTGTGATGTGGTTAATAGATGGTTGCTAGTTTGAGACACTGCACTGTATTGCCTCCTGCTGGAAATAACTTCTTTAAAATATTTCATGAAGATCACACAATGTGATTATGCCATATGTAATCTTCATTAAATGTCTGTCACTAATGTGATTACTCAACCAAGAAAGACTTTTGAAGAAAGGCAGAACTGCAGTACAACCAACTGGACAAATAAGTTTTTTCCTTGAATGGGTTAAGATAAAACTGAACATTACAGACAAGAAACTGATGTTTTATTTCTCATGACAGTCAGCATCTTTCTCCATTTTCCTTTCAGAGGATCAGTCATAAAACAGACTCAAGCTCCCCACTATGATACAATATCTGTTCACTAACAAACATAACTTAGCAAATACAACCAAACAGTCGAGTTTGTTTTTTTAACGGGGTTGGTACAGGAGAAGATGGATGTCAATGTTTAGCCACGCTTTAGTTGTTTGTTTTTTATTCACTTGAAAATACATACTAAAAGTAGTATCAAATATTTGAGTTTATACCATTTTATTTGTTTTCACACATACAAAAAGTAGTTTGCATATTTGCTCAGCAATCTAGTGAATGATCTAAGATTACATACACATGCACAGCTCAGTACAGCGATAGAAGTGCCTCTATCTGCTTCCTAGTAAGAAGTAAAGTTTCATGTTTGAAATCTCAGAAAAATATGCAGCTGTTCTTGGGTGTTACGGCTCAAAAAACCATTCTCATGACCTTTCCAAGACATGGACAGTGCTCTTCATTTTTTGAAGAATAAAAAAATTATTCAAGTAAAATTCAAATTGAAGAGTCACAACTAGCTAACCACTGGCAAGTATGCTGCAATAGCAGTCCAGTTAAATGCCACTTAATAGTATAACTACCAGAAAAAGTATTGCAAAACTGCATTTCAAAGACTAGTTGAAAGTGATCTGTATTTACTTAGTCATAGGAAATGCACAGTTTATAGACTGTCCATTTGCTAGGAATGTAACCTATTCCTTACTTGAAATCAAAGTAATGTGTTCTAGCTGTGAAAGCTTTTGTGTTATTGTTTCTTACTGAAAAAAATCAGAAATCCTACAAGTAAAACCCAAAAAGCTAGACACTACTTATATTCACTGTGCTCAATTGTCAAACGCCAGGCTATTGTGAAAAAAATCATAAAGAAGGGTAACAGATGCAGCTTCATTGAACAGAGTCAGTCCAAATCCTTACTATCATATACACAGTTCTCTGTCATATGAAACTGGTTATGGTGGTCACTCAAATGACATTGTTGTCTCTAGCACTATACAACAGCAAGCAGGAAAGGAGCAACATGGTGTTCACACAATGTGCCATGAAGCATTTAGCTTCCATTGCCCAATGACCTCTGAGCTTTAAAAATGCCTTTTCTAGAGGATAGCCACAACACGCTAACAGTTTACTCCATTTCTGCTTTGCCTCTGCCTGTTTTCGTCAATCCTCCCCTCATATTTGATGTCACCTCCACCAAAAAGTAAAAGATTTTAACTTGCAGATGTTACAAATGCCTGAGGCGACCTCAGATCTAACTTCCAATAATTTGCATTTGTTATGCTAAGCATATACATCCCCTGAATTATATCTAGTCCCTTTGTGGTCTAATGTAGGAATCCCTCTCCTATTGTTCTTGCTGTTAGTACTGTAATAACTACTGCTATTGCAATGTTAACAAAAGACTACTAATAATTCAAGTACGGTAGGAATTCCCAAGGAATTATCAAGTGAGAAATGCAGGTTGAAATAGTGCTTCAGTTCCAAGAACCTATTTTCTAGATGCAAGACTTACAGATGTAAAAGCATCACACATGCAAAAACAAAACACATGATCAACAGAGTTCTATTAATAGTAAGTAATTTAAAACAATGGTATTATAAATTGCAAATGGTGTCACAGTAGTACAGCTTAATACCAAATATTTAGACTTTCATTTGGCAGGGATTTATTATTTTATTCCTTTATTTTTGCAGATGCACTATCTACTTAACATTATCTGCGCTTTTTGATGACAGGCCTGAAGATGGCTTTGCCAGTTGTGGCATTTAAGCCTTTACTACATAAAATAATTATCATTATTAATTTCCAAGCTGATTACTTGGAAAAGATTACTTCTTAAACAGGCAGTTTAAAAATCAATTCAATTAAAATGTATATTAAAATGCCCTACAATTACATTCTTCTGACATTCATAAAAGTATTATGGTCCAAGTACGCCTGAAAGTCCTTCAGCAAAGAAGCAAAAACTAACAAAACCAAAATGAAAATATCAAAAGATCCTTCTCTTTTGCTGAAAGCTTTTCTCTTATAAGCTGCTCACTTTTCTAATGCCCTGTGCAAAGAAGAAAGGACATAAACTTTTGGCAAGACTGGTGGATGTTTCCTGGTAGCTATGCTGCTCATCATTATTATAAAAGCAAAAGAAAGTAGACTGAAAAAGTAAAGTTCCAACATTAGCATCCTTTGCTGTGCATACTGAATAGACACATAAAATATTTTGCGCACCAGGTAGATGAGGCTTTCAAGGTTACAGTAGGAGAGAATGCAAATCAGCAATTGCAAAAAAGTGAAAATTACAGGGTGTGTAGAAGGGACTCTTCTACCAGGACACTTCTCAATACAACATAAATTCAATCAATATTATCAATATGACTCCAGATCGAAAACCTGACTTTAAATCTAATAAAAATTGGTTAGATGTGGGCTTACTTTGGTAACTCACTTTTAAAATCTAAATTTTCAGTATTGGAAGAGGCAGATGAAATTTCTTGCCTGTGATGAATATATAAGAGTTTCATCCTGTCTAAAATCATGTGTCTTCCCAGGAGACATATGCCCTACTTGGACTGCTTCTTCCTACAGCCTGTTCCAATTGAGCTAAATTTAGGTTAAAATCCAGGAAAGAACACTGTGGGGAAAACCAAAACAACAGAAAAACTCTTCCACAAGATGGGAAAAGCAAGGAGACTCTTCATGGTGGAGAGAATGAAGACAATAATGTTCTGTGAAAATAGGAAATTGCAGGGAATGAGTATGTAAGTAGAAAAAGGACCTCAGATTATTTCAAGTCACGTATCAGAAGCTTAAGATTTTGAGAGTCAAGGACCACATGCTGATTTTTATCTCCTGAATGTAAAGCAACAAAGAGAGGAATTGCTCACATTGTTGCATGTGGTACCATTATCTTCCTGTAATATATATTTCTGATACTTACAACCCTTTACAAATCCTTAAGTTCCAGTTAACTGTTGTCCAATGCATTATTCCAATACAGCATACTGCAAAACTAAGCCCTTAATAGCTTTTTAGGTTGGTCAATACACTGCAAACTGTTGTTTTTTTTTTTTAAAAAAAGGAGACAGCTAGTGATCAGGTGCAAAAGATACAAAAATAACTCTTTTCATGAAACGCATGATGCCATTGATGCCATTTCAATGGGTGCTACTACCATGAAGAAACAGTTGATCATTAATCAGCCATTTACTACAAGGGCTCTCTTTGAGATTTTTCAACAGAGAAAAGTAAACAAAATAATTTTCTTACCCAAAAGTAAAGGAAAAAAAAAAGAAAAAAAAAAGAAAAAAAAAATTGGTATTGCGTGATTATATAATTGTAGAGACTTACTTGAGACAAAGCAGCATCCCGTTGTTCTATTACTGCATTCATTTCCTCAGCTATTATTTTCTTTTTACGTTCTTTGGTCCTGTGTATTCGATTCAGAATTATAGCTCCATTCTTCAGTATATCTATCCCTGTGTCTGCGTTGTTTATTCTGTTCAGTAATTCCTGTAATGTCTACCAACAGCATTATATGTTAGTCAGACATGAAGTTTTAATATATTTTATTTAATATAGGGTTTTAATTAATAGGCACATGTGAATTGTAAATTGACTGAGTGAAGTTATTGAATTTTCATATTGCAGCAAAGATGTACATTATTAGTGTGTCAATTCTTCTTTTTCCCACATCTTAGTTCTTGAAACCCACTCAATTGAACTTAAGCCTCTAAGATATAAGACTGACATCAAGAAATCTCCTCAGAGAATGGCTTACCATGTCATTTTCTTCAGGGTTAATATTTTCTAGCCTAGAAAAAAGGGACACAGAAAGCCTGATCAGTAGCATTTCCTTAGTGCAGCAAAATGAGTTCGCTTTTTAAATCTTTAGAACCTCAAGTAATTTCATTCTACTAGTCTTTAGAGTCAACCATGACACTGAACATATTAAAGTGCCACCTGCTCGACTCCATCTTTCAATAATGCTCCATATCTTCAGCACTGACTTCAGACTGTTAAGTTATTAATGTTTACTGCTATATATGACTACAAGGATCAATTGTTCATATGTGCTTAGATGAAGAAAGTTCCCTAGCGATAGAAATGACTGATGCTCTTATTTTATTTATTTCTGGGCTTACAACTTTTACTTGAGGTGGTATTTTTGTTGTTTTTACTGCATCCCAAATGAATCAGGACAGGATCTTTATGAAGATTTTTTTTTCCATTTTAAAGTAATTCTTTTTCCACCTCTCACTTCCAAAATGAGGAAAAAAAAAACTAGTTGAAGTTTCTGTAAAAATAGTTTGATTTTATAACTTGCATAAAATAGAAAGCTAATTCAATTATATGCAAGGCCCTTATTTAATTCTGGAACAACCCCCCATGCACTTCCCCCCCTTTTTATTTCAACAGAATGTATACTGATCTATCAAATATAAAGATGATGCAAGGAATTTAGTCATACAGCATTGAGCACTGGCTGTGCAAAAGCAGAGTGAGAGCACAAAAAAATCTAATAAATGGGATAGTATGCATTTTATTTTACATAAGGTTATTTATATGGACTGCATATTATTTAAAACATCTATATATATTTTTAAATGGAAGAGACGTCTCTTCCGGAAAGATGAGCATATTAAAGTTACCACTCCATTGCTCCTCACCTGATGGTGACTTCTAGTAAAAGTAAGTCTGTCACTACCACATGACATTTTAAAAGACAGATATAGTACCATTAAACATCTACTAAACAGCAACACACTTTTTTCAACAGAGGTGTGACAACTGCTGCTCTGAAGCCAAGATTTTAGCTAGCAAACATCCTAGAGCACTTGACAGCACACTAGCACTTTTCACGTTAAAGCATTAGTTTTACCGGATAACAGTACATAAGGCACAGTAAATCAACCAGTACAGAAATTAATTCTTTAAATAAAAAATAAGAAATTCAGAGTGTACTAGCAGTGCACAACAGCTAATATATATATACCAAATCCACAAGAAGTAACTACTCCAACATATACAGTCAGCATCGCAACTAAACAAAATAAAGTAAAAGCTAACCTTTGCTGGGTTTGACTTACTTATATTCACAAAGTAACACAAATCATAAAATAACACACACATTATAAGTCCAAATTCTCAGAACTGGCTCCTTGACTTGGCTCCTTGTTCCTGCTTCAGGTTTTTACATTGCTCTAAGTGCCACTTCATGTGGGACTTAAAAACGGATCTCCGGCTAGTTTGTATTCACAATGAAAGGAACGGTATTTGTCAAAGTAGATTGGCAGGACTGACCCGGCTTCTCCAGAGGACTTCTACCCTGCTAAAAGTGTGGGTCAACAAAATCACCCAGCCAACCAACAGGCTGGGTAAGCAAAGACACCTTAGGGAGACATGGGGAGTGGGAAAAAGAACAGAAACTTTTACTACAAGTGTAGCCCTTCAGCATGCTATCACCACAAGGGATCTGTCTGTAGGTCATCACCTTAGGTGACAGTATTTTTTAAAAAGCAGCATCCAGAGCTGTGTATTTGCCCTGCTGCCTCTCCCTGTGCTGTGCACAGGCAATAAGTGACCCTCAGATCTCTCATGACTTTGAACAGCAGTAACCAACGATTCCTCTTCCCTCCAGTTCTACACACATTCTGCTAATGTAACCCCTACGACCAACAGGACTGAAATAATTTTGGTAGCTACAGTTAAGTAATGACAACAGAATTGCTCCAGCTGATAATTTAAAGAAAGCATTAAAGTGTTTGATAAAGGTTGGCAAGCTGTTCAATATTGCCCTCTTGTAAAGATCTCTTATTGGAATAAGTCCAAAGCAGATGGAAGGAGTGACCTGTGCTCTAAAACTTGATGAGTGCGGCACAGTAGCCAATGTTCTTAAAAAAAACCCCAAACATCTATGTGCTCCATGTCTGAGACAAAACTTGACCTTTGGAACAATCAGCATCAGGAAGAAAATATTAAGGGTGGTAGTTGGAAAAGTTCCAAGATTCCAGAAGAAAGTCCAAAATTAAATAAAATAAACCGAGTCCCTCACGGCTCAAACCATCATCTCTGCTCCTTCCAAAGGATCAGTGGAGTGGTGAGGTGAACTCCAAAAAAGTTTTCATTGAGTCACAGTAATAAATTACTTAGAATAAAGAAACTGAGAAAAATAATCTCCTTATAGGGCTGACTCTGCTTCTGAGAATGTAGCACCTTAATTTGCCTCTTCTCAGTTACAGTCCTGGCTTGCTCCTCTCATTGCAAAATGACAGACATCCGGGAAGATATAGAAATGCATGTCTTGTTAACTCAGCTGAGAGGTTACCACATTCAGATGTTCTGAAAAGTTTGAGTGCTGGAGCCAGGCTGGTGTTCCAGCAGGAATCTTGGCTCCACTCAACCATTCCTTGTTTGCAAGGTGTACGGCTGCATGAATAAACATCCTGTAGGCTTAGAATAAGTGGAAGAAAGCAAGCAGCTGAGCCTGATGGAGGCAATCCTGCCATCTTGGTTCTGTAACACCCAAAGATTTCAAAAACAACAAAGATATATATATATATTTTTTTAAAGAACATAAAACCCCCCAAACCAATAATGACAACAGGAAATATTTCCCTGTACCACACTATCACTCTTTTTGGAAGAAATATCACATGATCGAGAAGGTGTTGTCACACAGAGAACTGATATGGGTCAGGGAAGAGCTGTCATCAGCTTGACCTTGGTCAGGCTGTGCAAATGGATGCAGTCACTGTGGGCTCAGGCAATACTGAGTATAAATTGGTGCAACAGAGTGAGACATCTTTGACGTTTCTTACACTGTTTGATACGGCTTAAGACATTCCTATCTAACATGTAGTTTGGCTGAATGGAGTAGGCAAGGCAAGGAAAGAGGCAGGTATTAATACATCTGATGCAGCGAACATGATGATTACGTGAACATAAATAAAGTTTTTCTCCCTTTCAGGGGATTATATATGGCAATTAATGGTAATGAGTTACTGGGCATTAAGTATTTGCTGCATGGATGATTAACAAACTTTAACAAACTTTACAGTGGGAACAAAATGCAGCTTTTGCGATCCCTGCCTTTGTGGCTTTTGTCAATTTGGATTTTTCTTTTACTGCTCTGATGACTGACACTAAAACTATAAATGAAAACATTTTTCAGAACCCTTCAGCAACATCTTTGTGCCCTATGAGAGACAGAAGCCTGCTTGGCATCTGCCTAAGGATTTTGTTCATGTCCAGGCTGCCCTCAGTGACAGGTCACACAGGACCCTCAACATGAAATACTTGAGTATGACTCTTCCCAGTGAGCTGCCATTGCCACAGTCAGTCTCTGTAATGCAGAACGGGAGATCCTGGAAAACACTGGAACACATGCATCTTACAGTACACACGCAGCCTGGCAAAGATAATTCTTTTGAATTAAATTGATTTTGTCCCATTCTCATGTCCTGGTGTTGGCTGTCATGACAGCAAATATCACACAGAAGCCTGACCTGCACCCTTGCAGAATATGCAAGAAAAGATACTAGCTACAGACAATGGCTCACTGGTTCAGGCAAAGAGGAATGTGTATCAGGTTTTGAACCAATAGTAACTGGTTAGCGCATTGCAATTTTTACCCGTGTTGTGTTGGTGTTCTCCACAGGGAAATCTATGCCAGTTCTGGGACTCTCTCTATAAAGCACCAGAAAGAGCACCCAAGCAGATGATAGCAACAACAATTGCTATTCTATAAGTGACAGCAATAAAGTATAATAGCTTGTCTCCACGCTATGAGCCAAGGGAATTACTGACCCTCTCCTTGGAGTAAGTACCTTTTTTTGTCATTACCAGTGTATCCAGTGCCTTCTGCAATGACATTCTTTTGGGGAAGGTAATAAGCATGTTCTCCAAGAAACGGAGTTTCTTCTCTTTTCTCATCCCTCTGCTTAGAACTGAGTTGATCTTCCAGTACGTGAGTGAAGCAGATAGAAGGGGTTGAAGGGAAAGCAGGTGATGGTGTTCTGAGGGATTCATGTTTGTCAAGACCTGTCACATGTGTCTATGGATTACACTGCAGAAAAAGCAGCAATATGCCTCTCACACATTTAATAACCTGTGATTTCTTCCAGAAACTCAGAAGTCATTGACTAGGTGTGTCGACCAGAATAATTAATTTGCTGCAGGACTTGAGCACTTTAACTCCAAAGATCTTGAGTGTAAGCTAACAGTTTATACATAGTTTCACTTGATTTTTGGGACCATACAAAACTTCCTTGCTTTCTTTATTCTTTGAACATACAAAATTAGAAGAGTGACAGAAGTAATTGCAAAGACTGGAGTAAGGCTCACAGTTATGATGCCTCTTACGGGAACGTAAGCACACTTGTAACTTCCTCAGAGACTGCTGTTCAAAGCAAGATTTCAGATGCACATACACCTATAATGGGCTCTGTAGAGACATTTACTCTAACAAATTGTGCACTAATTCTTGTGGGAATGGAATCTCCTAATCTTGCTGTTGGGTCATATTTACAGGCTGTGACAAACCCTAACAACTTGTAAATTCTACAGAGTAATGGTACACAAACTACGTGCAGATTATTAAAATTTATTTAGATAACATTCTCTGACCTTACCTACAAAAATACTCAAAAAAGACAACTAGTTTTCTGCCATAAAGAGGAAAGTGTTCTTACTAGAATCAATTATTTAAAACATAATTGCCTGCCATTTAGTTAGCTAACAACTGTACCTGTTCAGTCTCTTACAATGAAAAACTTGTTTGCTTTGCCTTTCTCTCGGCAGAAAAATAGAAGTTTCTCAGTCACTCTAGACTTTGGGGTACTACCTTTTGGGGGACTACCATAGATGGGAACCAAGATGATCACAACTCAGATGGAGAAGGATTACATGGAGAGGCAAATTGTAGCTTCAAAGCTACCTATATCTTGATGTGAGAAAATAAACTGTTCTTGATAATCTGAATCCTTTCCTGACTTAACAGTTTTGTTTAACATGAAATTGCCTATTTCTGTTTTGTTAACATGGCATACGCAAAACTCTGTGAAGTATTACTTATACCCTTATTGCCTTACAGACTGCTCATACACTAAAGATAAGAAAAAACCCATATATTTTTACTACATCACCCACATCATTAGTAGAAATTTTGCTGCAGAAAATGTCTAGTGGGCTTAAAGGCTTGATTGATTTTCTATACATTACAACTTCTGACTGACATTCTGGTACTCCATGTCAAAAGATCCCTAGAAAATGTCACATTTATCTTATTTATCTCTGAATAAATCAATACCAAATCTTTTGATTACATTTTTAATTTTTGTGATCATACTTATTCATCTTGCTCTCACTCTCCAGAAAAAAACCATTGTTTTATAGGATGGCTAACAAATTAACCAACAGACAGTAAGACTGAAAGACATTTCATCATAGAGACATTTGTGCTTTCCTACATAACCACGTAGAGCAGTTTATGACAGTCACAGACTGACACAACAATCTTTCTGCACAGGGCAGGAAATGTATACTTACTCTTTGAGAGACTCTTCTAAACGCTGGACTCGTAGAAATGCTTCATTTCTCTCTTCATTGGCTAACCTAAGCCTTGCCATGACAGCCTCATCACGTTCCCGTTGAGCAGAATAAACTTCTTCCACCAGAGCTGTAAAAGTAAGCAGTGTGTTTAACAAACAAGTTTGACATGGAAAGACACTCTTAGATGCACTTACATGGGTCTTTGCCAGCATCTTCTAAAATCAACATTTCTCCACTGACCTCATATTACTCTGGATAAGGTCTATGTTACTCTTCAGACACAACACTAAATTGCTGTTGATTGCTAAAATGAATACTTCAAGGAATGAAATAAAGCTATGTGTTTTCAAATTCACCTCTGTATAATTAAACAGGGCAAGGAAGTGATTTGCTTTGCATTCTGAATACTTGCTTAATGGAAAAGTAATTCTTAAAGCTCAGAATTATATGAGACACTAGAAGGTTTCTCCTAGGACATAGAGTTAAAAGTAATGATCTATTAAAACTACTTCTACTATCACACTCCTTCCTATCAGGGTGGCACATTGACATTAAATATTAAAAATTCTAATATTTTCATAGTCTGTCTGTAGTATTACAAGAGTGGTACAGCTGGCATCTCTCCTTCTCTGCCAAGCCTTTACTTTATTGTCTAATATAGTGTTATATTATCTGTTACAGCATACATGGACCTTGGAGCATTAGGTGCCAATAAACTAAGATTTACTGTCTATCCTTGGGAGCAAACTAACACCTTCAAGTCATTCCTTATCCTGAGCTTACATTTTCTTCCTGCCTCTCCCCTGTCAATATGTCTAACACCATCTCTGGCACACCGCCAGAATGCTTACCTCGACCCTGCCTCCACTAAAATCTTTATTCATACTTTCATCATTTCTCTCTGCAATACTGCAAATCTCTCCTCACAGTCATCTTAAAACCCTGCAGTTGAAATGTTTAGGGACTTTCAGGATGCCATAGTAAGACAGCTGTCACTCTAAGACAGAGGACTATATCCTCTCTGATTGTCACAGGCACCTCCAAAAAACTCAACTGAGGTCTGTGGGTTCCAGAATTCTCTATGGTCCCCTTCTGGTCTGCCAAGCTGGTGTTTAGCCAGAGTCTCCTAATGCCATACTACAGTCTCTTTCAAATTTTGGCAGCTTTTTTTCTAAAGAACCTTCTGTATTAAGCTACTGCTGCTGGGCTTCCTTGCTGCCTTCAGATCTCAGCTCCTCACTGAACCACTGCTCAAGTTATTAAGATCTCAAAGAAAGGCTTCCTCTTCACTTTAAGCTAGAGCTTTTATCCCTTCCTTCTTTCCTCAATTGACATAAACTTTGTTGCCTTTATAGGTTAGTTTACTCTAACTTCACCTTTGTACATTATTGAAAAAAAACTTCACAGTGCAATATAACATAGAACACTTTATGGTTCTTCACAGAATGGAACAATAGGAACATAGTAGTACATTTTGGTAGCAGCTATATTGCTGGCACAAAAAAAAAATGCATTATCAGTACCAAAAAAAAATCCCAAAACACCCAACCAACTGAAATACAAAAAGTTGTAAGTTTCAGTACACAAGCAGCTCAGATAATCAGGGATGTAAGATGAGTGAGAAGATGAACAGAAAAAGAATGCAGAGAGACGAATTAGGAAGATGTTCAAGGCAGGAAAGCAATTTTCTTGTCTTCAGCCTGGGGAGAAGATTGTTACTGAGGAGCAAGGAAGCATTTTTTGCAAGTCTAGCAGAAGGTTGCATGATAACAGCAGACTGGACAGAAGACAGAAAGTCTAAATGTCACTTCTGGGAGTGCAGTCCCTCCTCTCTCAAATATCTGCAGAGGAGTTGCAAGCCTAGTCATCAGGCTAGAGATGTAACAAGTTGTGTCTCAACAAAAAAAAAAAAAAAAAAAGGAAAAGAAATTAGCATCAGAAGCATAGATCTTGAAGTGTACAGAAAATTTAACAAACACTGATTTAATTATCTTCTATCTGAGTATTTACTTGTTCCATAAGAACAGTGTCTTTTTTTCTTGAAGATCTATTTACCCTGTTTGCAACATGAAAGCTTTGTTTGATGTGAAATGGAAAAACTAGGGCATGAGTAAAGCAGTTGCAAAACTGCATGCACACGGATTGGTAGTCAGGAATAAGTTTGCTGCACTTTCAGAGGATGAGTCTGACATCTGCAAAAGGTAGGTGGCTCAGCAAGAACAAGAATAAATTGTATGAGGTGAGCTATGCATTTCAGCTCACCACACTTCCACTTAGGTTGCTGAGATCTGTGACAGCAGGGAGACTAGTGCACCATTGACTGTCTGAGTAAACTACAATACAACTTCTATGTCCTGGTCGGATCTGGAATACACAAGCAGTTTAATAAAGTATAGTAATTATTAGCTATCTATACCTTAATATTTTTTTTACTACAGTTTTTCCAGTAAATTATGTCAGTTTACCTAGCATCATGTCAGAGGCACTGCACAGAGAACCCCTTCCATAAAGATGCAAGTGGAAACATTATGCAATTTTCTTAATGAAAACAATTGCTAGGATGAACAGAAAGCTGTCTAAAATAACTGAAGATTTGTCACTCATTACTGTTCTGGGGTTATTGAGTTTCCAGATTAGTTAGCTTCTTTGAGTGCATCCCTTTTTCTGTCAGATCCTACAACATCCTTACCTCAGCATGGAAAACCACAATTTGCTGACTGCTACAATGGATCTTGAGCGTACAACTACTCTAATAGTGGCTGTGTTTTGGTATACCTAATTGCATCTCTGAGGAACTATAACCTCTAAAGGCTTTTAAACACCAGATTATTGCTTATTTGTCCTTAAACCAAAGTAATGTACATATAACAGTAAGAAAACATTCAGAAAAAAAAGAGATTTTTTTTACAGCTACTCAAACATCCTGCTTATCTCAAATCTTACCATAGTGATAGCAGCCCAGAGGCTAATTGCCTTGAATGGTGAACCCTTCCCTCACTCAAAGGTCTGTTACAAGATACTGTCTTTTAACTATTGGCTATGGAAAAGTGACTTAAATAGTGCAACTCTTTTTTTTTGTTACTTTCTTATCTTTCCACTAAACTACAGCATTGGGGTAAATATCCCAACGACCAGATCTACCAACTACATTAAAAGAAAATTATAGCAGTTCCATAGCAATTACAAGTATTTGGCTTTTGCTTCTATTTCTTAAAAGCAATATTGCAAGTTAACTTTTCTACATTAAAACAGGTTAGAGAGAGTGCAGAAAATCATGAAAGATGCCTACATGGTAACCTAAGTTTAAAAAAAAAAAAAAGGAAAAAAAAGATCCTTAGCTTCATGGCATTTCAATACCATGTGGCAATACTGACACTGACCACAAGAAATTACTAATTTAAAAGATACTTTAAGTCTTAACCTAACTAATTTTAATGGTCTACAGAAAGCTAACTCACCTGATTCTTTTACCAGCCAAAGCTTCTGCTAAATTTAGGTTAGAAATTTCTGTTATTCAATGCCTATATATTTCAGACTTTTAATATTTTACAAATTCCTTTTTTTTTTTTAAATACTATATGGAATACTATAACAGTTACACAACTGTAGGTAGTCTGAAGTATGATGTTGTTTACAATAACATTCACCACTCACATTGAGATATGGATAAGTCACAAGTAAAAGTTCAGGACCCTAAGGATCACAAGATTCTTCAAATAAGCCACTGAAATACATATATCTTTGGGTTGCATTGCAGCAGCAAATCAAAACATTTTGTAACATATTTAGGAAAGTATGTGAAGTATAAGCTGTTCAATGAAAAGTCTATGAGAGTGAGATAAAAATCCTTCATATTAAGAAGAGTAAAGAATATCCAGATTATCATCCCTATGCTTCTTTAAAATGCCAAGCGAAAATTTATTCAGAGTAACAAGTCAGGCTCCTGAGTCCCATTCAAGAGATGGCACATACAGCAAAATACTAGCCCCATACTGGCACACTGCCTTGATGCCTGATCCAATGAAAAAAGTGATCCAGCTACTTAGTCACCAACTGCTCTGGTCGACACCACAAAGTTTTTCTTGGAGACCTTCCAATGGCACACCAACCAATCCTATACTGTTTATCTTGAGACCTGACCAACAAGAAACACAAATTCTTATAGAACTCATGTTTTAAGTAAGAAAATGACACACAAAAATGAAGTATGAATAGTTAAGTATTAAGCTAAAATGAATTGTGTCATTTACTAATTCATATACACATAATGACATTTAAGACTTAAAATATTTGAATCCATAGTGCTAAATTAAGAAAAAAAGGATTATTTTCCCATGCTTGCAAACATTGTAATATATACAAATAACACTACTATTTAGTTGCAAAAACTTTATTTGCTTTGGAATAATTTAATAACATCTTTCTCCTTGTAACTAAAATCTCTGCATATTCTAAAAGAGCTCTTTATTTTAAAAGAATCGTTATGCTAAACTCATCAATTCTAAAACATTTCTAGTTTTTAGTAAAGAAAACAATTGTAAACAGAGAGCTTTTGTAAGGTAGATAGCTATTACAAAGTTCACTTAGAAAATCAATATAGCATTTTAGCTGGAATTTGCTCATTAAACACCCACAGCTCTAATGCAAATTATGATGGAATGAATAAAGCAAATACATATGCTTCTTTCTTTTTATTAAATGTAAAATCTACTGTTAATTGCATCTGGTATGTCATATAAACTTTTCTCCTTAACTATTAAATGGAAGCTTTTACAAAAGTCATTAGAGATTCTCCTTCTTTGACTTGTATAAATTTCAATATTTGTTCAGTAAAGGTTCACAGCAGTTAAATTACATTAACAAATATTATTAGCTACTATGTAAGCCAACTAAGTAAAATACTTATATTGCAGGTAAAACAAATCAATGGGTGTTTACAATAATATTTGGATATGTCCATTTTTAAACAAGCTTATCAAATATCATGTAATTCTTAGTCAAATGAGAGAGACTCAAAGTAGATTTTTTCTTCTCAAATACTCAAATTTGTTTAGTAAGCTAATTGTTTTCTAATATGGGCAAAAGTAAATATGAAGAAGATGAACCATACCGAGTATGAGTTTACTGAGTCAAACCAATGTACATATTTTCTTAGTTGAACCTGATTCTTTTGGCAAATCTATCTTCTACACTTTTCAAACTATCTTTAAAATACAGCAGTATTGAGAAGGTGTGTTGGAAATCATTCTAGTTTAAACAGTGATTCATGATTTTCCAAACAACAGAATTTTGGAGGAAGGGAGGGAAGCACGTTTCCCAGGGAAAAAAGTCTGTTTGCTGATTTCCTAGAGGTCATCTGTGTCAATAAAAAAAAAATGAATAGGAGAGGCAAGAAAGAAGAAATTGTCAGGACTTAAAACATCTATGGCAGCAGAAATCACTTCATGTTACTCATTAAAAATGTAAAATCCAGAGTACAGGCCAGACCTTATAAGAAAAAAGATGAGATCACTACCCACACTGCTATCTCAGAAGATACAGTAAACATTGTAACACTATAACAATTGGCTTTCAAGATAAGTCAGTTTTACAGAAATAATAACAATATTTTGGACTTTGCAAGTTGTTTGATATTAACACATGTGATGAAATACTGCTTTTGGCTTTGGACTATGTGAAAAAAAAAAAAGTGATCCAAGAAATAGTACAATTAAAATTTTGCTAATTGTTTTTATAACAAGCACTAATTATGGTGATCAGCTACTTCAAGTAAAAGACATAGTGAGAAAATTTTTCTGTTAACAACAATGTATTGTTGCAGAAGCTGGGAGTTTTGCAGTTTAAGGTTTAATATTCAAGACCAGTGGTTGCTGAATAATAAGTGGATTGGGATTTTCTTTGGAATTGATTATGGTACATTCAAAGTAATTTTACTAGTTACTCGTACCATAATCGTAACAAGAAATACAAATGAGATTACATGTTTTTACAAAAAAGGCTCTGACCATCTTAGATATTCAAGAATTGGCTGAAATAATAATAATTAATGGCTCAGTTTTTGATGCATGACTCGACTTCTCTTTCATACAAGTATACAGCTCCATACAGGAGTGAATGTCAAACTCATGAGAAAAATGAAGCAAAGAATATTTTCTGTTTTCTGCCTTTTGGAGATATATATTATTCTGAAGGAAAAGTAGAAACATGAAAGAACTTATTTGGCCAGGTCACACTTAGAATTCAAGATTCCTGTAATGAGCTTCTTGTTTATCGTGCTCAGTTGCTTCCATGAAAAAAATGTCAGCTGAAATTTATTCTACAGAGACGTTTAACCAAAGCTTTTTAAGGATTTTTGTTGCATTTTCACTTTGGATTTCTGAGTAGCTGCTACATTAATGTGAGGAATTAGGGAAGCATACTGGGAAAAGAGGTGCGATGACTACTGCCTTTTTATTTTCATCAGTCCTCCCATTCCTGTGCACCATTGCTAGGTCTCTGTCTGTCTCATCACAGGAGGACTTGGAAACTATCCTTGCTATTTCCAGATGGACCACTATTATTAAATTTTATTTAACCATATGCCTGTTCTCCTTACAGAAATACAAATATGTATTTGTTATCCAGTCATTTTAGAAGTTAAAATCCTCTGAGACTTCTTTCTACTAGATTTAATGACTGTGCTCACAATTTTTAAACAAGAAGTCAATCTTATCATAGTCAAACAAACAAAAAACAGTTTTACTGCACTGCTATGAAAACCTTTAAAATGTTTCATTAATTGGTCTCTGCGCATACATGTTACAAAATGCAGATAATCCCTAGAAACGTTCAAAGCCTAAGGCCCTTACACAGTTCTCATTCAAGTTAATGGCAAACTACCATGAGTTCCAGGGCTGACTGTCGACTTAAAAATAGCGTTGAAATGTTCTATTACAATATAGACAACTTAAGTTCCTAGCTATTTTTTTGAAAGCTACCATTCATTTACTTTCAATTATGTCCTATAACTAAAAAATAAAAGCAAAATAGTGATAAGAAGATCATAGGAAAACTACATCAGAGTTTTCACTGGCCTACACCAGGAATTATAGACTACAAGTCATTTACACCTAAATGTGACTTTACAGATAAAGCAATCTGAACAAACAAAGATAGAACACAGTGACTTCTTTATTGCTTTGTGTTTGTTGTATGTATTTAGTGCATAGCATTCATCTGCTCCTACATTTCCAATACTATAAACAGAGAGTTCTTAATAAAAGGCTAAAGTTTCTTAGTGGCAGCTCTGCATAGTGTTTCTTTGTGTACTCAGATCCCAATTCAATTTAAAAAAAAAAATAAAGTGGGAAAGAATAGAAGAGACTATTATACACAGACCCCAAGGCAGTTCTTGTGAAAGCCAATCCCTGTACAATACTTAAGCCTCTGCTTCTAATACACTGAACACAGCTGACTTCAAAATTCAAACCAAAATGCTGTTAAACTTTTTTTCAGTGAATAATTACTGATGCCTGAATATTTACTTTAGGGGGAAAAATATAAATGTTGCATTAACATTTTCAAGTTATAATTTGACAAGAAAAGTTTCTGCAATACCCCAAGAAGTACATTATTTGTAGACCTTTTTATTCCTCAACAAAACCCAATTCTTGCTGTTTGTCTAGCACTGTAGTGGGGAAGAGAGAAGGGCCAGACTAATCACAAAAATATGCAGAAGATACTGGTCTGCTTTTTACATAAAAGCTCCACCCATAAATAGGTCAGTAATTTACATTTTAACCTATGCCACCTCATTGTATATTGCACTTCAAAGAGCTTCACACAACTTTTTGACAATCAACAATTCGAGCAATCTGGAGGTAAAATTACATTGTTTCAAATTAAGCTGTTAAAAACTAAGCCAAGATCCTGTGAGTCACAACACCCTACCTTGGGGTTTTTTTTTTCCGTCCTTTAGATGGATTGTCTACCTTCCCATAGAGAGGATTCAAATCCTACAGCTATTTTCACAATTCTGTTATTTACCAGGAGATATTTTGAAAAAATATTCAGGAAATAGTTTTGCATAATGAAGCATTAATAGGAAAAAAAACCCTAAGAACAATATAGACTATATATACAAATGAATTATGCACAGAAAACTGAGTTAGGGAAGTATATGCATTATCTACTTAAACTGTAAAATATCATTCATATTTAGGTTCATAAACACAAGGGTTGGGAACTATTGAGTTCTTTTGGCTAAAGTCCAATATTGGCCTTATTTCAGTTTAATTGGAAGAGGATCTTGAATTCATCTTCTCCATGAGATATCAGGAACCTGGATTTCTGTTTGTACCAAAGGTTAATAAGAAATGTGTCTGCAAAAGTCAAACAGCATTAAATACCAAAAACTGATTATTATTCTGCAGGAGTTGTTCTGTCATTCATAATCTCTCCATGCTCCAACCTTCCACAGCTAATCTTTAATGGATGACATGCAAGAAAGAAAAATAACATCTAAAAAGGGACTCTGAAGTGAGCTTTGAAGAAATGGAAAATACTTTTCTTCTGTGCTGGAAGTTAGTGCCACCCAAAGTTTATTACTTGGGCAAGAATACTTATTTTCTCATACTTTACAGGATATTAAATAAAACTAACCTAAGCTAACGGTCATTTGGATACTTGTTTTCACTTTTGCTATTAAAACTATTGCATATGCATTCAGTAATTATTTTTCAAGTTAGATTAAGGAAACTTCAAATGATGTTCATGAACATTTCCATACCATACTCAAGAATTCCAAAATACCACAAATGTTCATTCTCAACATTTTTGTAAAAAACAGACCTGAAAAAAGAAGGGACTTTATTGTAGGTATATTGCCGTAGTTTCCACAAGACTGAAAGCTGTATAACATATAGAACAGTATTAGAAGTACTGCTTTCCCCCTTTCCACACTATATTTCCTATCTTTACTCTAGTCTTTCAAAGAGCACTTACAGAATGCCAATGCAGTTTTCAGGCATTAAAGGTGGTGTGCAACACCTAACAGACCTAACAGGGCTGGACTCAATCAGTTGACTCTGATTTAAAAAGGTATTAAATTTTGGTAGTATTATTACTAGATATTGGAAAAAAAAAACCCCACAGAATAGCCTTTGCTACAGAAAGATTTAAAAAGAATTTTTTTAAATTATATTTTCCTTCAGAATTATTCTTAGTTCCAATATATAGCTCTGTGACAGCAACAAAAATATTCTAAGAGCTGAGGCTCTGATGCCAACTATCTTGTTGCAGCAATAGTGGGAGTTACTGTGAGAAGACGAGGGCTTTGATATTTTTTCCATTTTAAAGAGGCTACCACTATGCTCTACAATTCTCACTTACACTCTACCAGCTCTTTCCTCTAAAAGTTCCTATATACACCCTGTATAATTCTTCTGTTAGGCAAAAATGAAGTCACTTATTATGTCCTCTAAAGTGAGATCTGCTCTCTCTGCTAGTTCTTTTGAAGACTTACTCCTTTGCGACACCTTCATTCTTATCTTCCAGTCTGTCCTCAGAATATGTGTGCTCCTTCTCCCTTTCCCCTTCCACAGAATGGGCCCTTTCCTTTTTCTGTTCAACATATGAAAACTCCGCAATCCCACATTTCAAGATTTGTCTGTTCTTCATGCCCAGTTCACATGTGGTGTTCCCCTTTTTCCTTACATTATCCTAGTCTCAACTCTTTTATGATATGTTCGTCCCTTGATTTTCCCTATCTTGCCTCCACCTCCGTTCCCTTCACGATGCGGAGTGAAACTAATGGTACCTTCTGACATTGGCTTATAATGAGAGGAAATCCAAGAGAAGAATAATGAAGAAACAGCAGGAACCTATGGCAACTATAACCACCAGAAACAATAGGCTCTAGTGCTTAAAATTCTGCAACCAAAACAGCAAATTTCCTAATTTTCCTCAGCCATAGCTACACAACACAGGGATAGGGACCCAAGTAAGTTCTAAAATCTGTTTTCCAGGCTAGTAAAATTTAAAAATAAACTTATTATGAAAATTAAGTTATTTACTGCACACTATATTAAACATTCTCCTCCATCATGTATATCTTCTGCTGTAACTCTGTTCTTATTCTCTCATGAAGCATTTAATAAATTTACACTTTTCTTCACTTCTTCCCCTGAATAAATTAAAAATTCTAAAGCTACAAGCTTTGGATTATTTGTTTATGAAGACTGGTTTAGCTTCATTTTAAAATAACCTTCATCTTCAGCTTTTCTGTTATTTCCATGGAACTTGTTTAGGTAAAACTCATCAATTAGAAGTTTACAATTTAAAGCAGAATTGTAATATTCCTCAAAGTAGATAACATTTTTATGGTGTACCTTTCTGATGTTTTTTTTACAACATAATTTTGTGGAGTCATTTTCTTATCATAAAGTCAGGACTAAGTAATAATAAAAATGCAAACACCCATATTTACCAGCTTCATTCTACCATGTGGTATACACTGCAGTAATTAAACATTAACTAGCAACACGAATTCACAGCAGCATGTCTTCTCCTTTCCTCAAAGGACTTAACACAAGGGGAAAAAGGTTTTCCTTAAATACACTGAGTCTTCTTTACTAGGTTCTACTCGCCCATTAGAACTCTCCTCAAGGCTTTTATGAGAGATACACACACAGACCTCCACAAATTGAGTTTGGTTCACGTAATTCCAGATTTCAAAACATTTATCCAAACTTGGTAACATTCTTAGCACTGTAAGACAGGAAGCAAAAAAATAATGAAATATTAATGATGCTTCCTTCTTGCAAACAACTTAAGTAGCAAGGAGCCTCTTGCCCGCCCTCTCGGCACTTAATGGTTTTTTTTTTTATACTTCCTGAACTCGTAAAAGGAAAAAAAAAGGTATTTTTTTAAAGGTCATCCATATTGTAGCTCTCATTAAAATTTGGCTTATTCTTCCTTTTAAAATGGAATAACTATGTTAATTATTATATCCATATTAATGCCATATTGTTTTGAAGATAATATTATGCTTAGGACATAATTCAAAATTTTAAACAGAAATGTAGGAAAAGCCAATTTACTAACAAATATTTCAACTGTATCCATAAAAATGAAACTAAACATGTTTTTGACAAACCTTTTAAGAGACACAGGTTTTAATGAGCAATGAACACCTATATCAAAGAGAATATTTCTGTATTATAGGTACTGAGGTAAAACACTGTGCAAATAGCCAGGAGCAAACATAAAACTGGGATTCAACCCAAACAATTTGCATTAGCTTTCAGCTGTTGGATATAACTATGATATGTAGTATGAATTTTTTTTTCTTCTGAAAACAAAGTAAGAAGTATATGCAAAATGAAATAAGAATAAAATTATGCCTGTATTTCAATTTGTTTCCTAATACGTAGATTAGATATGCCTTTCCCTTCCTCCACCACAGAGAATTTAGGAACTCTCTCTTCCACATACAATATACACAAAACACTATATTCTCAGGAGTTTGACATTAAATGGATAGTTAGCCATCTGTTTTTTTCAGCTGGAGAGTTTACTTTCTCCTCCATTTTCTGGAAGACAGTTACTCCTCCCTTCAGTACCAATATTTTGGGGACAGGTATTAATATTATTAATACTATATGAAATATATATGGTCTATAAGGACACCATTTTACCTAGCTTACACTTTATTTATGAATAAATGATACAAAAAAAATCTATAAAAGCACTCCCACTAATTTATTTGAAACACTTGGAGAAAAACCTCAGAGTAGTTTTCATCTACTGGGTACACTGTACACACAGTCACTTTTCAATAATAAAAATACTCATTACTTTAGAGATTTTTAAAACCACAGAATACAAACTGTCTCCATTCTTGTATGTCTACCCAAAAAACAATTAACAACAAATATAATCATGCATTCACTTTCAACTATACACTTAAACCGCTTTCATTTTGGGAATTTTATATAAACGTCATTCACTGGAGATATACCATCATCAGACAAAAATTCATTAACAACCAAAAGAACAGATTTTTCAAGAAAAGTGCAGGTCTCTAGTTGAGGTGAATGCATGACTATCTCCATATACGGGGAGGGGGTAGTATTGCTCTGAACAAGCTAAAACAATAAGTGGTATTTGAACTGCTGGTTGAAAGGTAGAGGCACTGGTAATCATTATTTCCCCTTGTTTGTTCAGGACCTTCCAACAAAACAAACAACCTTTTTGTGATTGGATTGACATGGTGTTAACAATGCATTTAATGCCCAAATCAGTATGAATACAGGTAAAGCTCCTGCTAATACCAGTACCAGGATGTTAAAGCCACCTATTTTCTAAGCAACTCTAAACAGCCACACATTAAAAAAAAAGTCAAATCTTCCCTCCTTTAGCAAATAAAGCTAACATTCGCTAGGCCACGTCATATAGCAACTGCAGGTACTGTATGAGCCATAGAGTCATCTGTTAAATGCTTGCCTACTGTACCTGCAATCTTTTCTGCAATCTTAGCTTCTGTAGCTCTCTCTTGCAGTTCTAAGTCCAGTTTTATTGTCTTCAGCTCCTTGTCCTTTTCAGAAAGTTTGTCTTGAAGCTGAATTGAACAAATGGACAGTAAGATTCTTATCTAGCTGAAACAGTCAACCAGGTCTTTTAACCACAACAAAGCTTTAAAGAATAGTTTTTTTTTATCCCCAAAATACAAAAACACTAAGCAACACAACAGAAGTTCATTTAATTATGTTTATTTATTTAAGGTACAAATGTTAAAAATATCTTTTTTTATCATCTGCCCTATCTTGCTCTGCAAAAGAAGCAGCAATGCATGTGCCATTATTTTTGGATTCTCATCTTCAGGTATCAGCAGCCATGGTCCTTCTCACTAAGGAAATTGAGAATTACGATGAATATAATGCAGGTGGTGTTTGCATGAATAGCCTATTTCCTACCAAGAATACTGATATCACAGCCTGAAGAGGCTGTGGTGTAAATGCATATTTTTTGATGTGCATTGTCAGATAGAAAACTGGTATTCTTCCATATGTTGAGGTCTTTCTTTTAACTGGGGATTCACTAAAGCTGTTCTTGGACAGATATCTGAGCTTGCCAATGAATATTCAATGACACTTCATGGAAGACTATAGATTTTTCTGTTGTTTAGGTGCATGCCACTGCTACTAATGCTAGAAGCAATGCAGTCTGCAAGTAGGATGGAATTTTCTTGCCCTCAACAAAGAGGAGGTATCAGGGCACATTCATTATCTGGACCACATGTACAGAAGCACGAGGTCCAGATTCTGTTAATGAAATCCTGGCCTTAGTTTTGGTTCTCCTTGGTTTTAATCCATGATGCAAGAACCTATGTCACTGATTAAAAAGGTCAAAGGGTAGGACAAAATATTTTTTTTAATTCCAGAGAAGTAGTTGTTAAGCAGATACTAAGAATACAAAATTACAAGAAAGCTATTGATTGGTGGACTAAAATAAATACCAAAACTAAATTAGGAACAGTGTAAAATGTATGTTTTGTAAGACAATCATAAAAGAGCAAATACTGTGATCTGAATATCTCAATTGTACCTTTTTATTTCTGGCCCTCAGAGTGTCCAACTCTTTTAAAAGGAATGCAGTTTCTGTTTTTCCACCTAAATCTGTAGCATTCTTCCATGTGGCTATAAATTCAGGGAGCATCCTGTTAGCCTTTCTTTCTATGGTGCTGTATTCAGGAGGGGAAAAAAAAAGAAAAGAAAAATAATGCAAAACTAGTTCCCCTCTGTGTGAAACAAAATACACACAAATAAATTATCAAAAGTTGTTAGCCATTGCAAATGTATTAAACAGTCAGTAAAAGGGATGTCCTTATATCACTTCTTAAATCCATAATTCTGAAAAGAAAAATCTTTAAATCCAGAACAGTAAGTACACTATAGTGCCAAGGCACAAACCCGACAAATATAAATTGGCTATGATATAGCCCATCCTGAGCAGCAGTCACGGGAACAAAACTGAAAAGCAATCCCAGAATGATCCCAAGCAGTGAGAGAAAGAGTGAGAGAGCTGCTCATCATCCAAGCCCTGCTGAGCATGATGTCTATGGTATAGAATACATTCTTTGGTGAGTTTGGGTCAACTGTGCTGGCTGTACCCCTCCCAGCTTCTTGCACCTGCACATTAGCAAAACCTGGGAAGGTGGAAAAAGCCCTTGGTCTCTTTAGCAACAATAAATAACATCAGTGTATTATCAACATTGTTCACACACCAAATCCCATATTAAATCCAAAACACAGCAGCTACTGAGAAGACAATTAGCTCCATCCCAGCCAAAACCAGGACAAGCCTATAAACAGAAAATGCTTAGGGGAAGTAAATATTAAAAACCTGTGCTTAACATGGATTGACAAAGTAATGAAACGTTTGGGGATCAAATTGATGCTCGTGTTCAAAGAAACCAAATTCTTCGGTAGGATGGATAATTCCACATGAAGTGAAATGAGAATATGCAGAAGACAAGATCTAGGCATTCATCTTGAAGAAATCTGAAAAATGATGGTGTTATTCTAAAAATTCAAACTGACAACAGGAATTCCATACTGTATACCATTCACAGAGTCTTAAGATAACTTACTTAGCCATAGACAGGGAAAATAAGACAAGATTCAACGGCCACAAAAAATTCTGTCTCAAGGTAAGACTTTTATAAAACTCCTTGGCTACCTGTTGATACTCATAGATAACTCAGATCACACTTGTAAGATGGCAGCAAAATCAGTAGATTAATGGATTAGAAGGGGGATTAGCAAATACTTTCAACACTCACTTCCCTTAAGCGTTTTCTCTTTATAGGCTTCATAGCCAACAAGTCATAAAAAGTAGCCACAGAAAAGCTATACCTTCTGAACTCTTTCTACTGTGTACATCACTTCTACTATGTGTAATTCACATCCTGGAAAGAAAAGTAAAGCTATCTGTTGCTCCAAAAGTCATTCTCTTAGGCAGATAGTTATTCGTACACAGCCATCCCTTTCCTCATCTGCCTCATTTGATTTATTTTCTCTGTGGTTCTTTAAGAAGGAAGTTAAGATTTGTACTCTGCAAGCAAACTATGGTGCAACCTAAAGCACATCAAACATAGACGGCAGTGGGATTTACATCAAAAAAGTACTTATTTAGTGTACTACAATATACATGGGGTGGAAGAGTGTTTAAACTGCTTGTCTTCACTTTCAAGATCTTTCAACATCTATTTCATCTTTGCTCTGTCTTGCAAATTTCATCCACTATTGTTTCGGACTGCAAGTGATAGACGTCTCTGGATACTATTGCCCAGACATTGCAAACATCAAGCTATTTATTTGTGCATTTTCCATGTTCAGGAGATGTTTTCCATTAATAAGTTTGAATATACCTCATCATCATATTTCAATCCTTCAAATGTTTTCTTCCTGATGTCTAAAAGAAAACTTGACAAGTCACATTGATGGTACACTAAGACCATCACCTACAATGCAAATCAACACTGAGTCAACATTTCCCAGGTTGTTCTCAATCAAGATATTTTCTCATCTTATATTCTCATTGCAATCTATTTGAGGAAAGGACAGATTTTGTGCAATTTATATAGTATCTATCACAATGAGATTTTGGCCGATAGCTTTATGATCCTACATGCAATATATTCGCAGATGAGATGGTTGAACATGCTGACTGCTGTGGGAGGTTAATCTCAGTGTTCAAGACCAGCCTGACTGCCAGTGCGAGTGGCACTGGTGAAGGGTAGCAGTAACAATCTTCGGCTGACTCTGTGCTGGGCTATACTTAAGCAGGATAAAGGATTACATTTGGCTTTTAATGCAGGATGCATTGTTCTAACAGCATAGCTTAGGCTCTAATGCAAAAAAAAATGCAACAAGACACACGGAAAAGTACTATGCACTAGTTTTGGCCCAATGAGTCACCACTAGATCATACTAAAGATATCAAAAACAGGTGTAGAATCTGCCAGACAGGTGAAGAATTAGAGTATATTTTTCAAAAGTACATCAAGGGCTCTGCAGCCTTGATTGCATTTTCTCTCGCAACTCTCTCGCTCTCAGTTAAGACAGGCTTCAAAACACTTAAGTCACTCAAAATTGGTAGCATGTTCCCTAGTCAGCTGGGTATACCTTCATATATTATGTAAAACACAGCATGAATATATATGTTTCTTAAGACAGCAGTAGAGGATCTGTCGTAGTTCAGCCCCGATTGGGACCAGACTACAGTCTCTCTCTCACTCCCCCCACCCTCTGAGAGAATAGGGGGAGATGATATAAGGAAAAACGGCTCAAGGTTTGAGATAAGAACGGGGAGAAATCCTTAAAGTTACCGTCACGGGCAAAACAGACTTGACCTGGGGAAAACTATTCATTTATTTCTAAACCTAGCACGAGAATGAGACAGGGAACAAGATAACCTCCCCCCCACCTCTCCCTCTTCCTGGGCTTAAGATTATCTCTACTACCTTCCCCTCCCAAGCGGCACAGGGAGGAAGAGGGAATGGGGGTCGCAGTCAGTTCATCACACATTGTTTCACACTGCTACTTCGTCATTGGGGGAAGAACTCCTTACATTCCTCCCCTGCTCCTTTGTGGGGTCCCTCCCATGGGCCACAGTCCTTCCTGAAACTGCTCCGGCGTGGGTCATCTCTTCCACGGGGTGCAGTCCCTCCAGAACAGCTGCCGCAGCAGGCCCTCCACGGGCCACAGCCTCCTTCAGGCCTCCACCTGCTCCGGTACGGGGTCCTCCACGGGCTGCAGGTGGATCTCTGCCCCTCCGTGGACCTCCATGGGCTGCAGGGGGACAACCCGCTCCACCATGGTCGTCACCACAGTCTGCAGGGGAATCTTGGCCAGGAGCCGCATTACTCCTCCCCCTCCTTCTGAACTGACCTTGGCATCTGCAGCCGTTCCTCACAACAGGCTGGCAGATGCCTCTCAGGATCCTTTTTACATCTTATTCACTTCTCATCTCCTCTCCACTTCTTGCAGCCGGGCTGGGCCAAGTCAGGCCCAGTTGGCTGCCTGGTGGGAGGCCAGAGGGTGAGGCCTGCAAGGCCCACAAGGCTCGCACCTCCCCCTCTCTGCCCCCACTCAGCTGCTTCACATCTTCTCCTTCTTTTTTCCTGTTTTCCCCTTCTTAAATACGTTATCGCAGAGGCATTATCATGGAACATTCTGCTACCAATTGGCTCAGCCTTGGCCAGCAGCGGCTCCGCCCCAGGCCCGGCCGAGTCCACTGAAAAACGGGGAGCGGCTTCTAGCAGTTTCCTACAGAAGCTATCACCTTAGGACCCCCTCGCTAAATAAAACCAGAACAGGGTCATAGCTCTGTACGGAAATTAATGATAACAAATAACTCAAATTAACAGCATAATAAAATCTTCAGAGCTTGTATTACACTTTTCAACCATGTTTTCCCATCTCCAGATTGCTGTCACAGACTGCCTACAAGGTATTACAGCTCCCCACCTTCACTCTTCCAACTTCATCTGGACTTCACTCTACTTTATTCCTGCTTCCTAGTTGCTTTATTCCTTCTTTCTACTCACTCATCATACTTAGGGTACACTGTGCTTGTCCTGTAAAGCCACAGATACTACTAGACTTCTAGATCATCTTTCCTAATTCTGTTCAGTATGTGTTTTTTAAATTCTCTGGAGAGACCACAATCATTGAAATACCTGCAATGTGTCAGATAAGCCATTGTCATGATTATATTTTCTATCAGTGCTAGAGAATACAGCAGTGCAATGCTGCATTCCACAAGGAAAGAAGGGCAGATATGGTGAGTCTAAGTAAAAAGCGGGCTTAATGATTCTCCGTTGGGAAGCAAACTTCCCTACCTTTATTAAAAAATCCATATGTATGTTGTTTATAATTTGAATCTAGACAAACTATATACAGGGGTATTTGGTTTTACCTTGATTCTTCAGGACTGGAATTACAATCATTTGGGGCTCCTCCTCTTTGGCTGGTTACTGGCAAATCTGAAAGTTTCAGATCTTCAGCTTCTGCTTGGATGAAAAATCCTGGGTTTTTTTGAGAATTCTGAAACTCAACACAAAAGTCTTCTTTCTTCTGTTCCAGGATGTGTGTTTCTAGTTGGAAATAGAAACAAACACATTTTTTTCATTTGGAGAAAGAAGCACAAACTTGAGATTTCTTATTTGAAAATGGCTTGTTATATTCTTATTTGTAGCAGAAATGAGAAAGAACTCTGGTTTGATTCACAGCTTTCTCATCCCACTAAGGAAGAAGAACTGTGTTACCTAGAGCACAGTTTTAGGAGTTACAACTTATTAACTGGATTTTTATCAAGGAAACCTGAAAAATTAATCACCGTTTCCTAATGCCTCTTCCTTTTAAACAATTGCTTAACGTTATACTGACCCTAGGAAATTATCTACCTATCTTTTGTAAAAATCAGCTCTACCAGAGTGAGACATGATGAACTTCTGCTATAGACAGGGAAATCTGCTGGTTGTGAACTAGACTCTCACTTAGATTGAGGTCTTCCAAATCCGTTTCAGCTACAAAAGGAGTACCAACAAGCTGTAATTAGTAGCAATAATTTTAAGGCCCCATTATCCACTCCTGGAGAGTGTAAGGTACAGGCTCATACAACTAAAGAACTTGAAGAATGCAAAGCACAAATTATGCCAAAGGGAAAATTATCTGATTAAATTGCTGGGTGTGATAGTTCTCTTAAGCTTGGCTACTAGATACTGTTAGGACATATTTCTGATATCAAGGTATTTAGATGAAAGAAAGATCTACATACCATGAATGTTCTTTCACAAAATAAGAACAAGTAAGTTTAAATTATTGAACCATATTAAAAAATGAGGAGGAAGAAGCCTAAAAAACATGCAAATAGCAAAAAAAAAAAAAAAAGTGCATCTATTCTTTATTCTTTTATTTAGATTAGTGGAGAACAAACACTGGAGCTTTTGCTTGTTTAACAAAGTTAGCATTTCCAAACATTTTGGATAAGTTATACAGCATACATTTGATCCAACTTAGTACTTCCTCCTCAAAATTAATAAGAAACTATAGTTTCTTATATGTCTATATAGTTGCAATCATCTACAAATAGCCAAAAAATACACAGCAATCAGTATCAAGGTGTCACATTGCATGTTAAGACACAAAAGCAGAGATTCCAAGTAAAAAATACTGATGACTCTCTCTAAAACCTGTTGCAATAGATTACTCTTTCCTTGAAGAAGAAAAGACACAGGCAATGGCACAGGAAACATCCCAAGGGCACAGAGAGATGACTTATGGATTGGCTGGAGTCAGCTGAACAAGTTCCCGCACAAAGCTATGTGTTACTACTTTGAGGAAAAATTTATTGTACCTGTTGCTTATTTGTATTTTCCTTATCTACTTCAGCACAAATCCACTTGAATCCTCTCTCACTATTCCTTTAATCACTGATTTTTGTACTAGAGGAACAACAGTCAACAAGGTACTAGAATTTTTATTTCTAAGTAGTAATAAACATGTGGGGACCACAACTAGATAAAATATCTGTTAAAAAGTATAACCTAACACTACTTTCAGTACTGTGATTGAAATGTGCTCCTCAGACTTTTTCACAGCTAGAGCAGAGATTGAACACGGCCCATAGCCACCTGGATTATTTGTGCAAACGTATGCTGTTGTTCACTGGCTTGAAATCCTGCAGGTTGTTGAGCAGGGATTTCCTTTTAAACGTTGGTACATTTTAAATCTGGATTCAACCTCTTGCTCCTCCTTATGGTAAGTAGCAAGGATCTCAAAAGAAACAGGCATTAAAAAATTCACTATGCATATTCTAACAACCTCTCCCAACTTGTGAGCATTAACACATAAAGGCAAAATTCGGAATCCTCTCCAGTTAGTACTGTTTGAAAACTAACCTAGTCTGAACTTCATTACTTGCAAAGCTTTTTATAAGGAGGCATACACTTAGCTGAGATGTGTTTCCTATTTGATTTATATAATAAATAACTGCCTATCAAACATCATCCTGTCCACTTCTCCCATTTCAGATGCAGTGATCTATATATATAGTTGCAAATTTTGCTCTCACACACCGAAGGGAAGTGCAACGCTTCACTTGCCATAACAACTTTTCCTCCCCTTCTTCTCTAGGGCATCGACATTTTCTATAAGCTACACATATTTGAAGTGCCTCAGGTGAAGCATGTTTCATTCTGTGGAATAATTCAAGCACAACGTATCTGTTGCAATAACCAGCAACTGTATTGCCATGAATCTTTGTTTCTTGTTTAGCATTACTGCACTCTCCTTTGGCCCACAATATATGAAAGTTGGAAAAGAAAAATCTCACTCCAGAATATGAAGAAGAAGAGATGAGATTAGCCACCACAGTTACAATTGGACAAAGCAAAAAGGGCTTCTATCCCTTTACAGTGAGAGTAATCAACTGAAAAAGTTTTTCTTCTTTTCACAGTTCCTGTTTTTCAAAGTTGCTTCTTTTACTGTCAAGACTTTAAAAAGAGTTCACAGAGTTATTGCAGTTGGAAAGGACCACTAGAGGTCATCTAGTCCAGCCCCTCTGCTCCAGCAAGGTTGTCTAGAGCAGGTTGCCCAGGACTATGTCCAGATGGCTTTTGAATAGCTTCACAAGCAGAGACTTGACAACCTCTCTAGGCAGCCTGTGCCACTGTTTGATCACTCTCATAGTAAAAAATTGTTTCCTTGTATTCAGATGGAATTTCATGTGTTTTAACTTGTGGTCATTGACTCTTGTCCTGTCAATGCGTACTACCAAAAAGAGTCTGACTTCTTCATTCTCTTCCATCAGGTATTATTCATATTGATAAGATCCATTCCTCTGAGCCTTCCCTTCCTGAGGCTCAGTCTCAGCTCTCAGCCTCTCCTCAGACATAAGATGCTCCAGTCCATTTGTGGCTCTTTGCTGGACCTACTCCAGTAAGTCCATCTCTCTCTTGTACTAGGGATATCAGAACTGGACTTGGCACTCTAGGTGCCACTTCATCAGTGCTGAGCAGAGAGGATGGATCACCTCCCTTGATCTGTTGGCAATGCTCTTTCTAATGCAGCTTGAGATGTTATTGGTTATCCTTGCCATGTGGCTTGCTGGCTTATACATAACCTGCTGTCCACCAGCATCCTGATCTCTTTCTGTAGAGCTGCTTTGTAGCCAGTTGGTGCCCAGCATGTACAGTTACATGGGGTTATTCCTGGCTAGGCGCATAGCTTCACATTTCCCCCTGCTGAACTTCATGAGGTTCCTCTCTGCCCAATTCTCCAGCCTGCTGAGGTCCCTCTGAATGGCAGTATAACCCACTGGTGTATTAACTACTCCTCACAGATTTGTATCATCAGCAAACTTGCTGAGGGTATCCTCTGCTCCATTATCCACATAATTAATAAAGACATTGACTAGGATTGGACTTGCCTCCCTACTGGACTTTGCTCAACTGATCACCACCATCTGGGCGCAGATATTCAGACGTTTTCAATCGACCTCACTGTTTACTTATTTAACCCCATATAGAGGAATCCTATCTTTCAAGCAGATCTCTGAGGAGGCCAAAGTCTATTCTCCTGAATTCCACAGCTGAGGTCCTGCTTTTTGTCTTCCTCCCTCCTCTGAGGAATCTGAACTCCACAACCTCATGGTAACTGTGGCCAAAGCTGCCCCCTGACTTCGACATCCACAACCAGTTCTTCCTTGTTTGCAAGCATCAGGTCCAGCAGAGCACCTCTCCTTGTTGGCAGCTCAATAATTCATGTTAGAAAGTTGTCATCAGTGGACTCCAGAAATTTCATAGATCACTTGTGCCCTGCTGTTCTCCTTCCAGTAGATTATCAGCATTGTTGTATCAGCCCTCATGAGGTTGAGGACCTGTGAGCATGAGGCTTCTTCCAGTTGTCTGAAGAAGGCCTCATCTACTTCACTCAATCCTCCTCCATGCCCTTCCCTCTTACTGGCAGAATCAAAGATAACACCACCTGGGTCCCTACATCCTTGACCATCACTCCTAGAGCCATGGACTCACACGTAATACTTCCTAGGTCACCCCAACAGTATCTACGTGGAAGAGCAGCAGTGTGTAACTTGTTGTTGTTGTTGTTGTTTTTTTTTTAACAAAAAGAGAAAAAAAAACAGAACAAAGTAAACGTCTGCACAATGAGGTAAACGTCCGCATTAGCAGCTGAACTTCAGGCTAAATCCTTAGGACATGTCAAGATATGGCTTTTTATGCCTTCAACTGTACATTACAGCAGCTGGAAAAAAAAATTTAGAATGGGACTAGACCTGCGTTGGCATTAATTAATGCTAATGCTGCTTCTTTAAGCAACTTACATTTGCAGTACACCTTTTCATCCTGATGTAATTTCCTCAAGCACATGGGTAAGACTAAGCAGTATCACAGCAAGCCTGTAAGTGGCATTTCCAGAAACGTTAGGCAAAACACAGAGGATCTGATTTTCTCCCTACTAGCTTTGTAAGAGACACAATGATGGCAGCCTCCTCTACTCAGAATTGGAAGCACTTGGCCCTTAAGAGCATTAAGGTTAGAGGTTTTTACTTGTTTAATAAAGCTGTAATGCATTTTTTTGGTCAACATGCTAAATGTGTCAGTAGAATGCTTTGTGGAAGACATTTTAACCATCAGATCAATGGGCAGAGTAATTTTTTTTTTATTTTTAAAACCACTTTATTCTCCACATAACCCATGACCCCTACTCGAAGTAATTTAGGCCTTGGTACATGATAGCTTGTCTTGCTGTTAAACTAAGTAACAATATTAACCAATGCACTGCAGTGCTTTTCCTCATGGCTACTGCAAATTGTATTGTACACTAATTACCAATGCTGCAGAGACACACTGGGGAGTAAGTAGCATTTGCAATAATCAGGCTGCACAAGGAATATCAAAGAAAGGGTAAAATAGCCTTGCAAGCTTTGGAAAAAAACACAGGAGCTTTCATTAAGTGGTATCACCATTGATTCTGGTTCTCAAGTATACTAAACAACTTATTTTCCATATAAAATAGAACAAGTTCAGTAGCTCAGATTAATATTTCACTATAGGGAGAAACTGAACAGCTGATCTTCTGTATGTATTTATCTTGAATGAATAGCTTGTTCACAGTGAGGGAAAGAAAAGCAAATGTTAGGAAGAAGGAATATAAAGACACTAGAATTAAAGCTAGGAATTGATTGTGAGGGACGTAAGGGGAAGATAATGCTGTCATGGCTTGAAATAGTAAAGGCAGAACAGAATAGAATTCAACATTGTTAAGCTGGGAGTGGGTAAAAAGTCAAGTAAAACACTGAACCTAATACATTTTGCAGGTAGTCACTATTTCTCATAACTTCTTCTTAGAAGTGGGGGATTGGCGCTGAGATCAGGGAAAGCACAGCATCAGAGAATCCTGTACAGACACTAACAACATGGAAAGAAGTGTTGAAGATGTAAGTGGACAGAAGGTGCATATTCACCTGGAAGGTTAAGGAGGCAGTAGCTTCCTTTGTTATATCACTCAGTATATTCAGCAGTCCTGTCATCCAGCAGAAGCTGGGTAGACACCTCTTCCCCCTGTTTGTAGTCTTTCAGCACCCCACCCGCCAAATGGCGTCAATCAGCACAGAGGTTTGCAGGGTATCTCCGCGGAATAACAATAAAGGAAAATAAACAAAAATCAACAGAACATGCACGCAACATCACAAAATATATGCTTGGCTACAGATGTGCCTGCAGATGATTATGGGGACACATTGGAAGCCCTTGGTGCTCCAAACCAGCTTCAAGTGTAATAGTACTTACTGCCTGCTACCTATAGCTTCCTAGTATTTGTTTTAAGCTGGTCTGTAGTGCAGACAAAGCATGTTCTCATCTGTCTGCAAAAGACTGCATGACGGCACCTCTAGAGGGATGGCAGTAAGTGCCAGAACAGGAAAAAGGGTAAAACCAGGAAGGAAGAGAATGAGCCATACACTCTCTGGGAGCGCGAGCAAAACTGACTGCAAACTCAGTAGCTTACTCTTCCTATGTGACACTGAGAGATTGAAAAAAAACACAGAACAAAAACACTGTGCTACATTTGAGGAACTAACTGCAACCTAAATTACTAAAAGCCGCCAAAACTTAGGGATTGACAAACTCTAATTTACTGTTAATCATCTATTATTAATTCTTAGTCTAAATAACAATACAACTTAAATTTGTATGGTTTTTTTTGTGTGTTAGTAAAATACAAAAACTGTTGAATTTCAAAAATC